>NW_024543955.1:365000-1039726 GCF_018167655.1 Microtus oregoni | reverse complement strand
GGACTCCTTGGGTTGTGATTTTCCTTCTGTAATTTTCTGTAAGGCTGGATTTGTGGCTACGTTTTTTTAAATTTGTTTTTATCCTGGAAAATTTTGTGTTCTCCATTTATAGTGAATGAAAGCTTGGCTGGGTATAGTAGTCTGGGCTTGCATCCATGGTCTCTTAGTTTCTGCAGTACATCTATCCAGGACCTTCCGGCTTTTAAGGTTTCCATAGAGAAGTCAGGTGTAAGTCTTATAGGTTTACCATTATAAGTAACTTGGCCTTTTCCCCTTTGCAGCTCTTAATATTCTTTCTTTATTCTGTATGTTTTGTGTTTTGATTTTTATATGGCAAGGAGATGTTTTCATTTTTTTTTTTTTTTTTGGTTTTTTCAGACAGGATTTCTATGTGGTTTTGGAGCCTGTCTTGGAACTAGCTCTTGTAGATGAGGCTGGTTTCAAACTCACAGAGATCCGCCTGCCTCTGCCTAACAGTTTTCACTTTTATACAGAAGTATTTTAATTTCAAGAGATCTGATTTGTCAATTGCTAATGTTAATTTCTGTGCTATAAGTCTTTTAAATACATTTCATCTCCATAATCGTGAGTTAAAACTTGCTTTTTATATTCTCTCTAATATTTTCAAGAGCAAAATTTATTTTACAGTCCTTTATACATCTTGAGTTTTTTGCAGGGTGATGGAAACAGGCTCAGTTTCTTTTTTCTGCATGTTTAAATCCATGATTCCTAAGCTCTCCAATATATATTTGTGCAAAAATCATGTTGATGCATTACATAAATTTATATTTGAGTCCACTACTTTCTTCTATTGATTTATCTTTATTTTGTATTTATACCCAGCTTTTTTTTTCTACTAGGACTCTGTAGTGCAATTTAAAACAAATTATATTTGCTTCCAAGAGGCACAGTCACAATATTTAGTCTGAAATAAAAATTGATATTTTCTATCAAAATTTCCTAAGCATAGGGGAGTGTAGCAACTTGATATTTTCCAAATAACCATATTCAACAATTATTTCTTTGTTGGACATATTGATACTGATAATATCTTTGAAAAGGTATAATATTCTTTCTTGCAGAATCTGACTTAATTTTGGTTATGAAAATAATAGTTATGAAAGAAAAAATATTTTCTTTACACAATGTAACACTGATACTTTTAGCTCTTGACTGTCATTGTGCAAATTCAGCTACTATTGTATCTTTGTTCTATAATTTCTTTCTGATTCTACCATAGGCCTAAAGGACCATGGAGGTAGTCAATCACGGACTAAGCTCTTTTAATTAATAAAGAAAGAATAAATATTTCTTGTTGTGATTTCATCAAGTATTTTGTAATGAATTGTCTAGTGTTCAAAGAGCCCTGGAGCTGACTCCCAATAAATATAAAAAAAAAGGTTAATTTCAAGCATGTTCCAGATGCCATGCCACATAATGCTGTACAAAGATTAATGATACTAATCCTTAAAGACAAGCCCAATGTAGCCAAGAAGCAAACATGTAAAGAACCCGTTTCAGTTAACCCCCCCCCCCCCTTAACTTTTATTGCTGGGCATTTAAGAGGTTTTCACAAGGGCAAAGAGGGTGTTCTGTCTATCCCTTCTGGTGGACATAAGAAAAACAACACGAAGTGATATTACACAGGAGCTTGAAAAGTAAGTAGGCTGTTTGCTATGCAATTTGTAGACTAAAGAAAAGAGTGTAACACACAGCACAGCTGCAAAGCTGGTTGGCCCCACATAACTGTACCCTGAACAACATACATGTCCTAAGAAATGAGAGCTTGAAAACTAAAAAGTTTGCTCTGTAAAAAAAAAAAAAAGTAAATAAATGTTAGCAAAAGTTTGATTTCTCAAGAAAAAAATTAATGGAAAGTTATTATTGTTGAGAGAGAAGATTTTACAACCCACATACTGTTCTGCTTATTTATTTTTCAAGGAACATGTAATATTCAGTTCAAAAATTTAACATTGCAATCAATATTTTGTTTTTCTTGTCCATTCTAGCAGATATAAGATGGTATCATAGAGATATTTCAGTGATGGCTATGGATGTTTTTCAGCCATTGTGACTTTTCTATTGAGAATTCTCTCTTACATCTTCTCTTTTTTTGGGTGGGGGAATTTTTCGAGACAGGGTTTCTCTGTGGCTTTGGAGCATGTCCTGGAACTCACTCTGTAGACCAGGCTGGTCTCGAACTCACAGAAATCCGCCTGCCTCTGCCTCCCGAGTGCTGGGATTAAAGCCGTGCGCCACCACCGCCCGGCTTCTCTCTTACATCTTTAACCCATGCTTAAATTAGATTATTTCTCATTTTGATGTCTAACTTCTTGAGTTCCTTATACAGTTTTGAGGTCATCACTCTTTCCGATTTGGGGTTGGTGAAGATTTTTTCCCATTCTGTAGGCTGATAATTTTTCTCTTGATAAGCATCTTCTGCCTTACAGATGGTGATAACTCTGCAAGTTCCTTTATTTAACAGAATTGCTTTAGCTTTTTTGGGTTGTTATTCCATATTAAGTTGGGTATTATTTCTTGATATCTGTAAAGAACTGTTTTAGGGACTTTTATGGTGACTGCAATGAATCCGTAGATTATTTTTGATAAGACTAGAAGTTTCTATGTTAATCCTACCAATCTAACACCAGAGGAGACATTTCCAGTTTTTGATATATTATTTAATTTCATTTTTCAAAGACTTAAAGTTCTTGTCAAACATGTCTTTCACTTATTTGGTTAGAGTTACCCCAATATATTTTATATTATTTTTGGATATTGTAAAGGGCATTGTTTACCCGATGTCTTTCTCAACACAATTATTATTTGTATGATGGTGTAAGTCACAAACAATTCCACACCAGTTTGGAATTATGATTAATAGGGTGGTATTTATTTAAAGGGGAAAAAACTTACAGATCACCATCCCAGACAACAGCCCTCTGTGCAACCAGGAAGGGAGTCTAGTCACCAGTGGAGCAGGAAGTGAAGAGAGAGAGGAGAGGGAAGTGGCCGCTTTTTTAAAGGGAGAGAGACCATGCCCCATTGGGCTGGTATCTCAGCGGCTATAGGCTGGAGGAGTGGATGGACCTCCCGCAATATTTGTATATATGAGAGCTACTGACTTTTCGATATCCTCCTGATCTCCTTTTCTTACCTTATTTGTCTAGTTAGAATTTCCAGTACAAAATTGAATAGATATGGAGACAGTGGACTGCCTTGTCTTGTTCCTAATTGTAGTGTAATTGCTTTGAGCGTCTCTGGTCTGGAAAAATTTGAGGAGAATTGGTAATAGCTCTTCTTTAAAATTCTAGTAGAATTCTGCACTAAAACTGTCTGACTCTGGGCCTTTTTGATTGGGAAATTTTTAATGATTGCTTCTATTTCCTTAGTTGTTATCCATGTATTTATATTGTTTTTCTGGTCTTGATTCAATATTTGTATGTTATACCTATGAAAAACTGACCATTTCCTTTGGATTTCACAATTTGGGGAGTACAGTTTTTGAAGTAATGATTCTCCAGATTTCCTTGGATTCTGTTGTCATGCCCTCCCCCTTTTTCTTTTAGTTAGTTTTTATAAGTGTTTATCTATCTTGTTGATTTTTCTCAAAGAACCAACTCTTTTTTTCATTGATTCTCTACGTTGTTTTCTTTGTTTCTATTTTATTGATTCCAGCCACAATTTGATTACTTCCTCTTATCTACTCTTCCTATATGAGTTTGCTTCTTTTTATTCTAAAGATTTCAGGTGTGCTATTAAATCACTAGTGTGAGATGTCTTCAAATTCTTTTTTTAGGTGCTTATTGTCATGATCTTTCCTATTAACACTACTTTCAGAGTGCTCCTTAAGTTTGAATATGTTGTAGAATCATTTTTACCAAGTACGATGATGTCTTTAATTTCTTTCTTTATTCTTCCCTGACACAGCAGTAATTCAATTGAGAGTTGTTCAGTTTCCATTAGATATTAGGCTGTGGCTTATGTTTTTGAACACTAACTTTTACCCATGTAATTTAATAAGGTACAGTGGTAACATAAATTGTTTTGGATATAATGTGATTTGCCTTGTGGACAAATATGAGGCTCATTTTAGAGAAGATTCCATGAGGTGCTGAGAAGAAAGTATATTCTTTTGTCTTCAGATAAAATGTTCTGTAGATATCTGCTAAGTCCATTTGAGCCATAACAACTGTTAGTTCCCTTATTTCTCTGTTAATTTTGTGTCTGGCAGACCTGTCTATTGGTGAGAGTTGGGTGTTGAAGTCTCCCATTATTAATTTGTGAGAATCGATGTATAATTTCAGCTTTAGAAATGTTTCTTTTACAAATTGGGTGCACATGTATTTGGAACTGAATGGATGGAATTGAGACTTCATCTGCAATGATGTCTCCTGTGATAAACATTAGATATGCTTCTCTGTCTCTTTTGAATAATTTTAATTTGAAATATATTTTGTTAGATTTGCTTCTTAGGTCCATTTGATTGGAAACTCTTCTCCAAACCCTTTACTCAGACATATTGTCTCTCTTTGAATTTGAGGCTTGTTTCCTGTATGCAATAGAAGGATCAATTATATTTCTGTATCCATTCTTTTAGCCTGTGACGTTTTATTGGCAAATTTAGTCTTTTGATAATAGATATTAATGACCAGTGATAGTTAATTTTTGTTATTTTTTTGGTTTGGATGGTGGTGGTAGTAGTGTGCTAGTGGTTATGTTTGTGTGTGTTGTGTCTCTCTCTGTGTGTGTGGGGGGGTGTGTTTCACTTCTTTGGGATTTCCTTCTGTGTTTTTATGGGTGTAACTAATTTCCAAGGACTGGGGTTTTCTTCCTAGTACTTTCTGAATGGCTGGATTGGTGAATAGGTATTGTTTAAATCTGATTTTGTCTTGAAATATCTTGATTTCTCTCTCATGGTAGTTGAAAGTTTTGCTCTTTAGAGTAGTCTTGCTGGCTTCTTTGCTCTCTTAGTGTCGGCAAAATGTCTAGTTAGAACATAATGACTTTTAGAGTTTCCATTGAGAAGTTGGATGTAATTCTGATATGTCTTTCTTTATATATTACATGGCATTTTTCCTTGCATCTCCAAATGTTCTTTCTTTACTCTGTATGTTTATTGTTTTGATTATGTGATGAGGGGACTTTTTTTGGTCCAGTCTACTTGACATTCCGTAAGTTTCTTGTACCTTTATAGAAATGACTTTCTTAAGGTTGGGAGAGTTTTATTCTATGATTTTGTTGATTATATTTACTGGGCATTTGAGCTGAGATTTTTCTCTTTTTACCCCTATTATTCTTAGGTTTTGTCTTTTCATGGTATCCCTAATGTCTGGGATTCTTTTGTTAGGAATTTTTTTTTGGATTTAACATTTTCTTTGACTGATGAATGTCTTCTCTCTATCTTCAACACCTGTGATTCTCTCTTCCATCTTATATACTCTTGGTGAAGCTTGCATTTGTAGTTTCTGTTGGATCAACAAAATTTTCTCATTTCAGAATTCCCTGAGTTTGTGTTTTCTTCAATGCTTCTTTTCCAATTTTCAAGACTTGAACTGTTTTGTAACCCTGTTTGATTGTTTTTTTTTCTTAGCTTTCTTGAAGGGATTTATTAATTTATTCTAATTTTATATTTTATTCCTAGATTTATTTTAGGGAATTTTTAATTTCCTCTTTAACGGACTCTATCATCTTTATAAATTCATTTTAAACATATTTTCTTGTGCTTCTGCTGAATTAAAAAATCTGGTTTTGGTCTTATAGGATCACTGTATTCTGGTGGTATCATATTACCCTTTCTGTTGTTGAATAAAAACTTATGCTTGCATTTATGCTTTTCAATTGAAGATTATTAATGGTAAGAGTGTGGATATTTGTGTTATCTTCTGTAGATGTGTCTTTTTTCATTACTTATCAGTCTCCTTTATTGTCCTCTCTCCCAAAAGGCCAAGATTTCTGGTGAATGTCTGGTCTTCAGGTTCAGTAGGGTTGTGTCACCTGAGATTTGTAAGGGTTTGGGTGCTTAAAGCCCACATATCCTTCTTTACTTATATCTGGTATCAGCTGTATCTGGGCTTATGAAGTCTGCCCTTCCAAATGGTGTGGGTTATGTCTTTGCCTATTGAGTCTATTAAGGTTGTGGGGAAGGTCTTGTCACAGGGAGGATGATGAGCTGGAGTGGTTTGGTTAGTAGAGTAGGTCTTGAAGAAACAGAATCCAGTAGGTGTTGACAGTGATGGTAATGCTTGTCATTACAAATGGTGTCAGTTGTGTCTGTGCCTTTTGAATATGCTATAGTTGTGGAGGAGAACTGGCCATTGGAAGAATAATGAGCTAGGTGCCTTGAATAGCAGATTGAATTTGTTCTTCTAACTTTTGTGGATTGTATTTGTCCCTATAGGGTATGACAATGAGGTACATAGAATTTGGGTAGTTTCCTTTTAAAAAGAATTCTTACTTCATATAATCTTCCTTGTTTAAAGTTGGAGATACTAAACAGATGTAAACAAATCTCACTAAACATTTAGATAAATCACACAAAACAAATGATATTTAAATTATCCTAAAATTGAAATATCTCTTTTATAACTTCTAAATCATTGTTTTATAAAGACAAAACCACCTGGTGGTATGTGCAGAGACTGTTTCTGTAAACATTCAAGATATATTTCCTCATACTTTTTTTTTCTTTTTAATAGGCTAAAACTATAAGGTTTGGGGGTTTGTGGTATATTTGATGGGTTATATCTCTCTTTCCTTAAAAATAGATGAAAAATAAATCTCACATTTAATAACGAGTTCCTTGACGTTTATAGGTGTTGTTCAGGCAAGGACAACTGTTTTGAGTTTATGTGTTTCTGCCATGTGTTATGGTGAAATTCCCACCAAACTAGCTCATCATCTTTGAGTACTCAATGGCTTTACCCCGTGTTCCCCAAATTCTGCACAGTCACCCCCCAAAAAAACTAGGACAACATCTTAAAAAGCCTGCATTGTCTATTACTATGATAAAAAATGTGGCCAAAAGCAATGAGAAGAGAAAAAGTTTTATTTAACTTACAGTTCCAGGTCACAGTATACTATTAAGGAAATTCAGGGAAGGTACACAAGGCACGGTTTGAAGCAGAGATCATGCAGTATGTTTCTGACTGGATCAACTTCTTGCTATACTTATTTTACTTTCTTTTATAGCCTAGGACCCTATCCCCATGATAACATAGCTTGGTACACAGTAGAGTGACATAACCATATTGTGCTAGTCAAAACAACAGTAATTAAAGACCAGCATAACAATTAAAAATGAACAAAGCTGTATTCTTATTATTTTTTTCAGAGCATTTAGTTCATATATTGCCTTCTTGATACCCAGTCTGTTAAAAGATAGAACAAACACAATGGCAGCGAGAATATATTAAAGTGGTATATATTACTGTAATAGGACAAGAAACATAAACATGGGGAAGTTTTGCAAATATGATATTGACCCAAAGAACATAATTTTAGTGACCTAGTTCTTCAAATTATCTCCATATGGCAATATATCTAGAACTTCAAAAAAATAAATATAGGAATTAACTACTATCACTTAGGGACCAATATTTCAATACATGATTCTTTGTTAGGTAAATTTCTTATCTAACCTTTAGAATTCTACTCAAGTTATGTCCATCTTACAACTCAAAATATGTTCATTTCATCTTCAGTAATATCCAAAGTCTTAAAAGTTCAAAAAAAATTTTGAAATTTCAATTCAAGTCTCCTCTGAGACACAGTACAGATATTTAACTCTGAGACTACAGTTTTTAAAAAAGCATATTTTCAAAGTACAGATGTAGAAAGTAAATAGTCCCAATCCAAAATGGAGTAATGATTTCATAGATATGAACAGTGAGACTAAATCAAGACTGAAATCCAGCATTTCAACATTCATTCTCACATTCCCATGTCTGTTGTATGAAGCATGTGACAGCATGATGTGAACTCCTAAGGTTTTGGGCAGTTTAGGTGCTTCTTGTGACTATGCTGATTGAAGCCCTAATGACCTCCCTTGTTGTGGCTCTGATCACTATTGTAATGTTCCTCAGCAGTTATTTAATATCCCCAAAATCCCCAATTTACTTGAGTCCTCAGGATGCTCTGGCTCACCTTTACAATACAACACATTGATGTAGGTGGGCCTTCTTTCTATGTGTTTCTTTCATTGGTTAATTAATAAAGAAACTGCTTGGCCTGATAGGTCAGAACATAGGTGGGTGGAGTAGACAGAACAGAATGCTGGGAAGAAGGGAAGTGAGTCAGACGCCATAGCTCTTTTCTCCAAGATGGATGCAGGTTAGAATCTTCCTGGTAAGCCACCACTTCATGATGCTGCACAGATTATTAGAAACGGGTTAAGCAAGATATGAGAGTTAGCCAGTAAGAGGCTAGAGCTAATGGGCAAGGCAGTGTTTAAATGAATCCAATTTGTGTGTTGTTATTTCGGGTGTAAAGGTAGTCATGAGGGAGCCAGGTGAGACAAATAACAGGCCTGCCCGCAGTTCCATCTACAACACAATACCTTTTTAGGGGAAGCCTTCAGAAATACTGATCATTATTTGCACTTCCAGGAATGATAACACTAGCTTTGAAACATGAATTAAAGCCTTTGTGATAATGTATAACTTGACTCTGTGTACCTGTAAAACTAATAACATTCATATGATACCAATATTTGCAAGTAGTATAAGTAGTAGTGCAGATACTTCATAACATGGATTCAGTTATCTCTGAGTGTCAGTATATAAGCCTGGACAGTCTGTGGAACCACTGACAGTGGGACCAGGATTTATACCTAGTATATGAACTGGATTCTTGGGGCACATTCCTTTTGGAGGGATACACTGTTTAGTCTAGATATAGAGATAAGGCCTTGGTTCTGCCTCAAAGTCATGTGTCAGACTTTGTTGATTCCCCATCTAGAAATGCACCATTTCTGTAGAGTGGATAGGAGTTTGAGTGGGGGTAAAGATGGAGCTAGAGAAGGGGTGTGAATGGAGCTAGAGAAGGGGTGTGAATGGAAATGGAAGTAGCTATTTAAAATGAGAAAATGTTGTTTTAAAAATAAAATAAAAGAAACATTTCTTTAGGGTGCCAACATTTGCAGTATTCCCTGCTTTGCAAGGTAAAGTCTTTATAATGAGATTTTTCTATTACTTGTTTGAACCTTATGTGGATGATGTCCAGAAAATTCATCAGAAGACACAGTTTTTGCAAGAGAATCCCAATAGAAATGTATTTGCCATCTTTAATGTACAAAACAGACAGTTATCAGCTTTAATCTTTTTAATCTTTTATAAATTAGCATAGTTAGCATTTGTAAATTCATCATTTCTTTACGAAAATGAATTTAATAACTTCAGGAAGAATTTTTAATTTGATATCTTCTGGACATGATATGGTAGAAGAAAAACACAGCATCTTCGATTGCCTGTATAAGGCAAGACAATTATAGATTCCAGCTTGGAGGCATAGAAATTCTCAAGCGTATCTTCTTTCCTGAGCAACAACTGGCATTTGATGGACAGTAGGGCCAATAGTTGCTTTTTTAGGAGTATGGACACAGGTAGGCTTTCATTGTATATCTAAATAATTTATAAAGTAATGACATCAAGAGGTGAAGAAAATATGATAGGGAATTTTGCAGGGTCTGAGGGATGAATAATATATATATATATATATATATATATATATATATATATATATATTCAAAGAATAAATAAAAACTATAAATTTTGTTTCATGACAGAATCGTGTTAGAGTATATTAATAAAGCAAAGTAATAGATTATATTACAAAATCATGACAGACCTCTATAAACACTTTACTTATATCTTCCAGTTATAAATGCATACCCTATACTTTCTCCCATTGGTCTCATTCTTGTTTTCTAATTGCTCCATTTTTTATATCATTTGTCTCCTAGATTCTGCATATACGATTATAAACATGATGTTTGTTTTCTTTTAATCTGATATATGTGTTCAAACAAAAATATGCACCTCAAGGTTGTTTTATTAAAAAAACATGATCTCATTTTTGTTATAGCTATATCTTACAAATATTATTACAAATCTAATTTTATTTATCCTTTAGTTATTGCTGGGCATCTTGAATGATTACATGATTCAGATATGGGACAGTGTCATAGTAAACATTTTTATGTTGGAATCTCTATGACCATATGTTACCCTTGATTACTTGGAGTATATACCCAGAAATGACATTCCTAGAATATAAGAAAATTTAAATTTTCTGACTTTATAAATTTAGGTTAATATTTTTTTTGTTCTTCTTTGTGTATGTCACATAATCTTACTAAGTAACACATCCTAGATTAGAAATTTGTCAGTCATTCATGTTCTCTTAAAATGTGTGACCATCTTCCTTCTATGCCCAGATTTCTGGGATTACTGGTAAATCTACACACACAAATTTTAACACACTAAGTGATAAAATTGTTTCAATAATGAAATGCTATTAAGTATTTTTTGAAAATTTTTCATTAAATTTACCACCAAAATTCCACATTTTTTCAAATTAATTTAATCTCTTCAATCATCCTTTACTATTACTAGTCAAACATGTTCAAAAATGTTATTTGCCATCATAAAGCAACTATAGTTATTTTCTAATATGCAATAAATTTGTCAAGATATGCTAGAAAATTAAATATAATTCAATTTTCTTTTTCTATTCTTGCTTCAGGAAGTTATTTACTAATGCTTATTCCTTTACCTTTCATATCATAAGTCTGTAAGTTTAAGATTTGCATTATTTTGGGTTTTTGTTTGACCTGCAAACCACCAGTAAATGTTTTAAACCTTAAAGCAGTGACTAATATTTTAAAAATATTTTCTTGAAAGACTGGATCTGATATTATTCAGCCTAAAAGTCACATGCTTAAAATAAACCAAAGAGAAGCTCTGTTCACAAACCTAATTTTTCTAAATTTCCAATTTTTAAGGTTTCCATAATACTGAGACACACTTTGCTGTCATTTTCTCACAGAGCTAGATCCTACAAGTTTTTCTGCAATACTCAACAATAATAATTATTTCCAATAACACACACTCTTCCATATTAATATTTGGAGGATTAATATCTGTGAAATTTTGAATTAAGAATTAAAACAGAATTTGTGTTTTTCTTACTAGAATTTAAGTCACTCAAAATTTATTTTTGATTAGTATACCCACATGTAGAATATTCATATTCCTCTATTAAGTGTAATCCATCAGTATTAAACATTTTTATCAGTCCTTGTAATTTTTTTCCATTATGTTCTATTTATATTATCATATTCTGGAAACTAATGAAATATAAATTATCTTCCAAGTTAGTCTGAGTCCTGAGATTTGTAAAATTTTGA
Organism: Microtus oregoni; assembly: GCF_018167655.1. Lineage (NCBI taxonomy): Eukaryota > Metazoa > Chordata > Mammalia > Rodentia > Cricetidae > Microtus > Microtus oregoni. The sequence goes on along the minus strand of NW_024543955.1, from coordinate 1,028,319 downwards.
TTTAGATTTGTATCAAAAATATCCATATGTAATATTGTTGTTCAGTCTAGAAAATCACAGTCTTCCCAATAAAGATTAGCCTGAGCCCCTCAAATAAATTGTAAATTAACATCTAAAAGTTCTATAAAACAAATTTCTAAAATTAGAGCATCTCATGTTTTCAGCATTTTGGTAACCACTTCTGCTTTTTAAGTATATTAGTATATTTACCAACTAAACTAGATGTTTAAATAATAAAAGTAAAATTATTAAGTATTTAAATTAATTATTTAAACTGAATCACCAGGAAATTCAGATATATTTATTAAAATAATGCTAGTTTATGAGATAGATTTTGATGTCTGTGCCTCTAATGTATTTTAACATTAATGATCTAATAGTGCTGGTATTAATTTTTAATATATTTAGGTAATGCAGTAGTCTATTACAATTTTATTATTTACAATGATCATATAATACTTAGATTGAATTTATTCATTCATTGATTTTTACTTGTTTACTGTTTTATTTTTAGCATGAAATAAAAGCAGTAATATATAGCTCCATTGATACAAGCTGAAAAAGTCATTATTGCATTATTAGGCATTATTTGTGTATTATTTTGTTGTTTCCCCTGTAATATTTGCACATTTTTTTTGTAATTAAAAAGTATTAATATCTTTCTAGAATAGTATTTGTTTGATTGTTTCTTTTTTGTTTTTTGAGACAGGGTTGATCTTTGTACCCTTAACTGCCCTAGAACTCTCTCTGTAGACAATATTGGCCTCAAACTCAAAAAGATCTGCATGAATTTGTCAAGAACCTCCTCAGCCAGGCTCTACAATACTTCCTTAAGAAGAGAAAATTTTCAATAACTCATTACAGAATAGCCAAATAGTTATCACATTGGCTTGGTACTGTTATTTTACTTCCCCAATCAGTATAATTCCAACAATCATTTAAAATTCTATTATATTAAAATATATCTACCCTTTAAGCAACACTCAAATATTCTTTACAATATTACTGCCTTCATCAAAATGATATCTTCAACTTTAATTTCTCATATATTTGGGCTTATATATTATTTAAACTTTAAATACTTCTAAGAGGCAAAAAAGAAAAGAAAATATAACATGATCCATTATTTAAAATTACATTAAAATGTTTATATTATGCTATCCCATTTTTTTTTCCCACTAGGCAGTTTCTTTCTGAACTGAAAACTCATAAGTGGCAGAATTTTACTGATCTGCAGAAACCATTTCAAGTAGTCTTTATCAAATTTTCAACACTGTGTTACCATTTTCTTTTATGTGACTTTTTAAAAAGAATTATGCACGTACTGGCTTTATGGGAGCCTAGGCAGTTTGGATGCTTACCTTACTAGACCTGGATGGAGGTGGGTGGTCCTTGGACTTCCCACAGGGCAGGGAACCCTGATTGCTCTTTGGGCTAAAGAGGGAGGGGGATTTGATTGGGGGAGGGAAATGGGAGGCAGTGGCGGGGAGGAGGCAGAAATCTTTATAAAATAAATAAAAAAAAGAATTATGTTCAAATATCCAACTGTGACAAATATATTTGAGATCTTTTCCAACACTAAGTAATTATGACTGTGTCTATTTTATGAGAAACACACAGAAGAAAGAGAGGAATGGGGGGGGGGATGTGGGGAAAGGGAAGAAGAGAAAGAAAAAGGATAAATAGAGAAAGGTTTGATTTTGTAGTCTAATCTATGTAATAGAAACATTTTAATTTTAATTATTTTAATAGTAGAAGTAGTATAAAATCTTAGCAAATTTTATGCAAACAATAAAATATTATCATATATTTTAGATTCTCAAATTTACTGTGATCATACTATGGCTATAGAGTGGTATGAGAAAAAAAATTTTGTCCATTTTATAATTGATATCATGTCCATTGTAAGTGAACTGGAATCTGATTCTCTCTTAGAATTACAGAAACTATTAGCAGAGAGCTATAGTTTATAGTCAGCCATAAGAACCATAGGTAAAACAAATCTATTCTATAATATAGTTATTTTAGACCAAGGTTTCTAATAAATTATGAGAAATAATCAACAATTTTTAAGCATATACTATGTTTTTATTTATATTTTTATTGTAAAGGGAGAATCAAGTTGAAAGACATTTCTTAGGTAGTATGTCACTCTTGGAAGTTACATACAGAATCAGTTGGTTCTGTTTCTTGGAAATATACACAGAAGGGAAGGAATCATTACTTTAAGAATCTGCCACAATATATTATCTGTATCAGCAGACACATGAGCAATTTACTCATTTTCACATTTCAGTAGCAGAAATAACTATCAAAACGTCATCAGTGTCCCGTAATACAAAGACTCTACTCAAAGACTCCCTGCCTCCTTGTCCCCGTCACAATTTACCATCCCTGCCACTCTGGGAGTTGATTTCACTGCTGCTATTGCCTATATATATATATATATATATATATATATATATATATATATATATATATACCACCAATGTTCATTGAATTTCTAGAAGCCTTGCTTTGCAGGCTTAAACATCTGACAGGTGAAAGCTGATAAGGACTTTGCAAATCTATCCTCAATTTCATTTTACATCACAAACTTCTCTAAGAATCTGCACTTACACCTGAAGAAATTGCTTTTCCAAAGATCCAACCATTACAAAGGCCAGTGGAGCAATTCTTGTTATTCCAATTTTGCTGTCTTGTTCAAGTAGAGTACTTCATAGACCCACAAAGTCCACCAAACAGAAATTTACGTGTGGGCCAGGGGACCTCAACAGGGTAGAAATCCTTCAGGTAAATGCTCTTTAAGATGGAAGAACTGGTGCAGTGGGCAAAATAACAAATACTCAGAGGCCTAACCCTGAGTATTCTGTTCTCTGTCCTCTATGTTAGCATTGAAAGAGCTTCTAAGTAAGGATTTTTTTTTTAATTGTTTTGAAAGGAAACAGAAACACCTAAAGAGAATACATTTAAAAATACTGGAAATGAAGAAGAGGACAAGAACTGTTGATAAGAGCTTCAACACAAAAATAAAAACTAAAAAAGCAGAAAAATAAAAATTTTCAATGGTGTTGAGGGTTCTAACAATGAACTGATAAGAAAAAGAAGACAAACATTGTTGTTGTTCTTTATTTCTGGCCTACCACACTTGGCTGAACTGATCTCAATTCACTTTCTCCCATTACTGGGATCTTCAAGTTTTGACTCTGAGAGTCTGAGCTCTGATGGAAAGCAGAGGTGATGATGTCCTTGAGGTTAGTGTAGATGCTGTTGTCCTTAGAGGGTTAGTTGGCCACTACTTGGGCATTTTCCTTGCCTCCTGTTCAGGGATAAATGGGTACTTGGATTTTGTTTTATTTGCAACTTCTGTGGGGGAGGAAGGGTTGTGATTTATCCACAAAGAGCAATATCATCTCTTCTTTTCCTCTTTTTGCTTCAGGTGAGCATTCTGCCACTTGCAGTCATCAATGTCATGTGTGTTTTCTTTTTCTCAAATAAACAGCTTACACTGTGTTGCTTTGTATATGATTTGGGCTTTTCAGGCATTCTCTTGTTGGAGTGATGGAACTGTGCCACACAATCTGTGGAAGTCATCTTTTATATAGTTCCTTTGTTATCATTATGGTGAGATTGCTGGTCAGTGTTCTCCACATAGATGTCAATGATGTCATAGTTTTGCTCATTTCCTAAGGCCCAGGAAGGACCCTGCAATGGGCCTGGTGGGGTGGAGGAGAGGGAAGCCATCTACAAATACCATCTGACTATTTTTACATGTGGGAGTAAATGTTTGCGCACACACACACAAACACACAAATACACACTCACATAAGTATTGAATAAAAATCAATACTTTTAACAAAACTTTGTGCCAAATAATATTATTTTTTTTATTGATTAAAGTAAGTATTCCCAGAAAATTTGTTGTAGGAGAGGTTTATTATAAATATAATGTTTTAGTTTAGGTTCTTTAAATGTGCTTGCATTTATAGTGAATATATGATAGGCATATATAAACTTTATCATATGAAATTTAGAAATACCTATATTTTTGTTTTAATTTTCAAACATTAAAGTGTTTATATTTTATTATTACAGAATACAGATGTAAACAGGAAAAAGAATTTTCAGGTGTATTATATTGCACATACTTACAACATTGAAATTTTAAAGACTGCAAAATTTTGTGGAACGTGGTGGCATTTTACGGCTATTGTTTTTTGTAGTAGTGAGATTACTCAGTTAAAGATAAATGATTCATTTTCTGTAAATTTAAATGTAACATCCAATTTTGGTTAAACATTTACTGATAAAACAATATTATACACACTAACAAACATAATTTTCTCATATTAATATGATGCACTATTGAAAACACAATCTCATGAAAAATAAAATATGGTAGTTGTTATACAGGAGACTAGTTAATTATCAGTTAAATTAAAGATGCAGTTTTGCTAAAATAGCTTAACACTAAGGAACCTGAAATTTAACTCACATTTCATTTCCAACATTTTTACAAGTGTCTTTTAATGATTTTAACAAATGGAAATCTTTACTTTGAATCTGAATTCTAGCAATATGACTAATTCTCATATCTTTCAAAATGTATACAGAAAATCAAAACATTATAAATGACAACAAAAAACAATGTAATATTTCTTATTTAGCATTAAAATTTTGGTAGATCTTTAAATGTATTCATGTACAATAAAATCTGTTGTCAGTGCTCATCCATTCTGGTTCTCTAATCTTATAGTAGTCACCTTCTGAGAAATGATGTGAATAAAACTGCTATTTGTGTTAGTGGAATTACTGCTGGTGGAACAGTCTCGAGAGTGCTGATTAGGATAATATGAAATATAAATCACATATGGTATTATATTAATTGACATTTTAGATAAGACACTATAATATTTATCATCACAATAATTATCAGGAGGTAAAATAAAGGACTTCATGGTTAATAACACCTTCTGCTCCTTCAGAAAATCTATATTTACTTCTAAGAATCTACATGGTGGCTCCCAATTATCTGTAATTCCAATTTCATGGAACCTGATAACATCATAAGTGTTCCACTGGCATCAGGCCTGCATGTGCACACATGAAAGAAAATAAAGCTTACATAAATTATATTATCCCACATATTCCTTCATTTTTCCTCTTATATTTATTAATAACTCATGAAGCTTATGTGGCAGTGAATTTCTACAAGTTGCATTGCTGGGGAAATATGTATTTGTCTAAAGGGTAAGGAAAACATAAAATTTGTATTTTCCTTGTGGTCCAGTACTATGTTCTGCCAACTTCCTATAAAACTAACACATCTGGGAATAGGAGAAGAATGGAGGCAATTGCATTAGGATGACTCTCTTCTTTCAGTCATATTTATGTGAAAAATAGTTGGCAAGATCAATCTCAGTTTCATGTGATTTCAAATGAATAATTGTGCAATATTAATATGAAATCTCTAGAATCTATTTGAATGAGCTGCACTGTGATTGGTTAATATTTCAAACATAAGAGCTTTTCTATGCATTGATTTCTGCACATTTCTTGCAATAATTTATTTAATTTGCTTGATTGATTGACTTTTTCAATCAAATAATTAGGACACAATTATTTGAATGAAGTACCTACATCAACAAGTCAATATAGAGTTGTGTTCCTGCATTAAGTACCATTTTAGAAAATGTGATTGAATTTTCATAGAAATTAATTAATGGATTGTAGTAATAAGGGCGGCGTGGCTGCGTCCCCAACACCCCAGCCGCCTGCCCAGCTAGCTTATGCCCCGAAATAATTACACAGACAGTGTATTCTTTTAATCACTGCTTGGCCCTTTAGCCCTAGCCCTTACAGGCTAATTCTCACATCCCGATCAACCCATCTCTAATAATCTGTGAGCACCGGTCTTACCGGGAAGATTCTAGCCTAGTCCATCCTGGGTTGGAGCTTCATCCCGGGAGCGGGGCATGGCGTCTCTCTCTCAGGCATCTGCTTCCGAGAGGAAAGCTGTCAAGTCTCTGACGTCACTTCCTCTTCCTCCCAGCATTTTGTTCTGTTGACTCCACCCACAGGGCCAAGCAGTTTCTTTATTGGCCAATGACCTTCCTCCATCAATGGATGTGATATATTTCTTTGTTGTTTGGATTAGACATAGAAATAAGGAAAAATGGGGGCATAAATTTACTTTGGCTTATTATAAAAATAGTCTCAATTTTATTTTTAAATTCTAATAGCTATTACATGTGATATCAGGTGCTTTCAAAAAGTGTCATACCAAAATAATGGATTTCATCGTATCATATTTTGTATGGAAGAGATGGGTAGGCACCAATGCAAGAATTACTTTAACAACCAGAAAAGCAAAAGATAACACCAGAATCCAGAAAACACACAACAGAAAGACTTGAACACCCTAGGCCAGAAGAAGTAGAAGACACCAACTTTAAACATAACCTTATGAAAATGACAAAGAACCTTAAACAGGAAATGAAAAACTCCCTTAAAGAAATGGAAGAGAAGCCAAACTAAAGATAGAAGAAATTAATAAATTCCTCAAAGATACCCAAGAAAACCAAGAAAAAAACAATCAAACAGGTAAAGGAAACAGTTCAATACGTAAAGACCAAAATAGAGGTAATAAAGAAAGCATAAAACAAGGGATGCCTGGATATAGAAAATCTGGGTAAAAGAAAAGGAACTACAGAGACAACTATAATAACAGAATGCAAGAGACAGAAGAAAGAACCTCTGACGCTGAATATAAATATAGAGGAAATAAACTCATTGATCAAAGAAAATAGCAAATACAACAAATTCTTAACACAAAACATCCAGGAAATCTGGGACACCATTAAAAAACCAAACCTAAGAATAATAGAGGTAGAAGAAGAATAATTCCAGCTCAAACACACAGAAATTATAATCAACAAAATTATAAAAGAAAACTTTCCCAACCTAAAGAAGGATAATCCTATGAAGGTATAGGAAGCTTACAGAATACCAAATAGACTGGATCATATAAAAACCTTCCCATGCTGCAGACAATAAGAGAGCAGGGATGCAATCCCAGACTACTTTACCCAACAAAACTCTTTCATCATTGATGGGGAAAACAAAATTTTCCATGACAAAAACAGATTTAAACAATGTGTATCCACAAATCCAAGCTTACAGTAAGTATTATAAGGAAAAGATCAATCCAAGGAAGGCAACAACACCCACAATAGCACAGACATCTGACAACCTGCCACCAGAATACCTCAAAGAAGAGAAGCACACAAACACTAGAACCAAAAAACTAACCAAAGTTAAAAACCACTGGTCATTAATATTGCTTAATATCAATGGACTCAAATCCACCTATTAAAAAAAAAAAACACAGGCGGAGAGAATGGATAGAAAACAGGGTCCAGCATCCTACTGTTTACAAGAAACATACCTCAAACTCAAAGACCAACACTAACTCAGAGTAAAGGGTTTGGAAATGTTTTTTCCAATCAAATGGACCTAAAAAAAAGTTGGTGTGGCTATCCTAATATCTAAAAAAATTTGTTTCAAACTAAAATTAATCAGAAGAGATGGAGAAGGACACTTTATACTCATAACAGGAACAATCTATCAAGATGAAGTCACAATCCTGAATATATATGCCCTTAATACAAGAGTACCCACATATGTAGAAGAAATTTTACTAAAACTTAAATCATACATCAACACCCACACACTAATAGTAGGAGATTTCAACACTCTTCTCTCACCAATGGACAGTTCACTGAAACAGAAACATAACAGAGAAATAAGGGATATAACAGATGTAATGAATCAAATGGACTTAAAAGACATATATAGAACATTCCACCCAAACAAGAAGGTATATTCAAACCTTCTTCTCAGCATCTCATGAAATCTTGTCAAAAATTGATTATATAATCTGTACCAAAGCAAATATCCACAGATACAAAAAAAAAATTTGGAGTAACCAACCACCTGTGCCCTATCAGATTACCATGGAGTAAAGTTAGAATTTAACAACAATTCCACCCCCAGAAAGCCTACAAACTCATGGAAAATGAATAGTCAACTACAGAACCACCCCTGGGAAAAAGGAAGAAATAAAGAAAGAAACTAAAGTCTTCCTTGAATTCAACGAAAATGAAACCACAACTTACCCAAACCTATGGGACTCTATGAAAGCAGTGCTAAGAGGAATATTCATAGCACTAAGTGCCCACATGAAGAAAATGGCAAAAGCTCATATTAGAGACTTAACAGCACACAGGAAGGCTCTAGAATAAAAAGAACTAGACTCACCAAGGAGAAGTAAAAGACTGGAAATAAAATGAGGGCTGAAATCAACAAAATAGAAGCACAGAAATCAGTCCAAAGAATCAATGAAACAAAGAGCTGGTTCATTGAGAAAATCAATAAGGATGTCAAACCCCTATCCGAACTAATCAAAAGGCAGAGAGAGAACATTCAAATTATGAAGATCAGAAATGAAAAGGGGGACATAACAATGAACAATGACAAAATTCAGAGAATCATCAGGTCTTACTAAAAAATTCTGTATGGAAATCTCAAGGTCCAAATCAGGAGCAGAAGGAGAGGGAGCACGAGCAAGGAACTCAGGACCGCGAGGGGTACACCCACACACTGAGACAATGGGGATGTTCTATCGGGAACACACCAAGGCCAGCTGGCCTGGATCTGAAAAAGCATGGGATAAAACCGGACTAGCTGAACATAGGGGACAATGAGGACTACTTAGAACTCAAGAACAATGGCAGTGGGTTTTTGATCCTACTGCATGTACTGGCTTTGTGGGAGCCTAGGCAGTTTGGATGCTCACCTTACTAGACCTGGATAGAGGTGGTTGGTCCTTGGGCTTCCCACAGGTCAGGGAACCCTGATTGCTCTTCAAGCTGATGAGGGAGGGGGACTTGATCGGGGGAGGGGGAGGGAAATGGGAGGCAGTGGCGGGGAGGAGGCAGAAATCCTTAAATAAATTAATTAATTAAAAAAAACTGTATGCCACAAAATTGGAAAATGAAAAAGAAATTGACATTATTAGATAGATACCATGTACCAAATTAAATCAATACCAGGTGAACAATTTAAATAGACCTATAAGTCACGAGGAAATAGAAGTTGTCATCAAAAACCTCCCATTAAAAAAAAGCCCAGGACCAGTTGGTTTTTGTGCAGAATTCTATCAGAAATTCCAAGAATAGCTAACACCTCCTCAAAGTGTTCCACATAATAGAAACAGGGAAGTCATTGCCAAACTCTTTTTATATAGCTACAGTCACCCTGATACCAAAACCACACAAAGACTCAACCAAGAAAAAGAATTACAGACCAATCTCACTCATGAACATTGATGCAAAAATTCTCAATAAGATACTGGCAAATTGAAGCCAAGAACACATAAAAAAATATCATCCATTATGATCAAGTAGGCTTCATCCCAGAGATTCAGCATTGGTTCAACAGATGGAAAGCTATTTATGTAATCTATCATATGAATAAACTGAAAGAAAAAAATATTATCATTTCATTAGATGCTGGAAAAACATTTGACAAAATTCAACACCTCTTTATATTGAAGGTCTTGGAGAGATTAGGGATACAAGGATCATATCTATAATAAAAGCAATATACAGCAAGCCGACAGCCAACATCAAATTAAATGAAGAGAAACCCAAATCGATAAAACCAAAAGCAGGAACAGGACAAGGCTGTCCACTCCCTCCATATCTCTTCAATATAGTGCTTGAAGGTCTAGCAATAAGACAACATTAGGGATCAAGGGGATTTGAATTGGAAAGGAAGAAGTCATACTTTCACTATTTGCAAATGATATGATATTGTACATTAGTGACCCCAAAAACTCTGCCAGAGAACTCCTATAACTGATAAATACCTTCAGTGATGTGGCAGGATACAAGATCAATTCAAGAAATTCAGTTGCCCTCCTATATAAAAAGGATAAAGAAGCTGAGAGGGAAATCAGAAAAACATCACATTTCATGATTGTCACAAATAGCATAAAGTATCTTGGGGTAAAACTAACCAAGGAAGTGAAAGATCTTTTTGACAAGAACTTTAAAGCTTTGAAGAACGAAATTGAAGAGGATACCAGAAAATGGAAAGATCTCCCTGCTTTTGGATTGGTAGGATCAACATAGTAAAAAATGGCAATTCTACCAAAGGCAATCTATAGATTCAGTGCAATCCCCATCAAAATCCCAACACAATTCTTCACAGATCTTGAGAAAACAGTCATCAACTTTACATGGAAAAATCAAAAACAAAAACAGGATATCCAAAACAATCCTATACAATAAATGAACTTCTGGAGGCATTACCATCCCTCACTTCAAACTCTCTTACAGAGCCACAGTAATGAAAACAGCTTGATATTGGCATAAAAACAGGGACATTGACAAATGAAATAGAATTGAAGACCTGGATATCAATCTACAAACCTATAAACCTAAATTTTATTTATCTAAAAATTTTCAATTTCTTTTACAGTTTTTAATTTTGTGGAGTATAGGTTTTTGGAATAAGACCTAATGGTTCTCTAAATTTTCTCAGTGTCCATTGTTATGTCCTCCTTTTAATTTCTGATTTTGTTAAGTTGGATGTTCTCTCTCTGTATTTTGATTAGTTTGAATAAGACTTTGTCAGTCTTGTTGATTTTCTCAAAGAACCAGCTCTTTGTTTCATTGATTCTTTTATTGTTTTCTGTGTTTTTAATTTGTTGATTTCAGCACTCATTTTAATTATTTCCTGCCTTCCAATCCTCCTTGGTAAGTCTGCTTCTTTTTTTTCTAGAGCTTTCAGGTGTGCTGTTAGGTTGCTAATGTAACATTTTATGTGAACACTTAGTGCTATGAACTCTCCTCTTAGCACTGCTTTCATAGTGTCCCATAGGTTTGAATATGTTGTGCCTTCATTTTCATTGAATTCAATGAAGATTTTAATTACTCTTTTTATTTCATCCTTGATTTAGATGTGGTTCAGTATTTGGCTGTTCATTTTCCATGAGTTTGTAGGCTTTCTAGGAATAGTATTGCCGTGGAATTTTTACTTTACTCCGTGGTGATCTGATAAGATGTAGTGGGTTACTCCAATTTTTTTTTATCTGTGGATTTTTTTTTACCAAGTATGTGATCAATTTTAGAGTAGTTTTCATGAGGTGCTGAGTAGAAGGTATATTCTTTGTTTGGGTGGAATGTTCCCTAGATGGATATTAAGTCCATTTGATTCATTCCATATGTTATTTCTCTTATTTCACTGTTATGTCTCTGTCTGGTTGAACTGTCCATTGGTGAGAGAGGATTGTTGAAATCTCTACTATTAGTGTGTGGGTTTTGATGTGTGATTTAAGTTTTAGTAACATTTCTTGTACATATGTGGGTACTCTTGTATTAGGGGCATAGATATTCAGGATTGAGACTTCATCTTGATGAATTGTTCCTGTTAGGAGAATAGAGTGTTTTTCTCCATCTCTTTTGATTGATTTTAGTTTGAAATCAATTTGGTGGGATATTAGGATAGTCATACCCACTTGTTTCTTAGGTCTATTTGATTGGAAAACCTTTTCCAAACCCTTTACTCTGAGTTAGTGTCAGTCTTTGTGGTTGAGGTATGTTTCTTGTAAACAGAAGGATGCTGGATCCTGTTTTCTATCCATTCTCTTAGCTTGTGTGTGTGTGTGTGTTTTTTTTTTAGGTGAATTGAGTACATTGATATTAAATGATATTAATGACCAGTGTTTGTTAACTCTGGTGATTTTTCAGTAGTAGTATTTCTGTGTTTCCCTTCTTTGTGTTAGGCTGGTGGGGGGTTATTAGATGTGTGTTTTATTGTGGGTGTTGTTAGCTTCCTTGGGTTGAGGTTTTCTTTCTAGTATTTTCTGTAAGGCTGGGTTTGTGGATACGTATTGTTTAAATCTGTTTTTGTCATTGTATATCTTGTTTTCTCCATCAATGGTGAATAAAAGCTTTGCTGGGTATAGTAGTCTGGGCTTACATCCATGGTCTCTGATTGTCTGCAGCACATATATGTAGGACCTTTTGCTTTCATACTTTCCATTGAGAACTCAGGTGTAATTCTGTTAGGTTTACCTTTATATGTTATTTGACCTTCTCCTTTGTAGCTCTTAATATTCTTTTTTTTATTCTGTATGTTTTGTGTTCTGATTACTATATAGCACAAGAATGTTTTTATATAATCGAGTCTATTTGGTGTTCTGTAAGCTTCTTGTACCTCCATCGGGATATCCTTTTTTAGGTTGGGAATTGTTTTTCTATAATTTTGTTGACTATATTTTCTGTGCCTTTGAGCTGGAGTTTTTCTCCTTCTACCCCTATTATTATTATGTTTGGTCTTTTCATGGTATCCCAGCTTTCCTGAATGTTTTGGGTTAAGAATTTGTTGGATTTAATGTTTTCTTTGATCAATAAGTCTATTTTCTCTATAGTATCTTTAGCACCTGAGATTTTTCTTCTATCTTTTGTATTCTGTTGGTTATACTTGTCTCTGTAGATCCTGTTCTTTTACCCCATTTTTCTATTTCTAGAAATCCCTTGTTTTGTGTTTTCTTTATTGTTTCTATTTTAGTCTTCAATTCTTGAACTGTTTCCTTCACCTCTTTGATTACTTTTTCTTGGTTTTCTTTGAGAGATTTATTACTTTCTCCCAGCTGTTTTTGTTGTTGCCTTCTCTACCATTTCTTTAAGGGAGTTTTTCACTTACTCTTACAGGTCTCCACTATTTTCATAAAGAAATGTTTAAAGTCATTTTCTTCTACTTCTTCTGGGTTAAGATGATCAAGTCTTCTTGTGTGTCTGCTGGGTTTTGGCATTTACATGTTGTATTTTAGGATGTTGGAGGAATTCTTGCATTGGTGCCTACCCATCTCTTTCTTCAAATGAGGCCAGCAGTGTCTTGGTATGTTGCAAGGAAAGCCAGGTTGTTTGTTCATCCTGACTGTCCAGCTAACTTACCTCAGAAATAACCACACAGAAACTGTATTAATTAGATCACTTCTTGGCCCATTAGCTCTAGCTTCTTTTTGGCCAACTCTTATTAATTCAACCAATTTCTATTAATCTGTATATCACCATGTGGCAGTGGTTTACCAAGTAAAATTACCAACATTTGTCTCTGGCAGTTCCATAGCATCTCTTTGACTCTTTCCTTCTCCCAGCATTCAATTATGACTTCCCTGCCTAGCTACATTCTGTTCTATCAACAGGCCAAGGTTATTTCTTTATTCATTAACTAAGAAAAGCAACACACAGAGAGGACTCCCACATCATTTGCATCTTGGTCCAATCCTTGCTGTGGCTGTCTCTTAAGTCCCCTCACTATTGGAGCATGCTGTGTTGCCAGGTTCTATGGAGCTCACAGGGAACGGTGGGTTTGGGAGTGGGGTGAGGTGGGGGATAGCAGGGAAACTCTCTGCTGGCTGGCTATAAAAGACAAAGGAGTTGGGGGGGGTTTGTCCACACCCCCAGGAGTGGTCCTAGAGACTGGGACATCTGGCAGTCTGTGGCCACTTATCTCCGAGATCCCCTCAGTATTGGAGCAGGCTGTATTGCAGGGTTCCATGGAGCTTGCAGGGAACAGATGGGTATGCTGGTGGGGTGGGTTGAGGGATAGTAAGAAAACTCTCTCTTGGCAACTAAAAATTCCTAGGGAGCCATTGAGGGACCCCTTGGTTTTGTCCCAGGGGGAGGTTGTAGAGAGTGGGTTTTCGGCTGTCTGGCCCTGTGGCAACTGCTGACTCTCCTCTTAAATCCACTCAGTATTGGAGCAGGCTATCTTGCAGGGTTACACAGAACTTTCAGGGGTAGTTTTTGTCACATTTAAATGAATGTTTAGATTATTTTTCTATTTTCTTTTAGAATTATACTGTAATTTTTATAAGGATTTTATTGAATTTGTGGATTACTTTAGATAGTTTGGCTATTTTCATAATGTAACTCCTACTAATCATTAAAAATAGACATTCTTTCCATTTAATCAGTTCTTCGGTTAATTTCTTCAGTGTCTTAAAGTTTTCATTGCACAAGTCTTCCACATTTTGTTACACTTTTTCTAAAGTAAATATTTTTGAAGCAGTTGTTATTGATGCTTTTTTCATGATTTCATTCTCTGTGCTTCATTTTCTATAGGAAAACTATCGATGTTTCCATGCTAATTCTGTGCTCAGCATTTAATAAAGATTGGGGAATTAACTCACAATTTTAGAATATGAAAATCCAAAATTGAACATCCTTATCAAGTTAGCTCATGGTGAGAGCCTCATGTCATGGCTGATGCCTTATTATAGCAGTGCATTTAATATAAGATATCACAGTGAGGGAAGAAATTAATTCTGGTGTGTAGAAGGACCTGTGGGCCTGCTCTTTGTCCTGCCCGGCTCCCACAGGGCTAGCTTGACACCTGAAATAACAACACACAAATTGTATTCATTTAAACACTGCTTGGCCCATTAGCTCTAGTCTCTTACTGGCTAACCTTCACATCTTGATTAACCCATTTCTATTAATGTGTGTAACACCACAAGGTGGGCTTACCGGGAAGATTCTAGCCTACATCCATCTTTGGTCGGAGTTCCATCTCATCTGGCTCAGAGAGGAGAGCTATGGCATCTGGCTCACTTCCCTTCTTCCCAGCATTCTGTTCTGTCTACTCCACCCACCTAAGGGGTGGACTATCAAATGGGCCAAGGCAGTTTCTTTATTAACCAATGACCTTCCTCCATTACTGGTGTTTTTTCATTTTTAATATTATAACAGTTATAACAATTCTCCCTCTCTTTCCCTTTCAATCAAATATGTTTGAATATATTTTTCCATCTTGTTCTCAAATTCATGGCTTCTTTTGTAATTATGTGATATTATTAATTCCTAAAGATAAAAGTTACTAAACATATCCAGAAAACCCTATACAATGTCACTTGTACATATTATTCAGAACAAACTCTTCTGAGGAATAACATTCGTTTCTTTCTTAAGAGTTCTCGTTTTCTCTAAATTCTTTGTGTGTGTTTAAGCCTGGGGATTTTTTGAGGTCAACTCACTATTATAGGAAATAACTCTATTCTCTAAAAAACTATCAAAATTTCTTTCCATTTTAGCATCCTTAAAGACATATAACTTCTAATACCACCTAAACACCTTCAAATTTCTTCTTTGCCTTAATGCCAACACAATATTAAACTGGGGAACAAGATTGCAAATTTGTAAATATCAGAGGACAAATTTATCCAAACTATATTGAAATGCAAGTTGGCTGTGTTACAAAGTTATCTGAAGCTTTATTATACTTACTTGTTAAAATTTAACATATGTGAACCAGGTATTAAATGAAGTTCTTACAAAAGTCTAAGTAACTACGGAACATCTTGGTTCGAGTATATGTAGATGAAGTCAGTGATAATTTATATGAACTCTGCATATGTGCCATGGAGTGTTTGTAATATAGTAGTTTCTAAAACACATCACCATGCAAATTTTGCTGGTTTGTTTCGTATCACAGTTTTCAAAGTAAACAGAGACAAATAGAAGCCATGACCTTAATACTTGCTATGGTAATGAATAAAAATAATAGTTTGCCACAGGTATGGGTAAGAGATAGTTGTAGTCCTCAGAAATCTGTAGAATTTACAGTTGTGGGTAGCCCTCATACCTGACTCCAATCATGAAAGGAGCTAAAACTCATTTGCTATCACATGGAGGAAGTAAAATATATATTTAGAGCTTCATCTACATCACTTTATTTTTCACACTTGTCTTTCTTTTCTCTAAAGAGATCGGGAAGTTCTTGATATCCTGAACAGAGTAAACTTATTTCTATAATAGTGACATAATACTGATTGGGAAAAAGGAAGAATCCTTTGTAATCCAGATATAACCCACTGTCTTGAACTTTAGTGGAGATGATAATGACATTATAGATGTCTCTATTGGTTTATGGAACTCCTTAACCAGTAATTTTTTTTCCTTTGTATAGCCTCTATTGCTTGGACAAGGGCTAGAGATATCATGAATCTTAGAAAATGATATAATACTTTCACTTTACTAGAAGAACACAATTCCTTTGTACATTTTATATTTTTTCTATACTCACAAATAACTGAAGTTGCTACACATCATCAAAGATATTTCTCATTACAGTATGGATTCTATCACAGATAATCACAACTGAACACAATTCAAAGATCATCACATTCTGGGTAATCAGACATAATAGATATACCACCAACTCAGTTCTCACATAGATTGCTCCTGGAAGATCATTAAAGAGGGATTGAAAAGACTGATGAGGCAGAAAACCAGAAAGTTTGCTATGAACTGATGTTTCCAAGAAATGTTTGCATGACCTGGAAGATAACAGTGATAATTACAACAGGCATGTTAATGGAAAAGGAAAATTTTATATGTGGTCACCTCCCTAGATAAAGAAATGTGGGCAACTAATTACTTTCATGAAAGGCAGAAAGAGCCTCTGCCATGTTTGAGGCCTGTTATTAGTTGTCCAATGTAAATTTGTACAACCTAAAACCATATACAATCAAACACTGAAAAACAGTCTCAGCAATTTGCAGATATATATGCATATATATATATATAATTTTATGCAAAATTAGTGTGTAACAATAATAGTGAAAGAAAAAGAAGGTAAATCATGAGAATGGTTATCCATCTGAAAGGTTCAAAAGAGAATAGCTGGAACGAGATACAAAAATAAAAGCAATAAGGAAAAGAAACACAATTCTTTTAATATTTTGCTTCAATTTCTCCTTAATTTCTTTTTTATTGGATTTTTTGTAAAAAAAAAATACCAATCCAAATTCCCCTACCCTCCCCTAATTCCATTCCCTACACACAACCTCCTACCATACCCCTCTCTAATACTAAGAGAATGTAAGGCATTTTGCTTTGTGGAAGCCCAAGGCCTTCCCTACTACATCTAGGCTGAGCAGGGTATACATTCAAAGAGAATAGGATCCCTCCCCCAAAAAACAGTACATGCAATAGTGATAAATCCCAGTGCCACTGCCAATGGCCACTCAGTATGCCACAGCCATACAATTGTCATCCATAACATGAAGAACTAGTTTGGTCCTATGCATGTTCCTCCCCAGTCCAGGTGGAGTTGGTGAGCTCCAATTAGCTCAGGTAAACTGTTTCAGTGGATAAAACCTTCATGATCTTTAACTCTTTGCTCTTATTCTCATTCCTTCTACTCTTCAACTGGACCTTGGGAGCTCAGTCCCATGCTCCAATGTGGGACTCTGCCTCTGTTTCCATCTGTTGTTAGATGAAGTTTCTATGGTATTATTTAAGATAAACATCAATCTGAATACAGGGCAAAGTCAATTCAGGCACCCTCTCCTCTTATGCTTAGGGTCTTAACTGGGATCATCCTTGAAGATTCCTGGGAATCTTTCTAGAGTCAGGTTTCTTGCTAAACCCATAATGGCTCCCTCATCAAGGTATCTGTTTCTTTGCCCGCATATCTGTCCTTCCTCCATCTCGACTAACCCATTCCTTCAAGTTCTCTTCAATTCTCCCCTTCTACACTCCTCTTCCACTTCTCCCCTTCCATCTACCCCCCCCATCCCCATGCTCCATTTTTGCCAGGAGATCTTGTCTCTTTCCAATTTCTAGGTGAGTCTATATAAGTTTTTCTTTCACTTCACCTTATTATTTAGCTTCTCTGGGATCAATGTCCTTTGTTTATGGCTAGTATCCAATTATGAGTGAGTACATACCACATTCATTTCTGGGGGTCTGAGTTATCTCACGCAGCATAGTGTTTTCTAATTCCATCCATTTGCATGCAAAATTCATGATTTCATTTTTTTTCTATCACCGAGTAGTATTCTAATTTGAAATGTGCCACACTTTCTGTATCCATTATTCATTTGAAGGGCATCTAGGTTGTTTCCAGGATCTGGCTATTACAAATAATGTTGCTATGAACATAGTTGAACAAATGCCTTTGTAGTATTAATGAGCATCTTTTGGGTATTGCTGAATCCTGAGGTAGGTTGATTCCCAATTTTCTGAGAAACTGCCATACTGCTTTCCAAAGTCATTGAAGAAGTTTGCATTCCCACCAGGAATGGATGAATATCCCCCTTAGTCCACATCTTTTCCAGCATAAGCTATCATAAGTGTTTCTGATCTGAGCCATTCTGACAAGTATAAGATGGTATCTCAGAGTCATTTTGATTTGCATTTTTCCGATAACTAAGGAACTTGAACATGTTCTTAAATATCTTTTAGCCATTTGACATTTAGTTCAGTACACCATTTTTAATTGGATTATTTAGAATTTTAGTGTCTAATTTCTTGAATTCTTTATATATTTTGAAGGTCAGTCTTTTGTTTGATTTGGGGATGGTGAAGACCTTTTCCCATTTAGTAGGCTGCCATTTTGTCTTATTGATTGTGCCCTTTGCTTTGCAGAAGCTTCTCAGTTTCAGGAGGTCCTATTTATTTTTTGTTGCTTGTAGTGTCTGTGCTATTGGGGATATATTTAGAAAGTGGTCTTCTGTGCCCATGCATTGAAGGCTACTTCCCACTTTCTCTTATATCAGGTTCAGTGTGGTCAGATTTATATTGAAGTTTTTAATCCATTTGGACTTGAGTTTTGTGCATGACTAGAGATATGTATCTATTTCCATTCTTCTGCAGGTTGACATCCAGTTATGCGAGCACCATCTCTTAAAGATGCTTTCCTGTTTTCGTTGTATAATTTTAGCTTCTTTGTCAAAAATCAGGTGTTCATAGGTGTGTGGATTAATATCCAGGTCTTTAATTAGATTCCCTTGCTCAATGTTTCTGTTTTCATCCCAATATGAAGCTGTTTTCATTACTGTAGTTATGTAATAGAGCTTGATGCCAGGAATGGTAATGCCTCCAGCAATTCCGTTATTGTACAGTGTTGCGGGAGGTCCTTCTGCTCCTCCAGCCTATAGCTGCTGAGATACCAGCCCATTGGGGCGTGGTCTCTCTCCCTTTAAAAAAGCGGCCACTTCCCTCTCCTCTCTCTCTTCACTTCCTGCTCCGCCGGTGACTAGACTCCTTTCCTGATTGCATAGAGGGCTGTTGCCTGGGAATTGTTTGTGACTTACGCTTTCAGTTGGCGCCCAATGTTTGGTTTTAGAACCTCTCCTTTCCCCACTCGGCTGCTGGCCGTGAGTTCGGATTGGCGGGAGCCCTCCCTTCCTCAGCCGCCGCCTGTGCCTTGCAGTGGAAGCCTTGGCCTCCCCAGGTGGATTTAAACTCCACAGGCCCGCGTAGTCTCTGCCCGCGTGGTTTGCTCTTTTCTGAGTCATTTTTAAATCTCCCTTGCAAGCACAGCTCTTAAGTGGCACGAACCAGAGCACGTGGTTGCTGAAAGCGGCAACCCCTCAGGGTGATTCTGTCACATGGAGACATAAGCGGCTCCCAGTTTGCTCTTCTCTACCCCTGGATTCTGGGTTTCTGGTTCCGTCTCTGGAATTGATTTAATTACATTTACTTTGTTGAGAAACTTACATTTTCCAGTTTTTAATATCTACTAAGGCACTGAAACAGGACCCCGTTTTCATCGCGACTCGGCAACAGCGCCACCTGCTGGATAATAGGTAATATGGCAGTTTTAGTTTCTAATGCAAATTTTACTGCATTGTTTTCACTAATACAATGGATTAATAAATTTATATTTACTAATACAATGGATTACGTCATACAAGGTTTATATGATTATGGGGATACCTTAATTTGCTTGTTACTAGGTTTCAGTTTTCTTTTCCATTTTCTATCATTAAGGAAGAATATGGCACTCCTAAGAACGATAGAATCTTTACGAACTAATAATGAAAAACTAATTGACAGGATTAAAATTATTGAAAATCAGAGGTTATCTGAACAAGTGGATACTATGACAGACAAAATTGACTCCATATCCAAGGGTATTAGAAAGTTACCTGAAAGGGTTCAGGCTGTTGAATTTGACCTTCAGACTTTATCACAAAGTTTTGATAAGGTAACAGACAGAATGTACCTCCAAGATGGGAATCTACATGATATACAAGAAAAGTTTAAGGAGGACATGGTATCTTTGAAGGAAAAAATTAAACTTTGGAATCACGGGTGCAGAATGGGGACCAAAAAATTGATGCCTCAGTGAAATCACTAGAAATATATATAGGACAGGAGATTCAGGATTTAAGAGAGACAATGATAAAAAGATTTGAAAAGATTGGAGAAATTATTGCAGCTGGTGAACAGAGAAAGGAGGCACAAGGACAGGATACAATGCCCCCACCAGCTATTAGAACTGGCTTACCGAGGGTTCTAGCAACATACCCTATACTTAATTCTGACAAAGCATCAACTTAAAGGCTCAATGGGAGTCAGAGAAGCTAGATGGACACCAATAGCAATGATTGATCTGAAAGAAATTAAGCAAGCTATTGTAAATTTTGGCTTGCACAATGCATATGTAAAGGAAATGATAAGGACTTGGGCTTCTTATGCTAGAGCTACCTCCCATGATTTCCATCAGTTAGTGTCTGGAGTTTTAGATAATGGACCTTCCTTGATGTTTGGAATTTATTTCAGAGAAGAATCTAAACATATGGAACAGCAAGGAAGAGCAAAAGGTGTTGAGGTTTCCCAAGATCAAATTCTTGGTGTAGGAGAATATGCTGATCCACAGGTCCAAGTTCTTTATGACGATGAAGTACTGTGTCTATGTCACCAAGCAGCTTTAAATGCTTGGAATAGGATACAAGATCCAGAAAAAATGGTTGAATCATATATCAGAATTAGGCAGGGACAGAGAGAACCATTTATTGACTTTTTGCAAATATTAATTAAGGCTCTGGACATAGGGGTAACAGACCCAGAAGCTAGACGAATACTTCTTGAATCTCTAGCTTTTGAGAATGCAAACATAGAATGCAAAAAGATAATTGGGCCTATTAAGTCTAGATCAGCACCTATGGATGAATGGATTCAGCATATGATGAATGTTGAGACGTTTAGGTATAATGATGAATCTTGGGTAGGAGAAGCGATTTCCAAAGCAATGAGGAGACATCAAACTGCCAGGTGTTTTAATTGTGGTAAATTAGGACATTTGCAAAGGGATTGCAGGCAAAGAATTTCTAGGAATAAAATCTCTTCTGGGAATGACAAAAATAGGAGATCTCGGCCTTCAGGTATATGTAGGAGATGCGGGAAAGGCCGGCATTGGTCCAAGGAATGCAGGTAAACAACAGACAGACGGGGCAATCCGATATTATCGGGAAACTCCTTGGGGGGCCTCTCCCAGGCCACAAAGCCAACAGTGGTCCAGTCATTCCCAGTCACAGTGGAGAACATGCCTCACCAAGAAAATTAAAAGCTCCAATTTCTGCTGTAAAAAGTAATAATGGTCTAAATGATGAATTGCGTGTGGAGGATGAGTCAAAAAACCCAGTAGGACAGAGTAAACATATATTATGGCAGACTTCTATTAATGATCAAAGACCAAAGCTAAGAGTCTGTATAAATGGCATTTTATTGAAGGCTTGTTAGACACAGGTGCGGATGAAAGTATCATTACTCCAGAATCTTGGCATCCGAATTGGCCTCTTCAAGAGGTAGATGTTCAGTTCCTGGGAATTGGAACCCTATCTCATGTAAAACAAAACACAAGATGGGTTGAATGCATAGGGCCCGAAGGGCAAATAGGAAGACTAAGGCCATATATAGTCAATATTGCCATAAAATAATGTGGCCATGACCTGCTACAGCAATGGAATACCCAGATTAACATTCCTGTAGTTCCAGGAACTCATAATTCTGGGAAGGATATGATGAGGTATTATGGAAAAAGGTCACAAGCCATTCAGGCTGTACAAGAACATACAGCAAATACCAAACATTTGGAGGTACCAACAGCCTAACCTTTAAAATGGCTAACTGAGAAGCCAATATGGATCAAACAGTGGCCTCTAGCTGAAGATAAACTACAGGCATTGGAACAGCTGGTGCAAGAGCAACTAGATGCTCACCACATTGAAGAATCAACCAGCCCTTGGAATTCTCCTCTGTTTGTTGTAAAAAAAGAAATCTGGTAAATGGAGAATGGTGACAGATCTAAGAGCTGTCAACAAAGTAGTTCAACCTATGGGCCAACTACAATCTGGAATTCCTTTGCCTTCTCTATTACCAAAAGAATGGCCTCTTATAATTATTGATTTGAAAGATTGTTTTTTCACTATACTGTTACAAGAAAAGGATAGAGAAAAAATTGCCTACACAGTGCCTACATATAATAATTCTCAGCCTAATAGGAGATATCAATGGACTGTCCTCCCACAGGGTATGCTCAATAGTTCCACATTGTGCCAATATTTTGTAAGTAAGCCATTGGAAATAATTCGTAAACAATTCCCCAAGTCCATAATTTATCATTACATGGATGACATCTTGTTAT
Organism: Microtus oregoni; assembly: GCF_018167655.1. Lineage (NCBI taxonomy): Eukaryota > Metazoa > Chordata > Mammalia > Rodentia > Cricetidae > Microtus > Microtus oregoni. The sequence goes on along the minus strand of NW_024543955.1, from coordinate 1,005,807 downwards.
CTGATTCAAATAAAGATACTTTAGAAAGGAGGTTTGAAGAAGGAAAGAGAGTCTTGCCTATTTAGGGATTACAAATTGCCGCTGAAAAGATTCAAACAGGAAATTCTATTAATTACCTAGGTTACTGAATACGGTTAGAGAAAATTAAAACGCAAAAGGCACAAATTAGGAGAGACTGGTCAAAGACTCTTAGTGACTTTCAAAGATTGTTAGGAGACATTTCCAGTCTACGACCAGCTGTTGGGATAACACCTGATCTAATAGTTCATTTAAACAAAACCTTAGATGGTGATAAAGATTTGAACAGTCCAAGAAAATTGACAGCTGATGCAGAAAAGGAACTGACAACGATTGAGGAATAATTACAGGAGGCACATGTGGATAGGGTGAATCCAAATCTTAGCTGTATCCTAGTAATATTGCCTTCCAGAATTTCTCCTACAGGGATTCTAATGCAGAGGGTAGATATTATTTTAGAGTGGATATTTATACCTAATAAATCAAGTAAAAAATTAAAAACTTATGTGGAAAAAGTCTCTGAATTAATTATAAAATGTAAGCTGAGACTTCATCATCTAGCAGTTATAGACCCAGCAGAAATTATAGTGCCTTTTACTACTGAAGAAATAAAAAAGTTATGAGAAGACAATGAACCGTGGCAAAGAGCTTGTGCTAATTTTTTGGAAGAAATTAATAGCAACTATCCCGAAAGTGGTAGACTTAACATCATAAAAAGAACTTCTTAGATTCTTCCTAGAATTGTATGTGATGTTCCAATAACTGGAGTTTGTTCATTCTATACTGATGCAAATAAATCAGGGAAAGCAGGTTACAAGTCAGATGAATTGAGTAAGGTGGAACAAAGCCCTTATTATTCTGTCCAGAAGGCAGAATTATATGCCATTCTTGTGGTGCTAAGGGATTTTAAAGAACATCTTAATATAGTTACAGATTCATAATATGCAGAAAGAGTTATCTTGCATATTGAAACCACTGAATTTATACCAGATGACACAGAGTTAACTTCACTGTTTATCCAGGTACAAGACATAATCAGGAACAGGCTTTGTCCGATGTACAAAACACACATCCAGTCCCATATAGGTCTGCCTGGCCGTCTAGCCCAAGGCAACGCTGAGATTGATCAATTATTGATTGGAAGTGTGTTGCAGCTCTCAGAATTTCATAAGAAGCGTCATGTCAATAGTAAAGGCCTAAAGAAAGAATTTTCCATTACTTGGCAACAAGCTAAGGACATTATATAGAGATGTCCTACTTGTTCTTTCTATAACCAAACACTGTTGCCTGCAGGGAGTAACCCAAAGCGTACTAAGAGAAATGAAATCTGGCAGATGGATGTGTTCCACTTTATGGAATTTGGTAAATTAAAATATGTACACCACACCATAGACAAGTATTCAGGTTTTAATGGGCTACTGCCCTGAGCTCAGAAAAGGCTGATTCAATAATCACACATTTATTGGAAGTCATGGCCATCATGGGTATTCCTGCACAAATAAAGACAGATAATGGTCCAGCATATGTATCTAAGAAAATGAAATGCTTTTTTGATTATTACAATATAAAACACATTACAGGTATACCAAATAATCCTACAGGTCAGGCAGTTATAGAAAGATCAAATTGTACTATAAAGGATATGCTGAACAAACAGAAAGGAACCGAAAATACCTCCAGAAATAGATTACATAATTCTTTATTAACCTTGAATTTTCTTAACGCTAATGAGAAAGAAATGACAGCAGCAGAAAGACATTGGATAATGGAAAAGTCTGCTGGACTAAATCAGCCAATTTATTTCAAAGATGTGCTGACCTCTCAATGGAAGCCAGTAGATGTGCTACGTTGGGGAAGGGGTTTTGCTCTTGTTTCCACAGGAGATGAAAAATTGTGGCTACCATCAATATTAATAAAGTTTCGATTTGAAGAGGAGAAACCTCTTGGAAAGGAGAAATGACAACTCATCCACAATGATGATATTCATACAGGTGGTAAGAAAAACATATAGAATGGAGGGGGCAGGGTTCTGTTCTTATCTCCACAGGAAAACACTCATCTTTGAGAAATAAAGGGGCCCTGGATGTTTGGATGAAGTAATAAGGGCGGCAGGGCTGCGTTCTCAGCACCCCCCGGCAGCCTGCCCGGCTAGCTTATGCCCAAAATAATTACACAGACACTGTATTCTTTTAAGCATTGCTTGGCCCATTCTCTTCTAGGCTAATTCTCACATATTAATTTAGCCCATTTCTAATCATCTGTGTGTAGCACCCCAAGGTGCGCTTACCGGGGAGATTCTAGCCTATGTCCATCCTGGGTCGGAGCTTCATAGTGTGCGTCTGCCTGGGAGCTGGGGCATGGCGTCTCTCTCAGGCGTCTGCTCCCGAGAGGAAAGCGGTCGAGTCTCTGAGCTCACTTCCTCTTCCTCCCAGTATCCTGTTCTGTTTTCTCCTCCCGCCTATCCTCTAACCAATAAAATGGGCCAAGGCAGTGCCTTTATTAGCCAATGACCTTCCTCCATCATTTGGATACTGACAGTTGGGAAAATACCTGCCCAATACGAAATATCAAGAAAACTGAATGGGTTGTGTAAGTAATATTAAACCATATTTCTAAATTTATAAAGCTGGTTTTGAAGTTGGACTCTGGCTCAGTCCCTCCCCAATTCCAATTCCAAGCCTGTTAGTAAGAGAAAAACTCAGAGTTTCTGGAGTTTCTGTCTCATGTCAAGAGCCATGATATGGGACAGAAAGAAATATGAGTTTAGAAAACATCTTTGCTTTTCTTCATATCAATCATACATTTCATTGAATATACCTATCATGCCTTTCATTGAATATATATATATATATATATATATATATATATGTGTGTGTGTGTGTGTGTGTGTGTGTGTGTGTTTGTGTGTGTGTGTGTGTGTATGTCTATATGATTAATGTTTAAGTTTTTCACAATGAACAATGAGTTTTTCCTGAAGTGGCATTTGAAGTTTCCAGGAAGAAGATGGGGCCCCATGACAACAACTCCACCTGGTTGATATGACGTCATGATACTGATAGCGCTACTACAAGACCTGTTTTGGGTACCAGATGCACAAGACAGTTCCAACTTGATTAGCTGAAATGTTGCACATCTTATACAACATTTTGGCCAGAACTGCACAAAATCCTCAGAGACTATTTGCAATTTTAAAAGACATTGATCTTGAAATTTAACCATCATTTTACTTTCACAGGATCCCCCAGAAAGAACGTCGCCCCCATGAGAGCTTTAAGTAATTCTAGAGAACGACGTTCCCTCTCCCAGTAAAGTTTGCCCTTGGGTTTAGGGACATCATTTAGGGGTTGATTATAATTAGTATATGATTGAGGGTTGGGGGAGGAATTTTATAAGCTCAGGGATCATTTTGAAAAAAAAAAGCTGGATGATGAGATAATAGATTTATAATTGTGAGTTACTGTTTTTAGACAAATCTATTGGTATTGATACTTGTATATTGATACAAAGTTTAATTATGTTGACTATTGTATGCATGCATGTTTCTACCTCTGTTTAAAACATTTTTTTATGTATTGACATATATTGTATTGATATATATTGTATATATTTACCATATTGCAGTGTACATTTCTACCTCTGATTAAGATATGTATATAATGTATGTGTATCGATATTTATATATTTACATATTGCAAGGTATATTTGTACATTGTTTATATTTGGAGGTAATTGTCCTCATTTGTTTCACAGTCGTTTATTTTCTTAGTCTTTAAGTTAGGTAGATATTGAGAATTATATAGATTAATATTCATATAAGTTTGTCATTTATAATTAGACTAATCTGGTTCTTTAGATATATAGAAAATATACTCAGTATACATAGATAATCTTCAACTTCTTCAAAGAGCTGTAGAAAATGGCCTTTAATCTAACTCAGAGTTTTGTGGTAGTGAGATCCAATTGCTCCTGGCAACACCACTCTATTCCCGAGAGAATGTTGAGCACCAAAGACACTCCACCTGGAGCCTTTCTTTTTGGCAGAACTGGCCTTTGGGCAAAGAAATGCCCATACCTCAACCACTGACAGAGATACAGAGCATGCATCGATGGATAAAACAGGACTGTCCTATCCTGCCAGGGCAGGGTAAGATAGTTTTGAAAAGTTGCTTGCCTTAGAAAATGGTATGTCAGTTATGTTAGGCCTTAGCCAAAGTTGGTTGCTTCAACACTGCTAACGTGACTTTGGGTGATTGCCCAGGTAGCTAGTTGTCTCTGTGATTTGTTGCATGTTTTGGAAGTTGTTTTACTGAACTTCCTAATTACCCAGGTAACATTATTTCCCTCCTAAGATCTTTGATGGGGTTGAAGACTATATAAATGTAGTTCCTTTCTCTCATGACTTGGCCAAGTTATTTATTATACAAGACCTAAGCTAGTTAGAATAGTATATTTGTACTTATTGTATATAATTTCATAGTAGATTTAGAACTCTCTTATTTAAACAAAAGGGGGAGGTGTTGCAGGAGGTCCTCCAGCTCCTCCAGCCTATAGCTGCTGAGATACCAGCTCATTGGGGCGTGGTCTCTCTCCCTTTAAAAAAGCGGCCACTTCCCTCTCCTCTCTCTCTTCACTTCCTGCTCCGCTGGTGACTAGACTCTCTTCCTGGTTGCGTAGAGGGCTGTGTCCTGGGACAGTGATCTGTAAGTTTTTCCCCATTAAATAAATACCAACCTATTAATCATAATTCCAAACTGGTGTGGCATTGTTCGTGACTTACGCCTTCAGTACAGTATTCTTTTGGATATCCTGGATTTTTTTGTTTTTCCATATGAAGTTGATTATTGTTCTTTCAAGGTCTGTGAAGAATTTTGTTGGGATTTTGATGGGGAATGCATTAAATCTATAGATTGCTTTTGATTGGATTGACATTTTTACTATGTTGATCTTTCCTACCTAAGAGCATGAGAGATCTGTCCATTTTCTGGTATCTTTTTCAATTTAATTTTGGAAAGACGTAAAGTTCTTGTCAAATAGTTCTTTTACTTCCTTGGTTAGTGTTACCTCAGGATATTTTATGTTATTTTTTGTCTATTGTAAATGGTGATTTTTTTTCTGATTCCCCTCTTAGCTACTTTATCATTTGTGCATAGAAGGGGTGCTTTTTTGAGATTATCTTGTATCCTGCCTCATCATTGAAGGGATTTATCAGTTCTATGAGTGCATTGGTAGAGTTTTCTAGGTAACTTATGTATACTATCATATCATGTACAAATAACGAAAGTTTGACTTCCTTTCCAATTTGAATCCCCTTGTCTCCTTTTTTTGTCTTATTTTATTTCTAAAGCTTGAAGAGCTTTTTTTGAAGGGGTATGGAGTGAGTGGACAGCCTTGCCTTGTTCCTGATTTTAGTGGAATTACTTTGAATTTCTCTCCATTTAATTTGAACCACCCCTTGGTTCATGGAAGAAACAAAGAAAGTAATTAAAGTAATCCTTGAATTCAATTAAAATGAAGGCAAAACATATCCAAACCTATGTGATACTATGAAAACAGTGCAAAGAGGAAAGTTCATAGCACTAAGTGGCCACATAAAGAAAATGGAGAAATGTCACATTAGTGACTTAACAGCACAACTTAAAACTCTAGAACAAAATGAAGCTCACCCAGGAGTAGTAGAAGACAGGAAATAATCAGAATGAGAGCTGAAAACAACAAAATAGAAATAAAGAAAACAATATAAAGAATCAATGAAACAAAGAGCTGCTTCATTGAGAAAATCAACAGGATGGACAAGCCCTTATCCAAAGCAATCAAAAGGCAGAGAAAGAACATCCAAATTAACAAAATCAGAAATTAAAAGGAACACATGACAACAAACACTAAGAAAATTCAAAAAATCATTAGGCCTTACTACAAAAACCTGTATTCTACAAAATTGGAATATGTAAAAGAAATGGACAAATTTTTAGATATATACCATATACCAAAATTAATTCAATACCAGGGAAGCAATTTAAATAGACCTGCAAGGAAATAGAAGCTGTCATCAAAAACCTCCCAACCAAAAAAAGCTCTGTACCAGATAGTTTTAGGGCAGAATTATATCAGAACTTCCAAGAAAAGCTAATACCTACACTACTCAAAGTGTTACACATAATAGAAACAGAAGGGTCAGTTGCCAAACTCTTTCTTATGTGGCTACAATTACGTTGATACCAAAACCACACAAAGACTCAACCAAGAAAGAGAATTACAGACCAAACTCTCTCATGAACATGAATACAAAAATTCTCAATAAAATACTGACAAACCAAGTCCAAGAATACATAAAAAATCATTGATCATGATCAAGTGGGCTTCATTCCAGAGATGCAGGGTAGTTCAACATATGAAAATGTATCAATGTAATCCATCATATAAATAAACTTAAAGAAAAAAAAGCATATGAACATTTTTTTTAGATGCTGGAAAAGGATTTGACAAAATCCAACACCCCTTCATGATAAAGGTCTTGGAGAGATCAGGGATCCAATTACCATATAAATATAATAAAAGCAACATACAGGAAGCTGACAGCTAACATCACATTAAATGGAAAAAAAACTTTTAAATTTAAAAGACATAAGTATATAAACATTAGTGTGCTGGCTAGTTTTAAGTCAGTTTGATAAAAGCTAGAGTCATCAGAGAAATGGAAAATATAATAAATATAGACTTCAGGTAAGCCTGTAGAGCATAATATTAATTTGTTAATGCTGTGGAAGGCCCAATCCACTGTAGCTGGGTCCACACTTGGGATAAGAATCCTGGGTTCTATAATAAAGAGAGTCATGAACATATATCATAGACATGCAGGAAAGAGTCAAAAAGATGTCGATATAACTAATGAACAGCATAACCATCATATTCTCCTTTATTTTACCCTACCAGTTCCTGATCATTTAGGCTATCCCACAGATTCTTGACATTATCATCCCCTGATTATTAACACTTAACCATATCACTGTTCAGAGTTATCAATTTTAGGAAAATGAGAGGAATGTTCCACATAATCATGCATAATTTTAATAATGTTTTAATTTACAAAATTAATATCTGTTCCAGAAAATAGTATAAGTAAATGGGTCTGGAGGAGTTATTTCTGCCTCTTCCTGCTTAGGTCTGCAGAGTTCTAAGTGGTTCTCTTTGGTTGCGCCATGCACCCAGACCATGATGATGATGGAATGCTGACTGAGGAAATGGAAGAGAATGAGGTAAAAAGTTTCATGTGCTGGGGATAGAGGTATAACTGAAGAGGTGAGAAAGGTGAGGAACTTAATGATAAATATAACTTACTTGTCACCTGGTCCAATTAGTGGGGACATCTGCCATGGGCTACTGCCAATGGTCTTGTCTTTGTCTGTAGCACTGATGTCCCTGGGGGGGAGTCTGTTTTGATGTCTATGGCTCCTCCTTCCAACAAGATCCCTACCATAATCTGTGCCACTGCCTGTGACTATGTTTATTTATGAGGAATATATCCCAATATTTGCCATTTTGATCTAAGAGGACTGTGATGACTGTCCTGTCACCTGGAACTATGGGTTCATGCTGATTCAGGAGGTCTGCACTGCTACCCAGGACTGCTTCCCAAGGCCATGTCTTTTTCTGTGGTTCTCCTGTGGCCAGACTATGAATGGATGTCTGTAGCTCTTTTGGCATTAAGGGCCAAGCAGAGAAATATGATCTGGGCTGTTACCTGAGGCCCTGTATTTCTCTGAGAGTCAAGTTGCCACTTGGGAAGCTTGACCTTCCACCAAATGTCATGGTTTCTTTAGGACCAAAATTGTGGTCGATGGTCATATCTGGGTCCATGGCCCTACTGTAGGTCAGTGACAGTGCTGTCTTCTGTGAATCAGGTTACCATCAAATACTGAGCAGATTCCCAGGGTCTGGGGTGCCTGCTGTGGTAATGTTGACATTTGAGGGGCATGCCACAACCAGACTTTTGCTGGTCTGGGCAGTCTGCAATGACCACTACAGCCAAGATGACATCATTGACTGTGTTGCCATCAAGGACCTTATCTGGTTCCATGTTCTTACTGTGACCTGAGTTTATGTTTATGTCCTTTATCTGTATTGGCACCAAAGATCACACAGAGGATGTGACATGCAGTCATTGTCTTGTTAGAAGGCTGAACCACTACTGAGCCCATACAGACCCTGAGTGACTTCTGCTGGCACCTGGGCTCTTGGCAGCTTAATGACTGAGCTGCAGCCAAAGCCATGTCTGTTTCTGTGGTCTTTCTATAGCAAGAATCTATATTGATAGCTGAGATTCCTGTTGCCATTGAAGGTTGTGTGGATGCCCTGTGTTGAACTGCCATTTGGGCCAGCTGGATTTTTGATAGCTACACTGCCACTGCATCCATGCTAGTCTGAGTGATTGATATGCATTGCCAAGCAGGGCCATGGTGATATCTGGGCTCAGGCTTCTGCAAATTAACATATATGGGTCTATGGTCTAACTGTAGTTGGTATCTCTGTGGATATTCATGTCCCTTATTGCCATCAAAGGTAATGCAGATTTCAAGAGTCTTCATTGCCATCTAAAGCCATATTAGTGCCCAAGGGCTGTGACTCTTTAGGACCATACAGATATGAATAGTGAGTGCTGCAACCCAGAACAATATTGCTAGACAGGCATAGGTTACTGTAAGAGACCATGTTTTGGTTTGCAACCCTGCCATAGACAAGGTCTATGGTAAGGTCCTTGGCTCCTGTTTTTATGTAAAAATGTGAGAAGAGGGTTGCACAGAGTTGGTCCCACCCCTCACTGGCAGCAGCAGTAGAGAGAACTGGCATTACCCATCACCAATTGTAGCATTTGGGAAAGTTGGCACTGCAACTTGCCTGAGCAACACAGTAGAGTTGAATCTCATTTCTTGTATACAAGTGAGCTCGTCATGAAGGTATGAGGGTGAGAAAGCTAGCCCCATTTTATGCCATGTGATAACATGAGTGAGGGAAAGATACCTTTTCCTCCCTCATCCCTCATTCCTTTCTGTCTATGTAAGGCAGGAAAACCTGGCCCTGGGGTTATGAGCTTGAGAGAGTTTACCCTGCTGCTCACTGACTGCAATACGCAGGAAAGTGGGCCCTGCACATAAACCATGCAGCACAGTAGATTTGGCACTGTTGAATGGAGTCTTTTGTTCCAAAGAAAGTACTATGAATATATTGCTCCACCCCTCATTGTCATATGGTTGTATGAGGTATAGAAAACATCCTCTGTCACCTGCCTCTTGCTACCTGGGGAGTGTTGTAGAGCTGGTCCTGGGTTCATGAGTGTGAGAAAATTGAGACTGCACCTCTCCTGTGCAGTACAGTTGTCTGACCCACTTGACAGAGCCACAAGTGAGACTGCGCAGAGGAGTGAGAGCAGAATTGGGCCTTCTCCTTGCTGACTTCATTATTGGGTGAGAATACTAGGGCAGTACTGGAGAACTCATCCTGGTGATGATGGTGAGGGAGGAATCCACAGGTTCTTCTGTGGAAACAAAAGCAGAACCTCTTATATAAAGCAACATGTACTTAGACCCAAATTTTGAAATCATAGTATCTTTATGTAGATTTAACTTAGCATCCCCCCAAAATCAAATGTCCCTCTGCAGTCAAAAATTCAAAGAATACATGATAATATACATAATAAAGACTCTTTTTATATTTTATCTTTTTATGGCTTATTTTTCTTTATTCCTTTAATCTATAACTGTCTGTAAAACTATTTATCTCTTCGTTATAATTGTCTGTGTTATTTTTGTTTTGTCTCCCAAGCCTAAATACTTTTTTAAACATTCTGTGACTCATTCAGAGGTTTATTTTGGTCTTTATTGCATACCTGTAATCATTTTCTGATGAGGAAAACCTTTTTTAATAACTGCTGGATAGGACCATCTCCACAGTCCTACCTGTTGGCTTTGCCCCATCCAACAGGGGGAGGTATGTTACACATCTGCAATTCATTCTCACCATCCCAACTGAAAGGTAAAAGCTGGTTTATGTCACCATTAAGCAACTAGTAGTGTACTGCTCCAAAACCTCATTTAAGTGCCCCATAACAAAACCTCCCAAAAGATCCAGAGCCACTTGTGCCACTAACACAAACCACAAACCTGTGTCTTCACAGAGACACACAGTTTTGCTGTTAAGACAGAGTCAGGAAGCCTTGTCTTAAAAGAATCATGCCTCTGCTTGCCTCTAGCAAGAATTCCTACCCGAGAAAATGCTGCTACCAAGAAGCTATGCTTAACTCTGTTCTTTTGTGTCTAGAATTCCTTCCCAAATTCTCAGGTTTTATGTGAATCTAGTTGGCCCCATGTGGTGCACCATTATGTAAATGGAGACTGCTCATTTGTTCCCTGGCCATACAAACCCAAATAATCACTCAGAATGAAAATAATGACAACACAGTTTAAACCAAAGCTTAGGCTTATTCCTAGTTATCTCTTACATATTAAATTAACCCATGTCCATTAATCTGTGTATCATCATGAGTCTCTGACCTACCAGTAAGGTTCTGGCATCAGTCTCCTTTGGCAGGAAAGGACATCTCCTTGATTCCACTTACTTTCTCTTTATTTCTCTATTCAGATTTTCTGCCTGGCTTTATCCTGTCCTGCAATAGATAAAAGCAGTTTCTTTAGAAACCAATAGTAATGAAACATATTCACAGCATACAGAGGATAATCTCACATTATGAATTCTTGAAATTTGCAGTGAACTAAATAGAACTAGAAAATTGACTGAGGATCCTCAGACCCAGAAAGAGATATGATATATATTCACCTGTATGTGAATATTAGCTGTTAAGTAAATGATAGGCAAGCAACAATCCATAGAAACAATGAGATTGTATATAGGTTTTGATACATATCTATAACTATCAAAGTAGGTATATCTCACTAGGAAGATATAGAGATATATTCCCCCAATGAAGGGGAAATAGAAAATATAGCTACACCCTGATGAGGTAAGTATGGAAAAATCAAGCTGGAATTGAGAAAGAAGAAGGGAATAATAAGGACCATTTGAGTGGTAATATGGAAACCTAGGACAGTGGAAGTTTATATACGTGTACACACACACACACACACACACACACACACACACACACATATATATATGGTGGTGGTCTGAATGAAATCACCAAATGCATTGGAGACAGACAGAAATCCGTCTGAACATTTCTATTCACCAAATATAATTCCCAGTACTGAGAATATATTATTCTAATTATTGTCCATTAAAGCCTCTTGCAAATACCAAACAACCCAGGTTATTTTTAAGGCTATTTGTTGCTTTCTACAAACAGAGCCCAAGTTCCTATTGTTTACTGTAACATGCACACCTTTCTTTGAACGCAGGGAAATTGAACTGCTGTCTGCCTTATATTTTTACCCCATGTGCTAGTGTTCTTGTTGTTGTAAGGTATTTCACATGACACCAAAAGAGGAAGACAATCATCAACCCAGCTAAAAATCCTTCAATAATTGAATAAGTCTTCAGTTATTTAAATATGGCCATATCCAGAGATGAGTACCTTGCTCAGACATTCTCAGATGAACTTCTTCCTATAGTATATGGGAACAAACTCAGAGACCCACAGCCAGATAATTAATATATTGAGACTTTGAAACCTTTGAAAACTCAATTCTAAATGTGATCTCTCCATGAAATCCCACCCTCAGGGATCAGAGAACCCTGAGGAAAAGGAGGTAGATCTTATCTAAGGGTCAGTATTTTGAAGAAATCCAACAAAAAAAGGCTTTCTAAACACATCAGAACTCACATAACTCACATAACTCACAAAGACTAAGAGAATATCCACAGAGCATGCACAAGTCTCTACCAGAAGGAATTTAAGATTTGAAAGAAGAGGATGCATGCCCAAATCACTAATGCAGAAGCAATCTCCAACTAATAATCATTTGTAATTGAAAATTTAGTAATTTGTTTCTCTTCAAGATAGTCTCATTGGGTACAAAAATTACAAATCACTGATATTAGATGGCCAAAAGGGAACAAACCCATAGGTATCTTTAGAGGTTTTTTCTCCTTATATTCTGACAAGACATTTTTTTTAAAATTGATTTAATTAATATTTTTACCTAATGGGTCCTTTTTATATATAGTATGATTTCTCATATACTGGTTTATGGGATCCTTAAGTATGGAATGAAATCTGTCTCTCCATATTTACTTGATTACTTCTTAGGCTCTTTTCCTTTTCGTGTGTTTTGCTTTGTCATATTCTGATCATTTTTTATTACTATGTTTTGCTTTTTCTTTATTATTATCCCTTAGAAGTCTGATTATTTTTAATCAGAGGTAGAAAGTGGGTGAATCCCAATTAGAGAGAAGGTGGAGAGAAACTTAGAGGAGTAGGGAAATAAACAAATATAATCACAATAAATTGCATGAAAAAAAATCTATTTACAGAAAAAGAAACAAAAAGAATTTTAACATCAAAATTTACAGTATATAAAATTAAAATTTAGTAGAATACAATGTATTTGTTGAATCCTTTGAAACTTCCATTATAGGAAAGACTTTATTTTAACAGCATTCAACTTATATCAATGTCTTTTGTGTTCTATTCTATTTGCAATTTAATAGTTCATTTTGGTTCTAAGGATGAATTTAAGTTCTTGTAGTCAACCAAGTACTTGTGATAAACTAATTTTTCTCATCATCATTTTTATAAAAACATGATAGTTTTATTAGTACTTTTGAGTGAAAAATAAGAGATTATAAGAGAACAAAGTAGTTTATAGAAACAAAAGTTGACTCATTCTCAGTTTAATGGTTAAGAAATACAAAATCAGTATGTCATCAGGCATAACTCCTTGTGAAACATCCGAGAAAGAATTAATCATTTGCTTTTCTATAGATCAAGATATTTTCAGTGATGCTAGAATGTAGGAGGAGGGTCTGCTTGTTCGTCCTGGATGCCTGGCTAGCTTAGCCCCGAAATAACCACACAGAAACTATTAAATCACTACTTGGCACATTAGCTCTAACTTCTTATTCACTAACTCTCACATCTTAATTTAACCCATTTCTATTAATCTTTATATTACCATGAGGTTGGGTTCCACGAGCAAAGTTCCAGCATATCTACCTCTGTTGGCAGATCCGTGGTCACTCTCTGCCTCTTCTTCTCAACATTCCATTTTGTTTTATCAGTTTTGTAAGGAGAGGGCCTGCTTGTTCTTCCCAGGTACACAGCTAGCTTATCCCCAAAATAACCACATAGAAATTGTATTAGTTAAATCACTTCTTGGCCCATTAGTTCTAGCCTCTTATTGGCTAACTCTCACATCTTGATTTAACCCATTTCTATTCATCTGTATAGTGCCACATGGCTGTGGCTTACCGGGAAAAATTCAGCATGTCTGACTCTGGTGGCTCCATGGCAGCTCTCTCACTTTGCTTTTTTCTTCCCAGCATTTAGTATTGTTTTCCCCACTTACCAAAGTTCTGCCCTATCAAAAAGACAAAGCAGTTTCTTTATTCATTAACCGATGAAAGAAACACATAAATAGAAGGATCTCCAACACCATTTCCCCTTTTCTGTTTAAACAAAAATGAAGGGTTTAACATAGTAAAATTGTATATAACAAAACAGTTATCAAGCAAGAATTACAGGTACAATATTTATATATATTTTATCTTTTATCATAACTAAGGAAAATAATATCTATAAAGACTTCAACTCCATCAAAGACTTCAAAGGATATAATATTACCTTTGTAAACTTTAAGTAAATTATGAACAACTTCTAAAACTCTAGAATTGACAGACATCTCGCTACTTGGGCAGTCACCCAAAATTATTTTGTACCTTTGGGGCATCCATCTACAGCCTACAGGCTCATAGTATCCAGCAGACTTCCATGAAGCAGGAAATTGCAAAGACAGTTCTATCTATATTGACACTTTTCCATTATGTTATTTTGTTTCCTGCTGAATATCTGGCATACTCTTTCATGAAGCAAGAACTCTGAGGATGATCTTACCTTTAGGCAAGTTCAGCAGTCATTGCTCTGTGGGTCCTGCATGCCCAGTTTATGCAACAATCCAGACAAGAGCAATTTCTTGCCCAAATGACTAACCAACTCCATAAGGAGTATCTTCAATGCTCATCTTCCACTTGAAGTAGATTGGTGCTGCCAGAAGCACATGTGTCTCATTGTCATGAAAAGTCCTGAATTCTTAAACATTTTAAATGCCATATTCTGAAAGTCTCTAAATTGTTTTTAAGAATCCCTATACATCAGAAATATATCTCTGTACATCTAGAAAATCTAACTAACATGACTATAAACTTGACTATTATAGATTACTATCTATTAACCTATATTTCTTAATTATACATTACATTTTTAAATGAACTATACAAGCACAATACCTTTATCAAGAGCAGAAACATAAATACATAACAAATTTTACTATAAATTTGTATCAATAAATCAAGATCCATACTAATTCAAATTATTGATATTTATATCATATATGCCTTTAAATATAAATAAACATTTATAGACAATATTTGGGAATGTGGGCACATTTCTTTCCATAATGCTTTCTGCTGACTTAGGGCACTGTTAATCAGGTTTTTTATGGTGTATCCTGTGTGCTAGGTTCATCTCAGTCAGCAGTTGGGCAAAGTAATTTTTTGAGGGTATTTATGGCGATATTTCAGGAGGCCTTGGTCCATAAAACCATATTTGCCTGGAGGCAATACACAGGTTCTCATCTTTTATGAAAACAAAAGAAGAACCTCTTTTCCAAAGCAACTTATCCTTAGACTCAAATTTGGAAATCATTATACCTTTATAATATACATGCTCATTTAGCTTAGCAGCCCATACAATGAAATGTCTCTCTGTCCTTAGCTCTTTCACAATCAAAAAATTCAAAGAAAACACAATATTCATAATCCAGATTCTCTGTGAATTTTCCATTTTTTCATGGCTTATTGTTTTTACTCCTTTTAATCTATGAATATCTGTACTTTGTCTCTTTAAAGACTTTACCCATTTTTATTTAAAGCATTAACTTTTCTTTATGACTCTCCTATTCCTCTCTCTTCCAAGCCTACATACATTAATCCAACACTGTGAGCCATTTAGAGGTCTTTTATGTCTGAATCTGTCGTATTGTGAATCCATAATTCTTTATTGTCCAGGAAGACTTTTGCTTTGTACTTTTAAAATACTAAGTGTTTAAGAATCTAAGCTGCAACCTTACTAAATGTCAAATGCAATACTGCCTATTTGCTTGCATAGTCTAAAACTTAAGCTGTGCTATTATGATAAATACTGTAGTTTCTGCTTGCACTCTACACAGTTCAGCATGGCAGAGCCACTTGTGCCTCTGTGCATTGCCCCAATTCCAGGTACACAGAAAGTCGATGTTTTCATTAAGCAAGCCGTAGCTCTTTACTCACAAACCCCATTGAAATGCTCTGTCTCCTGCAAGAGCCAGAGGTATGTGTGTGTGTGTGTGTGTGTGTGTGTGTGTGTGTGTGTGTGTGTGTGTATATATATACATATATATATGTATATATATATATATATATATATATATATATATATATATATTCTAGAATTTCTTTTTAAGTCCTTTCAGGTCTTACATGGAGTTAGTTGACCATGTCGGAGTGCCAATTGTAAGGAGAGAGGAGAGGTTCCACATGTTCTTCTTGGATGCATGGCTAGCTTATCTCTGAAATAACCACACAAAAAATGTATTAATTAAATCACTGCTTGACCCATTAGTTCTAACTTCTTATTGGCTAACTCTCACATCTTGATTTAATCCATTTCTATTAATCTGTATAGTACCATGTGACAGTGGCTTACCTGGAAAGATTCAGCATGTCTGATTCTGGGTGCTCCATGGTGGCTCTCTCTCAGTCTGCTTTCTTCTGCTCCCTCCTACTTAAGTTCTGCCCTATCAGCTAGGCCAAGACAGTTTCTTTATTCCTTAACCAATGAAAGCAACACATAAACAGAAGGACCTCCTATACCTTCCCTGCCTAGCGCTGTTCCCCTATAGCTCTTCTATAGACCTAAAGGAGTTCCTCTATTAACCAATGAAAGCAAAAGATAAAGAAAAGGACATCACTAGTATATAGTTATTGGCTTACAGATTCATAGTTCTGCATGCCAGACATTTTCCTGAGATTATACTTCATTTCTTTAATTCTTTTCTGCTTCAAATGCTCTAATCATATACAAGACACAGAAAGGTAAGAAATGCTGAAAACAGAAGAAATAGTGTTTTTCAGGAAAAATCACAAAGATTGGTTTTCCAAAATCAAGTAATAAGACTTGTTATCACTTAGTCTTAATTATTATAATCTTACTCATCAAATTTTCATTTTAATAATTTATTATATGATATATAACACTGAATAAATTCTCCCTTCTTATCCATTACCTTGAAAACTATGTATATGTTATTTAAAGGCAGTGTCCTCTTGTTTTGCATCATTTTCTTTTTGGTATTATTTGATAGCATATGTTTTTATGCTAGATAGGTATTTTGAAAAATTTATATTGTAAATGTATTATTTCTTCTCACCAAAGTTTTATTTTAAGTCATATGCATGTCAGGTAGTATGAGGATATATTCCTTTATTCAACATAAAATTTTACTAAAGCCAGTGATTGAATCCTTCTCATAAAAAGTGGAAATAAATTTGAATTCCTGTTATTTTTCCATAAGAACACCTTTCTTCTGATGTTTAAAATGCATTTATCTCTGAAAAATAAATTCATTCACCACTTTTTAAAATTTGTTCATGAATGGAAAACAAAATCAAGAGTTTTTTTCCACAAATAAATGTTATTTTTTAAGTATTCTTTTATATGAAATATTTTTCAAACTTTATTTTCATATTAACTGACATCATTGAACTCCAGTTTTGTTTCATTAACCCTGTGAATATGCAATAATCTATGGAGTGCAGCATTTTATCATATCTTATGCCTTAATTGGGAAAATATAAATATGTCAAGGAGAAAAAAAAGAACATGAGTGTGTTTCTATGCATCCCTAGAGCTCTGGCTGCCCTCTACTATTTGAAGAATTTATTTTTTTAAGTCTCTCCAATTTGGTCCATTATATTTAGTACAAAATTTTAAATATTGCTGATTCTAATGACTCTATCAAGTTTACAAAAGAAAAATCTCCAGTATTAGCTAAAATATTTGCAAAATGTGTGTTTATCAAAGGACATCCAAAAACATAAAAAAGAACTCTTTTTAATCTGTAATGAAGTGAACCAACCAATAGCTAATTAAGAATTGCTCAAAATTTAATGATGAGTTGGGTCAGAGAAGAAAAGTGCTTGCTGATAAGTATCAGCATCAAAGTCAATTTCCAGGTTAGCAAAGTGAAAAGAGTAAATTGATTCCTACAAGTTGTCTTCTGGTTTCTGCATGAGCCCTGTGGTACACAGTATACTTGTATATTTGCCTGTGCACTTGAACATCCACAAATAAAAAATAAACACATAATGCACTTTTGCAGAAAATGTGAATAAGAGAAGGCTTGATTTTTCAAAGAATATATACAAATAGCTAACATGCTTGTCTTAGATAGGGTTTTATTGCTGTGAAGAGACACCATAATCAGAAACTTTTTCTACAGAAAAATGTTTAATTAGGACTGTTTGAAATGTTTAGAGTTTTAATCTATTATCTTCATAGTAAGAAGCATGAAGCACTCAGGGAGATATGGAGTTGGAGGAGGAGCTGAGAGTTCTCCCTCTGAATCATCAGGCAGAAGAAATAGAGAGCAACAATGGGCCTGTCTTAAGAACTTGAAACCTCAAAGTCTACCCACAATTACATACTTCATCCAAAAAGTTCACACCTACTCTAACAATGCCACACCTCCTAATAGTGCCATACCCTATGAGACTGTGGTATCACTTTCATTCAAACCACCTCATTCTACTTC
This sequence comes from Microtus oregoni, assembly GCF_018167655.1. NCBI lineage: Eukaryota > Metazoa > Chordata > Mammalia > Rodentia > Cricetidae > Microtus > Microtus oregoni. The sequence goes on along the minus strand of NW_024543955.1, from coordinate 987,775 downwards.
CTGGCCCAAACATACTTGTAGCTCTATTTAAAAGGAAAAAGGTAGAATTAAAATGGAGATTACTGAATCACCTTTAAACTAAAAAGCAATTATTATCTCAAATATTTTGCACTGCTTACACTGTTATACTGTATATTTGTTCCTACTCTTGGATAAGGTTTTATACTTTTGTAGCTTATTTAACCATAAAATATCTATTTCATTTCTTGAAAGTTATTATTTAAAATATTTACGACAATCAAGAAATACAGGCCAATAGGCATCTAACTATCTCATTTATGTCCAAGTTAGGTATGTGTTCAAGGTTAAATAAAGATATATTTTAAATGGATAGATAGTCTTCAAATACTTCACAAACCTACATAACATGTCATTTAAGATGTCTTAAAAACCTAAGGCTTTCCAAGACATTGGGACACAACTACACATGACACCAACAATCTAATTCAACAAAAGAGGATAAGCATCAAATTACCTCCATATGGGGTTTGCTCTTTTGTAGCAAATTTAGCCACTGGGGAAAATGCAACCATGCCAAAAGCCATTCATTTTTTTTTTTTGGCATTTTATTTTATTTTATTTTCCTTTCTTTTTTTAAATTTATTTATTTATTAAAGATTTCTGTCTCTTCCCAGCCACCGCCTCCCATTTCCCTCCCCCTCCCCCAATTAAGTCCCCCCCCCAGCCCGAAAAGCAATCAGGTGTAAGTTCGAGACCAGCCTGGTCTACAGAGCTAGTTCCAGGACAGGCTCCAAAGCCACAGAGAAACCCTATCTCGAAAAACCAAAAAAAAAAAAAAAAAAAAAAAAAAAAAAGCCATTCTTAGAATGTTTTGCTACATTGGAACTACTACAACTGGTCAAGACCAACAAGGGCCCCTGGTCTATAAATAAATCATTAAAAGAATTCTTCCAGAGATGGAATATACCCCATACCACTGGGATTCCATATGATGCCCAGGGTCAAGTGATTGTCAAAATACATCACCAATATCTCAAAGAGGTCCTTATAAAACAAAAATGGGTAGAAGTATCCCCCTATCTACAACTTCAAAAGGCGTTCTTAACAAACAATATTTTAAATTTTAAAAAATCAGATGAACAAAATAGAGTCCAGAACCATTGGGGATCCCTACCCATGAGACCCTGCCTAAAGTTTAGGTGGAAAGATCTTTTCATTAATCAATTGAGGGTCCAAGATCCCTTGTTGTAAGGATATGGATGTGCCTACACAAACAGAGAGGAAACATATATAAGGCTACCTTCTCATAATTTAAAATTTCTCCCGTCCCCTCAGGACAATGAGAAAGCCCAGATGACCAATAAAGAAAGAAAGAGATTATGGTGGACAACCCTTTAATTCAAACACAAAAAAAGAAAAATAGCCACTGCACAAGGTAAATTAACCCTTGAGGAAAGTGTTGCCTGTTTATCTATTTAAGATGGCCTTTACAGCAACAATCATGCTAATTCTTCTCATGGGGACCAAGGTGCAGGCATCCAACCCCTTCCAACAAGAGAAGGTGTCATGGATCCTGTTGAGCACTGGCACTGGAGGGATCCTAAAGCAGAATTCTCAGACAATGATATCCTAGACATGGTGGCATATCCTGATGTTTGATCTCTGCCATCTGGTGTACAGGAACTGGGATGTGGGACACTTGATTCTGGGGATCAACGGGAGACCTGAATGTGGAGGCTCTCAGGGGTGCACCCTATCCAAGGCATCTTGTCCTAATGAGCCTGTGTGTTCTCATGTCTTTAGGAGTCATGCCCTCCTGAAGACATCCATGTATGTATGTCTAGGAAGCAACCAGACTGCCTCCACTATTAGAAACTGTGGGGGCAAGGGATCATGATTACTATTGTTCTTCCTGGGGATATGTGCTAGACACAATTAGAAAAGACAGAGACTACATTACATTATTTACAAAGGTCTTTGGATTCCTTAGCAAGGGTAACCTTACAAAATAGGAAAGCCTTGGACTTGCTCTTTATGGAACAGGGAGAAATCTGCAGGGTAACTGGGGAAGAATGTTGCTTCTGTACAGACCATTCCAAGATAGTTACAAGAAGCCTAGCCAAGTTAAGAAAAATATTGCTTCATTTAAATCAAGGATCCCCTAGGAGACCTGGTTTAATTGGTCTCTGTGGTTTACCATGCCATTTCTTCCCTAATAAAACTGATTGCTATTTGTTTATTGATCTGTCTTTTTGGCCCATGCATTTTCCAAAGGTTAAAACAAGCATTCCAAAAACAGATACTATAGTTACATGACCCTTTGACTGCATTATGATAGGCTTGATACATCTCGCCCCACAGATGAACTATTAATTTGAGGGTGATCCAGGCCAAAACTTCGGATAGTGGTAGCCTTGACCTGTACTCTCTCCCCAGTGAGCTATTCTGGCCTGGTGACTGGGTTACAGGGTGGAATATAAAACAAAGGGGAGATGTTGGACCAAAATTAATTTAGAGCCTGTACCTTGAGATCTATAGGAGAGGGAAAAGCCTGGCTTGATTTCAGTGTCTATACTTCAAGGCCTGTAGGACAGAGAAAAGCCTGGCTCAAATTTGAGTAAGGATGAGAGAGAAGAAACTAGGCAGATGCCCTCCCAGCCAGAGAGAGGTTTTGGCTGTCTCTCATTGGCTAGAGGTACCCCCACATCACAGTATTTCACTTAACATTTATAAGCTGACGCTCACAGTAATAAACTGAGTTCTTAAAGTTCTAGCAATAGCAATAGGACAACATAAGGAGATCAAGGGGATTAGAATTGGAAAGGAAGAAGTCAAACTTTCATTATCTGCAGATGATATGATAGTGTACATTAGTGACCCCAAAAACTCTACCAAAGATCTCCTAAAGCTGATAAATACCTTCAGTGATATCTCAGGTTACAAGATAAACTAAAAAAAAAAAAATCAGTAGCCCTCCTATATACAAAGGATAAAGAAGCAGAGACGGAAATCAGAGAAACTTCACCTTTTAAGAAAGCCACAAATAGCATAAAGTATCTTGGGGTAATGCTAACCAAGGAAGTGAAAGATCTATTTGACAAGAACTTTAAGGCATTGAAGAAAAAAATTGAAGAAGACACTAGAAAATGGAAGGATCTCCCATGCTCTTGGATGGGTAGGATCAACATAGTAAAAATGGCAATTCTACGAAAGGCAACCTATAAATTCAATGCAATCCCAATTAAAATCCCAACAAAATTCTTCACAGAACTTGAGAAAACAATAATCAACTTTATATGGCAAAACAAAAAAAACCCACAATAGCCAAAACAATCTTATAAAATAAAGGCTTCTGGAGGCTACCATCCCTGACTTCACACTCTATTACAGAGCTCCAGTAATGAAAACAGTTTGGTATTGGCAAAAAAATAAAGAAGTCTACCAATGGAATCAAAGACCCAAATATTAACCCACAAACCTATGAACACCTGATTTTCGACAAAGGAGATAAAAGTATACAATGGAAGAAAAAAAGCATCTTCAATAAATGATTCTGGCATAACTGGATGTCAACCTGTAGAAGAATGAAAATAAATCCATATCTATCAGCATGCACAAAACTCAAGTCCAAATGGATTAAAGACCTCAATATTAATCTGAACACACTGAACCTGATAGAAGAGAAAGTGGTAAGTAGTTTACAACACATGGGCACAGGAGACCACTTCCTATGTATAACCCCAGTAGCACTGACAAGAAGGGTAACATTGAATAAATGGGACCTCCTGAAACTGAGAAGCTTATGAAAAGCAAAGGACACTGTCATTAAGACAAAATGGCAGCCTACTGATTGGGAGAAGATCTTCACCAACCCCGCATCAGACAAAGGTCTGATCTCCAAAATATGTAAAGGACTAAGAAACTAGACTTTAAAATGCTATTTAACCCCATTAAAAAATGGGGTACTGAAATGAACAGAGAATTCTCAACAGAAGAAGTTCAGATGGCCAAAAGACACTTAAGGTCATGCTCAACCTCCTTAGCAATCAGGGAAATGCAAATCCAAACAACTTTGAGATACCATCTTACACTTGTTAGAATGGCTAAAATCAAAAGCACAAATGATAGCTTTTGCTGGAGAGGATGTGGAGTAAGGGGAACAAGCATCCATTGATGGTGGGAATGAAAACTTGTGCGACCACTTTGGAAATCAGTGTGGTTGTTTATCAGGAAATTCAGGATCAACCTACCCCAGGATCCAGCAATACCATTCTTGGGAATATACCCAAGAGATGCCCTATCATACTACAAAAACATTTGTTCAACTATGTTCATAGCAGAATTATTTGTAGTAGCCAGAACCTGGAAACAACCTAGATGCCACTCAAGGGAAGAATGGATGAAGAAAATGTAGAATATATACTCATTAGTGTACTACTCAGCCATAAAAAAAATGACATCTTGAATTTTGCATGTAAATGGATGGAAATAGAAACACCATCCTGATTGAGGTAACCCAGATCCAAAAAGATGAATATGGTATATACTTACTCATTATTGTATTCTAGCCATAAATAAAGGACATTGAGCACATAGTTCAGGATCCTAGAGAAGGTGAATCCAAAGCAAAACATATAGTTATCCTCCTGGATATTGGAAGTAGAGAAGATTGCCTGACAAAAATTGGGAACTTGGGGGTGGTGTGGGGGTAAGGTGAGAGGGGGAGAGAGAAGGGAGAAGGGGAAGAGGGGGAGAGCTTGGGGGAATGGGATGGTTGGGAAGGAGGAAAGGTGGTTATAGGAGCAGGGAAGTATATATGTTAATTAAGGGAGCCATTTTAGGGTTGGCAAGAGACTTGACTCTAGATAGGTTCCCAGGTGCCCAAGGAGATGTCCCCAGCTTGTTCCTTGGGCAGCAGAGGAGAGGGTGCCTGAACTGGTTTTATCCCATAGCCACACTGATGAGTATCTTGCATATCACCATAGAACCTTCATCTGGCGATGAATGGAGATAGAGACAGAGACCCACACTGGAGCACTGGACTGGGCTCCCAAGGTCCAAATGACGAGCAGAAGGAGGGAGAACATGAGCAAGGAAGTTAGGATGGCATGGGGTGTGCCCAGCCACTGAGACGTTTGGGCTGATCTAATGGAAGCTTACCAAGGCCAGCTGGACTGGGACTGATGGAGCATGTGATCAAACCGGACTAGAAGACATAACTGTGTGGGTGTCATAGAAAGGAGCCAGATCACATATTTTCTTTTTCTCTATAGCTTGTAAGAATGAATTCTTGGTCCCTAAATATCAAGTTCAGGCCATTCCTTATGGTAACAAGATCACAGAAAAGGGGAAAAAAAAGATAATGTGTGAGAATTTTTCAATAATGTCTTTTTTTTCTAGAATTTAAAATAGATTGGTTAGTGCACAGTTAAGTATAAAGAGATTCCTTTTCTCAGCAGTGCCATTGCTTGCTTAGATTGTAAAGTTAGTTTTTTATAGATTTGATTAATTACACGCCAAAATGTTGAGAGAATTCAGGATAGATTGACTATCAGATTTTTCAACACATGCTTCAGTGTCATTTGACTATTCAGCAAGGGAGCTGAGAAGACCGTCACACACATAAGTAGTGAAATATTTTCTATTTTGGCCTCAGAGGGAAAACTTCTTTCCTTGACTCTTTTACCAGTTTTGAGGTTTGGTCATCCATGTTATAGTCATTCAAGGAATTATCCATCTCTTTATCATGATTAATATCCTTCTTATGTTCTTAATGTAATTTACAAAAAAGTTTGAATCAAATGTCTAAGTGACCCAAAATTTAACATGCATCTCTTGCCCTTGTTTATTTGTCTGTTCAATATTCTTTCATACTGTTTAATACTTCTGCATCTAAAGATACTTATATTGTAAACCAGGGATTATAATCACCAGCAACTAGTAAGACTTTAATAGGTTGAGTTCAATACTTTTGCTTCTCCCTTCTTTAAGAATTTTTTATAAGCTCAAAATAAGCAAAAGCCTTATTTGTTTTCTTTCCCATCGTGCTCAACTTCTTCCTGTGAGGGTACCCATTTTCTTCTCTGATAGCAAACTTTAGGTATATGATTGTTGGTGCAAGTTGTATAATGTTTTAGTTAATGGCCTGAACTTGGGAAAGCAGGGCCTAAAATTAGGTGGACAAAATGTCTCATGCAATATCCAACTTTAAAGATACAGAAAATTTATACTCTGAAAGCTATGAAGAGTCACCTGAGTAAAATGTGCAATCAGAAGGAAAATACACACAGGTAAAACCCGTTTTCCTGTACAGCTATATGAATAAAAACAGCTGAAGAAAACACACTCCTATCTAATATATAGGAGGAGCACGAAACTCATTTTAAGAACAACTCTGTGTTATAGAGAAACAGAGATTATAAGACTCTTGTCTTGTTTACTTGGAGTTTTCTCCCACGGTCTCACAAATTTTCTCACACATTTTCATTTATGGACTATATTCTGATGGTGACTCAGTGGGTTATGCATTTGTCAACATTACCAATAATATGAGTTCTATTACTGAGGTGGGAAAATATCCATTACTGCAAATAGTCTTTTGACATCCATATCTATGCTGCAAGATTCATGAACCACTCACAGCAGATAAAATTTAATAAGAAAATAAAAACTCTTTTGAATAAGTTAATAGCATTTAATAATGATTGAGTTTTGAGGTGGTCAATATTGATATGGGTTTACAAACTGGTAAATATTATGAACCACTAATTAGCTTGAAATACTTGTTAGAGTATTTTAGAATTAGTTTCTGGTTAGTGGTTGTCTGCATATATCTTTTTCAGTTTGTAAAAAAGGAAACATTTAGTACTCAGGGCCAACTCCAATGACATACCTCTTCCAACAGTCTCCCATCTGGAAAGAAAGCATCCAAATGAAAAATGCATTCATTCTAACTTCAAAACTCTCCCAATCCTTTCCATCTAAAAAATGCTTAAAATTACAAAGCCTCTTCTTAGATAGACCTAAGGCAATCACTTAAATAGCAAACTCCTCATAAAATCAAAAAGCAAAGTATATGCTTCCAAAGCACAATAGCACAGTGTAGACTTTAAAAATTCAAAAGGGAGGAAAAGGAACAATGTGAGGAAATTCCCAACCCAAACATGACTGAAACCCTGCAAGGCAAACTCCAAATTTTGTATCACTATGTCTGATGTCAAAGTTTTCAAGTGGTTGTCCCCCTCCAGTTTTGCAAACTAAAACACACTTTGACCTTTTGGGCTTCATTCACTTACTATCTGCAGCTCTTTTTGGCAGGTAGTCCAATTGTCTGGAGTCTCTAATATCCTGTGGTTTCCAAGGCATCTAAGCTTCAACTTCATAGCATAATACAATGACCTTTCCTGGCCTCCAAACAAGAATTCTCTTAATACATGCCTTGTCTCTCTGGGCCTCCATGCAGACATTCTCATGCCATAAACTTTCATATTGGCTTTCCTTAACCTCAGTGTAAAAAAACTGTATCATCAATGATAAAGCCAGAAGAAAACAGCTGAATCTACTAAATTTTTCTGTGTACAAACACACAAACTTGGTCCCCTCCTTGAAGATTATTTGCATAAAATTTGACTCATTGATGGTTTTCCTTGTTCTTAAGCTTTGATTTTTCATAGATTGGAAGCTAAAGTGGATATGACTTTGTACTAAAGTCAACACAAACATCAAAATATAAGAACCTATGGGTGCCAGTCTCATTAAAACTATCACAAGCAGATAATATGATACATTTGACACTTTTCCCATAATCATGAGCTATTGTGTTATTATTATAGCTTCAATACTGAGTAGGATCTAATGATCATATACGCAATCTGTGTAGGAATTTTAAGTGTCTTAATCTTGCATGGCTATAGATTAGGTGCCCTAGCTGCTCTAATTTTATGATTGCAAGAACATGTAAGTTCCAGAAGACAACTTCTCCTGACACAGTCTCTTACATTCTATCCATATTTTCTTTCTTGATATTCCCTGAGTGATGTAGGATGCCCCTCTTATGCTGTGAATACCATTTGGTTAATCAAGGACTATCTGGGGCCTGCACAGGGCAAAATAGAGGTAGGTGAGGGGAAAACTAAACTGAATGCTTGGAGAAATAAGCCGTGGTCAGTGAGATGCCATGTAGCTCTGCCGGAGTCAGGCACTGGTTGGAAACTTGCCGGTATTCCACAGCGACCTGGTGAAACACAGATTAATAGAAATGGGTTAAATGAATGTGTTAGAGCTAGCCAATAAGAAGCTTCAGCTAATAGGCCAAGCAGTGATTTAATTAATATAGTTCCTGTGTGATTATTTCAGGAGTCTGGGCAGCCAGGAAACAAGCAAGAGGCTTCTAACAAAACCTGAACCTTGGTAATAAAGGGTTAATACAAATATAGCAGTTATGACTGATATTAGGCCTCCATTTCCCGTGCATTTACCAGTTATGTAAATCTCCATTTACTGATGTCTACTTTTCAAAAGAAGCTTCTTTTAGCAAGCTTGGGAGCTTTCCGTGTTTATGGAAGCATGCATACAAGGGAGAAGGGGAGAATTGGGGAGAGCTTGGTGGAATGGTATGGTTGGGATGAAGGAAAGGTAGATATAAGAGCAGGGAAGTATATATCTTAATAAAGGGAGCCATTTTAGAGTTGACAAGAGATTGACTCTAGAAAGGTTCCCAGGTGCCCAAGGGGATGTCCCCAGCTTGTTCCTTGGGCAGCAGAGGAGAGGGTGCCTGAACTGGCCTTATCCCATAGCCACACTGATGAGTATCTTGCATATCACCATAGAACCTTCATCTGGCGATGGATGGAGATAGAGACAGAGACCCACACTGGAGCACTGGACTGGGCTCCCAAGGTCCAAATAAGGAGCAGAAGGAGTGAGAGCATGAGCAAGGAAGTTAGGACCATGAGACGGTGGGACTGATCCCCCCATGGAGTCCGCCCACAGAGACGGTGGGATTGAGTTAATGGGAGCTCACCAAGGCCAGCTGGACTGGGACAGATGGAGCATGTGATTAAACTGGACTCTCTGAATGTGGCTCACAATGAGGGCTGACTGAGAATCCAAGGACAATGGCACTGGGGTTTGATTCTACTGCATGGATTGGCTTTGTGGGAGCCTAGTCGGTTTGGATGCTCACGTTCCTAGACCTGGATGGAGGGGTGGGACCCTGGACTTCCCACAGGGCAGGGTACCCTGACTGCTCTTTGGATTGGAGAGGGAGGGCGAGGGGGAGTGGGGGAGTTGGAGGGAAATGGGAGGAGGTGGAAATATTTAATAAATTAAAAAAAAGAAAATTTGACATCAAAACCATTTATGAAAATAACATTGACAAATTCTATCCTAAAATTCTGACTTTTCCAGCCATGGAATTTGAACAATGATTACAATCATCCTAAAATTCAGGGTTCAAATATATAAGAAACCTGTGATTTACCATATTAGAGATATATCACTCTTATACTAGTATACTATGGATTAATCCTTCTATACACTGTGGCAATGGGTTGATCACATTGCTAATAAAAAAGCTGATTGGCCCATAGGTAAGCAGGATTTGGAAGGCAAAGAAAATGATGGAGAGAATGGCTGAGTCTGTGGAGATATCGTGAGATGCAGAGTAAGCAGGGTAGTAAATATGTAAATGAGATAAGTAATTATAAGATTATGTAGATTATAAGAAAAGGGTTGATTTATTACAGCTAGCTAAAGATGAGCCTAATATATCAGCAATATATTTATCATTAACCTTAAGTCTCTGTGTAGTTCTTTGAGAACTGCTGGTGGAACACAGTAAAGCTCCAGCTACACTAGTACATATACTGGTACTCAGTATATGTATTTGAAAACTCAGTGTTTCCAAGAGCAAGATTGAGTTCTAGATTAGTTCATCGATGTCTTTTTCTCTTCAAAAGTTTGCATATGATCTTTCAGGATTATAAACTATATAGAATACAGGGGTTTTCTGGTTCATTTAAGATTGATTTCTCTGTGTCCAGTGGAATATATATGTACTATTTTTTGCAATAAAATATTATCATTTAATTATAGTGCACAGCCAACGACATCAACAATAACTGGTGTTGTTCTGGAGAATTATGGAGCCTCTCAGATCAGTCACAGATAGAGAAGTATTCCATAACTTATACTGAAATGTTTTTGTAATAACTCATGTTTTCTAAAAGCCTCATTGTCTACCTATGGATGGTAGTTCTTTATAAACACTTTTTTGACTTGTATTTGAAATTATCCATACTGATCAGTAGGTTTCCATAAGGCTTTATTGTGCATCCTTAGTTTTTGTTAACCAGCATACTACCTCATATCTACCATACACATCTATCAATCTCTGCATAGCCTTTTAAACCTCATTATTTCACCCCTACTTTGTTTACACATGTTCTAATATCCCTTATCTTACTTGTTTAAAATATGGATTTAAATCTGGGTTTTAAATTTGTGTGATCATAGACATCAGTATGGCTTTTCTTATTCCCTTTCTTTAGGTAAACCCTCTCATTTAATGCTTGATTTCCCCCATATTCCCACACTCTCTTAAGCCTTTCTGTCTCCAGTATTAAACATCCTTGCTTAATGGTTTGTATTTGTTATAGTGTGTCTTTTATTTATAAATAGAATATATCCACAGAAATTTCATTAACAGTTTTAACAAAATGACTAATATTACCTATCCCTAAATTAAATATATGATAGATAAATGCACACTGTCCTCTAATAACATATGGTAATTCTTTTTTTTTCTATTTGAAATTCTATTACTTCTAGAGAAGATTGGTACATTATGGAAGTGTGACACAATTACTACATAAATTAAGAAAGATGTAGAAAATTGTCATCAAATTTTGTAAGCTAACAAATTGCATTTACAATAGGCTCCTATTTTTGAAGGGTCAACAGTGCAGCATTGGCTAATAGATTTGAAAGAGGTAAACCATTCCTGATATTTGGCTTTTTATTTTTGTATCATGTGATGTCTTGTTTCCCACATTATACTAAACTATAAATTGAAACTCTTTATGTGTGTGATGGGGAGCCTTCTTCAGCCAATGACCTTTAAGAGGCTGGACCAGGTTAGGGTACCTTTTGGGTAACCAGAGAAAAACAGCCAGCCCTCTCAGGCTTGCTTTCTCTCTGGTTTCTGCATTGGATACCTGAGTTTGGGCTTCTGGTTCCTGTTCCATGAGTTTGTCCCTTTTAATAAAGAATTATAACTGGAATATTTTGGAGTTATTTTGGGATTATTTGACTCACATCCCCACCCCCCTTTTTAGTAACATCTGTATATTTTAGTAAGTGTCTAAAATATTAGGTCTCCACATGTTTTTGTCCCAAAGACTTTTAGTATTAGCTTTCCTCTTATTCCTTCTTCTAACATGCTGTCTAAGTCTCCATTTCATTTTTCTTTTATTAATCCCTTTATAATATTTTATCCTATTTACCATTACTTGGAATGGTACCATATCCCATGGTACCTTACTAGCTATCTAACAACTATGAATCTTCAAAATGAAATGAAACATGCTTAAAATCTTTGATATCTAACATTATACACACACACACATATGTGTTTGTGTTTGTGCATGTGTGTCTTTATACATATGGACATAACAATAAAATAACTCCTAATGGCATATTTTTATACCTATAGATCAGAGAGTAATCCTCAGCAAAAAAAAAATTTCTTTCAACCAATGGCAATGAACACAAAATCCCATAAATGGTCATTGTGTGGATTATTGGCTCTGGAGCATGTACTTCTAAATGGGATGCCTTTATCACATTATGCCATCAAGGCTAAGCTATCTGTGAAGAAGTAGGGGGCATACTGTTTTAACTGCCAAAGCTTGGGGATGACATCAAGATGCTGTATGTTACAGACACAACAGGACAGGTACACATTTGAATTCACAGAACCTGTGACAGCATGCACAACACCAGTGCAAGCTCAAGCCAAACAATATTCTAGCATGGAGAAGGAAGATGAGCACATAACCCACTACTAGTTAAATGGCTATTGACATTTGCTTGTGGCTTTTTGATTGAAAGTTTATATACTCACCCACTAAAGAGTAGTTGACATGCACAAACTGTAGTCAATGTATTTCTTAAAAGAAAGCATGGAGTTGGGTTGATAGGGCTCTTAAGGAGGATCAGCGAAAAGTGTTAGTGGATACAATAAATATGATCCAAATATATTGTATATAATTCCCAAAGAATATATAGAAACATTGTTACAAAAATGCAAATGATGCTGGAAGGTATTTCTGAGTGGTGGTGCAGTGAGCTTACCTTGCTGTAAAAAGTTCAATTCTCAGCACAACTTAAAAAAAAAAAGTCAAAGAAATTTTAGAAAAAGAAAGAGATGATAACAGTCTCACTGTGCTAGGAATTCTTAAGGATAAGTTCCAAAATTTAGAATGTCTTAGGGAAAACACTCTAGAGTTCTTATTTCATGATTGAAAAGATATAACATTCACTTGGTATACAGCTCGCTCAAATATTTGCAAGAAAATATGTTTAACTTTCCAGGTTCAAATTGGAGAAGCCTATGGTTTTCAATCAATGAAACAGAGAGGGAGAAAGAATCAAAGGTGTGTTTTGGCATCACAGTGGGTTCTAATTGTTCCAGAAAGAATTGCATGGGGTAAGCAGGTTTCCCAATCCATAGTATTTAGACAGGAACCTTTTAGCAGCATGTGACCTGTTTGAGCATTTTATCCACACACTGGGAAAGATTTCTTTTAGCAGTGCTGCATTAATCCAAAGAAAGAAGAATTTTTAACTTCACCAAAAAAGTAATATTCAGTTATCTGTTTTCCTTCACGCATGAGCAAAGATTATTTTTTAAAAAAATGAAGAATTTTGGCCAAGAAAAGTAGAATCAATGAAAAAAAAAACCTAGAAAGGAAATGGCTTTTCGCAAGTTCATAAATCTGGAAAGGGCCTTAAAAAGTCAACTGAACTGTCCATTTTAACCACATGTAACCATGTGGATAAAGGATATTCAACACAGACAAATGACATCTAAAATTCTTTGGAAAGAAAAACTCAATGAACTCTACAGTTTTTCCAACAATAATCTTTACATTTGAGCAAGATGTATAATATTCTTTTTGTGAAAATGGTGAAAATGCACATATGTGAAAAATTTTTTTCAAGTTGACAACAATGAAAATATTGCTTTTTCTTGAAGCAACATATGCTAGGTATGAATTATTCTTAAAGGTTTTAGGTGGAATAATAAAAATATGAGAGTTTTTAGTATCTTTCTTAGATTTATTTATTACTGTATCATGCTATTTTACTTTGTAAATGCAAAATTTTTATTGTGGCTCTTGGGATGATACTGAATTTTTATTAATTGTTGCAATAACACCATTATTTTATCCACATAACATACATATACACATATATTTCATGTTATATTGGAAGAAGGGTGCTTATCCATCCTGGCTGTGCAGAACCAAAATAAACACACAGAAACTATATTAATTAAATAACTGCTTGGCCCATTAGCTCTAGCTTCTTATTGACTAACTCTTACATATTAACTTATTCCATTTCTATTAATCTGTGTATCTATAGCCACATGGCAGTGGCTTACTGGGTAATGTTCCCAGCATCTGTCTCAGGTGACAGATCCATGGCATTTCTAACTCCACCTTCTTCCTCCCATGCTACAAACCAACCCAGTTTTCTTTATTCATTAACCAATAAAGTCAACACACAGACAGAAGCACCTCCCACACCAATGTTATCATTTCCTATCTTTCAAAATGTTTTATTATTTTGACAACTTCCTATGTTATCTACCTTTCTTCCACCTATTCCCCTTCAAAAGTTTTGGGTGCCCCTTTACTAGATTAAAAATTCTTCTTCATCATTCTTCTATATACGTACTCTTTATAAACATTTGAATCCATTCAACTATTCTTGGATGTGTAATTTTTTAGGGAGAACCACTTGGGATGTGTTACCCTATATACAATTTTGTTCTTAGGTTAAACTGATTATCCTTCTCTCAGCAGCCACTGACTATCAGTAGCTTTTTATCTAGTGGTGAAAACATAAGCATATCAACTGACATTATCATTACTCCAGTCTTTCTCAGACTTCTATACTGTGGATATTTTATTGGCACATTTTTCTTACAATATGTAAGGCACATTTTTTGACAGCAGACATCCTAGTTTTCCCATTCTTATGTTCTTCCTCACCCATTCTTACACAATTTCCCTGGTCTTTGTAAGGAGAGATTGCCCTGAATTTGAGATTTTGAACTCTACAGTAGCATATTCTGCATTTTGACCATTTGGGGAGTTCTATAAAAGTTTCCATTTGTTGCAAAAATAAGATTCCCTGTTAAGTGATGAAAAATAAACTAATATGTGAGTTTAAGGATAACTATTAAAAACAGTTTTAAATGATACTGATTTAGAGATTTGGTAATAATAGGCTCTCCTCCATGGTCTACGATCTTTCCAGAAATGTGTATTTTTGTAGGTGAGGTATTAACTTTATTATTTTTTTGATAAGACACCATGACAAAAAAAAGGAAGCGTTTAATTGGGTTTATGTTTCCACAGGGTAAGAGTACTTGATAGCAGAGAAAATCTATGGCAGCCTAAACAGCTCATACCTTGAATCTCAAGCTTTACACAGAAGAAAGATTGAATCTTCAAAAGCTAATCCATGTGACATACCTCCTTTATCAAAGCCATACCTCCAAATTATTACCAAAGAGTCTCACAAACAGGGGACCAAGTTTTCAAACACATGAATCTAAAGAGACCATTCTTATTCAAGCTATCCTATTAGGCTCCTGCCAGTATCATAATGCAAAATTCATTCAGTTCAACATCAAACTTCCCCATAGTCTTTCACAGTCACAACACTCTATGAAATCCCAAAGTAAAAATCATTTCTGAGAACCAAGGTAGTCTTTTAAGTATAATCCCAAAAAGCAAGTTACATACTTTAAATACAGTGGTACAGAATACACTGCTGTAGAGAGGAAACAAGAAAAACAAGTTTGAAGCCCAGAACAGCAAACTCAATTATCTAGCTACATGTCTTATTCCTTGGCTCTTCTCTTCCAACTTTTCTTTTACAAAAATACTTTTCTCTTTGGCCCTGTTCTACTCCCTGTGTGCATTTCTCTTTGGTATATTTCTCATGGCTCTAGGATTTCCAGCATCTTGTTTCTTGAGGTCTCTAACAAAACCATGCCTTTACATTGAGAGCTTCACACAATTACATCTCACAGTTTCCATGCAGAGAATCCCTTGCTATACTCTAACATCAGCAGCACTCTATAACTACAGAATAGGATTCCATAATCCCACTATTCATGCATTCTTCATGAGTCAAAAGTTACCACTCTGTGGAACACACTGCCAAGTCTGGTTCTCAGCTTTGGATGAACTCTTACCCTTTGGAAACATACCTGCAGCAGTAGAATTTGGATCGTATTTGTAACGGTTTAATTTCTTTCTGCAATTTCAAAAATTCCTTATTGTTTTTCTCAGTTTGGAAACTTATCTGGGAGAGGTTTCATACTGAGGGCATCTTTTCCCTTTTATTCACTGCAGATTAGCCTTTTCCTTATTTGTTTAAGAAAAAATCTCATCTGTGAAATTCTTTCTTTTCAAATTGTACATTTTTTTCATTTTTATATAACTTTCAATTTTTTTTAATATAGAACTACCTAAGAGTGACTACAACTAATACTGTAATAGATTCAAAATCAGATTGTTTTGATTTCTAATTTACCAAGGAATTAGTTCATTATTTCTAAATTTAGCCTCACACAAATTCTTAGGACAATGGAAGAAAGCAGCCACATTCTCTATAAAAATATCACAAGAAAAGTCTCTAGTATGGGTGCAAATATCGTTCCCCCCTCAAACCTCTTGACCCAGTCCTCCACAGTTCCTACTGATCTCAGCACTGGGTTCCATGCTTCTAATAGGATCTCCCTATAATCTCTGTGCTTAATGATTTTTCTATTTCTAATTCCTCAGATCTTCCACATTTCTTCAAACAGAAGCATGTTCAGCAACATCACAACAAATGCGCACTTCTTGTTTGAAAATTACTTATTAGTTACTTTTCTATTTCTGTGATGAAATGCAATGCTAAGTCAGCCTATTTAAAAAAGATATAATTGAAGTTATCAATACAGAGGTTTAGCATCCATGATGGCAGAACAAAGACATTCTGGCAAAAACAGGTGCAAGCTCACATCTCAAACTATAAGCAATAGGCAGAAAGAGAACTGGGGATGGCAAGAGATTTCTGAAAACTATAAGTCTGTCCTCTGTGACAACCTTCCTTCACAAGGTCTTACATCTTCATCTATCCCATAAAGATTCACAAACTGGGAATTAAGTATTCAAACATGAGACAATAAAAAAACATTGTTTTTCAAAAAAAAAAAAAAAACAGCTTTAGGCTTACAGTACCAAGAATGAATTGCCTTCTATTGATCAATCCTTGAGTTCAGTTAAACAGCTATTGGTTATCCCCAAGTTAAAAGTTCCACTATTGTACCTTTAGGATATCTACTTGGTTCAAATATTGTGTTGTTTCGTAGATTTTCCATCTGGATATGTCTATAAAATTTCTTCTCACTTGGCATCTTGCACAGCAACTTCTGATAGTATGATAGCCATTCCTTAGAACTGAGACTTCTAGGTCAACTAGAGCTTAATTTATCTAAATACTTGTCTGAAGTATATTGTTATTGCAGTATTGATGTTTGTATTTCTAAGAAATACAGATCACATTTTCTATATATCTTTAAAAATTGTGACTTTTCACTCAATCACAGGAAGCAGATCAGAGAAGATTTCTCCTGTAGCAGATGAAAACAAATAAAGAGATGCACAGCCATACATTATACAGAATGTGAGGGTCATTGGAATACTCAACCATAGACAGAATGTCTCCATCAAAACTATTCCCTTGTGGCTCAAGGAATCCCACAGTAAAGGAGGCAGAAAGAATGTAAGACCCAGAGGGATAGAGGATACCAAGGATATAAGGCCCTCTAAATTAAAATGATTGAAGCACATATAAACTCAGAGAGACTGTGTGTGACAGCATGCACAGGGCCTACATATATCTGAAACAGTCATATATTATTACATAAATTTAGTGTTTCTGTAGGATGCCTAAGTGTTTGAATTCTTATTCTTGGGAAGATTTCTCTTCTGGGCTTCTTTTCAAACTTCAACATGTTAATCTCTTTCTTTTTAAGTTGGTAGTGATGAATTACACTATTTTTTCCTCCAAATAAGCTTTCTTTAAAGAACTTAAAAATAATAATCTCTCAGATTTTTACAATCTGACTTTATTTTTCGCTAAACCATACATAGTTATTTTCTTTAAAAATATGATTTTTCAGGAAAACAGTCTGAATTTCCAATGAGAATGTCACAATTTAGATTAAAAATTTTCTAAGCATTACCTTTTACTGTGCTATTCTAGAGTCGCCAGAGGAAGGAACTTTAGTTGCAGAAATGCCTCCTTGAGATCCAGATGTAAGTCATTTTCTCATTTAGTGGTAAATGACGGAGGGCCTAGTCCATGGTGGGTGTTGTCACTTCTGGGTTGTTGGTCCGAGGTTCAATAATATGGTGAACTGAGCAAGCAATGGGAAGTAAGCCAATAAACAGCTCCATTCCATGGACTCTGCATCAGATCCTGCCTTGTTTAACTCCCTTCAGTGACAAACAGTAATGCTGAAATGAAAGCCAAATAAACCCTTTCTTCCACAACTTGTTTTATTGTCATAGTGTTTCATTGTCATAGCTATAGAAACCTAACCTAAGACATACCTCCACTCATTTTTATATGCCATAGTTATATTAGGTAGTATGACATGTGTCATAATTTTCCTTGAATACAATGTGCAGAATGGAAGAGTAAGTTGTTCTTATACCTAACTGAGCATTTCATTCCAGACAAGGATTTTATGGGCACTTCTTACTATATTATATTATTTTAAGAGTGAAAACACTGTTAACAGCAAGCAGATGTCTGCCATTACTTTTGCACCCAGAAAAATATTTCAAAAATTGCTAATTTTATGTTGATGCCACCTTTTAAAAATTTTATTCGAAATAACATTTAAAGCAAAAGCACTCATGTTTTAAAACTGAATGCAGTACCTAATCATATTACTCAATTTTTACATAAGAGTTTGTGTTCTAATTAGTAATTGGTCTAGGAAATTAATAATTGTTCTTTATTCATAAATAAATACAAATTTTAAACTGCAAGTCAAAATATATTTTACATGGAAATCTTATTACACACAAATCCTAAACAATTTAAGTTAAAATGAACTTATTTTTTAAGAAAGAAGCACTCAAGAGAAACAAATCCCATTTTCACATTTCCAGGTGTCTATTTGTAGTAGATGTCTTACATACATATATAAACAGCAATCATAGGGACTTGATTCTGTAAAAATCACAGACAAGTGAAATCAAAAGGCTAAATTGCAGGTTTGCATTAACCTACATTAACCCCAATTTCCTCACATTTGAAATTTCACTATTAATTTCAAATAAGAGTACTCACAACTGAAAACATCGAAGGCTGTTTTCACTAGGTTATTTGTCAAATTATAAATGAAAGAAACACACAAATGATGAAAACAAGTGTGACAATTAGTTTATAAATGTAAGTGTAACCCCAGTGAATGTTGTTTCAAAGGTTGCTTTTTATCTTTTTAAATGTTAACTTTGTCAAGTATTGTTAAGCTACATGTCTGAGATTATACTGTTTATAAGTAAATGAGCACTTTATAAGAGACTTGTCAGATAATATTTTTGTATAACATATTGGTTCGAAAAATACATGCTAAGTGATGTACTAAATCTAAAGCACGAAACAATCCCACATCAGTTTGAATTCAAAGGGTTATTTATTTATTTTTTTATTGAGAAAAAGAAAAAAAACAAGTTTCCGCCTCCTCCCAGCCTCCCATTCCCCTCCCCCTCCTCCCACCCTTCCCCCTTCTCCCCCTCCCCCTACTCCTCTCCCCCTCCCTCTCCAGTCCAAAGCACAGTCAGAGATCCCTGCCCTGTGGAAAGTCCAAGGTCCCCCCCCCCCCTCCGTTCATATCTAGGAATGTGAACATGCAAACTGGCTAGGCTCCCACAAAGACAGCACATTAAGTAGGATCAAAACCCCATGCCATTGTTCTTGGCGTCTCATCAGCCGTCATTGTTCGCCATGTTCAGAGAGTCCGGTTTTATCCCATGCTTTTTCAGTTATAGTCCAGTTGGCCTTGGTGAGCTCCCCATAGATCAGCTCCACTGTCTCAGTGGGTGGGTGCACCTCTCGTGGTCCTGACTTCTTTGCTCATGTTCTCCCTCCTTCTGCTCCTCATTGGGACCTTGGGAGCTCAGTCCAGTGCTCCAGTGTGGGTCTCTGTCTCTATCTCCATCTATCACCAGATGGAGGTTCTATGATGATATGCAAGATATTCGTCAGTATTGCTATAGAATAGGGTCATTTCAGATTCCCTATCCTCAGCTGCCCAAGGAACTAACTGGGGACATCGCATTGGGCTCCTGGGAGCCACTCTAGGTTCAAGTCTCTTGCCAACCCAAAGGTGGCTCCCTTCACTAAGAATTGTGCTTCTGTGCTCCCCTATCCAACCTTCCTTTATCCCAATCATCCTTTTTCCCCAAGTTCCCCCATCCTCCCCTTCTCCCTTTTCTCTCCCCATCTCCCCTTACCCCATCCCACCCCACCCCCAAGATCCCACTTTTCTCCCCGGCAATTTTGTCTACTTCCCATAGCCAAGAGGATAACTATATGTTTTTCCTTGGGTTCACCTTCTTATTTAGCTTCTTTAGGTTCACCAATTGTAGACTCCGTGACCCTTATTTATGTCTAGAAACCAACTATGAGTGAGTACATCCCATGTACATCTTTTTGGGTCTGGGTTACCTCACTCAGTATAGTGTTTTCTATTTCCATCCATTTGCATGCAAAATTCTAGAAGTCATTGTTTTTTACCACAGCGTAGTACTCTAATGTGTATATGTTCCATACTTTCTTCATCCATTCTTCCATTGAAGGGCATCTAGGTTGTTTGCAGGTTCAAAGCCATCCCACTAAACTCAGGAACACGACAAGGCTGTCCATCCACTCTCTCCATACCTCTGCAATATAGTGCTTGAAGTTCTAGCAATAGCAATAAGACAACATAAGGGGATCAAGGGGATTCGAATTGGAAAGGAAGAAGTGACGCTTTCGTTATTTGCAGATGATATGATAGTTTACATAAGCAACCCCCAAAACTCCACCAAAGAACTTTTACAGCTGATAAACACCTTTAGTAATGTGGCAGGATACAAGATCAACGCCAAAAAGTCAGTCACCCTCTAATTCACAAATGATATGGAAGCAGAGAGGGAAATCAGAGAAGCTTCACCTTTCACGATAGCCACAAACAGCATAAAATATCTTGGGGTAACTCTAACCAAGAAAGTGAAAGATCTATTTGACAAGAACTTTAAGGCATTGAAGAAAGAAATTGAGGATGATACCAGAAAATGGAAGGACCTCCCTTGCTCTTGGATTGGGATGATCAACATAGTAAAAATGGCAATTCTACCAAAGGCAATTTATAGATTCAATGCAATCCCCATCAAGGTCCCATCAAAATTCTTCACAGATCTTGAGAGGACAATAATCAACTTTATATGGAAAAACAAAAAACCCAGGATAGCCAAAACAATCCTATACAATAAAGGATCTGCTGGAGGCATTACCATCCCTGACTTCAAACTCTATTTCAATGGGTTATTTATTTGAGGGGGAAAAACTTACAGAACACCATTCTACATGATAGACTGGAAAGGAGTCTAGTCGTTAGAGCAAGAGAGAACAGAGGGCTGTTGCTGCTGGTATCTCACTGACTATTGGCTGAAGGAATGGGAAGAGCTCCTGTAGCACCTCCCCCTTTTGTTTAAGTAAGAGATTTCTAAACCTGCTACAAAATTATATACAATAAGAACAAATATCCTATTCTAACTAGCTTAAGTCGTATATAATAAATATCTTGGCCAAGTCATAAAAGTGACTACATTTATCTAGTCTTCAACCGCTTCAAAGATCTGAGAAGGGAAATAATGTTATCTGAGGAATTACGAAGTGCAATCAAACAACTTCCAAAACATGCAACAAATCATGGAGACAGCTGGCTTCCTGGGCAATCACCCAAAATCACATTTTCAGCAATCAACTTTGGCTAAAGCCTAGAATAACTGACAGATTATTTTTAAAGGCAAGAATATTTTTCAAAACCGTATTACCCTGTCTTGGCAAGATTTGACAGTTCTGCTTATCCATTTCCGGATACTACATGTTTTGTCAGTAGTTGAGATATGGGCAGTTCCTTGCCCAGAGGCCGGTTTTGCCAAGAAGACAAGCTCCAAGTGGAGTGTCTTTGGTGCTCAACAATCTCTTAGGAACAGATCAGTGTTGCCAGGAGCAATTGTGTCTCACTATCACAGAACTCTAAGTTAGATTAAATGTCATTTTCTATAGCTCTTTGAAGAGGTTGAAGATTATTTATACAGAATATAATCTCTATGTATCTAAAGAACCTGATTAGTCTAACTATAAATATGACAAACATATATGACTAATGATCTACAATTCTTAATACCTATCTATATTAAAGACTAAGAGAATAAACAACTGTGCAATAAATGAGGACAATGACCTCCAAATGTAAACAATGTACAAGTATACATTGCAATATGATATATATATATATATATATATACACACACACACACACATACAAAAATATTTAGGTATCTTAATCAGAGGTAGAAATGTACACTGCAATATTATATATATATATATATATTAAACAGAAGTAGAAACATGCATGTGTACAATATTCAATATAATTTAACTTTGTATCCATATACAAGAATCTATGCCAATGTAATTATCTATAAACAATAACTCACAAATACCAATCTATTGTCCCATCATCCAATTTTCCCCTTTTTTTCAAAAAGATCCTGAGCTTATAAAATTCTTCCCCCAACCCTCAACCATATACTAATTATAATCAACCCCTCTATGTTGTCCCTAAATCCGAGGACAAACTTTGCTGGGAGAGGGGACATTGTCCTCTAGAATTGCTTCCAGCTGTCATGGGGTTGACAGTCTTTCTGGGGGATCCTGTGAAAGTAAAATGATGATTAAATTTCAAGATTAATGTCTGGTAAGAGTGCAAATCATCTCTGAGTATTTTATCTTATTTTACTGTGTTAAAGTGAAAGCCTTTCTTTTTTGATTAAACAGAAAAGGGGGAATGGTGTAGGGGGTTCTTCTGTTTTTGTGTTGTTTTCATTGTTCGAATAAAGAGATTGCCTTGACCTTTTAATAGGGCAGACTTAGGTAGGTGGAATAGCCGGACCTGGATTCTGGAAAGAGGGACAGACAGGCAGATGCCATGATTCTCCTGCCCGAGATGGACGCTGGTTAGACTCATGCTGGTAAGTCACAGTCAAGTGGCGATACACATTAATAAAGATGGGTTAAATGAATATGCAAGAGTTAGCCAATAAGGGGTTAGAGCTAATGGTCCAGGCAGTAATTTAATTAATACAATTTCTGTGTGGTTATTTGGGGGGTTAAGCTATCTGGGTGGCAGGACATAGCCCGCTTCTCCTTACAACATAGATCAATGAGAAATGCTAAACAGTCATACCAGTAATAAAATTTGAATTTGATCATCAAGTATATCAAAGATTTTAAAAATATCAAATTAGACTTCTGATATAGTTATACTGTGTTCTGTTTTTAAAACTAAAATGTATTCTTGGGGTCATTTAGAAAGTCTACTTGGAAATTACACCTCAATTAAGAAGAAAATAAAATTAACAGCCTCAAAATACTTATTACTTCCTTATAAATGATCAATGGAAATATATATTCCCAACACACAATATTTTTCATATTCAAAATGTTTTATTCCTTTTTTCTACAAGGCATGCTTATCATTTTTCATAGTTTAAGAATAAGACAACATTGTACTATTCAAGGTGTTTTTTCATGTTTTCTGTATATGATCTATAGAATGTAAGTCGTTTTTTTTTTCTTTTTTTCTTCCTGATTTGTTGAGACAGTGTTTCTCTTTGTAATAGCTCTGACTTTACTGTAACTTTCTTTGTAGATAAGGCTTGCCTTGGACTCAGAGAGATCAACCTGCCTCTGCTTTCCAAATGATGAGATTAAAGGCATTAACCACCTCAACCCATGTAAAAAGTAGATATTTCTATTTTACCTCAATATGGATTATTTTGTTCAATTTAATAAGTCTTTGTTGCCAGAAGTAAAATAGTTCATGTATTTTGACATGAACAAATAATACAAATTATCATTGCACCAAAAGCATGATTAATTCCAAGATCAAATTGAATATACTATCTAGCTCTGGATGTTCATAAGGTACTAACAGAGAGCTAATAATTAGTATCAATCTAGAATTATTCAGTCAGTAGCCAATCTTGATATTTGGGATACACATTATTCAAATTTTCATGATAAATTATTTCACCTGATAATCAAGGACTTATAAAATAAGGCTTACCTTAGAATTTTATAAAGCAATTATCTAACTCAGACATAAGTCCTAAAACTTGATGCTGATCCCATAAAGGTAGTTTTTATTAAATATTTTAATAACCTGTGATGATAATTTCCATACAAGCAACTTTTAGAAATTACAAATCAAATTATACACATTATTTAACTAAGTCAATGAGACTAATCTAAATTTAAATAATTCAAGTCCCTTGGGGATAATTTTATGTTTTAATAGCAAAGATAGTGCAAAACATGAGTGATGAGAATGTGGTAGTTTTAATAAAAATGTACCTACATAAGCCCATAAGATGTGACACTAGTAAAAGTTGTGGCCTTGTTGGAGTGTGGTCTCATTGGAGGAGGTGTGGTACTAGGGGTGGGCTTTGAGGTCTCAGGAGCTCAATTCAGGCTTAGCATATCTCAGTCTCTTCCTGTTGCTTCTGGATGTAGATGTAGAATTCACATTCTCAAGCACCATATCTGCCTGACCACTTCCATGTGTATAATTTTCTAAACCTCTGAAACTATAAGCTAGTCCAAATTAAATGTTTTTCTTTATTTCAGTTACCATGATCATAGTGACTCTTTGTAGGAACAGAAATCCGTACTAATACAAAGTTTTATTTTAATTATTCATCCTATACAGAAAAATGTGTTTGCTGGAAATACAGATTATTTTAAAACAAAAGCTAGTGCCTAAGAAAAACAAACAACCAAACAAATATAACAAAACAACAAGAACAAAAAACTTCTTAAATTTTGCAAAATCCTTCTCTTTTTATTCTGCATTTAGAAGCCAAAACCCTACCTCTGATCATATAGCTTCTCTCTAACTCAATTTGTTTGCTACATTCTGATATAGGTGCTCAGAGGTAAAATATTAACAAATGAAGCTAGATAAATATGAAGAGCACAAATCCAGTATTTAGTAGAACCTATAAATAGACTTAGTATGACAATGAAATGGGCTTCTTGATGATCAAGTAAACTGACAAGTAGAAAAATTTGTAGATGAAGTATTCCAAACTGCTTTATGTTATCATTATCATTCACTCTGTTTATTTTAGTGTTAGAACAAACCCATAAGCCTTGCTGATTTAAACCCACATGTTCACACAAATACCTCTTATTTTGTACACATAACTCCAAGAATACAAAAGAAATTATACAAATATGAAGTCAGTAAATAGTTCAGCTAAACTAAATAGAAGGAAAGCAATAGATTAAAAAAAACACATAAGCTCCATATTCAAGGGTTATATAATAAATTAAAATAAGTATCAATATGTACAAATTTTAGATGTTTTGAATTAAAAATAAAATTATATACTTTCAAAAAAGATTTGTAATCTAAAGATTTGGATAAAGAAATATTCAAAAACAAAATCAAATAATATATAAAACAGGATTTGTGTATGAATTTAATGATAAATTCAATGGAAAAACATACTAGTGAATAAGAACAAAAATAAACAAAAACTACGAAGATTAGCACAGTAAGAATCAGTCATGGGCTGGAGAGATGGCTCAGTGGTTAAGAGCTTTACCTACTCTTCCTAAAGGTCCTGAGTTCAATTCTCAGCAACCACATGTGCTCATAACCATCTGTAATGAGATTTGGTGCCCTCTTCCGGCCTTCAGGGATACATGTAGGCAGAACACTGAATACATAATAAATAAATCTTTAAAAAAAAGAATCAGTCATAATGGAAAGGAACACAAAGGAGCACAGTAGTCTAGAAGGACATGTTATCTCACTTGGAATGCATATTTGGAGCTATAGGGGCAATAATTGTCAATGTTCACAGTGAGATACTAATAAAAATCCATCATTCAAGAGTAGACATGTGCCATTGTCATAAAAAAAGCCTATGATTTTAAAACATCGCAAATGCCATATTCTGTAGGTCTCTGATGTGTTTGAAGATTATATGTCCATATAAACTAAAACAGCCACACTCTTCAACTTTACAAAACAGACAGCGATAACACACACTTTTAACCCTAGTAGCACACTATCTTGCCGTAGAAACCAGGCAGAAGTGGTGCACACACTTAATCCCAACACTAGAGAGGATTATAAAGCCAAGAACTAGAGAGGATTATAAAATGGAAGGAGATAGCTCTCAGTCTCATTCTTAGGTTTTCTGAAGGAAGACTCACCAATTTCAGACTTAAGTAAAGATAAGGGCCAGTGGCTGGCTGTTTTGCTTTTCTACTCTTCAGGTAGAACCCCTATATTTGACTCTGAATTTTTATGAATTGTGTTTCATTTTGGCACTGAACTTTTGGGGTACAAATACACAAAAAAAGCCATTTGTAGAAGCATTTTAGTCACATGGACAGGCCTGAGCTCTACTCAATCCTAGCCACCTAGGTTGAGAAGAAAAAGTAGCACTTCCACCTCCCATCTGCCTTGGCTTAACTTCCATGTTAAGATGGAAAATGCACAGAGAATCTGAGCACTCTATAGTTTGATGTCTTTGAATTGTATGACTGATAAGGAAGGAGGAACAGTTGCTAAAAGAAATTTGATTGTAAATGTTGCTGAATTAATACAATCTATAGATTTTTAAATGCTTTGACTTCGAAATTTAAGTCAAAATATATGCTACTTTGGAGAAGAGGTTTTTCTTTTGTTTCCACAGGAAGTAAGAGGCTGCAGATTCATTCTGGTTTAAGAAAAATAAGGCTTGATGAAGGAAGATCACCTGAAAAATCTCTCATAAGAGTGGAGGGCCCAGTTTTATAGGCCTCTATTGCAGTTTTCTCTAAAGTCTACATCCAGGATAGCTTCAGACTTTTTGGCGGAGAAGATCCAGACTCAGAGAATATTCCACTTATGACTTGACTATAATTAAATTTTCACTTGGTCGCAATACCCACTATCAGCAGGAAGTATCCTAGAAACTATGCCCACATTACCCCCAAATTGATTATGAATATTTGTCATTGTTTAGGTGTGTTGGTTACAAGATTTCATTGGTAATGATTAGGAAAAAAAAAGTTGAACAAAGGAAATTAGGTTCAAGGTACTTGATTTGAAAAGAAAAAGGAGGTATAGAGATATGATCTTATTTTGAAAAGAAAAAAGGGAGGATATAGCTATAATAAGATAAAAAGGTAGATTATGCAATCTACCTTTAAACAGCAACTACTGGTTTTAGATGCTTTACATTGGATTGGACTTTTGTGTATTGTATACAAATTTTGCATGTTGATAAAAATTTGAGATTAATTTTATTAAAATATACTGTATATACATTACTAATATTTTTCAAGGTATTGTACCTATACAGCTCATTTAACAATGTAATACAAATCTCAAGTCATTGCAAATTAGTATTAACAACTCTTTAGGATTATAAGGAAATACTGATTATTAATTAGTCACCAGCTATAATTGAACTTGTCACATTAGGCATGTTTTCAAGTCAAACAAAGATAAAATTAAGAAAAAAACATCTCTCACTGATATAGCCAGAAGCTTGGTTTTCAGTTAATTCCAAACAAAGTCAAATTGACAACTAAGAAGAGAATTCTCTTCAATATTAGTGGTTAATCAATCAGAAACATATGGTTAACAATAAAAATTAGAGATATCCTAATTACAGATAGTCTACCTTAATTGGACTGGAAAGAATTATTTGCTTGAGTAGTTTCTAAAAGTACTTAAAAACTACTTTCCTCAGTAGTAGAAACTACTTTCCATGTGTAGCCTGAGGAAAGTGGGATTATATTTGTACCAAGATATTTTAATAAGGCATTTTTATTCTTAATTTTTTTCTGTATCTTCAAAAAGTATAAATAGATATTAGAAACAAAAATATTGTCACTGCAAATGACAGCAAATAATTCAAAGTACAAATATTTATGTATTTTTCAGTCTTATTGTGCTTATTTCAGAACTTTTAAAGAGCATGACTTTTCTAAAAGTGGTCTCATTAATTAATACTATACATGTCATAAGACATTAAAATACTAGCACAACATTTGGAAAAATTTAAGAAAGGTAGAAAAATATAGAAACTCATGAAACCCCAAAATACCAAACATCTGAGGGGTAACAAACTCATAAAATCTAAAATGTAAAGTTATAATAAGTATTAAATGTTTTTATGAAAACATTTACAATTATGAAAGTGGTAAGGAAAGAAAATTATAAAAACCAAACATTCAAATTTTCAGAGAAATTTCATGTCAGAAATAATACTGTCTTAGATATATTGTTCTACTGTTTTCTCCACTAGACCTTGACATATTTATCTCAAGATCATTGTTTACCTATCTAATACTCTAAATTACTTAGATTATACTGTGATGATTAATTTTATTTTATTTTTTCAAGTTTTTTTTAAAAAAATATTTTTACATATTTATAAAAGGAACAACAAAAATTGTAAAGTAAGTGTTTAGAAGTGTCAGAATACTTTATCAATAAGCAGATGGGGTGATAATAATTATAAATGTTTTATATTTTATGATTTCTAATTACCCATTAATTAGGGAACAACTCAATTGTATGATATTCCAATGTTGTATACTGCTTGCTCATAAAATTAAAGAGTATAGCTATGACTAATTATCATAAAACTACAATCATAAACAGAAATAAACATTATAAAAGGACAATCTTTACTATTGGTTGAGTGTAATTCAAATTTGATAGCCATGAAGAAGAAAACACACTCTCTGTGTTTGTATAACCCGAACAACAGGAGCAATATTGTGGTTGCTAGAAGCTCATGTTGCTAACCTTGAACCTAATTTCCTTTATTCAGCTTTTTTTATTATAGTTTGTATTTAAAAATAACTAGAAATGAGAATATTAAATGTTTTTAGCCTATCATCAAGAAGGTTAAATACAAAAGCTTCAGATAGTGGATGACTGCTGTGAAGCACTATTTTCTGTCTATGAAAAAAAAAAAACATTCTACACCTGAACTCAATCTGTGACTGTTGAATGAATACATAAGATCATGCCAGACAAATGTCCAGTGTGCATGATGAATGGGCTCACAGATTCCCATAGCTAATTGAGAAAGTTTTGGAAATTTATGGATGCTAGATGAGATAGCATGTCAGTTTTCTTTTCAGGTGTGAAATCCACCAACAGCCCTTCCAGCACTTCTTGTTTTCAACATTTGTTAAAAGTTAAGTTTCTTTGGGGACCCCAGCTAATATAAGGGCTGTAATCCCATGTAAATTAAAAAACAAATTATGCACTTCAAAAAAATGGAAATGAATATACATTATCATTCCAAAGTGAAAGAAGGAGACCATAATAATGAAATAATTGGCAAAAGTAAGGTGCCAGCAGGGCAAACATAGAATTTTATATATCTATGTCTCATGTCAAAGCACTTAGATTGTTTTGTCCCTTCTTTTTTGCTGACTACATCATCCATCTTTCTCTGTGGCTGCTTTTACTCTCTTTACACTTCTTTTCTTGACTGGGATACATCTTTGTTTTCTCTAACTTTGCCATCTTTCTCCATCATTGATATCTTCAACATCTTTTAGTAACCATAGCAACCCAAGCTTTAACTTCACAGCTTCATAAATGGCTTCACAGGCCTCCTACCATCTCAGTGTTTTCACATCCTATCTGAGCTCATCAATTCTCTAAAATTGCAGAAGAAAAATTCACAACACTTTCAGCTTTGTTTTTTTAGGTATTCCATAGTCATAAAAATTTGAATAGCACTCCCAAGTGCTGTGGGACATTGGTTTGTATCCTGTCAATCTTATTTTTTTTTTAAATGCTGATTGGCAAGTAGCCAGGCAAGAAGTATAGGTGGGAAAAACAGGCAGTAAGTAGAGGAGAGGAAACAAGAATGCTGGGAAGTGGGAACCACAGTCTGCATTCATGACCCAGCCACAGAGGAAGCAAGATGTGACTGCCTCACCAAAAAGGTACTGAGCCACGTGACTAACTCAGATAAGAATTGTGGGAAAATGTAAATCATAAGAATTAGTTAATGAGAAGCCTGAGCTAATGGGCCAATCAGTTTATAACTATTGTAGACCTCTGTGTGATTTCTTTGGGACTTATCAGCTGCAGGACCTGGCAGGACATAAACCATAACAATAGAATGGCACCCAATGTGTGGACAACTGCATCCACAGAAAATCTGAGAGAGCTTGGGAAATAATTCTAGACACAAAACAACAGCATTAAGCATGGCTTCTTGGTATCAGCAATTTTTCAGCTATTCTCTGCTTCCTAGAGGCAATCAAGTGCTCTCATTTAAAAGAGGCTTCCTGAATCAGCTTTAACTGCAAAACATTGCTGTTCTTTTAAAGAGGTCCTGCCAAGAAATACTTAAATGGTGTTGATGAAAATCTGATCACATGTTTTTGGGGGGTGGCAGGGACCTTGGAATACTATAGAATTGTGGCAATAAACATAGGTCTGGCAGGTACCTCCATGATGAGGCTAGAATCTCAGAAAGCTACAGGATGGGCTGGATCCAGGTGTCTAAGCCACAGCTTTAATCCTAGCTACATCACTTTGTAAATTAAAGATTCACGTGGTCAGAAAAAGAGAGATATAAAATAAAGAGTGATTCAAAGATGAAAAAAAAACTCTAAATGGTTTACAGTGTGTGTTAAAAAATATATGGAGGCTTGGGAGAGAAAAGAAAAATGGAAAACCTCCTAAAATAAAAAAGAAAGAGAGTGCTTGGCTGTGGTGGCACATACGTTTAATCCCAAAACATGAGAGGCAGAGGTAAACAGATCTCTGTGAGTTCAAGGTGTGGTGGCACACACCTTTAATCCTAGCATTTGGGAGGCAGAGGCAGGCAGATCTATGAGAATTCAAGGACTGACTGGTCTACAATGGGAGTTTCAGGGCAGTCAAAGATACACAGAGAAACCATGTCTCAAAAAGCCAAAAATTAAAAATAAAAATAAAAAAAATAGAGGTTAAAATAAAGTCATGAAAGATGAAAAATACATAGACAGTCTGGATACTGTATATTATTATGTTGTCTTTAAGTTGCTTGACAGCTGTGGAAAGAGCAATAGCTGCTAAAATGTGTTTGAATATAAATGCCGCTGGATTAATAAAACCTAAATATTTTGTAAATGCCTTGACTTCAAAATTGAAGTCAAAAGATATGTTACTTAGGAGAAAAACTTTTTTTTTGTTTCCACAAAAAAAAAGAGGCTATGTATTAATTCTGGGTTATGAAAAATCAGGTTGAATAAAGAAAGACCACTTGAGAAATCTCCTATAGGAGTGGATGGCCCAGATGTTTGAGTTCTATATCCAGAACAGATTTAGGAATGCTGAATGAAGCCGGGCGGTGGTGGCACACGCCTTTAATCATAGCACTCGGGGGGGGGGGGGGGCAGAGACAGGCATATCTTTGTGAGTTCGAGGCCAGCCTGGTCTACAAGAGCTAGTTCCAGGACAGGCTCCAAAGCTACAGAGAAACCCTGTCTTGAAAAAAAAAAAAAGAAATGCTGAATGAAATGTTCAAGCCTCACATGATATTCCAGTCATGACTTGATGATAATTCTAAATTGTCTTTAGGTCCACATAAAATTATCAGTGCCTCCAATCAGCAGAAAGTAGCCTAGAAAACTATGCCCATAATCTGCCCCCTCCAATGGACTATGAATATTTTCTTTTGTTTAGAATGTTGGTTACAAGTTCTTATGGATAATGGTCAGAAAAAAGGCTAAACAAAAGATATTAGATTCAGAGTTACTGTTATAAAAAATGTTGGGAAGTGCTGTGGGACAATGGTTTGTATCTTGTCAATCATATTTTAATAAAACGCTCATTGGCCAGAGGCCAGGTAGGGAGTATAGGCAGGAAAAACAGGCAGTAAGTAGACATGAGGCAATGAGAATTCTGGGAAGAGGAAAGCACAGTGTGCAGTAATGACCCAGCCACAGAGGAAGCAAGATGTAACTGCCTCTCCAAATAAGGTACTAAGCCACATGGCTAACTCAGACAAGAATTATGGGCTAATGTACTTTATAAGAATTAGTTAATGAGAAGCCTGAGCTAAGGGGCCAATCAGTTTATCACTAATATAGACCTCTGTGTGATTAATTTGGATATAGCAGCTGTAGGACTGGGCAAGACAGAAACATTGACAACAACCAAGCTTCTCTTTTAGCTTGAGATGTACCCTAATCCTCTTTATTCACATTTCATTGATAGTTTTACTGAGTTGTTTACTTTAATATTCACAATAAATTAAAATACATCTTTCTGCTGCAATATTGTATATTATACAATGTTTTTTTTACTGCACTAAATTGTGTTGGCAATGGCTGCTAGCTTGTTTTCTGACTTCTCTGACCCAAAATAATCACACAGAAATATGTATTAATTACAATACTGTTTGGCCAATTGCTTAAATGTATTTCTGGCTGACTCTTATATCTTAAATTTTACCATTTCTATTAATCTGTATATCACAAAGTGTTTGTGGCTTATAGGCAAAATTCTGGTGTGTCTATCACTGGCAATAGCTACATGGATTTTCCCATGACTCTGCCTATTCTCTTTCTGCATCTCAGTTTGAATTTCCTGCCTGGCATTATGCTGTTAAGCCATTGCTCAAAAGCAGCTTTATTCATTAATCAATAAAAGTAACATATATACATAAGTACTTCCCACACCATTTCCTTTTTTTCTGTTTAAATAAAAAGGAAGGTTTTAACTTTAGCATAGTAAAATTACAAATAAACAATTATCAAGCAAGAATTACAGTTACAATAGTTATATAGACTTTATCTTTTATCATAACTAAAACAATAAAATTATAAGTACCTATTCTTCAACTCCATCAAAGACTTTAGAAGAATATAATGTAAACAGGAAGTGCATTGTAAGCAACTTCCAAAACTCTAGAATTGACAAAGACATCTTGCTGCCTGTGCAGTCACCCAAAGATCTGTAACATTGGGGTGCCCATCTTTGTCCTGCAGGCTCATAGTATCTGGCAGACTCTCCCATGAAGCAAGAAATTTCAAAGACAGTTCTGCCTATATTGGCAATTTATCAAGTCACTTTCTTCTGTATCCTGAAGAATGTCTGGCAGACACTTTCATGATGAAGGAACCAAAAAGAATCATCTCACCTTTAGGCATGTTCAGCAGTTATTTTTCTGTAGGTCCAGCTAGTCAACTCTAGCGGTTCAGGCAAGAGCAGTTTCTTGCCCAAATGGCTAAAAACTCCTTTTTCTTCTGTTTTTAAACTGAATTTATTAATGTGAAAATGAAGTATCAAAATATACAAAAATCCTAATTCCTGAAGTTGCATATTCTATATCCCAATTTTGAGCTTCTGTTAGTTGAATCCAAGATCTATCACATATAATGACTAAATTTAATATCCTTAATTTAATTTTAAAAAATCTCACATATTAGAACAAAAGTAATAGAAAAAATAAGAAAGCATTATAAATTGATAAAATCTAAATGGGATGTGTAAATCCACATAATGAAAGATACTAGCATTTCATTTTAATAAGAGTATATCAAATAATACAGACATTTTACATAGGATACAAGTATCACTCTTGTATCAATTTTAATCTGAAATAATTTAAATGAAAAATACATATTTAGTATTTTAACAATAATAAATATATCTTTTCATCAAAATTATTGTCTCCATTTCCATTCCCATTAACTGTTTAATAAGCATATTAGCTGTCTCATATTTGTTTCTAAAATCCAAAGTAGAATTCTTTAAAATGCTTACCAGTAGTAAAACTGAAAATTTTCTTTATTCTCTAAAAAAGAAGCTAAAAGATGTTCTATTAATCAACTGTTTGTTTCTGAATCACTTTCTTCCAATTTTTCCTTTTTATTGCCCATCTAATAGTATGAGAAATTGATATTATATTTGATAACATGATTATTATTTGAATCTAAGTTAAGTGACAAGTCACAGTTGCATTTTATTGCACTTCTATGCAACCTTGTACTTTATCACATGTGCACACTGACCTTGTTTATTCTTCCTGTGTCTTTCCCTGGGGAGTAATTTAATGAGAATGTACAGAAACCAGAACAATAGCAAGTGTCTGTACTCCAAATCCTCATTACATTCTTAGGAAAATGGACCATGGTCCTTAGGTTGTGTGTTCATAGACTTTGTAACTGGAGAATTATGCCTCCTTTCATCCTAAGTACGCAAAGGGATAGAGATCAGAATTGTGTTTGCCCCAAAATGATGAGGTACAAACACAATTTCTTTGTTGGGGGTGAGGTGGCATGGGGCTAAGGGGAATTGGGGTGAGAAACGTGAGAAGGGAGGATTGGGGGAGCTTGGGAGAATGAAATGGGATGGGGGAATGGGATGGTTGGGACACGGGAGCAGAGAAATATATATCCTAATTAAGGGAGCCACCTTAGGGTTGGCAAGAGACTTGACTCTAGAGGGGCTCACAGGTGTCCAGGGAGATGTCCCCAGATAGTACCTTGGGCAATTGAGGAGAGGGAAACTGAAATGACCCTATGCAACTGTGACTCGTCACTTAAGTTAGATTCAAATAATAATCATGTTATCAAATATAATATCTTGAATATCACCTTAGAACCTTCATCTGGTGATGAATCGAGATAGAGACAGAGACCTAAATAGAAGCACCGGACTGAGCTCTTAAGATCCAAATGAGGAGCAGAAAAGGGAGAACATGAGCAAGGAAGTCAGGACCAAGAGGGGTGCACCCACCCACTGAGACAGTGGAACTGATCTATTGGGAGCTCACCAAGGCTAGCGGGACTGTGACTGAATAAGCATGGGATGAAACCGAACTTTCTGAATATGGCAGACAATGAAGGCTGATAAGAAGCCAAGGACAATGGCACTATGTTTTGATCCTAATACATGAACTGGCTTTGTGAGAGCCTAGCCTGCTTGGATCCCTTGCGATCCTGACTTCCTTGCTCATGTTCTTCCTCTTTCTGCTCCTCATTTGGACATTGGGATCTCAGTCCGGTGCTCCAATG
The DNA here is from genome assembly GCF_018167655.1 of Microtus oregoni. NCBI lineage: Eukaryota > Metazoa > Chordata > Mammalia > Rodentia > Cricetidae > Microtus > Microtus oregoni. The sequence continues at coordinate 953,128 of NW_024543955.1, read as the reverse complement.
TGGGCTTCTGTCTCTATCTCCATCCATCACCAGATGAAGGTTCATATCCAGGCGGATGACTATATGTTTTTCTTTGGGTACACCGTCTTATTTAGCTTCTCTAGGATCACAAATTATAGGCTTAATGTCCTTTATTTATGGCTAAAAACCAATTATGAGTGAGTACATCTCATGTTCATCTTTTTGGGTCTGGGATACCTCACTCAGGATAGTGTTTTCTATTTCCATCCATTTGCATGCAAAATTAACGATGTCATTGTTTTTACCACTGAGTAGTACTCTAATATGTATATATTACACACTTTTTTCATCCATTCTTCAATTGAAGGGCATCTAGGTTGTTTCCAAGTTCTGGCTATTACAAATAATGCTGCTATGAACATAGTGAACAAATGCTTTTGTCATATGATAGGGCATCTTTTGGGTATATTCCCAAGAATGGTATTACATGGTCTTGGGGTAGGTTGATACCGGAGTTTCCTGAGAAATCGCCACACTGATTTCCAAAGTGGTTGCACAAGTTTGCATTCCCACCAACAAAGGTTATCATTGGTGTTTTTGATTTTAGCCATTCTGACAGGTATAAGATGGTATCTCAAAGTTGTTTGGATTTGCATTTCCCTGATCACTAAGGACGGTGAGCATGACCTTAAGTTTCTTTTGGCCATTTGAACTTCTTTTGAGAATTCTCTGTTCAGTTCAGTGCCCCATTTTTAGTTGGGTTAATTAGCATTTTAAAGTCTAGTTTCTTGAGATCTTTATATATTTTGGAGATCAGACCTTTGTCTGTTGCAGGGTTGGTGAAGACCTTCTACCAGTCAGTAGGCTGCCTTTTTTTTAGTGCCAGTGTCCCTCGCTTTACAGAAGCTTCTCAGTTTCAGGAGGTCCCATTTACTCAATGTTGCCCTTAATGTCTATGCTGCTGGGATTATACATAGGAAGTTATCTCCTGTGCCCATATGTTGTAGAGTACTTCCCACTTTCGCTTCTATCAGGTTCAGTGTGTTCAGATTGATATTGAGGTCTTTGATACACTTGGACTTGAGTTTTGTGCATGGTGATAGATATGGACCTATTTTCATTCTTCTACAGGTTGACATCAGTTATGCCAGCACCATTTGTTGAAGATGTTTTCTTTTTTCCATTGTAAACTTTTAGCTCCTTTATCGAATATCAGGTGTTCATAGGACTGAGGGTTAAAATCTGGGTCTTCTATTCAATTCCATTGGTTGACTTCTCTGTTTTTATGCCAATACCAAGCTGTTTTCAATAATGTAGCTCTGTAATAGAGTTTGAAGTCAGGGATGGTAATGCCTCCAGAAGTTCCGTTATTGTATAAGATTGTTTTGCCTATCCTGTGTTTTTTGTTTTTCCATATAAGTTGATTATTTTCCTTTCAATATTTGTGAAAAATTTTGATGTGACCTTGATGGGGATTGCATTGAATCTATAGATTGCTTTTGGTAAAATTGCCATTTTTACTATGTTGATCCTCCCAATCTAAGAGCAAGGGAGATTCTTCCATTTTCTGGTATCCTCCTCAATTTCTTTCTTCAAAGACTTAAAGTTCTTGTCAAATAGATCCTTCACTTCATTGGTTACAGTTACCCCAAGATATTTTATGCTGTTTGTGGCTATCGTGAAAGGTGATGCTTTTCTGATTTCCCTCTCTGCTTCCTTATCCTTTGTGTATAGCAGGGAAACTGATTTTTTGAAGTTGATCTTGTATCCTGCCATGCTACTAAAGGAGTTTATTAGCTTTAGGAGTTCTTTGGTGGAGTTTTTGGGGTTGCTTATTTATACTATCTTATCATCTGCAAATGACGAAAGTTTAACTTCTTCCTTTCCAATTCAAATCCTTTTGATCCCCTTATGTTTTCTTATTTCTATTGCTAGAACTTCAAACACTATATTGAAGAGTTATGGAGAGAGTGGGCAACCTTGTCATGTTCCTGATTTTAGTGAGATGGCTTTGAGTTTCTCTCCATTTAATTTGATGTTAGCTGTCGGCTTGCTGTAAATAGCTTTTATTATATTTAGGTATGACCTGTAGTGAGGAACAGCGGGCTACATTCCCTCAGCCCAGTTCAGGCATGGCTAGCTTTACCGGAAATAACAACACACAAATTGTATTCCTTTAAACAGTGCCTGACCCATTATATGTAGCCTCTTCTTAGATAATTCTCACATAATAATTTAGCCCATTTCGAAGAATCTCTGTAGCACCATGAGGTGCTCTTTCCAGGAAAGATTAAGCATATCTGACCTGGTGGCTGGCTGAATCACTTCTGCCTAACTTCCCTTCTTCCCAGCATTCTGTTCGGTTTACTCCACCCAACTATGTTCTAACTCATCAGGGCCAAGTCAGTTTTTTTACTAACCAATGAAATCACCTACATCAATGATCCTTGTATCCCTAATCTGTACAAGATCTTTATCATAAAGGGATATTGAATTTTGTCAAATCCTTTTTCAGCATCTAATGAAATGATCATGTGTTTTTTTTTTCTTTCGGTTTATTTATATGATGGATTACATTGATAGATTTCCGTATGTTGAACCAGCCCTACATCTCTGGGATGAAGCTTACTTGATCATAATGGAAAATTTTTCTAAAGTGTTCTTGGATTGGTTTGCCAATATTTTATTGAGGATTTTCACATAGATGTTCATGAGTGAGATTGGCCTGTAATTGTCTTTCTTGGTTGAGTCTTTGTGTGGTTTTGGTATCAGGATAATTGTAGCTTCATAAAAGGAATTTGGCAACGACTCTTCTATTTCTATATTGCAAAATACATTAAGGAATATAGGTATTAGGTCTTCTTGGAAGTTCTGGTAGAATTCTGCATTGAAACCGTCTGGACCTGGGCTTTTTTTGGTAGGGAGGTTTTTTATAAGAACTTCTAATTCTTTGCAACTAACAGGTCTATTTAGATTGTTCATCTGGTCTTGGTTTAACTTTGGAATATGATCCTTATCTAAAAAAAATTTTTCCATTTCGTTTACATTTCCCAATTTTGTGGCATAAAGGATTTTGTAGTAACATCTAATAATTCTCTGAATTTCCTGTTTCTGTGGTTGTGTCCCCCTTTTCATTTCTGATCTTGTTAATTTGCATATTCTCTCTCTGCCGTTTGAATAGTTTGGATAGCGGTTTATCAATGTTGTTGATTTTCTCCAAGAACCAGCTTTTTGTTTCATTGATTCTTTGGATTGTTTTCTGTGTTTCTATTTTGTTGATTTCAGCCCTCATTTTGATTATTTCCAGTCTTCTACTCCTCCTATGTGAGTCTGCTTCTTCTTTTTTTTTTTCTAGAGCTTTCAGGTGGGCTGTTAAGTCTCCATTGTGTGCTTTCTCTGTTTTCTTTAAGTGGGCAGTGAGTGCTATGAACTTTCCTCTTAGCACTGCTTTCATAGTGTCCCATAGGTTTGAGTATGTTGATTCATTATTTTCAATGAATTCAAGAACGACTTTAATTTCTTTCTTTATTTCTTCCTTGATGCAGGTGTGGTTCAGCAGTTGACTGTCCAGTTTTTAGGCTTTCTGGGTGTAACATTGCTGTTGAATTCTAACTTTAACCCACGGTGATCCGAGAAGACACAGGTGGTTACAAATATTTTTTTTTGTAACTGTGGAAGTTTGCTTTGTTACTGAGTATGTGGTCAATTTTCTAGAAGGTTCCATGAGCTACAGAGAAGGTATATTCTTTCCTATTTGGGTGGAATGTTCTATAGATGTCTGTTAAGTCCATCTGATTTATTACCTCCCTTAATCCTCTTATTTTTCTGTTAGGTTTCTGTCTGATTGACCTGTCTGTTGCTGAGAGAGGAGTGGTGAAGTCTCCTACTATTAGTATGTGTGGTTTGATGACTGCCTTGAGGTGTAGAAGTGTTTCTCTTACATAAGTGGGTGCTTTTATATTAGGGCAATAGATATTCAGGATTGAGACTTGATCCTGATGAATTGTTCCTATTATGAGTATAAAATGTCCCTCTCCATCTCTTCTGATTCATCTAAGTTTGAAGTCAACTTTGTTAGAAATTAGTATGGCCACACCTGCTTGTTTCTTAGGTCCATTTGCTTGATAAGCCTTTTCCCAGCCCTTTACTCTGAGTAGATGCCTGTCTTTGTGGTTGAGGTGTGTTTCTTGTAAACAGCAGAATGTTGGATCCTGTTTTCATATCCAATCTTTCAAAGATTTGAAGAATACCTATCTAACTCACATCTCTCTCTCTCTCTTTCTCTCTCTCTCTCCATATATATATATATATATATATATATATATATATATATATATATATATATATAACTAATATGACTACAAGCTTGGCTATTATAGATGACTATCTATACTGTATCTTTTTAAAGACTTTGTTTTACTTTTTATGAACATTTACTTCTTTTTATAAGTGTCTATATTATTTTTCTTCGCTCTCTGAAGCCTATGTACATTCATCTAACACTGTGACCAATTTTGAGGTATTTTCCGTCTGTAATTGTTTTATTGCATGTGTATATTTATTTATTTTCTGACCAGAAGTCCCTTTAAAAAAATAATGCTACGTTGTCATGGCTAAGAACAACTTCAAAGTCCTGCCAGTTTTCTCTGCCAAGTCCAACATGATGGAGGCCCACTTAATGCCTCTGAGACTGCCAGATGAGAACCAGGAAACTACCTCAACTCTGGTAAGCAGTTGGCCCATGATGCCACCAATTAACTTGTACCTCACTATCTACAAACCCCATTCAAGTTCTTGGTCTCTTGAATAAGCCAGAGTTCATAAAGGGAAAATGGACCAGGAAGCAGACATTTTGAGAAAGTACGGCTTTTTTGTATTTATTTTGCTACTACTGAATCAGGGAGACCTCTTTTAAAAAAGACACAGTGCCCCTGCTCTCTGCTAGCAGACAGCCCCTTTGAAAATAATGGGGTCTAAACTTATTTTTGTGTTTGAGTGTGTAGAATTCCTTTCCAAGCTCTCTTAGGTTTTATGTGGATTAAGCTGCACACATTGGCACACCACTTGTTTGCAGATGCTGCTAGTTCATTTCCCAATTGTGCTCACTCCAAATAATCACACAGAAATCTGCACTAATTTCAATACTGTTTGGCTAATAGCTTAAGCATATTTCTGGCTAACTTATATTTTAAATTCTCCCATTTCTATTAGTCTGTGTATTGTCAAGTAGTTGTGGTTAACAACAAGGTTCTGGTGATTCTGTCTCCAGCACTGGCTACATGGCTTCTCCTCTGACTCTGCCTGCTATCTCTGTGTGGATTTATGCCTAGCTTTACTTTGTTAATTATTTGGCCAAAGGCAGTTATATTCATTAAACAATAATAGCAACGCATATACAGAATGAATTCACACACAACTAAATGTGAAAACATGCTATATTACATTGAAAATAAATGACCTAAATTCTAAGAAAATGGTTTCTGAAATTCACATACAGAAAATTGGCACATACTTCATTTTACTACATTTAAATTGGTTGTATTGTCAACAAGGTATTTTAAATGTTACTAAAATAAATTAGGTTAAACTGCAAATTTGTCAATAATAATTAACTAATTTAAAATTCTAAATAGAAATTGGTTATTTTCAATAAATTACTAAATATTTGATCATAATATTTAGTTTTTAACTTTTTTACAGTTGTACATTTGTATATGAGGGATGGTTGGGTAAGTACCTCATTCATGTAGATATCAGAGGATATTATTCTTAGTTATGATTTCCATTGCTTTGAAAACCAACATGACCAAAATCAACTGATAGAAGAAAGGGTTTATTACCCATTCTAGGAAGTCAGAAAAGAAACCCAGAGGCAGGACTGATACAGAGGTTATGAAAATCTGCTGCTTAGTAGTTTGCTTCTCATATTTTGCTCAACCAACTTTGTGTTATATCCAACGATCACACGTCTAAAAGAGGAAATATCTATAATGACAATTGATTGCCCCTCAAAAATCATTAATTAAGAATGTATCCCAGAGACTTTACTACAGAAAAACATTAAATAGATGTTTTCTCATTAAAGGTTGCCTCTTTCCAAATATGACTAATATTCCTTAAATTGACAAAATACAACAAGAACAATATTTTATAGAATTTGGCTTTTTCTTTCTATCATATAGGTCCCAGAAATAAAACTCAGGTTAAAAAGTGTCAACCATCCAATTTCCCTTATTTTTTCTTAGGGTGGTGTTACATGTATCTCAGGAATTTCAAATTTACTATGTAGCTGAAGATGATGTTGATTTCCTGTTTTAACATCATGTATCTATCTACCAGGTTTATGTCATGCTGTTGATCAAACTTAGAACTTTACATATGCTTGGGAAGCTTTTTATCAAGTATGCTAAATTCTAGTAGTAATTCTAATAACTTTAGAAATTATTATGTATTTCAAACACATCTGTTGCTGGAATATTTCCATATATTTTCAGTTGAATAATGATCAAGTTTGTAACTGAGTATCTTCAAAGAAATGAGTACAAAATTAGGAAAATTTGACAGTTATAATAACAAGAATAGATTAACCTATATCTTCATTACCACTAGGGTGTATTTTTTCTTTGTAAATTATTCTGTAAGTTTCACTTAGTCATATTGACCAATACTAATTATATTCAGAGTATTTATTTTAGAGTGGTAGAGAGTTATTCTTCGGCTTTGATGAGATTTCAAGGAGAAAATAAAACAGAGAAAGAAAATGAATAGGGTTTGCCATTTGCATTTCACTTACTATTTGCAGTAAAAAAATAATGTACTCAAACTCTCAAGGAGGCTATCTATGAATCTTTGATAACCTTACTTACTGTAGTTCATATTCTGACAAAGTATTTTTCTAGAGAGACAACAGTCCAGACATCATGTTCCTGTTTATGTAAAGAATTATTTATTTTCTATTGCCTAGGCTGATACGCTATGTTCATGTTGAGTAGCTATGACAGATTCAAACAGAATATTTTTTTAATGTTTTGGCCTCAGTTTGTTTTTGTTGTTGTTGTTGTTGTTTTTGTTTATTTATTTACTTATTTATTAAAGATTTCTGCCTCCTCCCCGCCACCGCCTCCCATTTCCCTCCCCCTCCCCCGAACATGTCCCCCTTGTCAGCCCAAAGAGCAGTCAGGGTTCCCTGCCTGTGGGAAGTCCAAGGACCACCCACGACCATCCAGGTCTAGTAAGGTGAACATCCAAACTGCCTAGGCTCCCACAAAGTCAGTACGTGCAGTAGGATCAAAAACCCAATGCAATTGTTCTTGAGTTCTCAGTAGTCTTCATTGTCCTCTATGTTCAGCGAGTCCGGTTTTATCCCATGCTTTTTCAGACCCGGACCAGCTGGCCTTGGTGAGTTCCTGATAGAACATCCCCATTGTCTCAGCCCTCGTGGTCCTGATTTCTTTGCCCGTGCCCTCTCTCCATCTGCTCCTGATTTGGACCTTGAGATTTCAGCCCGGTCAATACGGGTCTCTGTCTCCTTTCATCGCCTAATGATGGTTAATTTTGTAGCCAAAACAAAATTTCCTAATCATAAAATTGTAATACAAATAAAAAGTAAGACAATAAGATTATATATTCATATGTATTCATAAAGGAATATAGCTCGTCTTATTTAAATATAACTTTGTGTGTTTTGCAGATTTTCTTCATTTCCCTCTTTCCACTCATCGAATAACATCTGTTAAAAATATTTGATGTTCTCTTCCTATGAGATGAAATGCTTTAGATTCTACATGTGAAAGAGATCATTAATTGTTTGTCTTTCTGTGTCTGGCTTATCTTATGTTGTCAAAAAATGTATATTCATGGAAAGAGCAAACTAAAAGACAACCTCAGAAAGAAGATCATTGGAAAATATGATATTGACATGTAAAAGACTGTAAATAGACATGATAGTTTATCTTACTTACAACTTGATTAAGAAATTTCTAGAACATTAATAAAGACAACATCAGATTTGTCAGTTAAATGTTTTTTGAAAAAATTCAGTTTAGATGAAGAATAATGGTGGTACTCAGAAAGCTGAGACAAGGGTATTTCTATAATATTCAGGCCAACCTTGTCTATGTAACAGGCATGAACAACATAAATTAGTGCACAGAAATTAGTTCAAGAATAACTTTTGAATATTGATTTGCTAAGCAGTGTTTGATGCGCTGCATTTAACCAGTTACCTTTATTCAAAGCCAGTTGACTTGCACCTATAAATGGAAACCGGATATGCTTGTATTTCGACAAAAAAGTCATTTCTTGTGTAAGTTTCACATGTATACCTTTCTGATCCCTGGAAGAGTTTTCCTGGAGTATTTCTGATATTTAATCCACAACTATATGCCCTAGAAAAGTTTTCCATCAAGGCATATATGTGTTATAACAAACCACTTACCTGAAACGTACTAGAATCATGGCCCTTCATAAAATTTCTTTCACATTACTTTTCATTAAAATAAAGAGGAAATCACTTACAGAAACAATCTTTTCAAGTCTTTTTTTTAATACCTGTGGGTCTCTAAAATTATATTCACATATGAACAACAGAAACCTGCTCATAAAATTTGAAAAAGCAACCCTGAATTTTCCTATTTGTATGATCTTGAAGTTTGTACTGTTTAACTAATTACAGTTAAAACATAACTATAAATAGTGCATTATACATGTACACACACATATACCACACAGACATGAACAAGCACATACAGAGAAATTGCTAATGGAAAAATATTTCACTGTTTCAAAATACATAAGAAAAATTATGTGCTGATAAGTACAATGCTGGACTGACAAAAGACTGCAGTGCCAACTAGAAGGAGTACAAATCATGAACAATCCATTCATGAAAATCACTAAAAACATTTAAAATTTCAATTGTGATAAAATTTAAAAAGCATCAATCACAGTCCCAGAGGAAATATGCAATCAAGGAAAGTGCTCTTGACAAATGTTAAAAATCTCAAAATTTTGTTATCCAATGACAAAATGATCTAGACATGGCAAAATATACCAATAATCCCAGGAGTTTGGAACCTACAGCAGGATGATGAGAACCTAAATCCTGTTTGGACTCCAGAGATCCTTTCTCAAACAAACAAACAAGCAAACAGACAAACCCAGAAACAAGAGTGCTTCATCACTTCTCAAAGCTGAATGAATGACAAAACAAGCTTTATAATATAATTAAAGTAGTAAAGGGAACCATACCTAAAGTATTAAATAAATAAAAATACTGGAATGTGTATGATGATATTTTATCAACTAAATTTCAATACAAATATTGTGACAATGAACCATAAGAAACTATAAGATAACAGAATTTTTGAGTTCAAAAGTACAATAATAGAACTTCAGTGATCATATTTTTACTAAAATATATAGTGCACTGACTTAATAAAACATTTCCATTGAGATTACCTGATATAAAGAAAAGGGAAAATATGGAAAAATTAGGAAGTTATAATTTCTGTGGAACACATAAAATCATCAAGAACAGAATGAAAACCAGAACAATTTCTGAAGGTATAATGAGTAAAAACCTCCTTGTTTAACGAAAACTTACATTCTATACCATCAAAAATATCATCAATGTGCTACAGAGAAACTGCTTATTCAAGAATTGAATTTTAAAGTTATATACAAAATTTTAATATTTGAAGAGTAAAATTACACTGTGGAATAATAGACCCTAAATTAAGATGAACAATTAAAAACATAAAAACATATGGGGATGGAAGAAATCAAATGAGTGACATATATAATACTAATAATTCTGCTATTGAAGAATCTACCCAACAAAATCATAGATCCAAAAGAACTGACATAGTAGAAAATTGTGGAATAATCAAAAAGAAAAAAATCATCAGCAATTAATTCTTCCTAGATCAATATAAAAGGAAAAGTGGATAATTTAAATTATACAAAGAAAAACAGCAGCTATAAAGGCAAACATATAAAAAATAAAGCAACATATTAACTAATAAATGCAATATATGTGGTACTATAATATATACTATTTGATTCCTGTTATAAGAACTCTATAAAGGAAATTATGTAAAACTGAGTTATTCTCTTCAAACAATTTTGTTGTGCTTCGTATAATCTATGTATAGCACTGTAAAGTTAGCATAACAGTTAAACTGTTACAGAACTTTGAGGAATTTTTATGCATAATTTTGCCATTCCTTTATAAGCATGGAATTGCATTGGGATAGGGGAGATGGCTGCCTCGTTTTACTTTACTTTCTTTTTTTTTAAGTAAATGTAAATATTTATTATCTGTTACAAGAGGCAAAGGATAAAGATGTCAAGAAAAGTTGAAGACTGCCCAAAGGCTTATGGGAGGACTCAGGAGAGTTCAGAAGAGGGGCCCACTCTAAGTCTGGTTCCGGCCTTGTTGGAGGTATGGGTGAAGATTACTGGGTGGTGAAGAAGTCCTCTGGATTATTTGTTGCTGTTATTTGAACATTTTTTTTTAAATTTATTTATTTATTAAGGATTTCTGCCTCCTCCCTGCAACCGCTTCCCATTTCCCTCCCCCTCCCCCGAACAAGTCCCCCTCCCTCATCTGCTCGAAGAGCAATCAGGGTTCCCTGACCTGTGGGAAGCCCAAGGACCGCCCACCTCTATCCAGGTCTCATGAGGTGAGCATCCAAACTGCCTAGGCTCCCCCAAAGCCAGTACGTGCAGTAGGATCAAAAACCCACTGCCATTGTTCTTGAGTTCTCAGTATTTCTCATTGTCCGCTATGTTCAGCCCATCTTTTGACAAGGAGAGCAAAGTTCCCAGAGGTCAAGTAAAAGATTCAAAGCAGTACAATAGACTATAGGAATAAGCCCAGCCCTTAGGGGGCGTGTTCGCCTCAGGCGAAAGTTTACTTATAAATCGGGCGAGTGGAGCCCCCTCGCACCTTCTGCTTTCCTGGTCTCCACAGGAACGGTGGTTCTGTAAGTCTATTTCCCCATTAAAGCTTTATATATTTTTACAATCTGTCTGCATACATGTTGGCATCCAATGTCGAGCTATTTTGCCCCCACCCCAGTACAGGGGGCGCAAGCTCAATCTTTCCCAGCCTTTGTGAGCAAGATTAGCTACTGGAGCTCAGGGAGCATGATTGGACTCAAGTGCGTAGCTCTCTAGCTAACACTGCACGCTCCAGGGTGCCGTTTTTTGTTCGTGATGGGCCCTAGTGCCGAGTCTGAGATACACTCGGCCACACAAGCCCATTCCGCCCTGCCTGCTCGCCGGAGCAATTAACCCCTCCCTGCCTGCCTTGGCTAAGTTTGCAGTGGAATCCCGCTGCCTGAATTAGCAGAAACTCAAGTACCTGCAGTTTTGCAACAAAAGCCACCACAGCAGCAGATTTGGTCTGATACAATGTGACCCCTTCCTCGACCAATCTAACTCCTCAGGCAGTACAATAACTTTCGGTTTTGAGTTGTTTCAGACCCGCTCTGGCTTCGGCCACGTGTACTCAAGTGCATTTCTTTCACCACCACTAGCAGGAACCGGTCATTGAAGGTAAAAAAATTTTCTTTTATAAATAAAATGTCTGAAATTGTTACCATTCAAGACTTTAACAGTTTTTTTTTTGTTTGTACCATGTGGGAGATTTTACAAGAAGTGTCTGTCACCCCACATCTATGGATCCTTCTGGGATTCGTACTTTTCCTTGGCACTATATGGTTTGATAATAGGAATATGCTAAAGTCTTTACGAGAAAAATCCAGGATTCTTAAGGCAGAGGTTGAACACTTAAAAACAATTGAGAATGACAACAATCTTCTCATGAATCAGTTTGAAGTTCTCCAGGAAGAGAACAGATCTTTGTTTAACATGACTCAATCAACTGAGCAAAATTTAGAAAAGGAACAGGTTGATATTAAGGAGAAATTCATTACTATGGAAGAGGAAACAGCTGATTTGGATCATAAGCTTCAGTCCCTTTCTGTAGGAAATGAAACATTAACTGAGAGAATCAAAACTGCTGAATGTGACAATCGGATTTTGTCTAAAGAGTATGACAGATTGGCAGAAAGATTGTCAATACAAGAAGGCATGGTTTATGCCATAAAAAATTATGTCCAAAGATGAGATGTTATCTCTAATGGACAAACTTCGTACTTTAGAATCCTCAATGAAGGCTTTGGAACATAATTCTGGACAGGAGATTCAGACATTGCAGAAGGCAGTGATGAATAGAATTGAAAAGATTGAGGAATTTCTAAATTCTGATGAAGAAGAGCAAAGGGTAGAAAGGCAAATTTTAACTACATCTGTGGGTAAATCTCTCCAGGACAATTTCCACAAAGCTCTACCTACAGCTCTACCTGCCTTTCCAGTAATAACAACAGAGAAGGTGATTGGTTCCAGAAACCCTAGGGTCATGAAGGAAGATACATGGGAGCCTGTCCGTATGAATGATCTCAAAGAAATTAAACAGGCTGTCATGACTTTTGGGATGCACGCCACTTTTTTTTAAAGAGATGCTAAAATCTTGGGCCACAACAAGCAGAGCAACCCCCTTGGACTGGCTCCAGCAGAGCTCTGCAATACTTGAGAGTGGACCACAGTTGAAATGAAAATGTTTATTCAGGCAAGAGGCGAGACTTTTAGAACAGCAGGAAAAGGCGAAGGGAATTGACATTTCCCTAGATAAAATTCTAGGTGAAGGGCTCTTTTCTGACTCTCAGGAACAAGCTAATTCGGATGAAAACACACTCTCCATGTGTACTACAGCAGCCTTAAGGGCTTGGGACAGGGTACAAGACCCAGGACAGTGAATGGGATCATCTGTCAGAGATAAACAGGGTCAGAGAGAACCCTTTAGTGACTTTTTACAAAGACTAACTAAGACTGTACAAATGGGGATATCTGACCCAGAAGCAAACGTATAATGATTGAGTCTTTGCTTATGAAAATGCAAATGTGGAATGCAAAAGGATTTTGGGGCCTTTAAAGATCAGATCAGCGCCCTTGGAAGAATGGGTCTTGCATACACTGAATGTTGATACATTTGACTATGGCACTGAAGCATGGGTAGAATAAGCAATTTCCAATGGTAAAATGAGACACCAGAATATCAAATGTTTTAATTGTGGCAAAATGGTCACATGAAAAGGAATTTTAGACAACAGATTTTTAGAAATAATAATAATGCATCTTCTAGAAATAACAGAAATAGGAGGACTCAGCCTTCAGGTTTATGTAGAAGATGTGGAAAAGGCAGACATTGGACGAATGAATGCAGGTCTACAAGAGATAGACAAGGCAACCTGATACAGACGGGAAATGTGAGAAGAGGGCCTCACAGGCCACCATGGCAAACATGGTTCAGTCATTTCCAGTTTCTGCAGAGAACATGCCTCGTCAGGACAATTAGGAAGCCACATGCCTACTGTTACAAGCAATAATAATCAGAAAGATGAGTTATGTGTGTTTTGGCAAACCTCTATAAATGATCAAAGACCTAAGCTGATAGTGTGTGTAAATGGCATTTTTATTACTAGCCTGCTGGACATAGGTGCTGATGTAAGTATCATTACCCCAGAATCTTGGCATCTGTATTGGCCTCTTCAGAATGTAAATGTTCAGCTCCTGGGAATTGGAACCCTATCTTGAGTAAGGAAGAGCACAAGATGGGTTGAATGTATAGGGCCAGAGGGACAAATAGGAAAATTAAGGCCATATGTAGCCAATATTGCAATGAATTTATGGGGTCGTGACCTATTACAACAATGGAATACCCAAATTAACATTCCTGCTACTTCTAGAGCCTATATTTCTGAGAATAGTATTAAAAGATATTACAAATGGAGAAAACTGGCCATTCGGGCTATACAAGAACAAGCAATTGATATCCCTTCAGAGATACCAAAAGCCTTGCCTCTAAAATGGTTGACTGAGAAACCAATATGGACAAAGCAATGGCCTTTAGCTGAGGAAAAGTTACAGGCTTTAGAACAGCTGGTACAAAAGCAATTAGATGCTGGACATATAGAAGAATCTACCAGCCCTTGGAATTCTCCTGTATTTGTGGTTAAGAAAAAAACAGGTGAATGGAGAATGATAACAGATCTCAGAGCTATCAACAAGGTTATTCAATCTATGGGCCCTCTGCAATCTGGAATCCCTTTGCCCTCTTTATTACCAAAATGATGGCCTCTCATAGTTATTGATTTAATGGATTGTTTTTCACTATACCTTTACAAAAAGAAGATAGAGAATAATTTGCCTTCACAGTGCCTACTTATAATAATTCTCAACCTTCGAGGAGGTACCACTTGGTCGTCTTCCCCCAGGGTATGTTAAATAGTCCCTCCTTGTGCCAATATTTTGTGAATCAACCATTGCAAATGATCCTCAAGAAATTTCCCAAATCGATAATGTATCATTACATGAACTACATTTTGTTTTCCAATTCAAACATGGATACCTTGAACAGACTGAAGAAATAAAGATACTTTTACCCAAATGGGGATTGCAAATTGCTCCTGAAAAGATTCAGAGGTGAGATTCTGTTAATTATTTAGGTTATAAAATAGGTTTGCAAAAAATTAAGACACAAAAGGCACAAATTAGGAGAGATCACCTACAGACCCTTAATGACTTTCAAAGACTGTTAAGAGACAGTCTTGGCCCTGATAGGTTAAAACATAGGTGGGAGGAGTAAACAGAACAGAATGCTAGGAGGAAGAGGAAGTGAGCTCATAGATGCCATGCTCCCCTCTCCCTGGCAGACCCGAGAGCTCTGCTCTCTGAGGCACACGCGATGAAGCTCGGACCCAGGATGGACATAGACTATAATCTTTCCCGGTAAGACTGATGCTACACAGATTATTAGAAATGGGCTAGTCCAGGTGCAAGTGTTAGCGGAGAAGAGGATAGATATAGTGGGCCAAGCAGTGTTTAAATAAATACAATTTGTGTGTTGTTATTTCGGGGCATAAGCTAGCCAGGCGGCCCGAGTGCTGGGGACGCATCCCCGCCGCTCCAATTACTACAGAATGGCGCCCAACGTGTGGACAACTGAATCAACTGAAAGCCTGCGAAAGCTTGGGAAAGAGTAAAGCATGTATTCTTGGTAGCAGCGATTTCTCGGGTCTGCTCTGCTTGCTAGAAGCAAGCAAGCACTCTCATCTAAGAGAGGCTTCCTGACTCAGCTTCAGCTGCAAAACCCTGCAGCTCTTAAGAGGTCCTGCCACTAAACATTTAAATGATGTTGATAAAAGACGACTGAATGCTTGTTTGTTTTTAGCAGTAGCAGGAAAAAACCTGTGTTGTTTTAAAATGCCAACTTTCTGGGCTGTCCTGCCAGGGAAAACTCTGACTCTTTGAGGCAGGAGGGCCAAATACAGAGAGAGGACTTGAGTGTTGTCTCTTGCAGCTTGTTTAATGGCAAGGACCTTGAAACACTGTAGACTTGTGGCACTGAATGCAGCTCTGGCCGGTACCTCAGCCACAATGTTGGAATGGCAGAAAGGTATGGAATGGGCTACATCTAGTTGGCAAAGCCACGGCTTTCGTCCTACTAGATTGCTAGAAGCAATCTTAGAGGACGACGTCCCCTCTCCCAACAGAGTTTGCCCTCAGGGTTAAGGATATTTTTTAGTGGTTGGTTTAGGGTTGAGGGGATGGGGAGATATTTTATGGAATTAAGGGTATTTCAAAAAAGGGGGGGATTAGCTGGTTTGATGGGATAATTGGTATTTGCGATTTACTGTTTTTAGAAAATTGTATTGGTACTGTTTCTTGTATATTGATATATTGAATATTGAATGCGTGTGTTCCTACCTCTATTTTTGTATAAGAGTATGCTTATATTGTATTGATATATCTACCATATCACAATGTACATTTCTACACTGATACTATTTATGTAATAACATTGTTTACATTTGATATGTAATGACATTGTTTACAGGTGAAGATCATTGTCTTCATATATTGCACAGTTGTTTATTCTCTTAGTCTTCAAGTTAGATAGGTATTGAGAATTATATGTTTGTCATATTTATTTTTACTTTAATCAGGTTTTTTAGATACATAGAGATTATATTTAGTATAGATAGTATAATCTTCAGCCTCTTTGAAGAGCTATAGAAAATGGCCTTTAATCTAACCTAGAATTCTGTGCCAACAAGACACAATTACTCCTGGCAATGCTACTCTACTCCCGGGAGAATGTTGAGCACCAAAGACACTCCACTGGGAGCTTGTCTTCTTGGCAGAACTGGCCTTGGGGTTAAGAAACGCTGATACCTCAACTACTAACAAAGATATGAAACAGGATTGTCTTATCTTGCCAAGACAGGGTAGGATAGTTCTAAGAAAGTTTCTTGCATTTAATAATGGTATGTCAGTTATATTATTCCTTAGCCAAAGTTGGTTGACTCAACATTGCAAACAAGACTTTGGGTGATTGCCCAGGTAGTCACTTGACTCTGTCATTTGTTGCACATTTTGGATATCTCTCATTTGTTAAGTAATATTTATTCCCTTCTCAGATATTTGACACAGTTGAAGATTATATAATTGTAGTTACTCTCTACATTATTTAGACTCCTTGAGATAGAATGTTTAGCAAAACTTTTGTTCTCAATATTGTTTGTTATATTTATTATTCGTTATTATAGAATATAGTTGTATTTGGTTTAGTTCTGTCTTATTTAAACAAAATGGGGAGATGTAGGGATAAGCCCAGCCTCTTAGGGGGTGTGTTTGCCTCGGGCGAATGTTTACTTTTAAATCGGGTGTGCGGGAGCCCGCGTGCCCCTTCTGCTTTCCTGGTCTCCACGGGAACGGTGGTTCTGTAAGTCTATTTCCCCATTAAAGCTGTATATATTTTTACAATCTGTCTGCATTCATTTATGCTGTTACAATAGACTGAGGGGGTGATGTTGGGACTGGGGCCATAAGAAGACACAGCATCAGACCAGAATTTTTTAAAACATATTAAACATTACTTGCTACACTGTATGGGGTCTGCTGGAAAAAAAAATCGTCTCTGTTTTACTCAGCATAGTTCTCAAGCAGGTAGAAAATTAGACTTTTCTTGTCCAATACACCCAGGTAACTGAAGTCCCACAAAGGAAAATGAATAAATTGAGGGATTATGAATCAAATTCATTAAAAAAATTCCCATTTTATAAAAACTGAAGAAAGTACCCTTTTTTTAGAATTAAAGCATTTGTCACATGATTATGATCAAGAACTACACTGGAAAAATAAAAATAATGAGCTATTCACATACAACAAGACCAATGGAAAAGAAAGCCAATGAGAAACAACATTGTTTTCAATATAACAGAAATAATAGATGCACTGGAGAAGACAGGAAGAAGAAAGAGGCCTATGACACTTCACGAGTCTAACTGTAAATATCCCATAACAGAAGGAGTAGCTTTCTACTTAGAAGATGAAAAATGAATTTCATTCAGACATTACACTTGAAACCCAGAACCAGACACATGATGAAATCAAAACTCAGTAAACGTGTATGTCTTCAATGGACAGTTAAGGCCTAAATTTCAAGAAATAGGTCAGGCACAAAATAAATTTTATACACAAATATTCTTTCATTTCTGCTACAAGAGTGTATAACAGTCTATTCTGTGTGTAATAGGAAGTAAATATTATCATAGGAAATTATCTAAGAGCCCAATAATATGCTTATTCTCATGAGACAGATAAAGCGAATAGCAAAAGCTGATGTCTCTATAGGCTCACATATTGCATCAAGTGGAAACTTTTCTATCTGTAGGTCAAACTTAAGTTAGTATTAATCCAGATAACAAAAAGGCTTCTTTCACTAGCCCTATTCTATCACTTGATAGTTTACAATGGTATGATAACTAAATTCCTGCTGATATAAGGAAGATTGTAATAAAAGACTTTCCTTGGAATATAGTGCTGAGCTCATTCAATTTAACACTAAGAAGCAGGAATTGTTCCCATCCCCAGTTCTGTCTAAGGATAGTGCCTCTGGAACAGCTCAAGTCTGAGAAGAAATATGCGTCCTAAGTCTACCAGGGTAATATTTCATCTACCATCAATTGTATTCTTCAGGCAGTATCTCACCAGTATTGAGGTCCTAAAAGTATGAGCCACTGTGATGGCTAATGTCTATCATTTTAACTAAACCTGGAATAAACTAAAACCCAAGCAGATGAGTAGACCTGTGAAGAAATTTCATTATAAAATTATTAGAGATAAGAAGATTATCCCAGGGGCTGGAGAGATGGTTCAGAGGTTAAGCACATTGACTGCTCTTCCAGAAGTCCTGAGTTCAATTCCCAGCAACCACATGATGGCTCATAACCATTTGTAATGAGATCTGGTGCCCTCTTCTGGCATAGAGGTTTACATGCAGGAAGAACATTGTATACATAATAAATCTTAAAAAAAAGAGAGAGATTAACCCAAAGTATGAACCATTTCAGGCATTTGGTCCCACCCTAAATTTTTGCCACACATTTTGTTGGACAGTAATCATATTCAATGCTAAATGTCATCCACCCTGCTGCAGAAACATTACTAAAGTGGCATTAGAACCCACGTCTTTTGGATTCCATTGTAGATTTTTATAGAGAAAAGCCAAGTCATTGTTTTACTAGCCAGACCACAACCAGTAATCTCTTTCAATAACTCCACTTTTAATATATAAAGGTTTGGTCTATCAATACTGTTACTTTATAAAACTCTAAATGTCATAGCTGTGTTTATTATTTCATAGAGTGATAAACTTAGCTGTTATATGCACATGTTGGATCTCAGTTTTGCTAATTTTATTGTCACAAGGGTGATGTAGTAGAGGCTTGTTTTAACCATGGTGATTCCCAAAGCTGGATAGAATGTTTGCGGTCTGAACTTTCTGGTAACTCCACAAAAGGTATCCTACCTTATCTTAAACAGAGGAAGGCATGTAAGGACAGAGTTTTCTTTAAAGATACTCCTTCATTTCTGAAAAACACAAGGATAATGTTTGCTCCAGATTTCCATTTAACAGTGAAATTGTGGCAATGAACCAAAGCAGATTCCATGCAAATACAGATATGAGTGTCATATAGTGCTAAAATAATGGAAGTGATTATTATGCCAATGAAAATAAATAGCTTATAATTTCTGGAAAAACTGGTACAAAGAAAACAAAATGAGGAAGACTGGAATAATTACCTTCTTATTCTTTCTTTGATCATATGACACTACACAGCATAAGAATCGAGGTCTTACAACAAACCCTTAATTCACATATTCTCAAAAATGTGTCAGAAAATGAACATTATTATGGGTATCTCTCAGTGAGGCAAAATGAAGCATAATGTGTTTGATAAAGTAAGAGAGATGAATTTTGATATTATAATGAAAACATTTACCAAATAAATGAACAAAATTGAAGATATCCACTAGAAAATATGGAGCTAAAAAACATTCAGCAAAATTAGAAGCATGATACAATACATGACATAAATAGTGACATACATCATATTCAAGGAAAATTAGGTTGCATGAAAAATATTTGAATTAAATTTAAATATTTTGAATTAAATTTAAATAAAAAAACGATGATGCAGAAAGAGAAAGAAAAGAAAGAAGGAAGGAAAAAAATGTGTTAGTGGCAGATAAACTTCATTGTCAACATTACAAAATTCAAATTTGCCCAAAATACATACATTGGGATTTCTCTGTGGAGGAATTTCTAGAGAGGTTTACCTGAGCATGGAAGACTTAACTGGAATATGTACAGTTATCATCCATATATAGAGAATCTGTATTGGATACAGAAGGAGAATCTTTGAATATCACCAGTGTTCATCCATGTCGAATAGTGACTGTGGATTCAATGTACCAACAATATTATTTTCCATTTTCCATAGCTTTCTTGACATTGTGAACTATATCTTCAAACTGTGTACAAAATTAATCCTTAAAATAAAAAGATAAAATAAAGAAAAAAATCAATCCTTCCATTTAAATGTTTGGGTTTTTTTTGTTTGTTTGTTTTTTTTGTTTTTTGTTTTTTTTTTGTCATGGATACAGGTAAGTAAAACTATGGTATTATCAAATAGAAAATATTCATATTATAGGAATTCAAAAAGATTTAATAACAAGGGACAAAAGTGCCTATTCAAAAAAATTAAAAACTTCCAAAACATTGAGAATATATGTAGACTGAGAAATGAAATAATCTAAAATCATGAGTCAAACTGAAGTTAATAAAGTCTATCTTTTCATGTTATAAATCCCTCATAGATAAAAGACATTGGAAAGGTAATCAAAGGTCAATAAAAAATAGAAATGCTCAAATTAGTGATGTCTTTGAGAAATATTGATTTATTCCATAAGAGAATGCCATGTGCTATTCATAACACTTAAGAAAAATTTGCAAACCAAGAATAATTCATTGAGCAGAAATACCCTTTAGAAAGTGAGAAGGGATAAAATTACTCACCAAATCAATAGCTGAGGAAACATTATCACAAGGTCTATTTTTAACAGCTAAACATTTTTTAAAATTAAACAAGCCCCCTATCTTCTCAGTCTTTCCTTCTAGGTCATCTCCACTTTTTATTTTTACTGCCAAATGGCTTTGAAATAAAGCTCTCTTCCAGGGACCACACAGCCAACATAAATTTGGATAAGACTCATATATGTGATGGTTCTATATTTGGCTTATTTCTCAGTAAGAAGAGAAATAATCTACCTCAAGATTTGCTTTGGATTTTGCCACTGAAGCAGCGAGTTGCAATTGCAGTGTCAGGTGTCAGCCCACCAGAAGAAAACCCTCTGATGGATCAATATAGTTTAGGCAAGGTCATGGGACTACAGACCCTGGAATGACTTTTTTTCTACTGTGTCTTTCTCTCGTATCCTGCATGGTGTATGTGGATGTGGAGAGATCACTACTGCCTGTAATTTAATGTATTTATCACTTGAAACATCCCATTCTACTGGGCATTTTTTACCTGTGAATTGTCAAGAAGATAACTCCCCAAGCTGTACTGCCTAATTTGATAATAATAATGATAGTTTTTTTAACAGAGTTTTGATGAATAAAATAAATAAAAGGATATGTTTCACAACCAGACTCTTTGAGTCTCACCTAAAAAGCTGCATGGATTGTAGCTCAAGTTAATGAGTTATTGAATCCCAATAGTCCAGCTAGTTTAAATTCTTTTAACCTTAATGTTGGAATATGTGTTCACAGGTCTTAGATTGAATCATAGCTGAAACAATGTCTTGAAGATTCCAAAGTTAGATTAAGATATTAAATAGCTTTTAGGTGAAAATCCAAAAAAGACAATCTAAAGCTCGATAAAGACACATAGTTAAATCTAGAACTCTTTAATGTCAGGTAACAAGAACAAAATAGCCCAATTATTACTGGCTGATGTACTATCCTTGCTAGGTTTGGTTGATGACCAATGGTGATGTTTATATCTTTATACCCATTTTTTTAGTCTCCTGATATTAAAAAAAACTATAAATGAAAGATATGTACCTTATGCATTTAAAATAGAGCTGATTGTCTTTTATATATGAAAATTTAGGTTTATAATTTCTTTAACATTCCTTATAAGATTACCTTTCAAGATAGGTAATAAAGTAATTGGCCCTTTTTTGTGACTGCAAAAATGCCACCTACCAGTAAAATATCTGACTAAATCACCTTGCAACATGGTTAATCTATAACAAGTTGCTTGAGGATGAATGTATGTGGGTTCTTGGTATAATTCTGTTTTCACCTATAATACATAAAATGTTTAATCATGTGAGGGAGAGGAAAAACATGTTTTACCAACAATCATTCAGTTACAAAATGGAATTCAGCTGTTTTGTCCCTTGTTCTGCCTAGAAGATTATGTTCAGGTATATAAGCTGTAAAACAACAGGAAATATAAAAGAGAGAATAAAAAGAGAAGATAAAAAAAGAAAGAAAAAGAAAACATCAAGAGAGTTTGTGAGTGCTTTTTTTTTCCCTATCCCCTCTCAGATAGAAAAGTTTATCCTCTCTGAGACCATGAATTTCTGCCAAAGCCCTGTGCTACTGGAGGTTGGTCCACAAGACAGTGTTAAAGATCCAACTTTATCAATTGTGTATATGTAATTAAAGGATTTTATACCATGCTACAAAAATAATTGTTCACACATGTTGATTAGCTCTTTATTCATTATTTGCAGAAATTTCAGAAAGTCTACACATCTTTCAAATAATAAAGAAAGAAAATGGAATATATTTAAACAATGGATTATCATTTATCTGTTAAGAAAAATTAGGTCATGAAGTTTGCAGGTAAATAGAAAGGTCTGGAAACAATCATTTTCAGAGGCTTAACTCTGACTAAAAAGGAAGAATATAATATATTTTTCATATATATTGTTCACCTAAAACTTCAGATTAAACTGTTTCAGTATGAATAATCACAGAAGATACCTAATTAAAGACTAAGGTGAAGAAGGGTATCTTCCATAGACGGACAAATAGAGTATAGTTTTAAAAAGACATAAATGAAAAAATAGAGTATGATGATTAAAAGGTAAGAGGGTGGCTTGAAGAATAGAGGAGAAAATATGGGGAATAACAACTAACTCCTGAAGGCCGTTTGAAAACTTATATGGAAGATTCCTACCATAGGAACTTCCTAAAATACATTCATATATAAAAAGAATTTAAATGGAATCACAATCGTCAGGCAAATAATGCTACAACTAGACATCTTGCGTGATTATATAAAACACATAGGGTCAGGAACTTGGTGTAGGAGGTCCTTCTGTTTATATGTTGCTTTCATTGGTTGAATAAAGAAACTGCCTTGGCCTTTTGATATGGCAGAACTTAAATAGGTGGAGCAGACAGAACTGAATTCTGGAAAGAAGGGCAGGGTTGCAGATGCCATGTTTCTCCTGCCTGAGACATATGCTGGTTAGAATCTTGCCAGTAAGCCACAGTCACATGGCAATACATATTAATGGAAATGGGTTAAATAATATGTAAGAGTTAGCCAATAAGAAGATAGAGATAATGGGCCAGGCAGTGTTTAAATGAATACAGTTTCTGTGTGATTATTTCAGGTGTAAGCTAGTTGGGTAGCTGGGACAAACAATGGGCCCCCTCCTAATGTAACGGTTTGATGTTGCAACATGGTAAACTGACTCCACATAAAACCTGAGAGGACTCTAAAAGGAATTCTAGAAACAAATATAAAGTTTAACACAACTTTTTGCTGTTTGCTGGTGGGATGCTGCAGAGATAATTTCCTCACTCAGCAACCACAACAGGAAAAAATGGTGGTTTTAAAATACCAGCTTTCTTGGCTGTGCCACCAGTGTGATCTGACTCTTTTGGGAGATGGAACATTTGGATGGAGTTTGTCAGCGGTTTGCTGCAGCTTGCTTCATGACAATATGAACAGCTTTGTGCCTGGAAGTGGGACCTGTGATTGGCACTCAGAGGTGCGGGTGGTTCCACAATGCTCGACTGGGCATGACAAGCCCACAGTACCTGGTTTTGACCTAGGAATGTCACAGCTTAGATTCTTAAGTGCTTAGCAATTTAAAACTGCAAAGCAAAACAGTTCTTGGACAGTAAATAATTACAGATTTACAATAGGACAGATTCAGACATAAAAGACCTCTAAATGGGTCACAGTGTTAGATAAATGTTCATAGACTTCAAAAAGAAGAATAGTCATAAAATAAAGTTAATGCTTAAAAGGGGCAGTCTTTAAAGAGACAGAGTGAAGTAATAGAATAAAAATAAACCATGTAAAAATGGAAAATTTACAGAGTCTTGATTATGTATATTATTGTGTTTTCTTTAAATTTTTTGACTGTAAAGGAGCTAAGTACAGAGAGACTTTTCATTGCATGTGTTGCTAAGCTAATCCAGCATGTATATTATAAAAGTATTATGACTTCAAAGTTTTTGTCTAAGTATATGATGCTTTGGAAAAGAGGTTCTTATGTTTTCACAGAAGATGAGACCCTGTTGATTACTTCTAGACCAATATGGTATGATAAACCATGTCCTTCTGAAAGATCACCATAAACACCCTCAGAAAAATTACTTTACACAGCTGCTCACTGAGATGAACCTAGCACACAGGATACACCATGATGAACCCGAATAACAGCGCCCCCAGGAGCAGGAAAAAGTTTGGAGAGAAATAACTATGTCCATATTCCCAAATATTGTGTATAACTGTTCTTTTACTTTTAAAGGGAGATATGTTATATAGATGAATAATTTGCTTTGGTGTAAACCTTGATTTATTGATACAAATTTAAGGTCAATTTTGTTATCTGTATATGTATTTCTGATTTGATTAAGGTATTGTGACTATGTAGTTCATTATAAAATGTAATGTATAACTAAGAAATGTAGGTAATAGATAATCATCTGTACTGTAGTATATTTTGATTATTCATGTGTTTTTCTACTTTTAAAATGTGTTTATAGTATTTCCATCTTAAAATAGTTGTTATTGCCTAAAATGTTTAATACAAGTTATAGTAAACCACAAACAAAAAATCTATAAAGTAAAATTAAAGCGATGTTGAAAGAAACAAAATAATATGAGTAATTCATTTAAGCACCAAGGAAAACTGTAAAACAGAGGAAAGAAGAAAATCATAGAAATTCTAGAAAATGTTACAAAATGTATAAGACAATATTATTGTCTGTGAATCACTATCTTGAAGAATAATAGATAAAACTTTTGAAATAATTGTTAACAGATACAAAAACAATGTAAAATCTCCGATGCTCATAACACTATGACCCACAAAAATTATTTTATTGACATACATTCCCTAAACATAAGGGAAGCAAATGTAATATTTCATGAAATTAGAAGTAAAAGAAAAATTCTGCCTTTTTATCAAATAAAATAGGCATTCCATCAGAATAAAGAAAAAAAGAAAATCATTATCTACCCATAAAGAGATCTATTCAAGAAAAAGAAGAATCATTTCTAAATGAATATTTTCCCTTTATTGGAACACTCTAATATATAAGATATTAGTAGAAGTACAGAAATATCACTTCTGTACATTATTAGTTGGAAAATTTAAATGTCATATTGAATAATGGACATACAATTCAAAAAGAAAAGTCAATGAACTATCAGAGTGAAACTGTAGCTGAAATGAATCTAAGAAATATCTGTAGAACATTTCATATAATGTTTCCTGAACAAACATTCCCATCAATGCATAAATAATTCTCTAGTGAAGTTCATATAATATGGCTAAAAATAAACTTAAACATACAGAAAATGTTAAAATCATATAAAATATTTTCTTATGACAAACAAGAAAATATTAGAAAAAATAAAGGTACATTGGAACAAAGTGATTCAATTTTAACCCTTTTACCAGAAAGAAATCAAGCAAAGCATTTAAAAATTTCTTTATACAAATTAAAATAGAGTAAGAAAGCACAAAATTCTATGAGATAAAACAAAAATGGTATAAATGAGAAATTTATAACAATAAATTACAATGTGAAAATTGTGGGACTATACCAAGATAGATCTCAGAGAAGCAATGTATTACTAACCTTTTTCTTCCAGTAAGAAAAGCAATATGTTCAAATAGGGTACAAAAGTAGTAGAAGGAAAGATTTAATGAAAATCAGAAAAGACATAAACTTTACAGAAATCATTAAAAATCAATGAACAATGGGTGAAATGACACATGTTTAAAATCTCTGTAATTGGGAGGCTCATTCAGCAATATAAAAATTAGTACCAGGACAGCCTTACTATGCATTAATAACATTTCTCCAAAGCAAATTGTATATGGGTGTGTGTCTTTGTGTGTAATAAATGAACCATCGATTTAGCAAGCTTTCTTGTTGAACTTTCTTTTTGCACTGCTTGCTCTGCAATAATGATACTGAGACTTACTACTTATGAAATCTTGGACTTTAGCTTAGTCTTCTTCACAACTAGCACTTATTTCTTAAATTTCTCTGCTCCTATTAATCTATGTTCTGTGGCTTTTTATCTTTCTTTCAATATGTATTCCCAACTCTCTCCTTGTCTTGCTTGCATCTACCAAATATCTAGATTCATCCCCCTGGATCTTCCTCTTTCTTGAAAATTTTGAAAATTCTCTCCTGCCAACCTATTTGTCATTCAGTTCTTTAATTAATGAATCATAAGTTGTCTTGTCAAAGGCACATCTTTAGAGTGTACTAAATGATTATCCCTCATTTCACCCTTATTCTCTCTAAATAACAAGAAAAAGATTTTAACTATAATACAGGAAAATGATACATGATAAGATTATCAGGTAAAAATTATATTGACAATTTTCAGCCCATTAGTAGTTAGCAATTTCAGAGAAATTCCTTTATTATCTATTTTATCCTTATGATTCTGATGTTTTATAACTAAAGCAATTGCTATTGTAACTTGTAACACCATTCTTAAATCATGTTTTAAAACATTTCATTAGTTAAACACCTTAGTCTTTTGATTCTCAACCTTTTAAACTTTACAAAACTTTTGCAAATTTCTTTTCTAAATTTAGTAAAAAAAAAAGAAAACAATGTAATTATTTAGTTGGGTATGTTCCTGTTAATTGATAATGTCTCTATTTTCATTTCAGAATCAATTCAGAGAACATTTCTATATAGGTTTTTAATTTTTACTCTGTTTATGTGGCAAAAACTTCATAATAAAATGATATATTTCCTCTGCTTATGAATTTCTGTGTAAAAATCATAGAATTTAAAAATAACCAGAATATAATAAAGTTAAGGATTGAAGTGATCCACTTGTGTATCATTTAGTCTCTTTTTTCTCGAATCAATTTCTCCCACTGCCTGAGCTGATAATTTTGTTGGGCTATTTAAGTTCTTATCATCTTGTAAGGTTGAAAACAAATTACTTAGCTTTTGACTTATTAATCCAGATGCAAGTTGTAGCCAGTTAATATCTCCCAGCAAGTTTGAAAATCTTAAGAATTTATTATTGATCTCAACTTATTTGTACTTTTTGTTGTTGAATTTTTGCAAAACTGTCTCATATCATGAATAAGAAAAACTATAACTATTTATCATTCAACTCCATCAAACCACCCAGAAAGATATAATATTACCTAAGTAAATAGGAAGCATATTGTAAGCATCTTCTAAAACTTTAGAACTGACAGAGATATCTTGCTGCCTAGACAGTCATACAATTTTTTTTTCTTTACTATTGGGCCATCCATCTTCAGCCTACAGGTCCATAGTATCTGGCAGACATTTCCATGAAGCAGGAAATGTGAAAGACAGATTTACTTTATTAGTCACATTCTTTTGTGTCCTACAGAATGTTTGGCAGACACATTCATGAAGCAAGAACCATGAAGGACAATCTCACTTTCTTTTTTTTTTTTTAATTTTTTTTTATTGAGAAAAGGAGAAAAAAACATAAACAAAAAACAAGTTTCTACCTCCTCCCAGCCTCCCATTTCCCTCCCCCTCCTCCCACCCTTCTCCCCCTCCCCCCACTCCTCTCCCCCGCCCTCTCCAGTCCACAGAGCAGTCCAGGTTCACTGCCCTGTGGTAAGTCCTAGGTCCTCCCCCCTCCGTCCATGTCTAGGAAGGTGAACATCCAAACTGGCTAGGTTCCCACAAAGCCAGCACATTAAGTAGTATCAAAACATTTGAGTTGTGTGGACATTGTCCCCAGAAATGGGGCCCTATTGACAGTTTGCAGACATGTCTTAGCAACAGACTGGATTGTTTGGAAATTTCAATGATTCCCCCGCCCCATTGGCCAACAACCTAATTGAATGCAACCTAGTTCTGCCACTTGAAGCCTCCCCTGGTGGTAAGAGATGGCCAGCTGAGACTCCCTATCTCCCATTTCTAGGAATACTCATTACCATCACCTTTATACATTGAAGAAGTTGTCACTGTACTGGGTTTACATACAAATGCCCCACAATTTCAGCCATCTCTCACGACACTCTCTCCCTCCACTCCATCTCCCCCATTGATCTTCTCCCCGATGCTCCTGTCCCCGCCCTCTCCCAGTTCACCCATAAAATCTCTTCTATTTTCTCACTCCCAGGGAGATTAATGTGTCCCTCTGAGGCCCCTCTTCTTTCCCCTGACCTCTCTGGGTCTGTGGACTGTAGCTTGATTATCATTTACTTTACAGCTAATGTTCACTCATGAGTGAGTACATACCATATTTATCTTTCTGTGTTTGGGTTTCTTTACTCAGGATGATCTTTTCTAGTTCCATCCATTTGCCTGTAATGATATCATTGTTTTTAATAGCTGAGTAATATTCTATTGTGTAAATGTACCACATTTTCTTTATCCATCCTTAAATTGAGGGTTATATATGTTGTTTCCAGGTTCTGCCTATTATGAAAAAAAGTTGCTATGAACATAGTTGAGCAAGTGCTTTGTGGTATAATTGAGCTTCCTTTGAGTATATGCCCAAGTGTGATTTAGCTGGGTCTTTAGGGAGATTGGTTCCCAGATTTCTGAGAAACTACCCATATTGATTTTTAAAGTAACTACAAGTTTGCACTCCCACCATCAATGGAGGAGTGGTCCCCTTACTCCACATCCTCTCCAGTATAAGCTGCCATTAGTGTTTCCGATCTTAACCATTCTGATAGGTGTAAGATGGAATCTCAAAGTCATTTTAATTTTCCTTTCCCTGATAGCGAAGGATGTTGAAAAACTCGTTAAGTATACACTCTGCCATTTGAGATTCTTCTGTTAAGAATTCTCCCTATCCCATTTTTTTCTTTTTTTTTCACTGATTTTTTGATGGAGGAAGGTCATTGGCTAATAAAGGCACTGTCCTGGCCCATTTTATTGGTTAGAGGATAGGTGGGAGGAGTAAACAGAACAGGATGCTGGGAGGAAGTGAAGTGAGCTCAGAGACTCGAAAGCTCTCCTCTCAGGAGCAGACGCCTGAGAGAGACGCCATGCCCCGCTCCCGGGATGAAGCTCCGACCCAGGATGGACATAGGCTAGAATCTTCCTGGTAAGCGCACCTTGGGGTGCCATACATAGATGATTAGAAATGGGCTAAATTAATATGTGAGAATTAGCCTAGAAGAGAATGGGCCAAGCAGTGTTTAAAAGAATACAGTGTCTGTGTAATTATTTCGGGGCATAAGCTAGCTGGGCAGGCGGTTGGGGTGTTGGGGACGCAGCCCCTCTGCCACCCTTATTATTACTTCATATGGCGCCCACGTGGACAACTGCTTCCACATAAAGCCTGAGACAGCTTGGGAAGTAATTCTAGAACAAAATGAAAGCATTGTGCCTGGTTTCTTGGTAGCATCAATTTCTCGGTTCTACTCTGCTTGCTAGAGGCAAGCAAGCGCTCTCATCTAAGAGAAGCTTCCTGACTCAGCTTTAGCTGCAAAACCCTGCAGCTCATTAAGAGGTCCTGACACGAAACACTTAAATGATGTTGACGAAAAGCTGAACACATGCTTTTCAGTTTTCAGCCGTAGCAGGAAAAAAAGCTGTGCCGTTAAAAATGCTGGCTTTCTGTGCTGTCCTGCCAGGGCAAACTCTGACTCTTTTACGCAGGCGGTTTGTGCGGTTTGCAAGCACAGGCTGCTGAAGCTCGCTTGCTGGCTACAGCCAGTACCTCAGCCATGAGGCTGGAAAGCTAAGGAATGGGCTGGATCCACCCGGCAAAGCCACGCCTTTAATCCTACTGATATTGCTTGGTAAATTAAAGACTCATGTGGTCAGAAAAAGAGAGATTCAAAGACAAAGAAAATTTTTAAAAGGTTTACAGTGTGTTAAAAATATATGCAGACTAAAAGTTGAAGTTCTTAAAGTAACAAAAAAAAGGAAGAGAGTTGTTGTGTGTGGTACACACCTTTAATCCCAACACTTGGTAGGCAGAGGGAGATAGACCTCTGTGACTTCAAGGTGTGGTAGCACATGCCTTTAATCCCAGTGCCTAGAAGGCAGAGACAAACAGATCTCTGTGAGTTCAAGGTGTAGTAGTGTACACCTTTAATCCCAATGCCTGGGAGGCAGAGACAGGCGGATCTCTGAGAGTTCAAAGACAGCCTGGTCTACAGAGTTACTTCAGGTCAAAGATACAGAGAACCTGTCTCAAAAAGCAAAGAATTGAAAGTAAAAATAAACAAAATAGAGGTTAAAACAAAGCGTACAAAGATGGAAAATACACAGAGACTTTTGATACTGTATGCTATAATGCTCTCTTTGAATTGTTTAAATGCTGAGGAAGGAGAAACAGATGCTAAAAGATATTTATTTATAAATACTGCTGAACTAATCCAACATAGATATTATGAATTTGGATCTAAGGATATGATACTTTGGAAAGGAGTTTCTTATTTTGTTTTCACAGAGGATGAGACGCTGTTCATTTCTTCTATTCCAATTTGGTATGATGGACCATGTCCTCCTGAAGGGTTGCAGTGAACATCTTCAGAAAATTGCTTCCCTCAACTGCCAACTGAGATGAAACTAGCACACAGGTTATACCATGAAAGACCTAATTAACGACGCCCCCATTCAGCAGGAAGCAGTTTGGAGAAAAAAAACTGCGCCCATGTTCCCAAATATGGTTTATAAACGTCCTTTTACATTTAAAGGGGGATATGATATAGATATGAATAATTTGCATTAGTATAGATTTTGCTTTATTGATAGAGATTTAAGGTCAATTTTGTTATATGTATAAGTGTTTCTGATTTTAATTAAGGTGTTGTGATTGTGTAGTTCATTATTAAAAAATGTAATGTATAATTAGGAAATATAAATTGTTAATAGATAATCATAATAGTCAAGTTTGTAGTCATGTTAGTTAAGATTTTCTAGATGTACATAGATATATTTTAGATAGGCATTCTTCATATTTTTCAAAGATTATAGAATATGGCATTTTAAATGTTTTAATAATTTAGGAATTTTCATGACAATGAGACACTCTGCTCCTGGCAGCACCAGTCTACTTCAAGAGGAAGATGGGCATCGAAGAGGCTCGTTATGGAGTTTGATAGCCATTTGGGCAAGAAACTGCTCTTGCCTGGACTATTGCATAAACTGGACACAGAGAACCCGCAGAGAGAGGACTACTGAACTTGCCTAAGGTGAGATGATCTTTCGGGGTTCCTGATTCATGAAAGAGTTTGCGAGACATTCTGCAGGACACAACAGATAGTGACTGAACTGACTTTGAATTCTCCTACTTTATGGAAATGTCTGCTGGATAGCATGGGCCTGAAGGCTGAAGATAGATGTCCCAACGGTACAGAGGAACTTTGGGTGACTGTCCACGTAGCGAGATGTCTCTGTCATTTCTAGAGTTTTAAAAGTTGCTTTTTTCTTGTTTGCTTAGGTAGTATTGTATCTTTCTGGAGTCTTTGATGGAGTTAAGAATAGTTAGTTATAGTTATAGTTTTCCTTAGTTATGATAAAGATTATTGTAACTTTTACTTGATAACTGTTTCGTTATATGTAATTTTGCTATGTTAAAGTTAAAGCCTTTTTTTTGTTTAAACCGAAAAAGGGGAAATGATGGAGGAAGGTCATTGGCTAATAAAGGCACTGCCCTGGCCCATTTTATTGGTTAGAGGATAGGTGGGAGGAGTAAACAGAACAGGATGCTGGGAGGAAGTGAAGTGAGCTCAGAGACTCGAAAGCTCTCCTCTCAGGAGCAGACGCCTGAGAGAGACGCCATGCCCCGCTCCCGGGATGAAGCTCCGACCCAGGATGGACATAGGCTAGAATCTTCCTGGTAAGCGCACCTTGGGGTGCCATACATAGATGATTAGAAATGGGCTAAATTAATATGTGAGAATTAGCCTAGAAGAGAATGGGCCAAGCAGTGTTTAAAAGAATACAGTGTCCGTGTAATTATTTCGGGGTATAAGCTAGCCGGGCAGGTGGTTGGGGTGTTGGGGACGCAGCCCCTCTGCCGCCCTTATTATTACTTCAATTTTTTATTTTTTTCATTGATTTTTTATTGATTTTTATTGAGCTCTACATTTTTCTCTGCTTCTTTCCCTGCCTCTCCCCTCCCCTCAACCCTCTCCCAAGGTCCCCATGCTCCCAATTTAATCAGGAGATCCTGTAATGGGATTATTGTTTTTTTGGTGTCTGATTTCTTGAGTTCTTTATATATTTTGGAGATTGGCCCTCTGTCAGATGCATAGTTAGTAAACATCTTTCCCATTCTGTAGAGTGCCACATTGTCTGAATAGTAGTGTCCTTTGCTATGCAGAACTTCTCAGTTTTATGAGGCCCCATTTGTTAATTGTTGATCTTAGTGTCTGCACTAACAGTGGTTTTTCAAATTTGTCTCCTGTGCCAATGAGTTCAAGTCTATTCCCCCAATTTCTCTTCTATCAGGTTCAGTCTATCTGGTTTTATGTTGAGGTCTTTGATCCACTTATAGTTGAGTTTTGAGCAAGGTGAACAGGATGGATCCATTTGTATTATTCTGTGTGAAGATACCCAGTTTGACCAGTTCCATTTTTTGAAGATGCTACATTTTTTTCTATGTGTGTTTCTGGCTTTTTTTTAATGAAAAATCAGGTATCCATATGTGTGTGGATTTATGTCTTGGTCTTCAGTTTGATTCCATTGTTCGATGTGTCTGTTTTTATGCCAGTATCACACAATATTTATTACTGTGCCTCCATAGTATAACTTGAAATCCAGAATGGTGAGACCTCTGGCAGTTCTTTTATTGTTCAGGATTGTTTTCCTTTTCCTGGACTTTTTTGGTTTTACATATGAAGTTGAGAATTGTCCTGTCAAGGTCTGTAAAGAACTGTGTTGGAACTTTTATTACGATTCCACTGAACATGTAGATTGCTTTTGGTAGGATGGCCCTTTTTACTACATTAATCTTACCAATCCATTGGCACAGGGAAATCTTTCCATATTCTGGCATTTTATTCAATTTCTTTCTTCAAAGACTTGAAGTTTTATCACACAAGTTTTTCACTTGTTTAGTTAAAGTTACCCCAAGATATTTTATATTATTTGTGGCTATTGGTATGAGACTTATTTCCTTGATTTTTTTCCTCAGACAATTTGTCATTTGTATATAGGAGGGCTGCTGACTTTTGTGAGTTAATCTTGTATCCAGCTACTTTACTAGAAGTGTTTATCAGCTGTAAGAGTTCCCTGGTGGAATTTTTAGGGTCACTTATATATATTACCATATTTTCTACCATAAAACATACTTGGACTTTTTTCTTTTCAATTTTTATACCCTTGATCTCCTTCAATTGTCTTATTGCTCTATCTAGAACTTCAAGTACTATATTGAATAAGTGTGGAGAGAGTGGACAGCCTTGTCTTATTCCGGATTTTAGTGGAACTGCCTTGAGTTTCTCTCCATTTAATTTGACATTGGCTATAGCCTTGCAGTCAACTGTCTTTATTAATTTTAGGTATATATCTTGTACCCCTAATTTCTCCAGTATTTTTATCATGAAGTGTGTTGGATTCATTAAAAGCCTTTTAAGCATTTTATAAGATGATCATGTTTTTTTTCTCTAAGTTTGTTAATGTGGTGGATTACAGATCTTCATATATTGAAACATCCCCGCATCTCTGGGATGAACCCTTACTTGATTATGGTGAATGAATTTTGGGTGTGTTATTGGGTTTGGTTTGAGTGTGTTTTATTGAGTAATTTTGCATCAATGTTCCTGAAGGGTATTGGTCTGTAATTCTCTTTTTTTTTTGTGTTTGGGTCTTTATGGGGTTTAGATATTAGGGTAACTGTGACCTCATAAAACAAATTGGGCAATGTTCTTTCTGTTTCTATTCTGTGAAATGATTTGAGAACTATTGGCATTAACTGTTCTTTTATTTATTTATTTACTTACTTACTTATTTTTGGTTTTTCGAAACAGGGTTTCTCTGTGGCTTTGGAGCCTGTCCTGGAACTAGCTCTGCAGACCAGGCTGGTCTCAAACTCACAGAGATCTACCTGCCTCTGCCTCCTAGTGCTGGGATTAAAGGCGTGCGCCACCATTGCACTGTTCTTTTAAAGTCTGGTAGAATTCTGTTGCTAAACCATCTGGCCCTGGGTTTTTGGTGTTGTCGTTTTAGAAGACTTTTAATGATTGTTTAAATGATTGTTTATATTTCACTAGGCATTATAGGTCTTATCTGACCTTGATTTAATTTTTGTAAGTGATATGTATCTTGAAAAATATACATTTCTTTCAGATTTTCCAATTTAGTGAAGTAAAGGTTTCTAAGTATGTTCTTATGATTTTCTGGGTTTCCTATATGCCACTTTTTTCTGATTTTGTTACTTTGTTTATTCTCTCACTACTTTTTATTTAGTTTGGATATGGTTTTGTCTGTCTTGTTGATTTTCCTGAAGAACAAACTTAGTTTCATTGATTTTTGTATTGTTTTTGTTTTATTATTATTGTTTCTATTTTATTGATTTCAGCCCTGAGTTTGAATATTTCTTGCCATCTACTCCATTTGGGTGTGATTTCTTCTTTTTGTTCTAGAATTTTCAAGTGTGTTGTTAAATTGCTTGTGTGAGAGTTCTCCAATTTTTTTAAGGCAGACTTTTTTTTCAAACTTGACTCTTAGAATTGTCTTTATTTTATCCCATTTGTTTGGGTACATTGTATATTCATTTTCATTCAATTCTAGGAAATCTTTAATTTCTGTCTTAACCCAATTTTTATTCAGTGGATAACCGTTCAGTTTCCATGGGTTTGTAAGCTTCCCATTGTTTCTGTCATTGTTGATATCCAGCTCTAACTTGTAGTGATCTGAGAGGATACAGGGTACTATGTCAATTTTCTCATATCTGTTGAGATTTGTTTTGTGTATGATTATGTGGTCAATTTTGGAGAAAGTTCCATGAGGTGCAGAGAATAGGGTACATTCTTTTGTGTTTGGGTGAAATGTTCTGTAATTATCTGTTAGGTCCATTTGGTTTATAATGTCTGTTAGCTCTGTTTGGGTGAAATGTTCTGTAATTATCTGTTAGGTCCATTTGGTTTATAATGTCTGTTAGCTCCAGCATTTCATACCCTGCTTTGAATTATGTTTACTTGTATAAATGCTGCTCTTTCCCACTAGAACATGGATTGAAAGACATTTTCTATAAAGTGTCAGATAATCAATACTTTAGACATTACAGGACATAGAGTTTTTGTGGTGACCACTCAACTATACCATAGCAGAATGAAGGCAGTCTTAGATAAAATGGAAATAATTGAGAGTGGCTTTGCCTCATAAACTAGTATTTGCAAAACTAAGATGTGGCCTGAAACTCCTAGTTTGCTGATCCCTGCATGATGCTAACACAACTACTTGGGGGTCATGGACCTACTCTTTATACCTCACCTCAATCCCTAGTGTCTATTACAGGGCCTGAACTAATGAACATAAAGTTTCTTTTTCTGGAACTCTGTCTAGTCAGTTTCTCACTACCTTAGCCTAGAGCACAAGCAGCCAAAGTGAAGCAGAAAGAGTCAAAGTTCATTTATTAGTCCTGCATTTTAAGCAAATACAAGTATCTACCTAATAACTTCCAATAAAACTGACAAGCACCTAGTCCTCACCAGTGAACCTCTCCCCATGCCAGAATGAATTTTCCAGCAGTCCATGGATTCCCATCTACCGTGCTATGGGCTACTGAGTGTCTTGAGAAGGTTAATGAGATACAAATGACTGGACAAAAGCTAGTGTGTTAGAAACAGCTGTCCAATTTGCAAAAGCAGATTGTAGGCAAGCACACTGACTGGAAGCCCCGAATAAA
Source organism: Microtus oregoni (assembly GCF_018167655.1). Taxonomy (NCBI): domain Eukaryota; kingdom Metazoa; phylum Chordata; class Mammalia; order Rodentia; family Cricetidae; genus Microtus; species Microtus oregoni. Next base: position 917,360 of record NW_024543955.1, on the reverse strand, counting down.
GCTTAAATAACTCATCATTATAAAGCATGCACATGCATCACACACACACACACACACACATACCACACACATCATACACACACCACACATGGCACACACACATACACACACACCACACATACATACACACACAATACACAACACACATCACACACAAATACATACACATCACACATACACCACACACACATATGCACACACCACACACACACATGCACACACCACACACACATACACACATCACACACACATACAACACACCACCTACACACACACCACACACACCACACACACCCCACACACATGCCACACACACCGCACACATACCACCCCCACACCCCCACAACACACCACAATCACATACCATACCCCCCACATACATACGCAGACACCACACACACCACCACCACCACCCCCAACACACAACCACTCAAGACAAGAGAGAAAGAAAACAGATCTCTCTTGCCCATAACTACAGACAGTTCAACGTTCTGAGAGCTCTTTAATATACATTACCATAGGTGATACTTGTCAAAGAGATTTGTCTTCATTATGGACGAATACTCTAGACAAAGCCCATGATAAAACCAAATAAATTTCCTTGATAATAGTTCACAAGTATTGTTTATTTGTAGTAAAGTACTTCTACATTGTCCCACCCAGCCTAGCTCAAGACACACTTAGGTGTGTTCATTTACACTTCTTTGCTGTGCTTTACAACTTGTATCTCAGGTGATAGCAAGAAAGACCTTGTAAACAAACTACTTGGTTTGGCCTCTGGAGGCAGAGTGATCAGAATGTCAAAAGAAATGAAAGGTACAAGTAAGGAAGAGAAGGAGCTGGTGTTCAATGGCCAGAGGACCATTGGCATGTGTGAGGTCATCTGAAAAGGACTCACAAAAGCAGGTGGATCTTGGATTGGATGGATGATTCATCCAGTAAAGTGCCTGCCATGTCAGTATGAGGGACTGAGTTAGGGTCCCTCGCGCCCACACAACGCACCAGCTGCTGGGATGCATGTATTCAACCCCAGCACTTGGCAAGATGCTGGAGCCACGTGGCTCCCTGGAACTCACTGGTTAGCCAGTCTAACTGACCTGGTGAGCTGCAGGTCCAGAGAGAAATCCTGTCTCAAAAACGAAAGTGGGGGGCCAGTGAGATGGCTCTTTGGCAAAGGCACTTGCTGCCAAAACTGACAACCTGTGTTCAGGACCTACAAGGTAGGTTGTCTGGTAGGCTGTCCTATGACGTAAACAAACACAAATACACACACACAAAAATCAATAAACACAACAAAAATTTAAAAATGGTAGAGAGTGACTAAGGAAGACCCCCCCAGTATCAGCATCTATCTAGCCTACATACATGCTGAAAAATGGAACTTTGGGTCAAATATTTAATGAAGTCACACTATGTACATATCCCCAGAGACCATACACACACACACACACACACACACACACACACACACACACATATATATATGAATGAATATGTACACACACACACACACACAAACATATATATATATATATCACATGAATATGTACACACACATACACACACAATGCACGCAAAATCATGTGGCCCTAGTAGTTTCCTGAAGGAAGTCAAGTTATTTTTTTTGTTATTATTTTTTTTATTTAATTTTAGTTATTTTGTTGAGAAAACAAAAAACAAAAAAAAACAAATTTCCTCCTCCTCCCAGCCTCCCATTTCCCTCCCCCTCCTCCCACCATTCTCCCCCTCCCCCCATTCCTCTCCCCCTCCCTCTCCAGCCCAAAGAGCAGTCAGATTTCCCTGCCCTGTGGTAAGTCCTAGGTCCTCCCCCCTCCGTGCATTTCTAGGAAGGTGAACATCCAAACTGGCTAGGCTCCCACAAAGCCAGCACATTACGTAGGTTCAAAACCCCGTGCCATTGTCCTTGGGTTCTCATCAGCCCTCATTGTTGGCCATGCTCAGAGAGTCCAGTTTTATCCCATGCTTTTTCAGTCACAGTCCAGCTGGCCTTGGTGAGCTCCCAATAGATCAGCTCCACTGTCTCAGTGGGTGGGTGCTCCCCTCGTGGTCCCGACTTCTTTGCTCATGTTCTCCCTCCTTCTGCTCCTCATCGGGACCTTGGGAGCTCAGTCCAGTGCTCCAGTGTGGGTCTCTGTCTCTGTCTCCATCCATCACCAGATGAAGGTTCTATGATGATATGCAAGATATTCGTCAGTATTGCTCTAGGATAGGGTCATTTCAGGTTCCCCATCCTCAGCTGCCCAAGGAACTAACTGGGGACCTCGGCTTGGGTATCTGGGAGCCACTCTAGGTTCAAGTCTCTTGCCAACCCTAAGGTGGCTCCCTCAACTAAGAAAAAATGGGGCACTGAACTGAACAGAGAATTCTCAGCAGAGGAAGTTCAAATGGCCAAAAGACACTTAAGGTCATGCTCAACCTCCTTAGCAATCAGGGAAATGCAAATCAAAACAACTTTGAGATATCATCTTACACCTGTCAGAATGGCTAAAATAAAAAACTCCAATGATAGCCTTTGCTGGAGAGGCTGTGGTGGAAGGGGAACACTCATCCATTGCTGGTGGGAATGCAATCTTGTGCAACCACTTTGGAAATCGGTGTTTCGGTTTCTCAGGAAATTCGGGATCAACTTACCCCTGGACCCAGCAATACCACTCCTGGGAATATACCCAAGAGATGCCCTATCACATGACAAGAGCATTTGTTCAACTATGTTCATAGCAGTATTATTTGTAATAGCCAGAACCTGGAAACAACCTAGATGCCCTTCAATGGAAGAATGGATGAAGAAAGTGTGGAATATCTACACATTAGAGTACTATGCTGCGGTAAAAAACAATGACTTCTCGAATTTTGCATGCAAATGGATGGAAATAGAAAACACTATCCTGAGTGAGGTATCCCAGAGCCAAAAAGATGAACATGGGATGTACTCACTCATAATTGGTTTCTAGCCATAAACAAGGGTCACGGAGTCTACACTTGGTGATCCCAAAGAAGCTAAGTAAGAAGGTGAACCAAAGGAAAAGCATATAGTTGTCCTCTTGGCTATGGGAAGTAGACAAAATTGCCGGGGAGAAAATTGAGATCTTGGGGGTGGGGTGGGATGGGGGTAAGGGGAGATGGGGAGAGAGGGGGGAGAGGGAGAGAATGGGGGGGGGAGCTTGGGAAAGGGGGAGGATTGGGATGAAGGAAGGTTGGATGGGGGAGCACGGAAGTCAAGTTATTAGAATGGAAAGTCACAGTAGATACTATGTCTAGCTAAAAGCGAGAAGGACTAGATGGGCTGGCTTTATTATTAATAGTGCATCACCTGCCCAAGTCCTCCTACCTTGAGGTAACTTCTTGGGCAAGGAACTATTCTCTACAAGGTTTCTAGTAGGGAAACTGCGTTGGTGACATTTCCTGGGAAGGAAGCCTTTAGTCAATGAAACGGGAGTCAAAATATGAAATCCCATGTAGAAAAAGTGGAAAGTTCCATCTGAGAACATAAAGGGTTCCACAGATACCATTATGACTGCTCTCTGACCCTGAAGGCAGCAGGCAAATCTGTAAGGCTGAGCAGCCCCACAGTCATGCTTTGGAGACCTCAGGACCATGAGAGGCTTATTCTGAAGAGGGTCAACTCAAATCAGCGAAGGATAGACTGTGAGACTCTCATGTCTTTGGAGGTGGTTGTACTAGAGGAAGAATGAGAGAAGGACCATTCCAGAACAGGATCTTGCTCTGGGCTTCAGTCCTTGGAGTCTAGAATGAATATGACTGCATTTGGCTCATCCTGAATCCAAGTCAGTCATCCCAGGATGGGACCTGGATCCGGGATACTCTTGGGTCTACTGAGGGCAGAGTCTCAAGACTAGTAAGGTGCCGAACTGAGAAAAGCTGGGGAAGAATAAGAAAAACACTCACATAGACAGGAACAAAGAAAGCACCACAAACTTCTAAGTTACTCCCTAGCCCTGCTCCTAGTTATCCCTGTCCCTTCTGTAACCTAGGAGGCACACCTAGAATCATCAGGTTAAGGAGACCCTTATTTTTTCTAGGAAGGTGTTGAGAAATGGAAGACTCTGGCCTAGCAGTGCTGACCCTAGTACTGCAGACAGTAGAGATCCAGGAGTTAAAGTCGAAACCAGTATCCTGAGTAGTATGAAGGAACTGCTACCATCAGCAGCGAGGGCCACGCATTTCCAGGGCCTTTCTCTTAGTCCTGCTAGTACAACTCAGGATCCCCTCCTTTCTGCCTGGGGGAGGTCCTAAGAAAGGGAATGACTCTACCAAAGGAAGTGGCCCTGCTTTCACTGAAGGAAGAAATCTAAGTCTTAAAAGAAGTCCTACTATGAAATGAGATTCTCAAAAAAGGAAGCAACCAAGATACAGAGTCCCAGATGGGAGGAGCCAGATGTAATGTACCTTGAATTACCTATCTACAGAGGCAGAGAAGACTGATATTGGTGGTCTCATTTTAGAAGAGAGACATTCTAGACTTGGAATTGGAGGATAAAAGAATCCTACTTCTGCTGGCACCATGTAGCCCCACCCAGTTTGGGTGCCTCAATTTTTGCCTTAGGAATTATAGGAAGGTAAGGTTTTTTTTTTCTTTGAGAGACATGACTTTCAATCAGTGGAATTGAAGGATTGGCCCTTGAAACAAGGACTAGTAGACAGGAAGCCTGTTTTTTCAGAAGTTGAAATGCATCTTTTCCTTTTTTATTGATTTTTTATTGAGCTCTACAATTTTCTCTGCTGAGGCCTTTTTTTATGTAACCAAGAAGACCCCATAAAGTCCTATCCTGGTATGAGCACCAGGCAACACACAACACAGCTACTGAACATCCTTCTGTGTGGATACCATCAGGAAGGGGAGCACCTTAATATTAATTTTATCTTACGTGTATAAATGTTTTGCTTGCACTGTTTTTATGTATATAGGTTTTTTGACTGCTTGTATGTATGTGCACTATGTGCATGCCTGGTGCTAATGAAGACCAGAAGATGATACTGGATCCCCTGGAACTGGAGTTACAGACACTTGTGAGCTGCCATATGGATCCTAAGACGTAAACCTGGGTCCTCTGGAAGAACAAGTGTTTTTAACAACTGAGCCATCTCTCCAGCTTTAAGAGGAAGACCTTGAACTATATGTAGCAACCCTGGTTTTACTGAAAAGGACACGGGTCCTACTTGAAATCTTGGGGGCGTCTGAATGACAGTGAATGAATCTCTTCTCCAAAATATCTGATCAGAATTCTTTTGTCAGCCCAGGAATTCCAGGAGGGGATATGTGGTTTTTCCAAACATCCCCTCTAGAGATTTAGCAAAGTCTAACATGCTACTTTAGTAAAGGAAGACATCTTGGTGCTAAGATCGACATATGAAGAGCTTCTTCACAGGTCCCTCTTGAAGTAATAAGAGCGGCGGGGGGCTGCGTCCCTGGCACCCCAGCCGCCTGGCTAGCTTATGCCCCAAAATGATTACATGGACACTGTATTCCTCCAAACACTGCCTGGCCCATTCTCTTCTAGGCTAATTCTCACATATTAATTTAGCCCACCTCTAATCATCTGTATGTAGCACCCCAAGGTGCGCTTACCAGGGAGATTCCAGCCTAGTCCATCCTGGGTCGGAGCTTCATCCCGGGAGCGGGGCATGGCGTCTCTCTCTGAGGCGTCTGCTCCCGAGAGAGCTGTGGAGTCTCTGACCTCACTTCCTCTTCCTCCCAGCGTTCTGTTCTGTTTACTCCTCCCACCTATCCTCTAACCCATAAAATGGGCCAGGGCAGTGCCTTTATTAGCCAATGACCTTCCTCCATCATTTCCCCTTTTTCGGTTTAAACAAAAAAAAAAGGCTTTAACATAGCAAAATTACATATAACAAAACAGTTATCAAGTAAAAGTTACAATAATCTTTATCATAACTAAGGAAAACTATAACTATAACTAACTATTCTTAACTCCATCAAAGACTCCAGAAAGATATAATATTACCTAAGTAAACAAGAACTAAGAAACTTCAAACTCTAGAAATGACAAAGACATCTTGCTGCCTGGACAGTCACCCAAAGTTCTTTTGTACCGTTGGGGCATCCATCTTCAGCCTTCAGGCCCATGGTATCCAGCAGACATTTCCATAAAGCAGGAAAATTCAAAGTCAGTTCAGTCACTATCTGTTGTGTCCTGCAGAATGTCTCACAGACTCTTTCATGAATCAGGAACCCGGAAAGATCATCTCACCTTAGGCAAGTTCAGTAGTCCTCTCTCTGCGGGTTCTCTGTGTCCAGTTTATGCAATAGTCCAGGCAAGAGCAGTTTCTTGCCCAAATGGCTATCAAACTCCATAACGAGCCTCTTCGATGCCCATCTTCCTCTTGAAGTACATTGGTGCTATATCATATCCCCCTTTAAATGTGAAAGAACGTTTATAAACCATATTTGGGAACATGGACGCAGTTTTTTCTCTCCAAACTGCTTCCTGCTGAATGGGGGCGTCGTTAATTGGGTCTTTCATGGTATAACCTGTGTGCTAGTTTCATCTCAGTTGGCAGTTGAGCAAAGCAATTTTCTGAAGATGTTCACAGCAACCCTTCAGGAGGACATGGTCCATCATACCAAATCGGAATAGAAGAAATGAACAGCGTCTCATCCTCTGTGAAAACAAAATAAGAAACTCCTTTCCAAAGTATCATATCCTTAGATACAAATTCAAAATATCTATGTTGGATTAGTTCAGCAGTATTTATAAATAAATATCTTTTAGCAGCTGTTGCTCCTTCCTCAGCATTCAAACGATTCAAAGAGAGCATAATAGCATACAGTATCAAGATTCTCTGTGTATTTTCCATCTTTGTTCGTTTTATTTTAACCTCTATTTCGTTTATTTTTACTTTTAACTTTTTGCTTTTTGAGACAGGTTCTCTGTATCTTTGACCTGAAGTAACTTTGTAGACCAGGCTGTCTTTGAACTCTCAGAGATCCGCCTGTCTCTGCCTCCCAGGCATTCAGGATTAAAGGTGTTTGCTACTACACCTTGAACTCACAGAGATCTGTTAGTCTCTGCCTTCTAGGCACTGGGATTAAAGGCGTGTGCTACCACACACAACAACTCTCTTTCTTTTTTTTTGTTTTTTACTTTAAGAACTTCAAATTTTAGTCTGCATATATTTTTAACACACTTCAAACCATTTAGAAATTTTCTTTGTCTTTGAATCTCTCTCTACTGTATATCTCTCTTTTTCTGACCACATGAATCTTTAATTTACCAAGCAATCTCAGTAGGACTAAAGGCGTGGCTTTGCCGGCTAGATCCAGTCCATTCCTTAGCTTTCCAGCCTCATGGCGGATATACAGGCTGTAGCCATGTTTACTGCAACAACTGTATGGCATTTCAAGGTCCCTGCCAGCAAGTGAGCTACAACAGACAACACTCAAGTCCTCTCTCGTTAGCTACAACAGACAACACTCAAGTCCTCTCTCGGTAGCCGGCCCTCCTGCCTCAAACAGTCAGAGTTTGCCCTGGCAGGATGGCCCAGAAAGCCGGCATTTTTAAACGGTGCAGCTTTTTTCCTGCTACGATTGAAAACCGAAAAGCATGCCTTCAGCTTTTCGTCAGCACCGTTTAAGTGTTTCGTGGCAGGACCTCTTAATGAGCTGCAGGCTTTGCAGCTGAAGCTGAGTCAGGAAGCCTCTCTTAGAAGAAAGCACATGCTTGCCTCTAACAAGCAGAGTAGACCCGAGAACACAGCGAGTCTAGTTGCCATCAAACAAATCGTAGCACTTTACTCCAAATGCTCTAGTCAAAAGCTCTGTCTCCCGCAGGAGCCAGACAGAGATCTCAGTGGCGACACAGCCCCAGGAAGTCGCGCTTTAAAATGACACAGCGTTTTTTCTGCTACTGTTGCCAAATCAGGGAATCTCTCTACAGCACGCCACCAACAAACAGCAAAAATCTGTGTTAAACTCTCTCTCCCTTATTTTTAAGCCTTCTCAGGTTTTTTAGGTGGGTTTAGTCCATCATGTTGGGCGCCAACTGAAGTAATAAGAGCGGCGGGGGGCTGCGTCCCTGGCACCCCAGCCGCCTGGCTAGCTTATGCCCCGAAATGATTACATGGACACTGTATTCCTCCAAACACTGCCTGGCCCATTCTCTTCTAGGCTAATTCTCACATATTAATTTAGCCCACCTCTAATCATCTGTATGTAGCACCCCAAGGTGCGCTTACCAGGGAGATTCCAGCCTAGTCCATCCTGGGTCGGAGCTTCATCCCAGGAGCGGGGCATGGCGTCTCTCTCTGAGGCGTCTGCTCCCGAGAGAGCTGTGGAGTCTCTGACCTCACTTCCTCTTCCTCCCAGCGTTCTGTTCTGTTTACTCCTCCCACCTATCCTCTAACCCATAAAATGGGCCAGGGCAGTGCCTTTATTAGCCAATGACCTTCCTCCATCACCCTCTCTTTTGCTGGGACTCTTAGAAGAACCAGGAACCACCTGACAGGGATATGAGTCTCCATGAAAGCTGTGGAGATCTGTGCTTTCCAGAGGTGAGGGCCTTGATCTGATTGGTCTAGCTATAGGTCATTCAATAGACAGTAACACTTCAGGTCTTGTCAGCTGAGGACTTTGGATGTGAACTGATTGCCCACATGTAATCAGAGACAGCCTGATTGGTCCAACCTTGAGGAAAACTTCCAGTCTAGCCTGGTAAGACCTGTGATCATGAACAGATCATCCACACAACCCTACCACTGCTTGCCCTCAAAGACATGACCTTTGCCCCTCCTCTAACCATCACCCATGCCCCTGTGCTTGCTCCCTAACATGGTGGTTCTCAACCTTCTTAACGCTGCCACCGACCCTTTAATATAGTTCTCATGTTGTGGTGACCCCCAATCATAAAATTATTTTCGTTGCTACTTCTTAACTGTGTTTCTGCTACTGTTGTGAATTGTAATGTAAACATCTATATTTTTCAATGGTCTTAGATGACCCCCTGCAAAGAGGGGGGACTATAATTGCCTTATGATTTAAGGGATACATATTAGAAACACTTGTACAACTTGGATTTAGAGTCAATTGAGTCTGCATATTCACAGTCTGTCAGAATTGGCCCTACTTTAAGTTCAGAAAAAGACAAAGCTATTAAGTACAGGTGCTTAACAGGTTGGACCAAGAGTAGCTCTGAAGACCTTGGACACTGTGAGAATTGTCCACGCCATATTAGCGGGAGGGGGGGAGCTGCTTATAGAAGAATTCAAATAGATCCATACTGATCACCTTGCACAAAACTCAATCCAAATGGATCAGAGACCTCAACATAAAACAAGATACACTGAACCAGACAGAAGAGAAAGTGGGACATAGCCTTGAACTCGTTGATGTAGGAAGTGAATGTGCAGATCTGGTCTTTGGCCTTGAACTTGAGGAACTCAACTCTAAGGGTGATTTGTTACAGCCTTGTTGCCAAGTTGTCCCTTCCAAATGATGGAACTCTGAGTGAAAACTGGCACATTCCCAGGAATGGCCTCTCCTATGTCTGATCTTAATGAATGATGACAGTGTCACCAAGGCAAAATGTAAAAATTCCTTAATATAATGGGAATATATGATGGTAAAGAGCACTTCCTCTTTGGGGATGCCGGGAAGCTCATCACTCAAGACTTCGTGTGCCTAGAGTACTAAAAGTACCATACAGCCCAACTCTGATCCTCTACAGCAGTGCTTCTCAATCTTCCTGATGATGTGACCCTTTAATACAGTTCCCCATGTTGTGGTGACCTCCTGCCGTAAAATTATTTTTGTTGTTACTTCATGACTGTTATCCTGTTACTGTTATGAATCATAATGTAAATAGTTTTGGAGATGGAAGTTTGCCAAAAGGACCACAACCCACATGCTGAGAACCACTGATCCACATAGTATGCATTCATGTTGGGTCCCAGGAGCTATGTGAAAACAAGCAAGCTGCAAGTCTGGGCACGTGTGGCCAAGAGCAGTGGTACTGTTCCCACTGGCTTCCCATCCCAGTATGAGGAGGCTCTGTGAGATGCAGAAAGGTGAGTTTGAGCCAGTGTTGAGCCAGGAATGGCACTACCACCCATGTTGGCGACACATTTGACACCTTGTCAGAGATTTAGGGAACATAAGGACTTGTATTCACTTTGAGACTGAAAGAGGCCATCCGTTTTCTCCATAGTGGGAAGCATTGTGGGGTGAGAGAAACCACAATGTTTGCCTTTTCTATGTTCTTGTTCAGAAATAACCTGGAGATTTATCTTTTTTTTCCTGGCTGACATTGTTTTCCTTTCGAAAAGAGTTGATTTCTATTCCAAATCTAAGTCTATGAATGTCATAGATGAGTTATTTTCATTTACCACATTTACTGTTTTGTTTACAAATTCAGAGTTTTTGCTTTTTTATTGTTATCCAATACAACAAAAACACAGCCTTGGAGTATGACTTTACTTATAAAATGTGGAAGAATCCCAGTATGAAAGGGTTGGGATCATGAAACGTGAAGAAAAAAATGGAAGGTGGCCAATTTCTGGGTTTTCTCATTCCTGTTCATTTCTCAGTCAAATTAAAAGCTACATGTCTGGATTTGCTTCGTTCATTTGAGAACATGTGAGAAAACAAGTCAGAAATAAGAACTGGTATTCACTGACTCTCAGTGACGCATTTGCTCACTGAAAAGAATCTCACTAGTTTTAGAGATATTTGGACACAGAATCTCACCTAAGCCCATTTAGGAGCCCAGGAACACCTATCACATAAGAAACATGATGATCTTTTGTGTAAAACCTAGGTCCAGTAGCAGGGAGATATGGGGACAGTAGTGGTTCCTTATCAAAGCAGCCCACTCTCTGGGGAAAGGCAAGTAGGCACAAGGAGAAACAACTAGTCTCAGTGGGTAGGGATTTTATTTTATCATTTTTATTTATTTGTTCATGCTGGGATTTAATCCAGCAATTCATGCATGCTAGGCAAGCATTGTGCCCCCTAAGCCATGTCCTTGAGCCAGGGAGGGAAGTTTAAGCTATCTTGAAATAGGAGCTACAGGAGATGGGTGTACAGGAACCAGACTCTCAGATAATTGGTGTGAAAATGAAGAAATTACATCTGCATCAGAGAACTGCTCCTAATATTTCTTAGGAATGTGGCAAACCAGAGAGAGCTCCCACATGTAGAAGAATCAGAAGGACTCTGTTTCTGTGCAGGTGAACAGGACACACTAAAGGTATCATGTACACTCTATGTTAGGGAATTCTGAGAAGGGAAAACTTGCCCCATGTGGGATGCCCAACTCGCCACTGGATGTCTTTCTTTTTCCTGTGCTAAAGGAACTTGATTGCCCCATTAAAAGGCAATGTAGTATAGGTATATGGCATCTATGGTAAATTCTAAGCAAGGTCTAAATTTTTGGTGATGATTTAAAGGAAAAAAAGAGAGATAGGTAAAATACAGGAGAACTAAGAGGGAGGAAAGTTGGTCTTTTGCAAAACACATTCATGGTACAGTCACCCAAGGAAGCCTTCACCACACCCACATAAAACGACTGATAAACTAATGGGGAATTATCAGTTAATTTAAAGAACTAAGCAGAATTTGGTTTATTCAGCTTTCTTTGCCCTAAATTTTACATATTCTCTGACATCTGATTATATAAAAAAAAAAAAACATCAGTGTGGAACACAATGCTAACCTGTAGGTAAGATAACCACAGCAGTATCCACCACTTTAAGAAGTTTCCATATTCACCAGGCATTGTGTGAGGATTGTGGCATACTTTCTATACACCCATCATTCCTAAAAGACAGAGCCTATCTAATCTGCTTCATAAGTCGACAACTTGAAGCTCATAGAGTTCGCTAAGGTGAGTTGAGGCTATAAGTGACTAGGCTGAAAAGAGGACCTTGACCTGAACGTTGACTCAAAAACCTGCATGATCCCAGTCCTCTATTCCCAGTAATATTTTATGTGTTATAATTCAAATTTTGCATCCATGCTTCAACATGTGGCCTAAGTAGAGTCTAGGAGAGGAATCCAAGTTCTAATCAAGGAGCACCTCTCCAGAAGCAGGCAACATCCCTGTTGCTATCACTGGAAACACCCAAGTCATGGAGATTGATACAGTATCCCTTACTGGGTCAGGGATGTGAGAGAGGATCGCCCAGAGGCTCTGGGACCATGTCAGGAAAGGAACCTCCCACGGTCCAAGGACAACTTATATTCCCCATTGAGAAATCAAATCTGGGTACCTCCAAATGGGGTGGAGGACTAATGTGTCTTCTTTCTCTTTTAGGGGATAACGGGCATAGAGTTCAAGTTTGAGATGTCAACCTGAGCACAGCAAGGGAAAAGGCACTAGTCCCTGTCAATAGTTATGCTGAATGAAGGGTTCTCACCACCAGCTTTTCTGTCACCTCACTCAACCCTAGCTAGGGTTGACATCCCTAAAGTATACTCCAATTTCCAGTACAGGTCCTCAGGGCACAGGATGACAGTGACCATGAGGACACTTACAAGGGGCCTTAATAAGCCTAAGGCCATAGTCTCACAGGTTGAAAGGGATTCATTCTCCAACCCTTTACCTCTACATGCTCATGTCCTGTGTCCTTTTGCAACAACCAGCTTACTGTTCCTGGTCATGGTCATTATGCCTCATGGTGACCAGAAGACTAAGCTCTGTGCTCAGAAGAAATGTTACAGAAAAAAAATAAAACAAAAACAAACAAACGAAAAAGAAATGTTACAGACCCCAAGAAGAGCTGTGAGGGGCTCAAGCCATCCCAGCAGAGGACCAAAGGCCCCTGTCCCCTTCCTCCTCTATTTACTAGAGTGTTTCCTGGGGCAAGTGCAATGCTCTTCGGGGGCCTTAAAGAACTTCATGTGTCACTCCCTGCTGTAGCTGCTTCCCATAGTGGGTCTTAAGAAGGTGTCACTAACATAGCACAGACAGGAAAGACAAGTTCCTTCCTGGCTAATGAAACTGTGTTCATACCATATCTGTGTTTACACGAGAGTGACAGCCTTAAAGGCATCTGTAAAGGGCTAGGGAATCCACACATGTCTTTTCATCTCTCTTCCTCCTCTTTGTCCTCCCCCCAGTCCTTTCATACACTGGGGATATATGCACCTACCTGTGGAGGCCTGAGGTGAATTTCAGGCATCTTCCTTCCTCAATCATTTCCACCTTATTTTATTCCATTTTTGAGACAGGATCTTCATGAACCTGGAGATCACGGAGTTGGCTCGACTAGCTGGCCAATAAGTCATAGGTACTTCTGTCTTCTCATCCGGGATTGCAAGTATGTGCTTGGCTTTTCAGGCTGTGTTGAGGACCCGAACTCGGATCTTGAGCAGCAAGTGCTTTATTGAGTAACCCACCTTCCCAGGCTCCTTGTCTTCACATTCCTGATGAGAGATGAACTCATCACACATTCTTTAAATCAACTAAAGGGTCATTATAAAAGCTAGAGAGAGTGTACTCATCCACCATACTGATCAAAACTGAGAGCTGGAGAGAAAAGGCTTAGTTCAGTAGAGGCCATTAATTCTTTGATTCCATTCCCATGAGTCTACTGGCAACTGAGAAGTGGAGAGCATCTATCTCCCCTTCATTTCCATCCAATGTTGTCAGTGCAAAAACCACAACTTTCCTCTTAAAGGGACTAAGAGATAATTAATTCTGAATCCATTTTGCATGGCCATGGAAAAGAAACATGGATTTAGGTTTCCCAAACATCCCTGTTCCGATGTGGAAGCAGTTTCAGGAAGTTTTGTAGTTTTACAGACTGGAGAAAGTCATAAATCAAGGCAAGTTTAAAATCTATCGGTGTGTCCATCGGAGAGGCAGGTACAGCAAGATGGAGGAAGCTTTTTCTATAGGCCTAAGAAGCTCTCTGATGGCAGCCTTAGCTTTTGGCTTGGTGGGAGTTAGTGGTCTGCTCAGTATCTATTAGTCAAATGATGATAGTTTCCAGAGGTGGGAAAGAAATGGTTACTCGGGGTGTTAAAGCTAGTCCCGAATCAGCTGATTAGCCTGGACTAGGAAGAAGCATTCCAACCTCTCCCTACCATGTAGTTCTTCAATCACTCTCTGCAGACATAGCTTTTCACCAGTAGTCCCTGTTCACAGCTCCTCTCCCCATTGAACAAGCATGTGGGGGGACATTATTTATTAGATATTATAAGGCCACTTCTACCTAAGAGAGCCCCTTTCTAGCACCTGATGTAGATGATGCTGGTGTAGGAAGGCTGCCTGAGGAGAGAGGAACAGCCGGTAAAGTCTATTGGGAGAAGATCCTGGGTCATATCAAAACTATTAGCCATCATGACCCAGACCCAGTTTTTTTTTTTTGCCTTTTGTACCTGACATAACATTTACATATTACATAGATAGGATTGTCATACCTAAAATAGAAAATGACAATGTTTATTATAATTATAAATGAATACATCTAGTGTTACAAAATATTAAAAATGTGTTACATTGTTTATGCTGGGGAACATTTACTCCGTGATGCAAAGGTGTGTTGCATTCTTTCAAGTTGCATTTGTTTACCTCTGTGAATTTGTGTTACTTTGCCTATGTAAAACACCTGATTGGTCTAATAAAGAACTGACTGGACAATAGCAAGGCAGGGGAAATGATGGGAGGGTCTGGTAGGTAGAGATAATAAATAGGAGGAGAAATTTGGCGAAATAGATAGGGGAGTAAGAGAAGGAGAAGGGGAGGAGGACATCAGGGGCCAGGCACCCAGCTACACAGCAAGCCACAGAGTAAGAAGGAAAGAAAGGTATATAGAATGGAGAAAGATAAAAACCCAGAAGCAAGAGGTAGATGGGATAACCTAAGAAAAACTGACTAGAAACAAGCCAAGCTAAGGCCAGGCATTCACAAGAAAGGAAAAAAAAATCACTAAGAACATAGTTTAGCCTAATGGACTGGAGGTAACAGATGACAGCAACATGATTTTTTAATTAAAAGATTTACATATTTTAACTAGATTGACCATATGTTTTCCCGGTATTCAGTTATTTGTGCTCTGTGAATTATCTTACTTATGCTTAAATGGTTAGAGATAGAAATGAGACTCTGGAAGGGGTCACTGTAGTATTGTCCACCATTATTAAATTGGTAAAATACAAATAGCGACTACTTTTTATAGGATATTTTAGATAGCAATTAAGTCAAAAAGCATCAGTATTTAAGTCGCTGAACCTCATGAATGTGGTTGCTGTTGGACATTGATGACTTTTGTATAAATTGGATAAGAAGAGTTAACTCAAATAATTGGGTAGCTCTAGCTAGAGTATATGGAGTTAAAGTTAGATTTAAAAGCTAGATGTTTCTTGATACTAAAGAAAAAATCTACTAAAAAATTCTATGCTCTGTAGAGACTCCAGTATTGTGCTAAGA
The DNA here is from genome assembly GCF_018167655.1 of Microtus oregoni. Classification (NCBI taxonomy): domain Eukaryota; kingdom Metazoa; phylum Chordata; class Mammalia; order Rodentia; family Cricetidae; genus Microtus; species Microtus oregoni. Next base: position 901,935 of record NW_024543955.1, on the reverse strand, counting down.
TTTCACATTTCTCCGCTCTGCGTGGTTCCACTGGTTTATGTGTTTATCTCTGAGCCCACACTGTGTTCCTTTAATCACTATAGTCTTAAAAATAAGCTCCCATATCTGGGAGAATTTGCTCTTCATCCCACTCTGCTTCTGTAAAAAGTTCCCTTTCCCTTCTTATCCCTTTACACTCTTCCACAGGGAATTTCCAATCGGCTTGTCAGTTTCCAAAGCTGTCAGAGTTTCGTTCCTACAAATTAAACTATAAATCTCAAAAGCTGATGAGTTGTCCAATCCACAAATGTTATCAATTCTCTCCACTATTTCAGTCTTTTCATTAAAATTTTATAATTTACTCCACATGGTTTATTAGATTGAGTTTGAAGTGAATATTTCTGATGCTAGTATACATGAGAATTCTGAGCCTTACCCATTTGTTAATTGATATAAATCAATGTAGTATATATAACAAATATACACAACAATATATAACACATACAGAAATGTATATATTACATTTCTTTTTAACAATTACCAATTGAGGAGAGAGGCAGAAAGTTTAATGGCTACTTGATTAGGTATATAAAACACATGCATACATGATACTAAACATTCCTATTATTTTTATTCATATGTACCTGGCTTAGGCTTTTATATAAATTTAATTACTGAGTAATGATGTTTTCTGTCTACCCATCTAACTACGTTTCTTTTCCTTGCCCAACCCAGAACATCAGTACAATGTTGAATGAAAGGGATTGATAAGCCACTCACTTTATGATTGAACTCAAGGGGAAGCAATTCAGGCTAGCCCCATAGACAATGTTTGTTGTAATCTTTCCGTATTAGGTTGACAGATAGAAAAACGAATGACTTTCAAATTATAAAGTAGCATTTTAATACTTTAGGGTTTTTTTTTTTATGTTCTCACCATATCCAGGTAGCTTCTCTCCAGTCCATTGTTTTTAGACTTTGGGGGTAATTTTTAAAATTATGAATCATGCTAATTTCTTTCAAATATTTTTCTACCTCACTGTTAATATATTTAAGTGTTTTCCTATTCATATAATGGATTAATGATTGATATCTAGATACTAAGACCAATATTATGTTTCTACACTAAAAACAACATTTTTTAAACAGGTTGAACTCCTCAAAACAGAAGAGGTGAATTATCAGTTCTCTTCAAGACCACTCTCATAAAAAGGCTAAATTCATCTGATGCAAGTTTTAGTTTGTATTCTGCAGAGATCTGTGTATGTAAATATTCCAAACCATGAGACCAGGGTAGGAAGTCCTTCAGTTCCTTTACATAGAAACCAAGTAGAAACACTTTATTTTACAATGCTAACCTGCAAGTACTCCATGACTACACTGTAAATACATGGCTGCTGCCATGCTAGTGCACAAGAACTACATGCTTGGTAGGTTGAAGTGATACCCTAAAACTTTTAAACTAATTACCTGTTAATTATGATTGAGTTACATAGTAACTCCCAGCTACAATCCAGTGGAATCTGAAGGGCATGTAATCATAAAATTTGGAGTAATAGATAATCATTGTTTATGTCCTACAAAGAAGTGGAACCAAATCATTTGGAAACATGCTTGTCACATGATCTCAAGCAAATATTAGCAGAATAGCAATTTCTTACATTAGTCATGTATACTGACATTACAGACTTGTTCTGTGTGGCAGGTAATTTTGTTTTGTTATATAGAATTTAAAAGAACAAGCACCTCTGAATTAAGCATGCAATATCAGTGAATTAAGATTAAAAATGATTATACATTGACCAAATGTCTGTATTTTATGAATATTTTAAAAACTTAATACAAATCTATAGACAATTTTTGTTATTTTAAATTTCTACCCTATACTTATTCATTTAATTTTTAAAGGAACTGGTGTAGGAGTTCCTTCTGTTTGTGTGTTGCTTTCATTGGTTAATGAATAAAGAAACTGCCTTGGCTTATCTGATAGGGCAGAACTTAGTTAGGCAAAAAAGACAGAACTGAATTCTGAGAGGAAGAAAGTAGAGTCGGAGAGATGCCATGGATGCGAGGCCAGAGGTAGATGTGCTGAAAATTTTCTGGTAGGCCATGACCTCGTGGTGATGTACAGATTGATAGAAATGCGTTAAACTAATAAGTAAGAGTTAGCCAATAAGAAGTTAAAGCAAATGGCCAAGCAGTGTTGTTGTAATAGGAGCAGTGGGCTGCTTCCTGTCACCCGGCTAGCTTTACCAGAAATAATTACACGGAAACTGTATTCTTTTAAACACTGCCTGGCCCATTAGTTTCAGTTTCTTATTAGCTAACTCTTACATATCGATCTAACCCATTTCTAATATCCCTGTAACACCACGAGGTGTCTTACCAGGGAAGATCTTAACCTGCGTCTGTGTCAGGTAGGAGAATCATGGTGACTCCTTGCCTCAGCTTCTTTCTCCCAGCATTCTGTTCTGTTTACTCCGCCTACCTAATTTTATGTCCTATTAAAGGGCCAAGGCAGTCTCTTTATTTAACCAATGAAATTAACACAAGCCAGATGACTCCCCCCATCACAGTGTTTTAATGAATACAGTTTCTGTGTGGTTATTTTGGGTGTAAGCTAGCCAGGCGGCCAGGACAAACAAACCTCTCTCCTTCTAACAAGAAACTACAGTACTATTAACTTCATGTGAATTTTTCCATTGATTTGCGACTTTACATAGACTCTATTTTAAATTATAACTACACGGATAGCTAGTGCTGGGGAAGAATGATTAAGCAACATGCTTTCTTCTTCCCAGGAAACTAAAATAGCTTTGCCAGTGCACAACATTCATAATTAACAATTAATAAATGGGACATCCTGAAACTGAAAAGCTTCTGTAAAGCAAAGGACATGATTAACAAGACAAAACGACAGCCTACAGAATGGGAAAAGATCTTCACTAACCCCACATCAGACAGAGGTCTGATCTCCAAAATATACAAAGAACTTAAGAAATTGGGCACCAACAGATCACATAATCCAATTACAAAAAATGAAGTAAAGACCTAAACAGAGAACTCTCAACAGAGGAATCTAAAATGGCTGAAAGACACTTAAAGAAATGCTCAACATTCTTAGTCATCAGAGAAATGCAAATCAAATCAACTCTGAGATTCCATCTTACACCTGTAGAAATGGCCAAGATCAAAAACCCTTTCTTATTCTTAAAAAATATCCCTTGGGCAGGCTGGCGGAGACCGCCATGAGAAAAAGCGGCGCGGGAGGGCCCACGCTGAGCTGGCGGTGGCGGTGGTGGCAGTAACAGACATATAAACACAGGAAATAGCCATATAAGAATTTATTAACAAGGAGAGAAAGAAAGAAAGGGAAAGAGAGAGAGGAAGAGAGAGAGAGAGAGAGAGAGAGAGAGAGAAGGAGAGAGAGAGAGAGGAGAAAGAGAAGAAGGGAGAGAGAGGAGGAGAGAGGCAGAGCCCCATGTGTACACTGGGAGAGAACACAGGGAGAGAGAGAGCAATGGCGGGCGAGGTCAGGGGTTAAAAGGAGTGGGCGTGGCCAGGGCAGGGACTGAAAGAATAACATTCCCACATCTTGCTTTTAATAAAAAGCAAATTAGACACTCCAGTTTGAAGGAATTGGGGCGGCGAATTCTCAAGACTGCTTCCGGCTGATTGTGTGCGTCGTCTTTGGGGCGGGGCGAGAGAAGGCTGGGTGTTGGGAACATCCTGGCATAGCTAGTCTCTTTGCTTTTGACCCGTGTCTGTGGCATGGAAATGTCTGGTATCTCTTATCCTGTTTAAGGTATTGGCAGAACAAAGAACAAAGTTAAATTAAGGGGAAAAAAAATTTAGGACCAGGGGATTGAGGGGGTATCTGACCTGTTTAAGATGGATTCTTTAATTCGGCTCCCTGGAACTCACGAGAACTCCTTGGGTTTGTGAAAACAGAAGTTTTAGACATATAATGACTTAAGAGATAAATTTGGTTTGAAATTTGTTTGGTGAGGTCACCTTGCAAAATCTCTCAGCTGTCAAACTGTCAGAGATCTTTGAGAAGGATAAAATTTTATTTGAGTTACTGATTAAAAAATGACAGAGAACTTACTTGGTTGGCACCCAGAGCTACTCTTTTTGGGTCCTCCATGTTCGCTGAAGATTGCACTTGAACTTTGCTGTTTAGTGCAGGTTCCAGAATATCCTGTGGGCTAAGAAATCTGTAGGAAGACAGGCCTACTTTGACCTGAGCAGCTAGGCTGTCGATTCCAGTGATTCCATCCATGTCTAGAGGTCTTTACTTTAGAAGAAAGGCAGGTTTGCCCAATGGTCAGCGCTCTGCAGTCAAAGCGAAATGCAGAAGGACATTGTTTTGCGCATGTCTGTCTTCTGTCTTCTTTGGAGGGAGCAGAGAGCTGCTGCTAGGAGCCAACCTGTCTCTTTTTGTTGTTGTGAAAAGTTTTTAATAATTAAATACTTAAATATCACATTCCCCAGATCTCTGAGCAGTTGAGGGCTGTTTATCAGGTATAACTATAGTATAGATTTTGTTTGGAAAGTTGGGTCTGAGCTTGACCACACTGGCTCTCAGCAGGTGAGATTGTAAAAAGGCAGAGAGAGGGAAAGAACTGCTTGTAATATAAGGTTAGTGGCAGAACTGACAATGGTAGAGAACAGCTTAAGAGACTTAAAGGTACATACCAGTTTAAAATATAAGACTCACGTTTTGTAATCTGAAATGAGATATAATAAATAATTATTATACGTAGAAAGAGTGAACAAGAATTGGGCAATGTGGATGCCTCTAACGGGCCCTATCAAAGGCATTTAACCGTTGCTCAAAACACATTTAACAGAGTTAGCATGAGGAGTTTAGTGAAAACCGAGTGAAGAGGCAGGGTAAACCCGGGAGAGTGTGGTCACGTGGTCTGGCCCTGAGCCAAGATGGTGGAAAAAGTCACCTGACCCATCTGGCCTTCAGCCAAGATGGCGACTGCCACGTGTAGTCTGCTCTGTTAGAGAGCCCGCCATGCCACAATAAAAGCTGCACAGGGAAGGGGCAAAGGGCTGGAACCGAAAAACGGCTGTAAGGCATTTAAGCATGAGGCCAGAGTGATAGGTCTGGATGGCTTGGCTCCCATGGTGAAGGCCGTGCAAATACCCGCAAAAACCATGGCACCTCAAGCCTACAATGAGAACAGCTCCCGGTTAAGGCGAGATGCAGATGGCACAAACCTCCGGGCCCTATGAAAAGGCGTCCAATTCCATGGGGGGGGGGGCTATAACCTAGCTGAATCAACTCGCAGGCAAGAGGGATCCAGCCTAGGTCAGGCCGCACCGTAGCGGCGTGCTGCACCATAGCAGCAGTTACACCGAAAAGAAGGAAGAAAAAGAATGAAAAATGAAAAAGACTGGAGGCCCCGGGCCTCCAGGAATGGGTGGGCTGAGGGGCTGCCTAAGGCCAGCCATCTCAGGCACAGGCTTAGCACAGGAGACAAGCTGGATTGAATGCCAGCGAAGGGAACAACCGAGGCCCTGAAAGCCCGCCGTTGGAGGTCCCCCCATCCCTAAAAACCGTGAAGGGTTGCCGGGAGCTCAACGGTCAATCCCTTGGGTTAAAAGAGATGGTTATGCTGGAGAGGTTGTGGGGAAAAGGGAACACTTCTGCATTTCTGGTGGGAATGCAAGCTGGTATAGCCTCTTTGGATATCTGTGTGGCAATTTTTCAGAAAATTAGGAAACAACCTTCCTCAAGACCCAGTAATACCACTTTTGAGTATATATCCAAAGTATGCTAAATCATGCCACAAAGACATGTGCTCAACTATGTTCATAGCAGCATGGTTTGTCATAGCCAGAACCTGGAAACAACCTAAATACCCCTTGATCGAAGAATGGATAAGGAAAATGTGGTACATTTAAACAATGGAGTACTACATAGCAGAAAAAAAAAACTACGTCTTGAATTTTGCAAAAAGAATAGATCGAGCTAGAAAATATTGTTTTGAGGTGAGGTAACCCAGACACAGAAAGACAATTATCACATGTACTCACTCATAGGTGGTTTTAAAATATAAAACAAAGAAAACCAGCCTACACACCACAATCCCAGAGAATTTAGACAACAATGAAGACACTAAGAGAGCCTTACATAGGTTTAATCTACATGGGAAATAGAAAAAGACAAGATCTCCTGAGTAAACTGGGAGCTTGGGGACCTTGTGAGAAGGTTGAAGGGGGGAGGGAAGAGGCAGAGAGTGGAGCAGAGAAAAATGTAGAGCTCAATAAAAATAAATAAAAGAAATAAATATATCAACTTAGGTCTAAGAACCATGCAAAAAATTAAATGTATGCAGAACACTGAAGTGTATAAAAAGAAGAATATAAGAAAATGAGATTTATTAATTATTTTATATTAAAAATTAATCATATGAGTCGAATGGTGGTGGTGCATACCTTTAATGCCAGCACTCAGGAGCCAGAGGCAGGTGGATCTCTGAGTTGAAGATCAGCCTGGTCTACAGAGTGAGTTCCAGAACAGCCAAAGCTACCTAGTGAGACCCTGTCTTGGAAAAAAAGAGAAATATATGAAGATCTCCCAGTTAGGAAAGTACAAAAACCTACTCTTCACAATATGAAAATTGACATATTGCATAAAGAGATAGACCATCAGTGAAAAGTGTGCCTAAAAATATTTACTGTTGGAAAAACAAGACACACAAAAGTAGTGCAGAACAAATAAATATACATCACATGCATGGTAAAGTAAGTGAGCTACAAAACACTCTACTGAAATTCAGCAGGTCATGTACAAAGGGAAAGCTATTGTTCAAGACTACTTGTCCAACTATTATTTCTTGTTAATTCATCACACCCATTTACTGAGTAGGAACAGCACAACATCTAACCCCCAAACCACCTACAAGCATTAATGGAAGAAAAAGGCAAATGAATATCCCAGTTAGAATCATGCAGTTCACGAGGAAAGAAAAAACTGACCAGGTACAGAGGGTCATCATCCATCCCTCCATTCCCATCTTTGCAGGGAAGTCTTTGAAATTGGTTCCCTTGCAGCGAATGAATTTACTGTTTTACCAGAGTGCTGTCTCAAAGACTTGATAATTCACCCCTTTTAGTTTGAAGACTTAAATCTTCTGTTAAAAGATGATTTCAAAGTTGAACGTGATGAATTGTGGCAAGCTCACTCCAGTTATGTGCAATTCTTATCTCACACTTTGAAAAGATCTTTGCAGTGTAATTCTTTGTTTTTAATTGCCGAGATTTCAAAATGTCATTTTCTACTGTTAAGAGTAATCCTCTTTCTTGCTGGTGTTTCTAAAGAAAAAAATCAGAAACCAATCTTTCTACTAAAGTAAATTTGAGATTAGTTTTAAGAGGTTCTTGGTCATTTGCTTTATTTGATTATCTTATTTTAAAGTTAATGCAATTGAGCATTTAAGAATTGGGACAATATGGTATTTAACTGGATTTTTTATATTTAAATAATTTTAAATATAATGAGTTTTATAATTTCATCAGATTTTTGCAATTTTTTTGAAGTGAAGCCTTTAGCAAGCGTATGTCTAGTTTTCACTAAGCTTTATTTTTTTTCTAGTGTATTGCTTGTGGGATCAAGAAGAAACATAAGTGTGTCATTTAATTGTACGACTTGGCTAATTTCCATATAGATTATTACCACGTATGGGGAGATTTTAGCTGTATTCTAGCATCTTTAATAATGGTAATTAGCTTTTTATTAAAGTCACTTTCAAGGTAAGTTCCTATTTTTGTGTCTTCTACTCTTAAGCTATATAACACAGTTCCCTTTTGTTTAAAGTTCACTTGTTGAAATGGTAGTGACAAATTAATGCTACTAAATAGCTTGCAAATGACTATACAAATATGCATATACTTTTAAATATTTGCAATGCGAGATGTTGAATGAATAAAACTTTTAACTCAGAAAAAATATCCATTATTTCATTAAATATTGTAATAAATAACTATTTTATATCATGACTAACTTGAAATTTTTGTAAGTTTGTTTCTTCCTGTTCTATTTTTTTTCTGCTAATTGTCACTCTTGGACTTTTATCTTGTATTTTTATTTCACTTACTATTGTTCGTATTCTTTAAATGTTCAATTAGCATTGCTAACACCCTTCCATTTGTTGCTAGTGCAGAGAAAATTAGCTTTTGCGTCTATCTTAGCTGTATACCTTTGTCAAACTTGTATAAAACAATAGACTGCCAGTATCAGGTTCTGCCGAATCCTCCAGAACTGTGAATTTGAGCTGCCAACTTCCTCAATATCCAGCCTGCAGACACAACTTCCTGCGGGCTTCACTTCACCCTGTCTTTTCCATGGAAAGGTTGAGAAGGCGATTTTCATTGCAATCCCCTGAGACAACAGTGCTTTGTACTACCATACTGCCAGAGCTGTTATTACACATAGACCTCAGGCGGGACTTGTTTGTTCTTCTTCTGAATCCATATCACACAACAAGGACATTGAAGTTCAAGTTCCTGTCTGTTTGGCACAAGCTGTCAATGTCAAATACTGCTGTGTTGTTCTGGTTTGCTGTTCTGCGTCTCCATTTCCACGCATTCTATCACCTATGTATTCCTTTCTTGACCCAGATCAGCTCACACTGTAATTTTCAATCTAGTAGTTCAAATGGTTTTCTGAAGGAGAGTCAAGTTGAAAACATCTCATGCTGTGTTAGTAGAAAGGAAAGGCAATAATTTTATCTAATTACTTTGTAACTGGTTATTTTTCAATTTTCATGTGGATCCTACAGTAGGTGAATAAAATTAGTAAAACTCAGACTCAAACAAACATCCCTGGAGAAGCTGAAATGGAAACCAAGAATACAGGTTTCTAGTACTTGAGAAAAGAGGGACCGCAGCTAGCGTTCAGTGGGTAGAGTAATTGCCTGGCATATACGAGGCCCTGGGTTTGGTCCCTAACAGTGTAAAAAGACTGTCACGGGGAGAAAGGAAGAAAAGATGAAAGCCTAGTTCACCACGATCCATCTTCCTAGATGATAATGGAGATCCTGGGATTGACCTAGTCCCCGTATTATAGAGCCCCTACTCTCTGCTTATTCTCTTCCCTGAAGAATATTGAGCAGTGCTCAGATTGTGCCAATCATGACTTAAGCATTCTACTTGTGAGAATTGTCCTCCTCCTAGACTGTGCCAAGTATAACTAAATTCTTCATTGCTCTTTCACTATCAAGAATGAAATGCTCAGGGCTGGAGAGATGGCTCAGTGGTTAAGAGCACTGGCTGCTCTTCCAGAGGTCCTGAGTTCAATTCCCAGCAACCACATGGTGACTCACAACCATCTTTGATGAAATCTGGTGCTCTCTTCTGGTGTGCAGGCATACATGCAGACAGAATGCTGAATACATAATAAATAAATAAATCTTTAAAAAAAATGAAATGCCCAGCAGCCCTCACCTAGGGGTTATTTTGTCCAGCCCTCACCCATCAGTGGCCAGGTGGCCATGTCAAGGGATTTATTTATTTAAAACAAAAAGAGATAGATTTGTTTATTTGTTTTTTGCTTGTTTTTGAACCCAGCACCTGGGCATGATTCATATATTAGTTCCTTTTCCATTCCTGTGAGAAAAGACCATGACCAAGGCAACTTACAGAAAAATGAGTTGATTTGAGCTCCACAGAGCTAAGAGTCCATGATGGTTGGGAAAAGGCAGGCATGGTACCTAGAGCTGAAAGCTGGGCACTTGAAACAGAAGCAAGAAACAGAAAGAGCAAATTTGATAGGGCACAAGTCTTAAAACTCTCAAAGCCCACCTACAGTGGCATACTTCCTCCAACAAAGCCACACCTCTTAAATCTCCCCAATAATACCATCAACTGGGGATCAAGTGTTCAAATGCCCAAGACTATGGGGGGACATTTCATTCAAACCTCCTCACTTGGTAAGTACTCTACCACTATTTTATATACCTGTCCAAGAAGACAATTTTATATTATCACACTAGCAGTAAGGAGATAACTGGAATATGGAAGGTAGGTGTCTTGGATGCCACTAAGCAGTGCCCCTCAACAAAGAAATATCTGCCTCCAAGGGCCTATAATTGAGGTTGGCATATTCCAGGAAATGATAGATGAAAACGAGTTTTCTGTGAGAGGATTACTCCCTCAAATATTGTAATTTTGGGATTGATGGTGGATCAGATACAATTCTATTTTTTGTTGTTGATTTTAAGGTAGGGACTCTAGGCCAGGTTGACCTTGAAGTATGGCAATCCTCCTATTTTGGTACCGGAATTCTAGACATGAGTCACCAAGACTATCTTAAATGCAATTGCTCTAACTTTTGGTACCTCCCTGAGAGAAGCTTCCACAGGAATATATAAGCAGCATGTGTTTTATTCATTGGTGTGTGTGTGTGTGTGTGTGTGTGTGTGTGTGTGTGTGTGTGTGTGTGGTCTCTGGGGATATGTATATAGTGTGACTTCATTAAATATTTGACCCAAAGTTCCATTTTTCAGTCTCATTTGTTTCTCATAAGAAGCGGGGAAAAATCGATAATTGTATATTAAGTGCTAAGACAAATTAAAGCAATTCAGGACAACTTAAACTACCTCAAGAGGGAATTTGATCATGGGTGTTTGTGGACAGCCATGTACTAATTTAACTTAAATCAGATTATTAGATCTGTTTAATCAATATACATCATCAACAATCGCAGGAGGTCACTTTTCTTCAGAAAAATTAATTCATTAGCACTTGAGAAACCAAAAGATTCTCAAGGTGACCTAGTCAGGATTCAAGACTGAATTTCTGGTAGAAAACATACAATTTCAAGACTTCTAAACTCCAAAGCTGCATACTAACATACTTTCTAAATCCAGTTCTAAGTAGAAAAGAATATCTGAATCACACAGGGTTCAGTGAGAGAAGCAGAAACATGAAGCCTGATCTGGAGTGTCGGATTTCTTACAGTAGGCAGACTTTATGGTGCTATGGGGGCAGTCAGTAGTCCATGTAATGCTGCATGCTTCTGCATTTAATGTCCCCAGCCAGACCACCAGCTGGAATGGAGTTATGTATGGGCAGAAAAAAATACAAGCCAACAATGTTCATTTCTCACTCCCTCCAACATCAGTGCCATGGGCAACTTTCAGGAGCAGCTAGCGTTGCCATGTCCCTCACGTGTTTGCCCCAGAGAAACCAAAGGAGGAGACCCGCTAGAATCTGTAAGAGTCAGATGTCCAAGTATTGCAATGTGTCAATTTGGCAAACCTGGAAATCAATCACAACCAGCCTGACATGCTATATATAGCAGAGTGTCAACATAGCTGCTGCTTTGCTCCTACCTTCTAAATCTTCCATCGCTTTTTCTGGGGGCCAATCCTAACCTGGAACCATACAGGGAAGGGGCCTATATGAAGCATAGTATATAGCCACCATGAATATCCTACTTGACAATGGAAGAAAATTCGATATTAGTGAAAATTCCCACCATCAAAATTGTGAGAAATATCAAGGGATCCAACCTCCCTCTTCTGGACTCTGAGGGCATCTATGTTTATATGCGCACATTCACATGCAGATAACATACAAACATATACACATAATTAAAAAATGTAGTACGAATTTGAAAAGAAACTGTAAGAAATAACGGATGAGAAGCTGGGAGCAGCATTGGGATTGGAGATCAGATGATCATGAATGAAATGAAAAGGTACAGGGAGTGCTCATTAGGGACTCTACCAGGATGGGAGCTGAGGAACAGCCCATGGCCATGGTATTTAAGTTCACAGCTAGAACTGTGGTTAGATCTGGGGAAAAGTAGGGACTGGATGCCAGCTCCTTAGGCACTGAGATGTTTGATGCTATATAAAAGAGAGACTGAAAAAACATGTTTGGAAAAACAGATACAGATTGGAAGGTTAGCAAATTTTGAAAAATGACATTTCATGTACTATATAGGTTTTTGAGAAAGCTTATGCCAAAATTCAACATCTATTCATGATTTAAGTAAAGTAGTAGCATTTAGTTTAGGAGCCCACAGATACTGCTATAAATAATAAAGAAATTGAGCACATTTTTATGTTTAATATCAATATAAAGAAAATATTTTTTGTTGTGTGTTGAATATTAAAATATCCACCAGTAGCTCTTGTTTTGAATATATGGTCCCTCTGTGGACCTTTTTAAAGAGGTTGTGGAAGCTCAATAAGGTGGGACCGACCTGGAGAAAGGCTGTCCCTAAAGCACAATCCATGGAGTAGATTACTTCTGAGCACTTCCTGTTTTGCTCTTGCCTTCCTGGTCCATTGTGAAGTAAAGCTCCCCTCTGCCACATGCTTCAACCACCATGGTCCTCTTGCCAGGGACATGGTCCTAAGTTCACTGTGCCTTCTGAAACCATCAGCCAGAATTTTTTTCTTTTGTTTCTGATGGGTATTTTATCATAGCCACGCTTAAGAATCTAATAGGTTTTTTTTTGACAAATGAACATGAGCCAATTTCAATTTCAAGACAGATGTTACTTAAAATATCCACAACTACTGAACACAAATCCTAAAATTAAACTTAATAAGAATTGTGAAAATTTTCTGAAATCTATTTCATTTTTATTATTTATTTATTTATTTGTGTGTGTGTGTGTGTGTGTGTGTGTGTGTGTGTGTGTGTGTGTGTGTGTGTGACATGTTCAGGTGCCCTCTGAAGCCAGAAGAAGGCATTAGATCCCCTGAAGTTGAAATCACAGGCAGTTGTGAGCTGTCTGATATGGGTGCTGGGAACTGAATTGCAGTCTTCTGAAAGAGCAGCAAGAACTTTAACCACTGAACCACCTCTCCAACACTAAAATAATGTATAAAGAAAAAATTTAAAAGTCCTAATGGACAAACAAAGTATATACCATATCTTTGGATATAACACCTCAGTATCATAAAAATATTGGTTCTCTCCGAATTAAACTACTATAGAATCTCAATAAAATTCCATGTACTTCGGGGAGAAATATAGGAGCTAAATCTAAAGTTAGCATGAAACAATTTACCAATAAGATAATCCTGTAAATCTGACATATGTGTTATAAACAGTAGATTGTAGCATTATTAAATATTAAAATATTGTGGAAGTATGAATTTAAAAGTAGTGCATGAGTATAGAGTTCAATTAATGACATGACAAATTTGAGACGTTGATCTAGCTGCACATGAGTGTCTAGAATATAAAGACAGCATTTCAAAAGAGCATAGAAAAGATACTGCAGCGACTGAACAATATCATTTTAATTCTTTTACATTTATTTATTTATCATATATAGAGAGAATGTGTGTGTTCTCAATTTCCATTCATTTTCTTGCTAATTCCATGATTTTGGTTTTCTTTACTGCTGAAAACCATTTTATTGTGTTCCTTTGCCAGATTTTCCCTATCTCTTCACCCCTTTTAATGGACACCTAACCTAGTTCTGCATCGTTGCCATCGGGAATAGTTCAGGAGTAAACGTGGATATGTAGTTTTCTGTGTGGTAGAACTTAGGAATCCTTTGGGGATCTGCCCAGGAATGGTACAGCTGAATCATAGGGTAGTTCTCCTTGTTCTTGTTTTGGTTGTTGTTGTTTCTTAAGAAACTGCCATATGGGACTGGCAAGACTACTCAAGAGGTGAAAGGGTAGGAAGCATTTGCTACCTGATGATGCAAGTTTTACAACCTGAGTTCAATTCCCAGAACCTACATAAAGGTAGAAGTTGAGAGTCAACTCCAGGCTCCTCACATATAGTAAAAATAAATAAATAAAATTTAAATTTAAAAACCCTCCATTCTGTCAGCATTTATTTCATATTCTCGGCTGTGTAGATCATCTGGGATGGATGTACTTTAGGCTACAGGTCTGGGGACCAGTGGCATTTATCAGCATTTTGGAAAGAGTGGGCTCCATAAGGCATATTTTAAAACCTAGCATGAACTGGATGTCAGAACATACCAGGTGGAGATGATTGTCTCTATGAAGATGATGCTTGAAAGGCCTGGGTCAGAGGGAGTCTCTCTCCAATTTCATCTCTAATCTTCTGCATGACTATGCATGAATTACCTATTAGAAGGAAAAGGTCTTACCAAGAAAAGGACTATCAGCATAATATCAAATGAACTGAGCAGCAATAAGTTTTAAAATATTAGTCGAAAGTAAATAAACGTTTGGAAAATGTTACATAAAACAGTTGCTGTTAACATCAAGGAAAACTGAGAAGCAATGATTAATTGTATACACATAATTGTAGGATAATAAATAGGGCCAAATTATTTATAATAAATATATTAGTGATTATTATATATCATAGAATGAGAATGCCGGGTCATAAAAATTGTAACTCATAAACCATGTTTGTGTACAAAATAAACAATAAGCACTTTAATGTTTAAAGCTACACTAAGAAAATAAATACATGTTATCTTTTAACTGGTAGATAGCTAGCAATTTATGCTACAACTCTATGTGTTTGCTTTCACATACAGTAAGCATGGAGAAAACTAAATTGACTAGTTAAGTAACATAAATATCTCATAAGCATTTTGTGGGTATAATACCGAGTAAGAGATGGTATAGTGCACATGTGCTTTCTTATACCTTTTAATTATTTGAGAACTTTATATATTGTATTTTCATCATAACCCTCTTCATATGTCCTTCCAGATAGCCCCATTCCATAACCAACAACTTTATTTGCTCATTTAAAAAAAAATCCCAGAGAGGGAGAGCAAGGAAAGAGAGAGCCATTGTGGGGTTAGAGAGAAACCAGGCACTAGAGAAATTCCCAGGAATCCACAAGGATGACCCTAGCTAAGAATCTAAGCAATAGTGGAGAGGATACCTAAACTGCCCTTCCCCTGTAATCAGATTGATGGCTACTATAATTGTCATCGATGAACCTTCATCCAGTAACTGAGTGAAACAGATGCAGAGATCCACAGCTAAGCACTGGGCTAAACTCCTGGAGTCCAGTCATAGAGGAGGAGGAACAATATTATGAGCAAAGAAATGAACATCATAATGGAGATACCAACAGAAACAGCCGACTTGATCTAGTGGAAGTTCACTGATCCCAGACTGACACCTGGGTAAGCAGCATAAGACCGAACTATGTGGGTGACAGATGTGTGACTTGGGTACTAAGCAGTGGAACCAGTATTTCTCTGTAGTGCATGAACTGGCTCTTTGGAGCCCATTCCTTATGGAGGGATTCCGTGCTCAGCCTAGATACAGGGGGGAGGCCTTGGTCCTGTCCCAAGTGCAGTGACAGACTTTTTTGACTCCCCATGGGAGGCCTCATCCTCTCTGAGGAGTGGATGGGGGGTGGGGTGGGGAGAAAGAATGAAAAGTGAGAAGATAGGAGGGAGAGGGAACTGGTATTGGTATGTAAAATAAGATTGTTTTAAACATAAATAAGTAAACCTTTAAATAATAATAAAAAAAATCCATCAAGTCCCATTAGTACTGGCCATTCACTGGAGCCCATTAGACCTAAGCCACTTTGGAAATCAGTATGGCAGTTTCTCAGAAAATTAGGAAACAGCCTACCACTTTTGAGTATATACTTAAAGGATTCTGAATCATACCACAAGGATATTTGCTCAACTATGTTCATAATAACATTATTTGTTGTAGCCAGAACCTGGAAACAACATAAATGCCCTTTGACCAAAGAGTGGATGAAGAAGATGTGGTACCTTTATACAATGGAGTACTACAAAAAGGAAAAAAATAATGACATGTTGAAATTTGTGAAAAAATGTATGGGTCTAGAAAACATCATACTGAGTGAGAGAACCAAGAGTCATAAAGACAAATATCATATGTACTCACTCATAAGTGGCTTTTAGACATAAAGCAAAGAAAAACCAACCTACAATTCACAATTTACAACCTCAGAGAACCTAGACAACAATGAGGACCCTAAGAGAGACATACATGGTTCTAATCTACATGGGAAGTAGAAAAAGTCAAGATCTTCTGAGTAATTTGGGAGTGTGGGGAATCATGGGAGAGGGTAGAAGGGGAGGGGGAGGAAGGGAGGTGAGAAGAGAAAAATATATAGCAATATAGAGCTCAATAAAAACAAAATTAAAGAGAAAGAGAGAGAGAGAGGGAGTTAGAGAGAGAGAGAGAACTATAAAACATCAGTGAAAGAATTTAAAGAGCTCAACGTTTAAAAGCACTTGCTATTCTTTCAGAGGACTATAGATGGTTCCCAGAACTCACTTGAGAGTTCACAACCATCTGTAACTCCAGTTCCCAGGGCTCTGACATCTTCTTCTGGCCTCCATGGATTCACATGTGTATGTATTCTTTCTCTGACTTTTTCATATAAATTATCCACCTTTTATATTTCCTTTTTGTCTTTTGATTTGCTTGCTTTAATACCAAGACTCTATTTGTTTATTCTACAAATCATGCACTGATGCTGGAGCCATGCCTCAATTAGAAAATAGCTTGCCTAGAATGCACAAAGACCTGGCTTCAATTCCCAGTACCACATAAAATGTAGATAGAAGACTAGAGAGATAGCTCAGGAGTTAAGAGTCCTCGTTGCTCTTGCAGAGGACCCAGGTTCGGTTCCCGGCACCCACAAGGTAGCTTACAGCTATCTATAACTCCAGCTCCAAGGCCTCTACAACTTTCTTCCAATCTCCATGGGCAACAGTTATGCACATGGTGCAAGGCATTGAAGCAAGCATAACACTCTTACATATAAAATAAATAAATATTTTAAAACTGTTCTTCCAGCACTCAGAAGGTGAGGCAGGAAGTTCCGAAGTTCAGGATCACCTTGGCTATTTCACAAGTTTGAAGTTTACATGTGCTAAAGACACTGTTTCAAAACAAAAGCATTCATTTAAGTAACACTTTGATTAATTTTATTTGTAATGTGTTTCGTCTCAAAACAATCTGGAGTGTTCACACAAAATCAAATAATTTTTCAGTTGGAAAATAGTTTTATAAATACTTAGACATAAACTGTTTATTTACAAAAATATGAAAAGTCCTCAGGCTTCCTTAAACTAATTGTGAACTACCTTCAGATTTTTTGTGAAAACAAACCCCTTATCTTCTTTAAATATGAACTGAATAGTCCCCACAATTTTATAGCCATTTTGAGATTTAGCATTCCCTTTATTTATATAAAGCAATTCCTTATTTTCCCATCATTAATTAAACATACATACTGACATATTTTACCAATTTATTTGCTCACTGTTTTTTCACACATCCGAAGCATTGCCTAGCGTTCACTCCTCTTCTGGAGAGCATGCATAATTCAGTATTTCTTTCAACTCAGGTCTATGATTCACACCATTCAGCCTTTGTAAGTTGTAAAATATTTGTATTTTACTTCACTCTTGAATAAGAATTATATGCACATAAATTTCTATCTTGAATATATTGCTCCATTGTCTCCTTGCAACTATTGCTAATGAAAAGCCTGCTCTCTTCCTAATTATTCTCTTCTATCTGTCTTTTCTACTTGGTAGCTCTGTAAATATTTTCTCTCTATGCCTGCTGCTCTTCATTTGCACTGCAGTATTGTCTAGTGATGGGGATCCTTTGATTTATCCTGCTCAGTCTCAATGTGTGCTTTGCTCTGAAGATTCATGCCTGTCATCAGTTATAGGAAAAGTTTATAACAGTCTCCTTAAATATCACTGACAGTTTTCCCTTATAGAATGCACATTGTATCTAAGCATTGCTACTGTTCAAATTGAAAGTCTTGCTAAGTAGCAAAGGCTAAGCTTCAGCTCCCAATCTTCCTGCCTCAGCTGCCAGGATACCAGTGCTATAGGAGTTCACAACCTCACCCAGAAACTTGTGTGTTTTTTAACCTATCTCCATGGTAACTTTTCTAGTTGATATTACTTGTCTCTGTGTTGTATTTTGGATGAATTCTTCAAGTGTAGTTTTTAAATTATAAATTCTCTATTCAAATGTGTTTAGTTTTTTTTTTTTTTATCTACTGAGTTTTGGAGCTGGTGTGGTAGCTCCACAGTTAAGAGATCTTGTAGAGGACTCAGGCCAATTTCCAGCACCCACATGGCAGCTCCATAATTCTCGATCCAGGGAATTTTCTGACCTCTGAGGACATCGCAAGCACAAGCATGCAGTGCACAGATATACATGCAGGCAAAGCACCCATACACACAAAATAAAATAAATAAATTTTTAGCTTTTGAGTATTTCCAGTAATTATATTTTCATTATGTTTTGTTTTAGCATCCAACTTGCCCTTATTCTTTTATAATTTCTTGTTCTCATGAAAATTTACTTTTTCAGTCTGTCATAGCTATACTGATGCTATACGATGCAATCCTTGTAAGATTTAAGCAAAGTGTTTTATTTCCGTCTTGAGTGAATTCGTTTTCTCTCATTGGAGATTTGCCAACTGTTTTCCTTGTTTGGTACACAGCTTTCCCACCGTCTTTGGTAGTGTGTGGGTGCGTGCCTCCATGTGTGCATGTGTGCTTCTGTGTGTGTGTGCGCGCGTGCGTGTGCGTGTGTGTACAGAAGTCAGAGGTCAACCTCTGAGACTGATCTCCAAGCAGCAGTTTATTTTGTTTTTTAGATAGGGCCTCTCACTCGTCTTCATCATGCCAAGCAGGCGATACTAACCATTTAAAGAGTCCCAGGGAAGTGTATGGCTTCTGTCTACTGTGGGTTCTTGGGTTGGAACTCAGCTCCTTATATTTCCATGGCAAGCACCTTCCCAGCTGAGATCTTCCTCAACCCCACATCTTGAGGGCATTTTCTCTTCTCCTGTAGCCTCTTCTACTTTTCCAGCATGTTTTTTTGTTGTTGTTGTTGTTTTATTTGGGGAGCTGAAATTATCTTGCCTCAGCTTTCAAGTAACTAGGACTACAGATGTGCTGGCCAACATGTTTTCAATACTTTAAGAAGTGGGTGATGGTATAGAACCAGGCCCAGCCTTATGATCATCTCAGATTTACAGCTCTGGACACTAAGCATGTGGTCTCTTGGTCTCCATTCTGGTTTAAAGCTGCCTATGTCCCCTCAACCCTCCGAGGGCCAGCCATGAAGCAGAACTCATGAGTACAGATCATGAGGCACAGCGCATGAGGCAGGGCCCCGGGTGCTGCCTTTCATCTTCCTGCTTTGTCGCCTTTAGAGATGAATCGTGCAGGAGAGAGCACTCGCCACCTATTTTTCAAAACTGGCTGAGTTTTGTGGTGCTGCATCACCTAGGTACTGCTCAGCAGGCACAGTGGGGCTTCTGCAAAGATGGTGAAGCAGGCGGTCTATCCAGCAGGGGCCTAGGAAGCAGGCTTTTAAAGCCCAAGACAGAATTCTGCTTGAAAATGACTCTAATTGATTTTAAGTCTGGCTCTTTGGGCACAG
Source organism: Microtus oregoni (assembly GCF_018167655.1). Classification (NCBI taxonomy): domain Eukaryota; kingdom Metazoa; phylum Chordata; class Mammalia; order Rodentia; family Cricetidae; genus Microtus; species Microtus oregoni. Next base: position 882,556 of record NW_024543955.1, on the reverse strand, counting down.
ATTGTACAGAAAGAGTTTTGACTCTTTCTGCCCCCTTTTGTGGACTAGTAGAATATCCATTTAAGTATGTAAAGATGTGTTGCATTTACTTAACTATGTAAAGATATGCTGCTGTTTTACCTTGCCTGCCTAAGACACCTAATTGGTCTAATAAAAAGCTGAACAGCCAATAGCTAGGCAGAGGAGGGGTAGACAGAGCTGGCAGGCAGAGAGAAAAGGGCAGCCAGCCAGTCAGCTGGGGTCCAGCCAGTCAGACATGAAGGAAGCAGAAAAGCAGGGTAGATTGTACAGAGATGAGGTAAACGAGCCTAAAACAGCACAGAGATGAAAAGAAATGGGTTCATTTTAGAAAAAAAAAAACTAGCTAGAAACAAGCCTAAGCTAAGGCCAAGCATTATTATTAAGTCTCTGTGTCATGATTTGGGGGCTGGCGGTCCAACAAAATCAGCTACAGCACCCCCCCACACACACACACTCACACAACTTTGGTAAGGGACTAGATCAAATGTTCAATTAATGAATGTACTTTTAAGAATATCAGAATATAAGAAAATATTGCAAGGACCCAAAGAAGGAGCAGAGCTAGGGATGGGCAAGGAGAGTAGAAGTGCAAAAGAAAGTAGGAGGGGCAGGGAAAGGAAGCTGATAGGGAAAATGAGGTAGGGGATAAAGATGGGAAGCCAGGGTACGAGAAGACAGAAGCGGACAGAGATAGGGATGGGGGCCAAAAAGTCACAGGTAAAACGTAAGAGACAGTCAAACGCACTGAAAACAAAAAAGAGAAAAACTTGCTAAATTACCATCACTATGTTCAAATGGGTCCATTTTTTTGCTTTCCAATATGAAAACAAAGGCCATAACTGTATGTGTAGATACAGTCCATTGCTGAGTTCGGTGAGGGGAGAACCCAGAAGGGAGGAAGTAGTGATGTCCCTATCACTAAATGATTAATGTGTCTATCACTGGAGTGACCCTTCCAAACTTTAATGGGAAGGCTGTTCTCCCCTAGCTCGTTGCCTGGCACCGATAGGGAGCACTCCCACCACCTCTGGTCACTTCTACGAGCCAGGTTGATTCGATAGTCTCTTCAATATCGCATCCATCCACGGCTTTATAATAGTTTTTAACCTGAGTAGCACTAATTGCCTTTCGGCTGAGAGCATGTGGAAGGTATTGATTGATGACCCTGCCGTCAGCAGCAGCCAGAGGAGTCTTAGCTGGTGCTCACGTTCCTCCTGGCCAGCATAGCAGGTGGAGGTTATTTGAGACCAGTGACTGAGGGGCTGGGGAGAGAGAGTGTGAGCCCTCATCTGCAAACTATAAGTTAGGTTAATAGTATGAACCACAAAGATTAACCCCATATTCATTTTTCTCTTGGAAAAAAATTCAGTAGGCTATCAGTATGAGGCCAAATATTTACTCTTCTCCAAGAGTGCTTCCGTTTAAGAAGACTGTGGAAACTACAAGTAGTTGATTTGGCAAGTGCTGATAACACAGGTCAGGGAGTGGAAAGATATGAAAAGGGCAAGAAGGCAGAAGATAAAGGAAACTTTATCAAGCAAGCTCCACTGTGGGCAATGACTGCCTAACCCTAGGAAATAGTAGAAACAGCACAAGCCTGAGAGATATGCGAGGCTCCTATAGCACTTGCCCAAAGACCACAGTAGAACCGGTAAGGTTCGCTTCAAAGACCACAGTGGATCAGAAAACCCCATCCTATTCATTGATTCATGATACTGAGTGTTAAAACCCTACTTGTAATACTGGGTTTTGCTTTGGTCAACTCCATCATTAAAATCAAACCACTTTAGTCAATTTTGCATATCCTTGAACTACTAAAATGTTTTATACATATATATAATTTCAAACAAGAACAATAAAGAGTTAGCATCTCTTAGAAAAATAGATCCATTATGATGGCATGAGAAGTACAGAGCATGATTGAAGAGGTCAGCAAAAATACATGAGTTCCTTACTTCTAAAAAAATGTATAACTAGCATTATAAAGGATGTGTGTTTTCTAAAATTTCTTCAACCACTGTGATCTTACTATGTTAATATACAATGCAATATAATAGCGGTCTACTCGCAGTTATTTAGGTATGTGCAGCTAAATGAGCCAATACTAAAAATAAACAGGAGCACTTTCTTGAAGACCTTACATGTCTGTATCCTACAACACACATTGCCATTCTATATTGTGGGTTCACTTTTTCATGAGTGCAAAGCCAATAAACACAGCTAAGGAGATAAAGGATGGACTTAAGCAAAGAGTAGTTGATGCTGAGCCACATACAAGTAAGTATGGTTGGAAAACGTAGATTTAGGCTTGCTCAGTAGAATGTTCACTGTGGAGTGTTTAAATAAATATTAAATAGTCACAGAACACAATGTTTCATCCATCAAGGCACTGTTCCATATATGTCAGTGTGAACATAAGTTAGGGAGCTAACAGAAAAATGAGGAAATTTTGTAGTAAGTCCCTAGAGGTTATGTGATAGCATTCTTAGGTTGGTGAACTTTTGTGGTATGCTAAGAATGTGTTCTAGAGGTTTTGTCTGATAGTCACAAGGATGCCAGGTATAAGAGTGATGTCTCAATGAGTAGATGTTTGCTGTGTAAGCCTGCACTCTGCATTATGATCCCCAGAACCCATGTAAAACCAGTAGCATATGCATCTGTAACTCCAGTACACTCCTTTTGGGGAAATAGGGGGCAAAGCCATTAGAATCCCTGAATATTTCTGAGCCATTTAGTCTGCCATACAAGGCAGTGGACAAAAAAGTGACCCTGTCTCAAACAAAGAGGGAAGCAACAACTGATGCCTTAAGTTGTCCTCTGACACCTATATGGGCACCATGGCACATGCATTGTCCCGTACACACACCATACATACACACTTCAAAACCTAACATAATTTGAGATTTGGATCTGTAACATTCCAATCCCCACCATCACAGAAGTTCTAGTCGGACAACTAGTTTGCATCGTCAACATAGATGTGGCTTTTGGGGGTGACGTCTATTTCTTGAGTGAAGTGATGGAGGTGGGTCTTGTATCTTATCTGTTGCTTTCATTGGTTAACTAATAAAGAAAACTGCTTGGCCTGATAGGACAGAAAATTAGGTAGGCCGAGTAGACAGAACAGAATGCTGGGAGAAAGAAGCCGAGTCAGGCATTCGCCATGATTCTCCCACTCCAGATAGACGCAGGTTAAGATCTTTCCTGGTAAGCCAGCTCATGGTGCTACACAGAATATTAGAAATGGGTTAGATCAATATGTGAGAGCTAGCCAATAAGAGACTGGAACTAATGGGCCAAGCAGTGTTTAAAAGAAAGAAAAAAAACCACAGTGGGGGGCTGGAGAGATGGCTCAGAGGTTAAGAGCATTGCCTGCTCTTCCAAAGGTCCTGAGTTCAGTTCCCAGCAACCGCATGGTGGCTCACAACCATCTGGTGCCGTCTTCTGGCCTGCAGACATACATACAGACAGAATATTGTATACATAATAAATAAATAAATATTAAAAAAAACCAGTGGAACCGGTGAGGTTCGCTTCATTTAGGGAGCTCATCTGGGAAAGCTTCCCATTCCTAAGGTTTTGTAGCAGCTGCTCATTCAGGGTAGTTCAGCAGCCCCTGTTGTGATGCACTTGAATGAGTCCCAGCACTTGAATTCGACTTCAACATTTTGATCCACAACTAACCAGACAGCCAGGAAGATGTTGAACTCCTCTTGACTCTCAGTTTGTTTGTTTTCGTTTGTTCGTTTGTTTTTCCATCTATCAGTTATCAAATGGGGAGAAGGCCTGACAGTTTCTCCTCACAGGAATAAAGAGAGACTCAACATCAAAATAATGTAATATACATCTGGAGTGTATTGGTTACTGTTCTCATCACTGTGGCAAAATACCTTACAGAAGCAGCTTAAGGGAGAAGAAGTTGATGCTGGCCCAGTTTCAAAAGGGGCCATCCATCATCTTAGGGAATTCATGGTGACTGAAGTGGTTTGGGCCATGGGGTGGTTTGAATGAAAATGGGCCCCATAGTGGCATTATTGGAGGTACAGCCTTGTCGAAGTAGGTGTGGCCTTGTTGGAGGAAGTGTGTTAGGGGGTGGGTCTACAGATGCCAACTGCCCCTGGTGGTTCACTTCTGCTAGCTGGGGCACAGTCCCAAATGTTTTACAAGCTCTAAAAGACATCACTATCATATAGAGATCAAGTGTTCAAACACATGAGCTTGTATGGGATACTTTACATACAAACCATAATAAGAAATTAATAAACTTTTCCTATAAAAAACATGGAATAAGTATCATAAGCTCTTACAGACTTTGTGGCGTCTGTCACAACTCATCATCCCTACTATTGTAACTGAAAAAGAGTCTTGACAATTGTTAACCATGAATATAACTGTACTCCAATAAATTTGAATGTACAAAATAGGGTGGCAAGCTAGATTTGAGCTACCTATCCATTGGTTGTGACCTTCTGACTTCCTATATATACAAAAGACCTTGGTAAATGTTAGTGCTACACACATTTCAAAGTTCATTTCTTTCACACTCAATAAGCCATCGAACTCATGACATACTGTCATTCTGGGGCTATTTCCCTCCCTCACACAGTGCCTGCTAATTGAGTACTAGTTCGGTGAAAAGCGCTGTGGCAGCTCTGAAGGTGTGGGACATTCCGTGCTAATAAAATGGCCACAACCCACACCTAGCTCCTTGAAGTAGCATCCAAACCCTGTCCCTCTACCAGTCTGTGCCATTAGAGTGCTATTCCATTGAGTCAACAAGTGACCAGCTACAACTGCATTACTTGAGAAAGAGCAGCTTCCCCCTACATTTGCAGCACTCCTTCCTAGACCCCAGAGAGAGCCTTAACAATGAATTATATGCTCTTAGATGGTTGTCCAGTTTATAAATATAAGTATTTGAGATAGAGGCCACTGCTGTTTGTTGCTCAGACTTCTCTCTCCTTCCTTGTAGTTTCACCAATGCTTTGAAACAACACTGTAAGTCAGCAGAAGTCATTGTAACCCTCCCTTAAAGATTCGTTTATTTTTATTTTATGTGTTATTTTATTTTATGTGTGTGGTTGTTTTGCCTACATGTATCTCAGTGTACCACATGCATACAGTTCCCCCAGAGTCCAGAATAGGGCATGAAATCCTCTGGAACTGAAATTCAAGACTGTAGTCAGTCACCATATGGATGCTGGGAACTGAACTCAGGTCTTCCACAAGAGCAACAAGAGCTCTTACCTGCTCAACCATCTCTCCAGGTCCATTCTAAACTATTTATGACAGACTCTTGGCCTTGGGAGTGTGGTCGATTGAGACTTTCTGGTGATAAGACCTCTTTTGAGGGGCGAGAATGAACAATTATTAACTAACCATTCACTATGGCTCTTTGGGGCTCCTGTGGTCAAAGCTCAGAAGTACTGCTACTGACAGCCATGATAACATCGAACGTAGATGATAGTAACACAATGTAATCCAAGGGTCTCTGACAAGTTATTTGAGGATGCTAATTACCTAAGCTGAGAGAGATCCACATGACCATCCATGTAAAGTCACTACGATAACTTACAAAGTCACTTTTACCTCCCCGCAGGCTTGTTTTCACCCTGGATCTAAACTGAGCCCGATACTGTAACATCACTCCCCTAAATACCAGTTTCCATGAAAAACTCAAGAATGGAGTGGGAAATATGGCTCACCTGTTACAAGTATCTGCTGTTCTTCCAAAGGACCCAAGTTTGGTTCCCCACATCCACATGTGGTTGTTCATTCACGACTGCCTGTAACTCCAGCTCTATGAGCTCTGACACACTACTGGCCACTGCAGGCACCCGAACACAGGTGACACCCACACATACACAGACACAGGGATAAGAATAAGATACATCTTTTTTTGTTTTTTTTTAATAAAATTCATCTTTAAAAACAATAAACATAAGTCTTGTGTAAGTAGGGATATGCACGCCTATTCGAATGCAATGTGTACTAGTGTGGACCCCATGGAGACCATTGCTGCTTGACAAAGTTCCAGCATTTCGACATTTGCAGACCACAATTCTCCAGCACCTTTTTACTTTCATTTTTAATGATTCTCGCTGTGTGCAATGGGAGTTCCTTTATGCCTTTTCCTTTGGGAGATTTTGTGTGGGCTTCAGTGGAGGATGAGGATGTATACAATGGTAGCCTCTTTAAACAAAACAATTGTTTGGATAAAATCCCCACCATTTGAGAGGCAGAGGCAGCAGAATTGGCTCAGGGGCAAGGCAGACTGGCATACACAGGGATCCTAGGCCAGCCAAAATTACTCAGCATAGTAGCCATTGCAGCTGAGCAGTAGCAGAGAATGCAGAAAAGTCCTTAGGGCCACTGTCAGAACTACATCCTGGCTTGGGCACCCTCACAACTGCGTTCTTCCTTGCCTCTGCCTCCTATCTCGCCCCTTTATTTTCTTGTCTAGCTGCCACCTCCCCAACATCAGCACTGGACTGTTTCTAAGAGCCACAAGCTTCTGAATGGCCTTCTCTGATGTAGAATAAAGTTTTGGTACAGACAGGCATAGTGGATGCTTTCTGGGCTGCTCACAGTAAGGGTTGACATCTTGTTGCCCTCAAGAAGAAAGTGAAACTATCTGCCAGCAAGGTCAGGTTTCATAAAGATGGTTTTCTTCCTGTGTGGCTCATCAGCTCTATAGTATTTCCTCCACAAGCAAAGCATCAGTTAGAACTGAGAGTTGTCTACTTGTTATCATTTCTCTTAGCATACTTTACTTTGAAATTTCAGTCACTTCATAAGAATGACATAGTACAGCATGTATTGTTTGTGTCTAGTATCTTTCCCTTATTATAGTGTTTATGAGACTGACCCATACTGTCTTGTATCAGGAGTTCATTATTTATTTACTTATTTTAATCCAGGCTGCAGTTTCCCCTCCCTTCTCTCCTTCCAGTCTTCCCACCCCACCCCTTTGTTCCCACACCTAAATCCACTCCTCCTTCATTTCTGTTCAGGAATGGCCAGGCCTCCCATGGAAACCAACAAAACATGGCATATCAAGTTGCAGTGAGACTAAGCACCTCCTCTTGTATAAAGGCTGGGCAAGATGACCCAGTATGAGGAGTAGGGTCCCAAAAACCAGTAAAAGAGTCAGAGACAGTCCCTGTTCCCGCTGTTAGGAGTCCCACAAAAAGACCAAGCTAAAAAAAATGTCACATATATGCAGAATGCCTAGGTCAGTCCCATGCAGGCTGCCCGGTTGTCAGTTCAGGTTTTGTAAGCCGCTATGAACCCAGGTTAGTTGATTCTGTGGGTTTTCTTGTGTTGTCCTTTATCCCTCTGGCTCCTACAATTATTTCTCCCCGTCTTATGCAGGATTCCCCAAACTCTGCTTAATGTTTGGCTGCGTGTCTGCATCTCTTTCCATCCGTTGCTAGTTGAAGCCTCTCCAAGGACAATTAGGCTAGACACCAATCCCAGCACATCGTATAGGTAGGACAGACTGAAGGTTGAAGGTTATATGTCTGGATTGGTTTCCCACTCCAACCACTTGAAGTCTTGCTTGGTCACAGGAGATGGCCAGTTCAGGCTATATATCCACTATTGCTAGGAGTCTTGTGTGGGGTCATCCTTGTAGATTCCCAGGAGATTCCCTTGTACTGGGTTTTTACCTGACCCTGAAATGCGTCACTCTTTCCAGTCGTCTCATTCAGTACTCTCCTCACTCACCACCCCCCACAACCTGATCGCTCATGTTCCCATTCTCAACTGCCCTCAGTCCACTAACTAAATCTCTTCTATTTCCCCTTCCCAGGGGATCCGCGCATCCTCCCACAAACCCTCCTTGTTATCTAGTCTCTCCGAATCTGTGGATTGTAGCATAGTTCTCATTTATTTTACAGTTAATATCCACTTATGAGTAAGTGCAGTTCATTATTTTTATTACTGAGTATTATTCTGTTGCATGAGTGAACTGCAATTTGCTTATCTAAATCTGTTGATGAATATTTGTCGTATTTCTAATTTGTGGTTAAACAGAAACAAGCTTTTATATATATAAAAATTATATATATATATGTATATAAAATTTAAATTATATATATATATAATTTAAAAACAATCCCCTTAGTTTAATTAGCATTGCTGACATATGCATGTATGATGATAATGTGGGTTATTTACTTGATCATGGACAATATACCACTGGTTACACCCCTGAGCCACTCCCGGTGGCCATTAACTACCAATAGTTCCTTAGGTAGGGGTGGGATCTTCCACACTCCTCATCTACACTAAAATGTTAATGGGCTTGATCTTGGGAAGATCTTGGGCAGGCAAGCACAGCTGCCATGAGTTCCTGAAGGCAACGATTTTGTCATATCCAGGAGATGACATTTCAGAGCAACCCTCCCCATCTTCATGCTCTTACAAGTCTTCATCCCCTCCTTCCACGGTGTTTCCTGAGGTTTGAGTGGGGAATGATATAAAGCTCAAATTTTGGACTAAGCACACAGCAGACACTTATTCTCAGAATTCTGACCAGTTATAAGTCTCTGAATTAGCCTCTACCCACTACAAAAAAAGAAACTTCTTTGAAGAAAACAGTATTAATATATGGATTTAAACATAAATATTTAGTGTGTAGTTTGGCGACATGTTCAGTTCTCAAAACAATCACATAGGTTCCCCACTAGGTCCTATGGCTTCTCCAGATAACTGTTTTTGACTAAGTTTTTAGTATCATATATGAATTCCTTCCTGTATAGTATGCCTCAAACCAAATCAGAAAAATGGTTGGTTACTCCCATAACATTCATGTCACTACTACACCACTGCACACATCTTGCCTAACAGGTCAGTATTGTAGCAAACAGGGTCAATCACTGATTATGACTTTACTCCATCAACAGCTTACATAGCATCTTTCAGCACTATGAAATATAATCAGATGAGAGGAAATTTCCAGGCCAGTTCCAGCGTGATTTCTCCATTTCCTTCAAACAAATTACAACCAATAGTAGTAGCAATAGCCCATATTGTTTGGGGGACATTTATAGCCTCACGGAAGAATAACTCATAAAGCAGTATTCTACATCTGGCACATATTTTTCTTTAATAACCTATGACTTGATGTTTGGATGATTATATGTATTATTATATAAAGCTTTTGTAGGCATATATTTTTATTACCCTTAAAGAAATTCGAGGTCACAGCAAAACATATGTTTCAAACAAACTGACAAATGGATTTCCAAAGTAATCAAATTATGTTTTCCACTCTCCCCAACAATAAGACCTCTAGTCAATCCACATCATTAAATTTTATACTCAAAAATCTTTAAATTATACTCGTGATGAGTTTTATAGCATTTAAATTTTTTCTAATTGTCCATATCAATCATAGTGCTAGATTTCATTTTGTATTCGTTTGCTTGTATCTACTAGTATTTACTTGTATTTACTATTTATTAGTTTGATAAAGGGTCTTCATATATATCACACCCTGACCTGGTATTCAAGATCCTCCCAGATTGAGTCCCAAGATTTCAGGTATGTACTATCATACATGAATTCATTTTTATATTGCTAGGGATCAAACCCAAGGTCTCACGCATGAGAGATAGCCCCAGTACATTTTTGGATTATTTCATATTAATATTTTTGTTAATATATAAAGTAATGGGTTTCACTGTGGCATGTTCATACATGTATATTATTTACCTTGTTCTTGTTTGACATACCTCCAACAGGCAGTTTTCCTCTTGTCCCCTCTCTCTTTTGCTGGTCCATTTCCTCTCTCAAAATAGTTTGCCTTTCTGCTTTTCTACTATATATTCCATTACTCTCTCTTTGTACCTCTTCCTCCCCTCTCACAGTTCCATTTCTAATTTCACGTCCTGCACATTGTGTGGGAAGTCCTTCTGTATATGTGTGGATTTTTTGATTGATTAATGAATAAAAAAGCCCCTTGGGTCTATGACAGGACAGAATAGAACAAGGTGGAAATTCCAAGCAGAGATCGAGGAGAAAAGAAGGCGAAGTCAAAGAGATGCCATGTAGCTGTCAAAGGAGACAGAGGCACCCGAACCTTGCTGGTAAACCATGAGCCTCATGGTAAAATATAAAATAATAGAAATGTGTTCATTTAAGATGTAAGCATTAGATAATAAGAAGCCTAAGCTAATAGGCCACGCAGTGTTTTGATTAATATAGTTTCTGTGTGATTATATTGGGTCTGGGCAGCCAGGAAACAAACAAGCAATCTTTACCTACATACACATGTATAAATATATATATTTGTATCCAATGCATTAGTTAGGATTTATATTACTGTGATAAAACATCATGACCAAAAACAACTTGAGGAGGGAAGAGTTCATTTCTCTTATCTTTCCAGATAACAGTCCATTATCCAGAGAAGTCAGAGCAAGAAACTCATGGCAGGAACTAATACAGAAGCCATGGAGAAAGATGCTTTCTGGCTTGCTCCTCATTCAGCCTACTTTTTTATAGCATCCAGGACCACAAGCCCAGGGGTGGCACTGCCCAAAGAGACCTGGGCACTCTTATATTAATCACTAATTAAGAAAATGTACCACAGGGCGAGGCAAGTTCCATCCCCCTATCCTCTATTGTATAGGGTCTTAGAAACAGAGGCAGAGAACCTCATCGGAACACTGGACTGAGCTCCCAAAGTTCAGTCAAAAAGTGGCACCAGGATTTAGACCTACTGCTTGTACTGGCTTTTTGGGAACCTATTCTCTTTGGAGTGGATGGGGGTGGGGGTGAGGAGATAGATGGAGGGGATGGGAGGAGGGGAGGGAGTGGGGACTGGGCTTGATATGTAAAATGAAAAAAGATAGTTTGTTTTCTTAAAAAAAAATAAAAGAAGCTGGGCAGTGGTGGCGCACGCCTTTAATCCCAGCACTCGGGAGGCAGAGGCAGGAGGATCTCTGTGAGTTCGAGGCCAGCCTGGTCTACAAGAGCTAGTTCCAGGACAGGAACCAAAAACTACAGAGAAACCCTGTCTCGAAAAATCAAAATAAATAAATAAATAAATAAAAAATAAAAGAAACTAAAAAGAAAAAAATAGCCAGCTTGTCCAGACTCTGCGTTTGAGAAAAAGGTGGCATTTACCCTTCTAAATCTGGTTTATTTTGCTTAACACAATGATCTTCATTTCAGTCTATTCTTGTATTCTTTTTTTTTTGTTGGCCAGTGAGTAGCTCTAGAAAAGGTACATGTTTTTCTTTAAAATGATACAAAAGCACAAGCCATAAAAGGAAATATTGATAAATGTGATATTATTAAAATGAAAACCCTCTGTTCATTAAAAGGCACTTTTAAGAATGTGAAAAGGCCAGTCACTGATGAAACATCTACACATACCAAAAGAATTCTCATATCCACAATATATAAACTCCTAGGAATATATATAGAAAGGCAAATGCCTAAATTTAGAAATAAGTTAAAGTTTTCAACAGATATTTTGCAAAGAGAATATCCAAATTCCCATCAGCAAATGAAAAAGTCTATCATTTCATTAATTATCATAAAAAGCAAACAAACCACAGTGAGATTACCACACAATGAGCAGAACAACCAAAATTAATGATTGAGAACACTAACAGATGACAAGGAGATGGGACCTACATTAATTGTGGGAGTGGAAGTTTGAAACCCTGAGAGTAAAGACTTAGTACTGAAAAAATAATTACTGGAAATAAACATGACCTAGCAATTCAACTACTAAATAGAACACCAAGAAAATTGACTACACATATATTACAAAGATATATTGACTCAGAATGGGTATAAGAGAACCTTTCAAGTTACTGAAAATATTCAATATTTTTACCTGGCTCATGTGAATTTATCAGGTTACACTCCTGTATTAGTAACTTTTCTGGCTGTAAGTATGGCAGCCAGGGCAGTAGCCGAGAACTCGCATGCCACAAGCAGGAAAAAGCGAAAGTTGACTAGAAATGGTGTCAATCTTTTAACTGTCAAAGCCATCTTATAGTGACATACTTCCTCCAACAAGGCCATACCTCTTAGGACTCCCCAAACAGTATCACCGACTGGAGACAAAACATTCAAATGCCTGAGACTGTGGGGGACATCTCATTCAAACCACCATAAAATATGTGAATACGTCATAGTTTAACAATTTAGTACAAGTTACAATAGACATCTCTGAGAACTGAAACAGCGAGGAATGGCCCTTTAAATGATAGAATCTTAAGAATGTCAAATTGTTAGCCACTGCCGCCACCACCAGTAAAATAACCCTCAGTCGTTTGTTTCCTAAAGTGAGATGGAAAATATTCCAGCTAAACACGGTCTACCTTATAAACCATTGCCAAGAGACTTGATTCCCAGGATCTTTTCAAGATTGCTAATTAGCTCTGATATGTCATGACCTCATTTGGAAGGATTAGAAGCTCTTCAATGCTGTTAACATCCCAATATTGGATTATAGCACCCAAATTAACTCATATTTTTCTGGTCACTTGGTTTCACCAATATAAATTTGAAGAAAATTGCATTACAAACCACGCTTAGGAGCTGTATCCACAATATTGAGATGCCAAGCCTGTGAGAAGATGGCAGGGTACCCCAGCATTCTGGCATCCTGACATGTGTACAAGTATGCGTGTATACGTGTGTGTGTTTATAGTCTGGCCAATGATAGACTTCTTTCCTTTTATACTATTTTATAATTTTAATTATAATTTGTTTCTATTGTTTCAGTCCAAACAGGAGAGCAGAAATAATGTTCAGAATGATACTCCTTTTTTAATAGAACATCACCCGTGCTTTCCTTTACAGAGTCAGAATACTAATGAAGGAGAAATGCAGAGTTGTTGAGGGTAGAGCAGTAGGAAGGAGGGGCATGAGCAGAATCTTATTGGAGTAACAAGATGCCCTTTTGAGGAACTAAAATGCCAACAAGAGGATTATGATTTATAAATTATAATAACACATATTTGGCAACTCCAACCATAGAATTCACATGAGACTGAATAAGTTTCATCTTTCCACAGAGGAAAGGCTAAGAGCAAATAAATCGCACATGCATAATGAAGTTTCACAACAGCTTTTTAAACATGAAAATTTCCCTCCTCTTGTCACTCTGGGAACAAATTCTGCACATCTTAAAGAAGTTGTTCAAATATACTATGCCAATCTTTTGGGGGCTTGGGGGAGTAAATGGGATATAGTAAGGAAAATAGTTTCCATGTGTAGTCAATAATCCCAGCTATTTATAGGGAACAATGTTCAGTCCAGTGAGAAAATATTCATTAGTCTTCTTCCATTTGGGAAATATGCTCTCATTTGAGTGTTGATGACTGATGGGTAGCACTCAAGGAAAGCTTGGGATGGTTCATGGGAGAACACAGTGTTGGTAACAATGTGCAAAAATTAAAGGTTGAGTTATGTTCCAAGAGAATCAGAGCCATGCTCCAAGCTTTCCAAATGGAAAAGCCAACTATGCACAGGAGACCTTAACTTTGGTTACGGCACAGCCCAAGGGAGCCCTCTCAGAGCTGGTGTAAGGCATGGAAGTGAGGCAGTCGCCAGACAAGAGAGCAATAAAGTTGATAAACAATTGATTTTGAATAGCTGAGCAAAAAAATGTACTTGCCAAAATGTCCAAACATGGGGAATTTTATAGGGGAAACCATACAGCACATTGCCTTCCAAAATAACCCTCAAGGCCACAGAAAGACAATAGTAACTAATTAAGGGAAACCTTCTCCCCAGGCGAGCCAGCAGCGCTTAAAGTGAAATGAGGAAGTCTGATTTTAAAAATGTTTTCTTTCCAGCAGACTTTTTCCTAATTATTTTTATTAGTTCTTTTTCAAATTAGTGTACAAGGTAGTGGGTTTCATTATGACATTTTCTTATTTTGTCAATCGTCCTCCCCTCCCCAACGACCTGCTTCCTTCCATCCTGCTCAGTCCCTTCCTCCCACGCTAGCCCCTCTTCTGCTTCCATGTCACATGCATTCTATTTCCCTTATCCTGACTTCCTTTTCTTATGGCATGGTTCCCTTTCTGGTTTCATAAGCTAGACCCACGCACAGACACACGCACACACACACACACACACACACACACACACACACACACACACTAAAATCTACGATCTTCATATGAGAGAAAACACCACTCATTTTTCTGCAAATATCATGATTTCATTTTTCTTAATGGCTGCATAAAATTCTATTTTCTATATGGATCACATTCTCTTTATCCACTCATTCATCTGTTGGTTGACATCATGGCTGGTTCCATCTCCTAGCTAATGTGAATAATGCAACAGTGAACATGGATGTCCAGGTAGCTCTTTGCGGACAAAATTTTCACTTAAATTTCTTCTTTCAATTGATACAGACACAAGAAATGCATTCGGTAATGAGGTAGCAGTGATGATTCGATGTATGTACACATTCTGTAATGTTTCAATCAAGTTAACATATCTGTCTCAAGTGTTCATCATTTCTCTATGGTGAAAATATTCCAAACAATTTTATGACCTATTGAGACATGAAGTACATTATTCTTTGTACCCATTTTCATGTACTGATTCTAGAGAACTGTATGTAGCTTGGTACAAATTGGTCAAGTTTTCCTCATCTCCCCTACCCACTACATACTTCATTCTCCCAAGCCTGTGGTGACGACTTTTTTACTCTCAAAGTCTAAGGACATTTGTGGGGGGTTGGGGGTGCTTAGGGAATTGAACTTGGGTTCTTGAGCTCCCATAGCATCTGCTTTACCAGCTTGAGCTAGTTACCCAGTCCAACATCAATATTGTGCATTCCTCACAGGACTGAGCTCATTCTGCACCTGAATTCCTGAGCAGGACCTGCTTTATTTAGCATAATAGACTCTTTTCATTTCCACTCACGTTGTCGCAAATAACAAAATTTCATCTTTTTTCCATCTGACTAGTATTCTCTCATGTACACATACTACATTTTCGTTACTGTTGATGGACAGATAGTTTGACTTTATAGCCTGGCTATGACTTCTTTATTGTTTTAAGATGTATTTTTATTTGCGTGCGTTACCCCCCAGATGCCAAAAAAGGACATTATATTCCCTGGAGCAGAAATTACAGGAGGTTGCGAGCTGCCGTGTGAGTACTGGGAACCAAAATTGCTTCTTCTAGAAAAGCAAGTGCTCTTAACTGTTGAACCATCTCTCCAACCTTCATTGTGACTTGTTATCAATAGATTTAAAAAATTGTTCTTCTTGCTTGTTTTAATTGTTTTGTTTTCTGACTATCAAGTGCTATCTGGAGGAAGGATCATCGAGGACACTGTGGAACATTAGAATATTAGGACACATTGCATAATGCATAATGTCACAGGGTGAGGGATATATATATATATATATATATGTGTGTGTGTGTGTGTGTGTGTATGTATGTGTGTATATATATATATATATATATATATATATATATATATATATATATATATTCAAGCTGTACATTATCCAGCTCTCAAGTAGAGGATTTTGTATCAATTACCTGGGTTACCCAAAGGGAGCATTTTTCACAGCAATGTGACACTAAAATACAAAGAAGACATATATTTCTGTCCACAGTCTAGAAGATCACAGTCTACTGTTTCTTTGTTTTGGAGAGCTCCAAGCAGCCATTCCAGCAATTTAATGGATTGCTAAGCCTCTGCTCACTCGCTCTCAGTTCCCCTTCTCTTCAATGTCTTTTCAGATGTTTCATGTCTTGGCATAAACTGGAGGCAAAGATGGGGAGAGAGCTTAGAATAAACGCTCGATTCTCAGGCGTGAAGGCTCCTGCTGAGTCCCCGCCTATCTCTGACAGTATCTCCACTTGGACAGTTGGCTACTTCCATCTGAAAATCAAGCAGCTTTGGAGTCTTGCCAACCGAACAGCCCAGAAGCGGGTTATAGATTCGAGCTCTTACAGGAGCCTCAGAAAAATGGTTTCTAGTCTGAGACAAGAGAAGCCCTCTTCTTAGGTTTCTCCAAAACTCTAAATATAGCAGGGAAACAACAGACTCTCTTCTTTGCCTTCTCTGATTGTACACAAAGATCTCCTCTGCATAGCACTGGAAACTTAAACTAAAACATGCTTTAATCACAGTCACTGTCCGTCTCCCAGCTCTCCAGATCCAACCCCCCTTCCCTACTCATACACATTTTTGTCATTTATTCTTTATAAAGTTTTCAAGCACCATTTTGTGCTCCCCAAATATTCGTGAGAAGTATACAACTCCTAGAGGATCTTTCCATCTCTCAACCCTCATCTGAGAAACTTCAATTTGCAGTAGATGATGATTGACAGAGGTGGTAATTAGCAAGACTAATCAAGGTACAGAGAATAAGAGAGTGCAGAATGTTCAGCCCTCAAGAAAGCATATATATTTTACCTAACTACTCCCCAGCTTCAGAGATCATTGCAAAAGAGGGGAAGAGAGAGTATAAGAGATAGAGCTAGTGGACTACAAAGGAACATCTGGACACAGCAGGACAGCTGCACATATGAACCCACAGCAGCTACTTATATTTTTCAACTGTTTTCATATATATCATTCAAAGAAATGAATACACAGCTGCCTGTACACAGCAGGGAAAGGGGAATTTAAATACTTGAGTATTTACTTATTTGTTTTATGTGTATAGGTGTTTTGCCAACATGTATATATGTTTTCATGCACATGCCTGATGCCCATGGAGGTCAGAAAAGAGAGCACTAGATTCCCTGGAACTGGAGTTAAAAATGACTGTGAGACACACCATGGGGGTTCTGGGAACCAAGCCCAGGTCTTCTAGAAGAGGCACTAGAGTGATTTTAAGCACCTAACGATCTCTTCAACCTCCTAAAAGAACATTTTTGTAAGTTAATACATAGCAATAATATCCACTCTAAATTTCCAGAATTTATCTTTCCCCATACAACTATAAGCAGGAATGGTGAGAGTCGTGTTGCCAAATGTCTGATATCCTTCACCCACAAAGTCACATCAGTACCTGTATCATAGAAGTCAATGAGAAAATGAAAGGATGAACAAACTAACATTTTTAATGATGGAATTTCATACTTGTACCATAGGCTAAAGCCACTCTGACATTTCTGTTGCTTGGTCACCTCCATCTGAATCCTAATCTCATAAAGGCATGGGAGCCAGAACAGAAACCATGTCTACCATTGTTGCCCTCAAGGAAGTTCTTGCCTAGGTCAAGACAGGGCTTGTGCCCACGGACCATTAGAAAGCAGTGTAAGGTGAGGCTGAAAAGTACATCCTGCCTGCTATGAGAGTTCATGGGTGAACATGCAAAATGCATCACTTTTTATCCTTTTAGCTAAGATCAATTTTCAAAGGGCAGAGGGCATTGTATATTTGCAGCCGAGAAGTCTGGGCTGGCTTCAGAAGGTAGATAGATGTATTATTACATGATGAAGTGGTTTAAGTATCAATAGGATGAATGTAGCTGAATAACCCTAGGGAAACTTGGGACAGTTGGTCAGAGAAAACCTATGACTAGAACACTAGGAAATCTTGTTGGACAATCTTTAATCCTCACACATTTGAGGACTAAGGGTAAAACTTTGGGTAATTTTCTAATCGACTTTCCTTTGCTGTGAAAAATGCCACGACCAAAAGCAACCTGGGGCAGGAAAGGGATTCTCAGAGCTTCCCATCACATTCCATCACTGAGGGAAACCAGGGCAAGAGTTCAAGACAAGAACCTGGAGGCAGGAACTGATACAGAGGGATGCTACTTACTGGCTTGTGTCCCAGGCATTGATCAACTTTTGTTCTTATACACCCCAGGAACATCTGTTCAGGGATGACACTGCCCACAGTGATCTTGGCCCTCCCACACAAATCACTTATCAAGATGTAGACAGTTTCTCAATTGAGGTTCCTTCTTCTCAGATGAAGCTAACTCGTGTCAAATTTGAAAAAAAAAAAAAAAACCTAACCAGCACAGGTAAAAGTACTATTTCTAATTTTCCTTACTGCAATTTAGCTCCATAGTAGTTCTGTTTTAGTTGGGGTTTCTATTGCTTTGAAGAGACACCATGACCGCAGCGATTCTTATAAAGGAAAACATTTAATGGGGTGGCTTCTAGTTTCAGAGGTTCAGGCCATTATCATCATAGTGGGACATGGCAGCATGAAGGCAGACATGGTGCTGGAGAAAGAGCTGAGAGTTCTACATCTTGATTTTCAGGCAACAGAAAGTGGTCTGTGACACTAGGCATGACTTGAGCATATATGAGACCTCAAAGCCTGCCTCCACAGTGACACACTTCCTCCAAGACCACACCTACTCCAACAAGGCCACACCTCCTAATAGTGCCACTCCCTTTGTAGGCCATTTTCTTTCAAACCTCCACATTTCACTCCCTTGTCCCCAAGGCAAAAACATATTCAGTCCAACTTCAAAAGTCCCCATAGTCTATCACAGTCTCAACAATCTTTTAAAGTCCAAAGTTCAAAGTCTCTTCCAAGATTCATGTGATCTCTTAATTGTAATCACCTGTAAAATCAAAATCAAAAAATGATCACATACTTCCGACATACAACGGCATAGGAAAGAAAGCATAGAGAGTAAATACTGTATCAAAGTAAGACCAAAAAAACAGCTGGACATATTCCAATACATTCCAAAACATAGGAAAGGGAGCATAGTGAGTAAATACGGGACCAAAGTAAGACCAAAAACCACCTGGACAAGTTCCAAACTGCATCTCCATGTCTGATATCAAAGTGCTCTTCAGATCTCCAACTCCTTTCAACTTTGTTGACTGAAACACACTTCTCTCTCTTGAGCTGCTTGTGCTCCCTGTTAGCAGCTCTCCTTGGGCTTTTCATGGCTCTGGCATCTCCAACATCTTGGGCTCTCCAAGGCAATCCAGGCTTCAACTTCTCAGCTTTCCACAATGGGCTCTCTGCTAGACCTCCATTCAGGAACACCCTTGGCACATGCCTGGCCTCAGCAGCTTTCTTTAGGCACTGGGGCAAAATCATAACCCTTTTCTTCTATCCTTAACTCTAAAGCCAGAACTGTGTGGCTGAAGCTGCTAAGTTCTGTAGCTTTCTGAGACCGGAACATGGCCCTCTTGTTCAATTACATCTTTACAAGCTTTCTGGTTGTGATAGTTACCTTTACAGTCTAAGCATGGTTATCCATGAACCTGTTCTGTAGACCATTCTAGACTTAAACTTAGAGATCTGCCAGCCTCTGCCTTCGAAAGTGCTGGGATTGAAAGTGTGTACCACCAGACCTGGCTCTAAATTATTCTTTAATTCCTTTTTATAAGTTGGAAACTTAGCTGGGTGGGATCTTTCCCTGAGGTCATCACTACCTCTACTCTATTCCTTAATCTGCTTATCTCCTTGAATATAGGACTTAGCTCCATTCCACTTCCTGGTGTTCCTTTTCTTCTCAAATTATTCTGCATCTTGTGTTTTTCCTTGCTCAGCTTGCTCACTTTCGTTATAAATCTTCATTAGAGTTAGCACTAGTAATCACACAACAGAGTGAATACTAGGCTGTTTTGAGATTTTCTCTGCCAGTGGAATTAATCCAAAACTCTTTATGTTAGCCTCAGGCAGACTCCTTGGACAAGGGCAAAAAGCAGGCACATTCTTCACCAAAATAATCACAAGACTGGTCTCTAGGCAACTTGCTAACATTTTTCTCCTCTGAAACCTCTTGAGCCATCCTGCACAGTTCAAGTCATTCTCAGCACCATTCTCTTCCATGCTCCTACTTGTATGACCCATTCAGCAGTGCTTAAAGCATTCACTGCTTTCCTAGCCCAAAGTCCCAAAGTTCAAATTCCTCCAGGAAAAGCATGATCAGGCCTATCAGAGCAATACTCCAGCCCCTGGCACCAACTTCTGTCTTAGTTAGGGTTTCAATTGCTTTGAAGAGACATTATGACCACAGCAACTTTTATAAAGGAAAAAAAATTAATTGGGCAACCTATAGTTTCAGAAGTTTAGTCCATTATCATCATGGTGGAACATGAAAATGGCAGCATCCAGGCTGATAAGGTTTTGAAGTTCACAGTCCTATGTCTTGATTAGGACGTGAGCTAACAGGAAGTGCTCTGAGACACTGGGCATGGTTTGAGCATATATGAGACTCAAAGCCTGCCTCCACAGTGACACACTTCCTCCAACAAGGTCACACCCCCTAATAGTGCCACTCCCTTTGGAGGCCATTTTCTTTGAAACCACCACAAGTTCCTAGGTGAAAACTCAAAAAAGGAAATATTCAATACCTTGGTAGCTGATTGATTGGTAATTTTTTTACAATCTCGATTTAGACTTTTATATAAGTCTAAATCAAGATTGTAAAAAAATAGCTTCCAATCACAACTCCGACAGTAACTGTCTGTGTGCAACCACTACTAGTTTTTCATTTTTTCTCAACTATGTAATACACAGATTGGATTTAAAAAATTGTCAATTACCTAGCACTTGAAATCACAGTCTGTTATATTAAGAAATCCTGTTGCAAAGATTATTGAAAGAAATGAGGCTTGGGGGTTTTCTGGGTGTTGTTGTTTGAGACAGGGTCTCATATAACCTGGACTGGCTTCATTATGCAACTGAAGATGGCCTTGAACCCCTGATGATCTTTCTTCTGTTTCCAAAGTGCTAGGATTGCAGTTGAGGCTATTTTTAAAAAGAAAATAAATATCATCAAGCAAAGATGGAAAAAGAAAGGATCAATAAATCTCCATCTGCTTACAACGCTAGCATATCAATGAAATCGCATTGCAGGCTATAGCTTCTTTTTTTTAAATAAAAATAGGTAAACAGAAAAACATATTGATTCCTAATTAGAAAGGAGTCATTGAGGAGTAGGAAGGAATGGGTGAACCAAGGGTGTGGTCCTCTATCACTCTAGAGTAAAAAGTTTGCAAAGACCCGGATTCCCCTTTATGCCCTCCAATCTAAGCTGAGAAGTCAACAGGGAAAAGTTGCAGTTCTGCTGAAATCAATCAGAATGTTTGTCATTCCTTGAAACCTTCTCACTAAATTAATTCCAATGGTTCTCTGCTGACTGCACTTTTGGGTGGGGAAAGGGAGGAAGAGGAAGAGAAAAGGCCAGAAATTTGTCAATGGAAAAGAATCTCAGGGGCTGGAGAGATAGTTCAGCCGTTAAGAGCACTGACTGTTCTTCCAGAGGACCCGGGTTCAATTCCCAGCACCCACATGACAGCTTACAACTGTTAGTCAAGTTCCAGGGGACTTGAAACTCTCACATGAAGGCAAAACATCAATGTACCTAAAATAAAAATAAATTTTGGAAAAAAAACTCTCAAGACTTTTAAATTAATTTTTCTTATTGTTCATATTTCTGTCTTTACTATAGTATTTCAGTCACATCATACGTTTATAATCCACTATAGATTTGCTAGCTCTCACGGGCCACCAAATATCCAAAAATGATCTCAAACTGGGCTATAGGAAGAGGTCTGGTGGTTAGATAAAAGCCAGCATTCCTCTGAAACTTGTGAAATAGGTTTCCATCTTCCAAAGGAGTCATTTCCTTTACCTCTGGCAGAAGGGACATATGGTTCCATTGGCATATGCCTATGGGTACATATCAAAGCTCATGCCAGCCTCTAGGCTCCCTTAGTCCCTAGTCACAAGCACTTGTTATCCATTTCAAAGTCTGCAGTAGCATCCTAGCTCTCTTCTCATCTCCTTAGGCTTCGCTCTTCCCAGATGGCAATGGTTTTCCTCCTTGAAGCTGCCCTTCTCACAAATAGCCCCGGTTGTGTCCAGTCTGTTTCTCTTTCTCTGGATTCTGGACTCTTTCAGATGACTCTGAATACCGTCTCTCTTGTATTAATAATAATAATAATAATAATAATAATAATAATAATAATAACCCTTCCCCTTAAACCATATATGGAGTGCCCAGTCATGTTGGCAGTTTCTTTACTTGTCGAAAACAAGATATTTGTTTTATCTCATTATATGTGATTTTTTTTTTGTAACCACAAAGAAAGAAGAAAGGGCTGGTAAGATGGCTTAGCAGGTAAAAAAGCATATGCTACCAATCCTGACAGCCTGAATTCAATGGCTGAGATCCAAGGTAAAGAAGAACAAACTCTTGCAAGTTGTCCTCTGATCCCTACATAATCATATATCGTAGTGTGTGTGTGTGTGTGTGTAGAGCTCACTTCCTCTTCCTCCCAGTATTCTGTTCTGTTTTCTCCTCCCACCTATCTTCTAATCAATAAAATGGGCCAAGGCAGTTCCTTTATTAGCCAGTGACCTTCCTCCATCGTGTGTGTGTGTGTGTGTGTGTGTGTGTGTGCATGCGTGTGCATAAATAAGCATAAAAAATTAAAAGGGGGCTAAAAATGAACGGGGAAGAACTTGGAATTTTTGTTTTTTTAAGTCAGGGCATCTCTGTGTAGCCCTGACTTGTCTCAAATCCACAATCAGGATTCAGCTTCTATATCACTGGCATTATGGATGTGTACCTTATATTTAGTGAATAGAAATGGAAGCATTTTAGATCCCAGTACAGGTAATTCTTGGATTTGTTCGTCTCTATATAAGATGTTCAAAACACCATATTTGTGGTGTCTGGTCACTCACAATGATCCTGTCTTGCACTCTTCCGAGAAATCCCGACATGAACCAAGGACCTGGAGCAATAAGAATGTCTATGTATTTAGGCATTTTCAGCGAACCATAAGCAGTACCTGAGATATCAAAAAGATGCAAGGTCAGCCCTGTTAAGAGCTAGGATCCAGCTTCAGAGGGAGCACAGCTAACAAACACAGCAGGAAAGCAAAAACTGAATGATGAAAGGCTATGTGCCAGGGAGGAGCCAGGCTGCAAGCAGAAGAGAATGGAGTTGATCCTCAGCACAGTGCAAAAACCATGCCACAATGAAGACCCCGCAAAGAAGCCCACCAGAAGTCATTTCTAACCATCACCTTCTGTAGTAATAGGAGCGGTGGGGCTGCGTCCCCAGCACCCCGGTCGCCTGCTAGCTTATGCCCCGAAATAATTACACGGACACTGTATTCTTTTAAACACTGCTTGGCCCATTCTGCTTGGCCCATTAGCTCTAGCCCTTACTGGCTAATTCTGATATCCTGATCAACCCATCTCTAATAAACTGTGTAGCTCCGGTCTTACCGGGAAAGATTCAGCATGTCTGACCTGGCGGCTTGCTTCATCGTGCGCGTCTGCCTGGGAGAGCGGAGCATGGCCTCTCTCTGAGCTCACTTTCTCTTCCTCCCAGCATTCTGTTCTGTGTATTCCACCCACCTATGTTCTAACCTATGAGGGCCAGCCAAGCAGTTTCTTTATTTTTTTTTAACCAATGACCTTCCTCCATCAACCTTCTGCCTCCCATTTTAGTTTACATGACCTTGGTGATAGACTGGTTTCCTTGTGGTAAGACCCTCTAAGAAGACCTTACTCTTCGAAGCCAAAAAGGTTGAGTTACACAACAAAGAATTTTTAGTGCCTATACTTACGTTTAACAAATCAAACTCAGAAGTAGAACACAAGTACTGCCTATGACTAAATGGCAATTCACCATTGAATTGAATGCCTCATTTTTTAAATGAGAAAACTGAAAGTTAAACCCAAAATAACATGGGCAGCATCATGATGCTAAAGATTGCCAGATTTGCCAGAAATATAAGTCTCCTTTGGTGGCAGTTTTCAAAACGGCTTCCAACATTCTCCACTTCCTGCTACCATACCCTTGTGAAATCCCTTTGTTTTGAGTGTGGACTAGACCCAGTGACTGACAACCAGTTGTGGCAAAAGCAATGTACTGTCCCTTTAAGGATTAGGTTGTAAACCACTGTGACTTTGATCTCTATTTCTAGCCCTAGCTCCCTCTACTTGTTCACTTCCTGTAATGAAGCAGAGGCCATTTTGTAAATGGCCCTACAGAGATGCAGACATAGTGAGCGATTAAGAGCTGATTTCTAGTCAACAGCCAGAGAAAGATTCAGGCCCCCAGTCCAATCGCCTGTCAAGAACTGAATCCTGCCAATGATCATGTGCATGAACTTCAAAGCCATCAAGCTTGGAGATTAATATAGTCCCTGTCTTGTGGCCCTGTGGAGACTATGATCCCAAAGCCCCAGCTAAGCCTTGCCCACATTCCTAACTTACAGAAATTGCGAAATGACAATTTAGTGAATTAAACCTTTCTGTTCTGGGCAAGCAGTCAATAAGCACCTAGACCATTGCTCTGCATCATAGCAGACTCCTGCAGCCCTCCGAGGCAGTAGGAGCCTCTGAGTCAACTCAGATTCCAAAACCAGGTGGCTCCCACTGCAGCCCTTGGCAAGGAAGCAGCATGAAAATGGCAGTGGAGCAAGTAATACTCGGGTGCAAGACTAAAACAAACAGAAACGACCCGTTGCTCTCTGCAGAGTGACTGCAGAGTGCTGTGCTCCAAAAGCACAAATTCAAATTACCTGCAGCTGCCCCTTAAACAGTTCAGCAGTTAACACACAGCAACAATCCCGTTCTTGGCGATGCGTGCCATGAAAACAAACACTCTTGTCTGAATTTTCCCCCTCCGATAGACCGAGTGATCCATGTCCCTTGTCACCGTGGGCAGACATTCGGTGTATGTGTGTGTATGTGTGCATGAAAAGAATAAGTCTTCCCCACATGCACACTCATTCTACAGCATCATGAAAAACTAACATTTACATCCAACTAAAAAAATGAAAATTTATCGAAAGGAACTATTGTATTGTTTATTGTCTACTTACTCATTGGTTTCTTTATCTATTTACTATTCAAATATCTATTAAGCATCTTCTATGTATCAGTTTACATTTAAGGCCCAGGAGATGTCTTGACTCCAAGGAGCTAGAGGGGAGTGTGGGCAAGAAACAAGGTTGGAGCCAGATGTAGTGACTTGAGCCTATTATCCTAGCACTTGGAAGACAGGTGATCAACATGAGGTGAGACCAGCCTAGGCTACGGAGTTACATAGTGAGTTTCAGGACAGCTCAGGCTCAAAGACAGAAACAAACAAACACCAGGCTCTTCCAGTTCTGCAAAGCATGTAAAAAATAACCACTGCTTCTTTGGATTGCTGAGCTTTCATTGAGGATTTCATAATACAGATAATGTGTTTTGATCAAATCCACCCTCCAACTTCCCACCATCACCGCCGCCGCCACCACCACTACCACCACCACTTTTCCCTCCCAACTTCATGTGTTGTTTTGAAATACATGGGATCTACTTAGTGTGTCAGCATATGCCTACAGCCACCCACAAGAAGCCTATCAGAGGTCACTGCCCTGAAGCAAACTGGGGACCCCTTTTCCCACCAGCCATTAATTGCCAGCATCCCCTAGCTTTCCTGAAATTGAAACACTCTCCTTGCAGTTCTACACAACAAAAGTCCAGTCTTTCTCAGTGGAATTCTAGATCATATTTCATAAGCTGAACCCAGTCGTTTTATTAAAACCAGGCTGAAGGGCAGCCACGTGGAATGTATCAGCCTTCTTGCTCCTTTTCTGCACTTCTTACACTCAGACTTCAGATAAGAGAAGTCTTTCTCAGCCCCATGTGTTTAGACTCTTGATTCATATGTTGACTCCACTGCAGTTAAAAACATGTTCCCGAAGACCTTTAGAATTAAGACCAGGCACAAGTTCTACCAAGACTTATAGAGATGGAGATCAATATATTGCTGTCTGCCATGTTCCTAACATCTGCCCCACTGAAAGGAAATAAGATGGAAAACGTCGTACATGATTAATCGAAAGATGTTGGCTTCTAACCTTATATTGAACTACTGGTCCATGCATAAGTATGAAGCTCCTTTTACAGAGAAAGCCATGAGAGGCATCATTTAATAGATGGAGTGAAAAAACAAAGGTCTATGAAGACTATGATGAGTGAGGCTATTTAAGTTAAACCTCCAAAGGTTTCAAGTTCTTATTCACAATAGAATCATTTATTTACTTTGTGGAAGGACACAGAACTCCCGAATTTCTTTGTGGTGTTTCCTTCTTTATTTTATTTTGTTTTTTTTTTGGTGGGGGGGGGGGGGCAAAAAGAGTCAGGTTCTCATGTAGCTAAAGATGGCCATTAAATTCTGATCCTCCTGCCTTTACCTCCTAAGTGGTGGGATTACAGATATATGCCCCCTCCCGACATTCAGTCAATGTATGCTAGGCAAGCACTCTACCCCCTGAGTCTCTATCTCTCCTTTTGTTTAAATAATAAATGCCCTAATCATATAAACTTTATAGTGAATATTGATATTTAACCTTCCATGGCATGTTCTTTTAGAAATCCTCAATTTCAGAGGCTGGAAAGGTGGCTCAGTGTTTAAGAGCACTTGCTTTCCTTCCAAAGCAAGATTTGGTTCCCAGCACCCATATCAGGCTGCTCACAACCTCCTGTAACTCCAGCTCCACGGGATCCAACTTTCTCTTCTAGCCACACACACAGGTACACACACACACAAATAAATAACTCTTTTTTAAATTTTTAAATACTTAGTTGCTTTGAGTACATCAAGATACCCTTTAGAAAGCCAACTTCTAGGGCACAGGAAACATCTGCAGTCTCATCATTCTCTGCTTCATGTGTGTTATACATAAATACTGTTGGTGTGCATGGAAGTTAGAGAAGGGACCAAGTCTTCTTCCAGTTCCAAAAACATACTCTAAGCCAGGCATCAGGCTAGAGGACTTCTCAAAGCACAGAACAATCCAACGGAGAGAAACTCAAAGCCATCCCACTTAACTCAGGAACACGACAAGGCTGTCCACTCTCGCCATACCTCTTACAAATAGTGCTTGAAGGTCTAGCAATAGCAATAAGACAACATAATGGGATCAAGGGAATTCGAATTGGAAAGGAAGAAGTTAAACTTTCGTTATTTGCATATAATATGATAGTGTACAAAAGCGACCCCCAAAACTCCACCAAGGAACATTTACAGCTGATAAACAGCTTTAGTAATGTGGCAGGATACAAGATCAACTCCAAAAAATCAGTCGCCCTCTTATACACAAAGGATATGGAAACAGAGAGGGAAATCTGAGAAGCTTGACCATTCACGATAGCCACAAACAGCATAAAATATCTTGGGGTAAATCTAACCAAGGAAGTGAAAGATCTATTTGACAAGAACTTTAAGGCATTGAAGAAAGAAATTGAAGAGGATACCAAAAAATGGATGGACCTCCCTTGCTCTTGGATTGGGAGGATCAACATAGTAAAAATGGCAATTCTACCAAAGGCAATTTATAGATTCAATGCAATCCCCATCAAGATCCCATCAAAATTCTTCACAGATCTGGAGAAGACAATAATCAACTTTATATGGAAAAACAAAAAAACCCAGGATAGCCAAAACAATCCGATACAATAAAGGATCTTCTGGAGGCATTACCATCCCTGACTTCAAACTCTATTACAGAGCTACAGTAATGAAAACAGTGTGGTACTGGCATAAAAACAGAGAAGTCGACCAATGGAATCGTATCGAAGACCCGGATTTTATCCCACAAACCTATGAACACCTCATTTTCGATAAAGGAGCTAAAAGTATACAATGGAAGAAAGAAAGCATCTTCAACAAATGGTGCTGGCACAACTGGATGTCATCCTGTAGAAGAATGAAAATAGACCCATATCTATCACCTTGCACAAAACTCAAGTCCAAATGGATTAAAGACCTCAATATCAGCCCGAACACACTGAACCTGATAGAAGAGGAAGTGGGAAATACCCTACAACAGATGGGCACTGGAGATTGCTTCCTATGTATAACCCCAGAAGCACAGACATTAATGGCAACATTGAATAAATGGGACCTACTGAAACTGAGAAGCTTCTGTAAAGCAAAGGACACTGTCACTAAGACACAAAGGCAGCCTACTGACTGGGAGAAGATCTTCACCAACCGCTCAACAGACAAAGGTCTGATCTCCAAAATATATAGAGAACTCAAGAAACTAGACTTTAAAATGCTAATTAACCCAATTAAAAAATGGGGCACTGATCTAAACAGAGAATTCTCAACAGAAGAAGTTCAAATGGCCAAAAGACACTTAAGGTCGTGCTCAACTTCCTTAGCAATCAGGGAAATGCAAATCAAAACAACTTTGAGATATCATCTTACACCAGTCAGAATGGCTAAAGTCAAAAACACCAAGGATAACCTTTGCTGGAGAGGCTGTGGAGGAACGGGTACCCTCATCCATTGCGGGTGGGAATGCAATCTTGTGCAACCACTGTGGAAGTCAGTGTTTCGGTTTCTCAGGAAATTCGGGATCAACCTACCCCTGGACCCAGCAATACCACTCCTGGGAATATACCCAAGAGATGCTCTATCATATGACAAAAGCATTTGTTCAACTATGTTCATAGCAGTATTATTTGTAATAGCCAGAACCTGGAAACAACCTAGATGCCCTTCAATGGAAGAATGGATGAAGAAAGTATGGAATATATACACACTAGAGTACTACGCTGCGGTAAAAAACAATGACTTCCCGAATTTTGAATGCAAATGGATGGAAATAGAAAACACTATCCTGAGTGAGGTGTCCCAGACCCAAAAAGATGAACATGGGATGTACTCGCTCATAATTGGTTTCTAGCCATAAATAAGGGTCACAGAGTCTACAATAGGTGAACCTAAAGAATCTAAGTAAGAAGGTGAACCCAAGGAAAAACATATAGGTATCCTCTTGGCTAAGGGAAGTAGACCAAAGTGCCAGGGAGAAAATTGGGATCTTGGGGGTGGGGTACGATGGGATTAAGGGGAGATGGGGAGGGAAAAGGTAGAAGGGAAGGAGGGGGGACTTGGGGAAACAGGAGGATTGGGATAAAGGAAGGGTGGATAGGGGAGCACGGAACCACAATTCTTAGTTAAGGGAGCCACTTTAGGGTGGGCAAGGGACTTGACCCTAGAGGGGCTCCCAAGCGCCCAAGATGAGGTTCCCAGGTAGTTCCTTGGGAAGCTGAGGATAGGGAACCTGAAATGACCCTATCCTAGAGCAATACTGACGAATACCTTGCATATCATCATAGAACCTTCATCTGGTGATGGATAGAGATAGAGACAGAGACCCACACTGGAGCACTGGATTGAGCTCCCAAGGTCCCAATGAGGAGCAGAAGGAGGGAGAACATGAGCAAAGAATTCGGGACCATGAGGGGTGCTCCCACCCACTGAGACAGTGGAGCTGATCTACTGGGAGCGCACCAAGGCCAGCTGGACTGTGACCGAAAAAGCATGGGATAAAACCGGACTCTCTGAACATGGCGAACAATGAGGGCTGAAGAGACGCCAAGGACAATGGCACATGGTTTTGAATGGCAATTCTACCTAAGGCAATTTATAGATTCAATGGAATCCCCATCAAGATCCCATCAAAATTCTTCACAGATCTGGAGAGGACAATAATCAACTTTATATGGAAAAACAAAAAAACCCAGGATAGCCAAAACAATCCTATACAATAAAGGATCTTCTGGAGGCATTACCATCCCTGACTTCAAACTCTATTACAGAGCTACAGTAATAAAAACAGTGTGGTACTGGCATAAAAACAGAGAAGTCGACCAATGGAATCGTATAGAAGACCTGGATTTTAACCCACAAACCTATGAACACCTCATTTTTGATAAAGGAGCTAAAAGTATACAATGGAAGACAGAAAGCATCTTCAACAAATGGTGCTGGCACAACTGGATGTCAACCTGTAGAAGAATGAAAATAGACCCACATCTTTCACCGTTCACAAAACTCAAGTGCAAATGGATTAAAGACCTCAATATCAGCCCGAACACACTGAAAAGGATAGAAGAGAAAGTGGGAAATACCCTACAACAGATGGGCACAGGAGATCGCTTCCTATGTATAACCCCAGAAGCACAGACATTAAGAGCAACATTGAATAAATGGGACCTACTAAAACTGAGAAGCTTCTGCAAAGCAAAGGACACTGTCACTAAGACACAAAGGCAACCTACTGACTGGGAGAAGATCTTCACCAACCCCGCAACAGACAAAGGTCTGATCTCCAAAATATATAGAGAACTCAAGAAACTAGACTTTAAAATGCTAATTAACCCAATTAAAAAATGGGGCACTCATCTGAACAGAGAATTCTCAACAGAAGAAGTTCAAATGGCCAAAAGACACTTAAGGTCATGCTCAACTTCCTTAGCAATCAGGGAAATGCAAATCAAAACAACTTTGAGATATCATCTTACACCTGTGAGAATGGCTAAAATCAAAAACACCAACGATAACCTTTGCTGGAGAGGTTGTGGAGGAAGGGGTACCCTCATCCATTGCTGGTGGGAATGCAATCTTGTGCAACCACTATGGAAGTCAGTGTTTCGGTTTCTTAGGAAATTCGGGATCAACCTACCCCTGGACCCAGCAATACCACTCTTGGGAATATACCCAAGAAATGCCCTATCATATGACAAAAGCATTTGTTCAACTATGTTCATAGCAGTATTATTTGTAATAGCCAGAACCTGGAAAAAACCTAGATGCCTTTCAATGGAAGAATGGATGAAGAAAGTATGGAATATCTACACATTAGAGTACTACTCGGCGGTAAAAAACAATGACTTCTCGAATTTTGCATGCAAATGGATGGAAATAGAAAACACTATCCTGAGTGAGGTATCCCAGACCCAAAAAGATGAACATGGGATGTACTCACTCATAATTGGTTTCTAGCCATGAATAAGGGTCACGGAGTCTACAATAGGTGAATCTAAAGAAGCTAAGTAAGAAGGTGAACCCAAGGAAAAACATATAGTTATCCTCTTGGCTAAGGGAAGTAGACAAAATTGCCGGGAAGAAAATTGGGATCTTGGGGTGGGGTGGGTTGGGGGTAAGGGGAGATGGGGAGAGAAAAGTTAGAAGGGAAGGAGGTCGGGCCTTGGGAAAGCAGGAGGATTGGGATAAAGGAAGGTTGGACAGGGGAGCACGGAACCACAATTCTTAGTTAAGGAAACCACTTTAGGGTTGGCAAGAGACCTGACCCTAGAGGGGCTCCCAGGTGCCCAAGCTGAGGTCCCCAGTTAGTTCCTTGGGCAGTTGAGAATAGGGAACCTGAAATGACCCTATCCTTGAGCAATACTGACGAATATCTTGCATGTCATTATAGAACCTTCATCTGGTGATGGATGGAGATGGAGACAGAGACCCACACTGGAGCACTGGACTGAGCTCCCAAGGTCCCAATTAGGAGCAGAAGGTGGGAGAACATGAGCAGAGAGGTCGGGACCACGAGGGATGCACCCACCCACTGAGACAGTGGAGCTGATCTATTGAGAGCTCACCAAGACCAGCTGGACTGTGACTGTAAAAGCATGGGATAAAACTGGACTCTCTGAACATGGCGAACTATGAGGGCTGATGAGACGCAAAGGACAATGGCATGGGGGTTTGATCCAAGGAATGTGATGGCTTTGTGGGAGCCCAGCCAGTTTGGATGTTCATCTTCCTAGATATGGACGGAGGTGGGAGGTCCTAGGTCTTACCACAGGGCAGAAAACCCTGACTGCTCTTTGGATTGGAGAGGGAGGGGGAAAGGAGTGGGGGGAGGGGGAGAAGGGTGGGAGGAGGGGCGTAGGGGGGGGAGGAGGGGAAACTTGTTTTTTTTTCCTTTTCTCAATAAAAAAAAATAAAAAATAAAAAATAACTAAACATCAAAAAAGTGGATTAAAAATGGGGCATGTTGTTAAACAAAACTCTCAAAAGCTGAAATAAAAATTGCTGATAAACTTGTTTTAAAGTGTTCAGCTTTTTTTAGTATTTTTATTTATTTATTTATTTATTAAAAATTTCCACCTCCTCCCATCCTCCCATTTCTCTCCCACTTCCCCCACTCCCCCTCCCCCTCCCCAGTCCTAAGAGAAGTCAGGTTGCCCTGCCCTGTGGGAAGTCCAAGGCCCTCCCCCCTACATCCAGGTCTAGAAAGGTGTACATGGAAACAGACTAGACTCCCAACAAGCCAGTACATGCAGTAAAATCAAAACCCGGTGTCATTATCATTGGCTTCTCAGTCTGCCCTCATTGTCAGCCACACTCAGAAAGTTTGGTTTGATCACATGCTCATTCAGTCCCAGTCCAGCTGGCCTTGGTGAGCTCCCATTAGATCAGTTCCACCACCTCCGTTCAGAAGTTGGGAGCATGGGAGTGGGGGTAGGTTGGGGGGAAGGGGTGATGGGGAGAGAGAAGGGAGAAGGGGGGGATTGGGGAGAGCTTGGGGGAATGGAATGGTTGAGATGAAAGAAGGGTGGATATGGGAGCGGGGAAGAAGATATCATAACTAAGGGAGCCATTTTAGGATTTGCGAGAGACTTGGCTCTAGAGGGGTTCCCAGGTGTCCAAGGGGATTACCCCAGCTAAGTCCTTGGGCAGCTGAGGATAGGGAACCTGAAATGACCCTATCCTATAGCAATACTTATGAATATCTTGCATATCACCATAGAACCTTCATCTGGCCATGGATGGAGATAGAGACAGAGACCCACATTGGAGCATGGGACTGAGCTCACAAGGTCCAGATGAAGAGCAGAAAAGGAGAACATGAGCAAGGAAGTCAGGACCGCTGATGGTGCGTCCACCCACAGAGCGTTTAGCATTTTTAACCATCATGGAAATGCAAGTTAAAACTCCTTTCATATTTCATGTTGCCTCATTCGGAATGGCAAAATCAAAAAAAGAAAAACAAAACAAACTGTGGCAACAGCCAACAACAGAAACAAACAAACAAAGGGCATTTTTGGTATGCAAACTGGTACAAGTACTGTGTAAATTGCAGTAGAAGTTCCCCAAAAATTCAAAAAATAGACCATTCAAAACATTTAGCTATACCACACATGGTTATATATCAAAGGACTGCATATTATTGCAGTGATTAATATCATATCTTAACTTGATTACATCTGAAATAAGTTAAAATGCAAATTTCTTGGTAAGGTCACCTCTCTTGCTGCTAAACCATTCTTTTACCAAAATTATAACCCATTTCCTTGGGTTCAATGTACATTAAAGACCAACAACTAGCTACATAAGAACTAAAGCTCCACACACCCTATAATTTTAATAGAAGCATTATAAGGAAAATGGTTATCATAGCTTATTGATCAATTGAAGAGCTCTGAAGCAATGTTAATAAGATACTAGAGCAAAACATGTTAATGCTAATAAGTAACACACTTTGAGCAAAAAATATACACACCCACACATAGAACTGTCATGTTAGGAATATCCCACAAACATGTTTTGTTTTAGAATTATGCAAAAGGAATATTGATTAGATAACAACCACACCTCTAATCATGAATCTTCAAGTGTCCCTTGATAGTACTATGAAGTATGATAACTTTCAATTATCCTGGAAAATAACAAAAACTAAATCTCTCAATAATAGTAGAGAACAAATACAACAAAGTTTATCATACTAAAAATCTATGGTTTTCACTAGTTTAGATACTCTTAATTATTTTACTTACTAAGATTCTGATTCATAAAAAATATGTATAATATAGTATATATACATAAGCAAAAATGTACATGCAAGTATGGGCCATACAATTACAACTTAATAGAAAGTTCAAACAGGTGAAAATATTGCACATAGAGAGGTCATTATATTGGTTACCCTTTGGGGATATGTAACAGGACAAAGAGCAATTTTAAGTAAACAGGAATCTCTGATAAGGAATTTCTAATAGCTAATTTTATTACTGATATAGATGATTTCCTCAAAATTTTTGGGTTTTGGAAACCCCTCGATCTATATATTTATTTACATTCATGAGTGCATGTTGCATTGTACTAAAATTTAAGTATAACATGAAAAGCAATCAATGTTCCAAAATATATGTAGATGAAATATTAAAATTCTTTTCTATTTCATAAATATTAATACTAAAAAGAATGATGATTTATAGTGCCCAATTTCTTAAGCTTTTGTTTTCTTTTGTGGGAGTTTAATTTTTATTTTACTAAATGTTTATATAATTAAGTACAGTATTTAAATTTACATTTTTAAATTGATATTTTAAATATGATTCTGCTTTTATTCTTTGAAAACTAGTGAATCTTAATGTTTAAATAGTTTATATTTCCAAATTGTATTAAAGTATAAGAATATTGAAACACTATAAATACATATATATTATGATTAATTTAACATAGGTATATACTAAATGAATTTAGCTAATTAAATTGAATAATGCAAAAGATTATAGTTCTTAATGAATAATTTCTAGTTAATTGGTAGATAAATACAATTTTAGTTACCATTGCAAAACATGATATAACATTCTTTTGAAGTCAGAATAAGCTAGCACTTTAATGAATAGATATTGGTGCAATTTGAACACTGAGATTTAGACTGGCGGATAAAAGGAAGTAAGACCTTTCCTTATGCATATTTGTAACATGAGGGAATGTCTAATGTAAAATTCATTGATTTTGGTTCATCTGGGATTTAGAATATCTAATAATTACACTGATTTTAGACATTTCATGCCCCTTTATTTTACATGTTTTCTTTCCCTACAATCTTTGCATACCCTGTGAGGAAAAGGAAACCTACGGGAAAATATTACACAAGATTTAAAGGGAGAATTCAATTCAAGCCTCATCCTACTTCATATACCAAAAAAGGACAGAATTTATAACAAAATTTAAAGGAAAAAAATCTGTTCACAGTGTTATCACACTTCAGGAGATGGTTCTTAGATGATCAACTTCACCTTTACCCATGTGTTCAAGGCTACTTCCCACTTTGTCTTCAATTAAGGTCAGTGTGACTGGATTTATGTTGAGGTCTTTGATCCATTTGCACATATTTTTGTGCATGAAAATAGATAAGGATCTGTTTACATTCTTTCACATGCTGATATCCAGTTATGCCAGGCTTGATGTCAGGGATGGTGATGCCTCTGGAAGTTCCTTTATTGTAGAGCATTGTTTTCGCTAGTCTGGTTATTTTGTTTTTCCATATGAATTTGAATATTTTTCTTTCAAGGTCTGTGAAGAATTGTGCTGGGATCTTGATAGAGATTGCATTGAATCTGTAGGTTGCTTTTGATAAGATTTCCATTTTTAATTTGTTGATCCTATCTATCCAAGAACATGGGAGATTTTATTTTTCTTTTTCTGATATCTTCCAGAATTTCTTTTTTCAAAGACTTAAAGTTCTTTTTGTATAGGTATTTAACTTCTTCGGTTAGTGTTACCCAAAGATATTTTTTCTATTTGTGCCTATTGTAAATTGTGACATTTTTCTGATTTTTTTTTCTCAGACACTTTGTCATTTGAATATAGGAGGACTACTGATTTTTTTTTAGGTAATTTTGTGTCCTCTCACATTACTGAAACTGTTTTTCAGTTGTAGGAGTTCATTAATCAATTTTTGGGGTCACTTTTATACACTATCATATCATCTGCAAATAGCGGAAATTTGTCTTCTTTTCCAATTTGTATCCCTTTGAACATTTCTCGGCTTATTGCTAGAGCTAGAACTTCAAGTACTACATTGAATAGGTGTGGAGAGAGTGAACAGCCTTTTCTTGTTTCTGATTTTAGTGGAATACCTTTGAGTTTCTCTCCATTTAATTTGATGCTGACTTTCAGTTTGATGTACATTGCTTTTATTATGTTTACATGTGTTCCATGTCTCCAAGACCTTTATCATGAAAAGGTATTGGACATTATCAAAGGCTATTTCAGCATCTAATGAGGTGACCATATGTTTTTTTTTCTTTTGCTTTATTATATGATGGATTACATTGATAGATTTTCATATGCTAAAACATTCTTGCAACTCTCGAATGAAACAAACTTGATCATGGTGAATGAATTTTTCTTTGATGTATTTTTGGCTTCAGTTTGCCAGTATTTTATTGAGCATTTTAGCATCAATGCTCATGAGGGAAATTTCCTGTTATTATCTTTCTTAGTTGCATCTTTGTGTAGTTTGGGTTCCAGGATAACTGTCACCTTGCAAAAGAGTTTGTCAAGGCCCTTCTGTTTCTATTATGTGGAACAAAATGAGGAGTATTGATTTTAGCTTTTCTTTAAAATTCTGTTAAAATTCTGCACTGAAACCAACTTGTTTTGATTAAGAGATGTTTGCTCATCATTTCTATGTCCTTATGTGTTATAGGTCTATCTAAATTGTTTGTCTATTCTTGATTTAATTTTAGTATGTGGTGCCTACCCAGAAAATTGTCCATTTCCTTTAAATGTTCCAATTTTGTGAAGTATATATTTTTGAAGTATGACTTGATAATTCTCTAAATTCCTTCTTTGTTTATTGTTATGTCCCCCTTTTCATTAATAATTTTGTTAATTTGCATAATTCCTCCCATCCTTTTGATTAGTTTGGATAAGGGTTTGTCTATCTTGTTGAGTTTCTCACAGGAAAAAAAAAACTCTTTGCCTTTTTGATTTTTTTGTATTGCTTTCTTTGTTTTTATATTAATATTTCAGCCCTCAAGTTTATTATTTCCTTGCATCTATTCCTACTAGATGAGGTTGCTTCTTTTTGTTCTAGAGCTTTCAGATGTGCTTTTTCATCACTTGTCTAAGATTTCTTCAGGTTTTTCATTTAGAGCTATAAACTTTCTTATTTCAGAACTGTTTTCAAAGTGTCCCATAAGTTTGTGTGTTGTGTGCATTCATTTTCAATGAATTCTATGAAGTCCTTAAATTCTTTATTTCTTCCTTGACCCTGGGGTGATTCAGTTGAGCACTCTTTCATTTCCATGAGTTTGTGGGCTTTCTGCATTTTATAATATTGTTATCTTCTAACTTTAAGTCATGGTGATCCAATAAGATACATGGGGTTATTTCACTTTTTTTTTTCTGTTGAGATTGGCTTTGTTACCAAGTATGTAGTCAATTTTAAAGATGGCTCCACGAGGTGCTAAGAAGAGGGTATATTCCTTTTATGTTTGGGTAAAATGTTCTGTAGATGTCTATTAAGTCCCTTTGAGTCATGACATCTGTTAATTATCTTATTTCTCTGTTAAGATTGTCTCTGATAGACCTGTCCATTGGTAAGAATAGGTTATTGAAGTCTTCTACTATTAGTGTGTGGGATTTCATGTGCAATTTAATCTTTAATAATATTTATTTCACATGTATTCCTCCTCTAGTATTTGATTCCATGGCTATAACTTGTGTCCCTAAAGAAAGGGATAGTTAAAATGAGGAATTATATAACAGATACATAGCTCCAGTTTGCATGGATGAAAAAGTTATATATATGACGGTGATATATTCTTTTTTTATGTATTTGATTTAGTTCTTTGAGAATTTTGTTTGGTGTTTTGATAATGTTGATTCATTTCTCTAACTCCTTCTTGACCCACACCCTCTTTCCATAAGCACCCTACCATGTTTCCCATTTTTAATAAGTCCTAAAATCCCATTTTGTGTTTCTCCATTATTCTTGAATAAGTGTTATTCCACCAGAGTTAAGATTCTTAAAGAAAACTGGTTCCCTATCTGATAAAAGCTAACAATTGCAAATACTTGACAATAGGTGTGAAATTTGGGTCTAAATTCCTTCTCTATTCTGGAATTTCATTTGGCTTGCACAAATATGTGTTTTTCATATCCACTATAGGTTTATACATGTAGCTTGCCTGCTGTGTTCAGGGGATTCTCTTTCCTTCTAGTTTCCTAGCACATTTGGACCTTCCTATTTTTATGCTTCTTCTTCAATAGTCTTCATGCTTTTAGATGAGTGGGTTGCAACATATTTGTTCTATTTAAGTCTGAGCAATATATAGTTTTATATTCTGAACTTTGGCAAGTTTTATTTATCTGTGCTAATTATGATATACTGCAAGTAGAAGAGGGATGTGGTATTTCCCCTCTGTATGCTGTGAATATGTTGTAATTCCATTTGTTAATAAAGAACCTAACATTGCCCAATGGCTTAAAAGAATAAAGCCAAACTGGAAAAGATATATAGAGAGGGTAGGAAAAGTCTTGAAGATACCATGTAGTCACCTCAGGAGACAGATTCTAGAAGCCAGACAGAAAATTACCAATAGGCCACAACCACCTGGAGATACACAGGTTAATAGAATTGCATTAATTTAAGATATATGAGTTAGCCGGGAATATGTCTAAGCTAATAGGCCAAGTAGTGTTTTAATTAGTACAGTATCTGTATGGTTATTTCAGGTCTGGGCAGCTGTGAAATGAATAAACAAAGTCCACCTAAAGAAGAGCCTTTTATGAAAGTTGAAAATCCAATTATTCTCTGTGTATAGCAGTATTATTAATAAATATTTTTAATATCAAGTCCATTTATTAGAATAATACAAATTGACCCCTATATCATATAATCTATTAATCTGTAGCTTTTTGGCCCATAAATACTATTAAGCTTGGGTTTCATCTTGTGGAATTAAGACTTAATTACAATCAGAAATGACTGGGTAATTTCATGATATTAACCTCAATATTGTGCCAGTGGGAAGTATATGAAGAAAAAATGCAATTATCAATATTGCACGCTGTGAATATTTCAAATTAGAATAAGGAATGGTCAAGATATTTTCAATATAATTCTAAATGTCACTCACCCATCCAGTTAAATTTTGAAAGAACAGTAAACTTTAAACTTTGTATTTTTAATATAATTTATCATATCAAGGCAACAAATAATTGCAGCACTCTTATTCATGATCATCCTTATCACTTCTTTTAGTAATACTAGACTGGCTATTTACGATATGAGGGATGATAATTAAAATCTACTTAACTTATTAGAAACCTTCTTAACTTATTAGAAATAAGAAACTTATTTTGGAATAGAAAGTTATTAGATATCTAGTGCCAGGCAGTGGTGGCACATACTTTTAATCCCAGCACTTGGGAGACAGATGCAGGAGGATCTTTGTGAGTTTGAGTCCAGTCTGATCTACAAATGCTAGTTCCAGGATAGCCAGAACTGCTACACAGAGAAACCCTGTCTTGAAGAAAGCCCCCCACTAAAAAAAAGAGAAAAAAAGGAGAAAAAAGAAGAAAAGGACAGAAAAAGGAAAAAGAAAGAAATCTACTTAATTTATTGAAAATCAGTAACATTACTTGCCCTCATATCCCTACTATTTTTAACAAAATATCAGTATTATTAAAGAAAGTCTCCTGTTAAATATGTACAAAAATAATTCTCCCTTTAATATCACTCTTTTTTTACAAAATGTGTAGCTCTAAAATCACACTTTAGCATCAGCAACACTGCATACTAACATGAAGAAAAAATTAATTTGACATACTTAAATACACAATGTGCATCACACATTCCCTAAGGTAGTCACTTGTGAAATCATGGGTGAGAAAAAAAGTTAAATAATTATCTGCAGTATTAGTAGCCAAAATATTTAATACTTGAGTAATAGTCATAATTAAAATTAAAGTTTTCTATTCAAGTTTTACCATATTTCAAATATTTTATAGATATATGGGAAGAATTCCATAACTTTGACAAAATTTACAATTTATGAAAAATATGTCATGCAAAAGTATATACACTCATGTGTCAAAAAACAGTACACTAACTACTTCAAGTGATGCATTAGATTGTTTTGAATATACAGTTTTATCTGATTAAACTATAAGTCATTTTAAGGAGTAAAATGTTTTTATAATGAAAAAGATAAAGTAATAATACCACATTAACAAAGAATATATTAGAAATAGATATTAGTGTACAAATGAAAAAAATATAGAGAAAATTTACTAGAACAAAATGGGGGGAATATATAAAGGAGAAGCAGAAACGTGAATAACAAGGGAAAGGGTAACTAGTGAAACTAAAGCATAAAAGAAAATGAAAATAAGAAATAAACATAAAAATATTAAACTTAAATAAAATGTTAACATAGTTTTAAGACAGAATTCTACCATGCTCTCAAAGAATAGTTAATGCCAATACTCCTCAAATTATTAAATAACATAGAAACAGAATGAACATTGCAAATGAAGCCAAAAGACATCCATCCTGATGCCCAAACGAACAAGGATTCAACAAATAACGAGAATTACAGATGAATTTCCCTCATGAATATATTTGCAAAAGTGTTCATAATATACTTGCAAATTGAGTCCTATAAAACATCAAAGAGATCAATACCATATGATATTGGAATTAAAGTCAACATATAGATGTAGACATAAGCCCAAACCTATCTGGATATCTGATTACTGATAAGAATGCCAGAAATATAAATTGGGGAAAAACAGTATGTAACATGAGGGGCCTGCTTATTGGGGGTTTCTGTCCAACCCAGTATCCCACAGACAGCAAGCCCCAAAGAAAATCACACAGAGATCTCCATAAGTTATAAAACTGATTGGCCCATTAGCTCAGGCTTCTTGTTAACTCTTG
The DNA here is from genome assembly GCF_018167655.1 of Microtus oregoni. Classification (NCBI taxonomy): domain Eukaryota; kingdom Metazoa; phylum Chordata; class Mammalia; order Rodentia; family Cricetidae; genus Microtus; species Microtus oregoni. The sequence goes on along the minus strand of NW_024543955.1, from coordinate 842,077 downwards.
TAGCTTATAATAATCCATTGTTCTTATCTACATTAGTCACATGGCTCGATATCTTTCTCAGAGGGGCAGCTCACATCCTGCTTCTTCGGTGGTCTGGGCAGGAGTGCAGAGGGAGATTCCTGCTTCCCAGAATACTCTTGTCCTCATCACCCTGCCTCTACTTCCTATCTGGTTGACCCACCTATACTTTCTTCCTGGCCAATCAGCATTTATTTAAAACATGATTGACAAAATACAGACAATTCTCCTGTACCAACAGTATATTCAGCAAATGGTGTTGATCAAACTGAATGTCTATATGTAGAAGAATGAAAATAAATCCATAGGTATTACCCTGCAGAAAACTCAATTCTAAGTGAATCAAAGACCTTAACATATAAACATACATTCTAAACTGGATAGAAAAGAAATTGAGGAAGAGATTGAATGTGTTGTCATAGGGAACAACTTTATGAGTAGAACGCTGAGAGCACAAGCACTAAGGTCAACAATGAAACAGAAAAGCTTCTCTAAGGAAATAGAGACAGCCAAATGAACAAAGGGCAGTCTATAAAAGGGAAAAAATTACAAAATTCACATCAGATAGAGGACTAATATCAAAAACATATAAAGAATTCAGCAATCTAGATATAAACAAACAATAATAAATTTAAAAACTGGAGTTAAGGTCTAAATAGAGATTTGGCCATGTAAGAATCTCGAATGAATCAGAAACATTTTAAAATATACAACTTCATGAGTTTTCGGTAACACAAATCAAACATACTTTGAGATTTCATATTACACCTGTCCGAATGGCTAAGATCAATAAATGTAACATCTTGTGTTGGTAAGGATTTGTAACGAAAGGAACCATAATTCATTGTTAGTGGGAGTGAAACTTATACAACCACTATGAAAATCAGCATGGCAGCACCTCAGAGAATAGTAATTGATCCACCTTAAGACACAGCTATACTAATCTTGGGCATATACCCAAAAGAAATCGCATTCTACAACAAAGACACTTGCTCATCAATGTCCCTGGCACCTTTATTCATAATAGCCAGAAGCTGGAAGAATCTTAATATCCCTTAACAGAATAATGCATTTTTTAAAGTGTGGTTCATTTACAGAGTAATGAAACATTACCCCGTGTTTTAAAATAGGGCATCATATTCTGACAAAACCTGGAATCAACCTAAATGCCTTGTGATCAAAAAAATGGATAAGGAAAATATGGAACAATTACACAATGGAGTACTACACAGTAGAAAAAAAATAACATCTTGAATTCTGCAGGCAAATGGATGGAGTTAAAAAACATTATTTTGAGTGAGATAACCCAGACTCAGAAGACAATTTTCACATGTGCTGACTCATAAGTGGTTTTTAAACATAAAACAAAGAAAACCAGCCCAAAAATCACAATCCCAGAGGACCTAGACAATGATGAGGACCCTAAGAGAGATTTAAATAGATACAATCTACATGGGTAGTAGAAAAAGACAAGCTCTCCTTAGTAAATTAGGAGGATGGGAACCTTGGGAGAGGTTTGAAGGAGTGGGGGTAGAGGCACGGAGGGTAACAGAGAAAAATGTAGAGCTCAATAAAAATCAATAAAAAATAAGGCATCATTAAATCCATAGGAAAATATCATCCTGTGTGATGTAGCACTGGCCAAGAAAAACAAATATGATATGTATTCACTTATAATTGGATATAAGTCATCAAGTAAATGATAATCAAGCTGTAGTCCATATACAAAAAATGGGAAAATGAACTGCAAGGTCTAGAGGAGACACATGGATCTCCATGGTAAGGGAAAAAGAAATCGAATGTATGGGTGAACTGGGAGCAGGTAGTGACAGGAGCCAGAGAAATCAGATTGGAGAAAAGTTAGAATAGAGATAATTCATGGAAAAACCACTGGAATTAGAGCATTTAGGGGTAGTGTAAAAACATAGCACAGAAGAAAATTCCTGAAATCTATGGAGATGATCCTGATAAGGATTTCTAATAATGAGGATATAGATTCCCAACTGGCAATCCCTTCTAACCAGGAAAGGCTTGTAATAGCATGAGTGGGTTTGCATTGAATTTAGATGTTGGCAAATGGGGTACCAAGGAAGTCACAAACAATCCAGGATGATACTGAGAAAAGGGTGTTTTCTACAAACTGACAGACATCATGACCCCATTGCTGAGGACAACATCCACAAAACTCAATGGATCTGATGAAGTTGAGCCAGTGACTACACATAGTCTTTACCACTACATTCTAGTTTCTTTGGTGTGAGAAGTTACTCTTTAGATTATCAAAAATTAAATGTGATCACCAGCCCAGCCATAGTACATTGATCTACAATTATTCCTGTCTGAAAAATATGTTAGGGCTTTGGTCATATAAAATCATTGTGGGAGTAGCCAACTGATGTTTGATTTGACTTAAGACCTACTCAATGAGAAGGATACCTGATATACCCAAAACTGTTTTGTTAGCCAAGAACCAAAGAGTGGATAACCCAGAGTTCTTTAAGCCATATGGGCCTGTGTGACCCTGCCCCCCCCCTCAGCTTCTTCCTAAAGTTTCACCCCTCTACCCCATTGGAAGTATTTAATCTATCTCCTATGCATGCCCTCCCTTGGGCAGAGCTCCTCCTACTTCTTCAAAGCCTGAGCCCATCTGGGCCACTACCCATGCTCCCTCTTGAAGCTTATAGAAGTTCCCTCCAGTAGAGCTTACTTTTAAAGTGTTGTCTCTCTTCTCTTCAGACTACAAACAGTCTGGCCCCAGTACAGAACAATGGCCAAAATTGGTGCACTAGATTTCCAAATTTTTAGAAGTCATGACAGCTGCCACTATAAAAAGAAACAAAAATGTTCCCCAAATCTCTTATATTTAAATATTTTCTGCTTTATATTTCCTATACTTTCCACTCATAAAAATCTTTATCTCTATAATTTCTCTGTCCTCTCTCCTCAATGTCTCTTAAGATTATAATGTAATCTCTCTCTCAGAATATCTAAATTCATTGGGTGTGGTTAAAATGTTTATAAGTGCTCTAATGGTATATGGCTTTAAATTATTAAAAAGTCTTATAGTAAAAATCTGTACATCAGAAATTTTAACTTCTTATAGCTCACTGTTTATATGATTCAACTCTTGCTTCAAATATACTGTATATGTAACTTGGATTCAACTCTTGTTAAGAAACAGATCTAGGAAAAAAGATGTTTTGAATAACAACCATGTGGCTATCTTCCATCTTGACTGATGACCTCATCACTATATAATCAAACACATGACTGGCAGCTGTCTTTACTAAGAGTAAAAGAGTTCATTCCATGTGACCTCACAATCTTAAAATGATATTGTGACATAAAGCAGCAATTATAAAACTTTTAGTCCTAATGAGTTTTCAATTTATTATTATGTCTTCTCAATAGATTAAGGAGACAATATCAGGTATCTAAAATATTTTAATTGATGTGGATTTCTGCATGATAATAAAATTTTAAGGTTTAGTCAGATTAAGAAAATCTGACGGAATAATTTATATCTATCCACTTATGTCTCTACTAAATGTTGAACATGGATAAGGAATAATAAGGATTATAAAATCCTAAGATCTTCTCAGGTTCAAAACACCATGCCTTAAGAAAATTTAAATGAGCAACATGTTTGATAAATAAAGTATATTTGATAAATAAGGTTAACAAATTCAAAAGTCTCCTTTGTCTTATCTTACATTTTTTTATATTTTAGCTATTTGAATAAGCCAAGGCATATATAAGCCTGTGATATTTTATGATCCTGCATGGTAAAAGCCTCAAAAAAACAGGTTCCTTATGGACTGTATTTAAGGTTTATTTATGACTTAATGTTTTTTGATCTTAAGTCTTTAACTCAAATTTTTAAGGCTCAAATTAAACAGAGATAAAGTTGTAAAATACTAAGCTTATAGAATAAGACTATTAATTTGTAAACTGTTATGCAATTTATTTAGTGACAAGCTTTATTTATTGTCCTGTATGTGTTTTCAAGTTTAAGCCTATAATCACACATATTTAATAGATAGGTGGTCCTCAACTTCTTCAAATCTGAATATGGTATTTAAAATGTTTAATGAAAAGGTTTTCCATAAGAGTGATGGCATATTTTACTAGGAACCCTAAGTTCTTCAAAGAAAAAAGGTGGATTTGGACCTTGAGATTTCTGTCCGGTGCTCCCATGTGGGTCTCTGTCTCTGTCTCCTTTCATCGCCTGATGAAGGTTAATATTCATGAGGATGCCTATGTGTTTGTCTTTGGATTCACCTTCTTATTTAGCTTCTCTAGGAACATGAATTATAAGCTCAATGTCCTTTATTTATGGCTAGAAACCAAATATGAGCAAGGAACTCAGGACCACGAGGGGTGCACCCACACACTGAGACAATGGGGATGCTCTATCGGGAACTCACCAAAGCCAGCTGGCCTAGGTCTGAAAAAGCATGGGATAAATCTGGACTAGCTGAACATAGCGGACAATGAGGAATACTGAGAACTCAAGAACAATTGCAGTGGGTTTTTGATCCTACTGCACGTACTGGCTTTGGGGGAGCCTAGGCAGTTTGGATGCTCACCTTATGAGACCTGGATAGAGGTGGGCGGTCCTTGGGCTTCCCACAGGTCAGGGAACCCTGATTGCTCTTCAAGCAGATGAGGGAGGGGGACTTGATCAGTGGAGGGGGAGGGAAATGGGAAGCAGTTGCGGGGAGGAGGCAGAAATCCTTAATAAATAAATAAATTTAAAAAAAAAGAAAAAAGGTGGAATATGATGATTATAACTGAACTGTGGTAACGCTGTCCACTAGAAAAATCTCCATGCTTCATCTGCTGCCTGAGCTCAACTCAAACTGTGGACACTTTCAGGTTCATTGTCCTTCTTTGCCAGGTCAGTGTAAGATTATTTACTTCTACACAGGAAAGTCTTCTCAAACCTGTGTCTGTCAGTTGAAGGACAATGATGCTTTGTGGGGATGCTACTGATTAAATGTTCTATATGACAGCTGAAAACTTATGACCACTGCCTGCAGTAAAACATTCTAGATCATAGAAACTTAGGAAAACATCCTGGGTAGTGAGTGGTAAGTCTCTGTAATGTAAATGGTTAAGTATCCTTTTCAGATCTCTAACAATATTGGCTGATTAACTGTATCTTTAACAAGAGTAAGCTGCTATCTATTTATATGTAAAAATCAAGCCTCAGGCCTCATTTTCCTAGAGATATTAAGTAAGTCCCCATCCTCAAAAGACTGTTTAACTTGCAATCAGATCCTGAAAGGAGATAAACTTGTAGATGATTTAAACCTAAAATCTTTTTTTGTTTCCCAAGCATTTCCTATGTCTCAAAGGTATGTCTATTGTTCTTTCTACAATGTGGATTTCAGCAAAGGTTACAACCAGTGGTAATACTATCAACATAAAAAGATTTTATGCAATCTTCAGGGTATCAGCATGGATTAGGTAAAACACACTTTAGATAAGTATTCCTAAATTGCCCTACATGCCTATTCCTGAGATTAGGATTCCTCCCGTTTTGCTTGTTCTGGTGATTTGTCTCAGCAAATTACCAGGGCCATGGTAGTTAAAATTTCAAGGTACGTCTGAGAAAAAAATTTCCCACAACTTCCTTATGATGTAGGAGTGTCATCTGTCTATGTGTTACTTTCATTGGTTAATAAAGAGACTGCCTTGGCCTTTTAATAGGGCAGAAAATTAGGTGGGTGGAATAGACAGAACAGAATGCTGGGAAGAAGGCAATGAGGCAGTCGCGATAAAGCTCCTGCCCAAGATGGATGTAGGTTAGAATCTCCCCGGTAAGCCACCACCTCGTGGTGCTACACACATTAATAGAAATGAGTTAATCAAGATGTGAGAGTTAGCCAAAAAGAAGCTAGAATTAACGGGCCAGGCAGTGTTGAAATGAATACAATTTGTGTGTTGTTATTTTGGGTGTAAAGCTAACCATGCAGGAGCCGGGCGGGATGAAAAGCAGGCCTGCCCGCAGCTCCTTCTACATCTGTATCCCTTATCCATATATGTTACAGTAGATTTCCAATAAAATAAAGACTGTAAAATTCTCAATAATCAACATCCCTATGTATTTTTGATGGAATTGCTGACCAGCACGAGTCTCACTATTCCAGTCTACTCTAAGGGCATGCACCAGGTAATTCAGCTTTACAAAGTACTCCAAAGCAGCCTGTGCTTCTGGAACCATAGGTGATCTAACAGAGCCAAGATAGAGTGAAGCAGATTACATTTTCTGAACTTGACAAGTATTTCAGCTTTCTTGGATCTCCAACAATGATGCCTCTAGATGAACAGGAAGTAGCCATAGAAAATATTGCATATTGCCACATATCATTAATTAATAACAAAAGGTAGAGATGTTAGGTCTAAAGTTGGGAATAAAACACTAACTGAGGTACCTATTTAACATACCAAAGTGAATCTGGCTCTCGGGTCCTCTGAGCATCCCTCAGTCTCTGCATTATAAAGGATAGGGCTGGCATACCTGGCCTGGTAAGGTAAACTTCTAGAGCCTAGGCATCTACACTGCACTTTCCACAGATGTCCTTCCCTATATAGTCCATTTTGGTAATGTTCCCCTACTTAATCTGCCCTTCCACCTCAGATCATCTTGGTTGGTCTTCTGGAGCAGACTACTCCCATTATTTGGAGACTCTTCTTCTTCTTTTTTTTTTAATTTCCTCACTGTTCTCATTATATGGCCCAGACATGTGCACTCTAGATATTTCTGTCTCTGACCATTCTTTTTTATATGCAATAAACTACCCCCTCCACGATAATAGAACATTATTTTTTCTCCTTTTATGATTTCAATTTTCTTTTCTTTTTCTTTCATTATTTTTTTTCAAAACAGGATTCCTTTGTTGTAGCTTTGGAGCCTGTCCTGGAAACTAGATCTTGTAGACAAGGCTGGCCTTGACCCCACAGAGATCTGCTGGCTTTGGCCTCCCTAATGCTGGGATTAAAGGTATATGCCATCATCTCCCAGCCAATTTTATTTTTAAAACTGTTACTTTGAATTCATGACTTCTACAATAGTACACAATCCAATTTTAGTACTAAACAATAGATTACTTCAATGGGAATCAAACATTTGTACTTTCTTCATCTAATATTCAGAAACACCACTTAGGGACCATCCCCCTCCAAAATAGCAACCACAGGACCCATCAGGCCCACCTCTAACTGTAGGGACAGTTGAGTATCAAGCTGGAAAGTCCTGGTTTCTAGGACTAATCTTCAACTTTCCCCCACCCACAGTAACCCCAGTGACAAGATAACAACACCCTCTCCAGCAAGCCATCCCTGTCATAATAGTAACCACAGAACCAGCATACCACACATGCGCCTGAAGGGAAAGTGACTACCAGATCCAGTCACCCACCTGCACCAAGGGTGACAGCAACCACATGATCCAGGGGCTATCCTTATACCTGGAGAGTCAGTGACCATCAGCCTTACCAGCCCCACATATATCTAGAGGGACAATGACCACCGGAGCTGCAGGCCCCAACTGCTCCCAGAAGGATAGGCCCCAATTGCACCTGGAGGAAGAGTGACCATAAGAGTTACAGGCTCAACCTATATCTATTGCAGTAGAGATGGGTAGACAGAAAAGAATGAATACATTCAATAACATAAAGAGCAATATGGAAACACCAGAAACTAGTGATTATACAACAGCAAGACCTGAATATCCCAACACAGATGAAGCTGAAGAAAATGACCTCAAAAATAACTTTATAAAAATGATAGAGATTGTTAAGAAGGAGATAAAAAATTCACTTAGAAAAATGGAGGAAGAGACAAACAAAAAATGGAAGAAACCAAGCAATCCCTTAAAGGAAGTTAAGAAAGCCTAGAAAAGCAAGAAGAAGAAGAAGAAGAAGAACAACAACAACAACAACAACAACAACAACAACAACAAGAAAAAGAAAAACAAGAACAAGAACAAGAACAAGAAGAGGAGGAGGAGGAGGAGGAGAGAAGAGAAAGAGGAGGAGGAAGAGGAAGAAGAAGAAGAAGAAGAAGAAGAAGAAGAAGAAGAAGAAGAAGGAGAAGGAGAAGGAGAAGGAGAAGGAGAAGGAGAAGGAGAAGGAGAAGGAGAAGGAGAAGGAGAAGGAGAAGGAGAAGGAGAAGGAGAAGGAGAAGGAGAAGGAGAAGGAGAAGGAGAAGGAGAATAATTAAACATGGGAACAAAACAGCCATAGACTTGAAAAATCCAATAAAGGCAATAAAGAAATCAAGGGAATTTTGGAACTGGACAATCTGGGAAAATGAACAGGAACTAAAGATGCAAGCATAAACAATAAAATCCAAGATATGGAAGATGCATTGGAGAAAATAGACTCATAGGTCAAATAAAAATGGTAAACCCAACAAATTCATAACATAAAACATCCAGGCCATCTGGGACACCATGAAAAATATTAAACCTAAGAATAGTAGAGATAGAAGAAGAATACCAGCTTTAAAGCACAGAAATTACATTCAATAAAATCGTAGAAAAAAACTTCTTCAATCTAACGAAGAGCATGCCTATGAAAGTACAAGAAGCCTACAAAACACCAAATAGAATAGACTCCCAAAAAAGTCCATTTGCCATATAACAATAAAAACAATATACAGACAAAATAAAGAAAAAAACCTAAGAGCTACAAAGGGAAAAGGCCAAGTAACATATAAGACAGATCTAGAATTACACCTGACTTCTCAATGGAAACTCTGAACATCAGGACAGATGTTCTGCAAACATTAAGAGACCACAGATACCAGCCTCGACTACATCCAGCAAAGCTCTCAGTCACCATATAAGAAAAACCAAGATATTCCATGACAAAACCAGATTAAAACAATACCTATAAACAAACCCAGCCTTAAAAATAGTAGTAAAAGGAAAACTCAAACCCAAGAAAGTTAGCTGCACCCACAAAAACACAGGCAACAAATAACCTCACATCAGCAAACTTCAATGAAAGAAAACAGACAAACAATACTAACACCAAAACCACCAAAACCAAATATAATAGGGATTAGCAGTCTCTTGTCAATAATATGTTTCAATATCAATGGTCTCCATTCACCTATAAAAAGACACAGGCTATTAGTATGAATATATAAATAGGACCCATCTAACTATTGCATACAAACACACACACACACACACACACACACACACACACACACACACACACACACATCAGCCTCGAAGACAGACATTACTTCAGAGTAAACGGCTGGAAAATATTCCAAGAATAATGGACCTAAGAAACACAGTGATGTAGCTATCCTAATGTTTAAGAAAATAAATGTCAAGCTATAATTGATTAAAGGAGATGGAGAAGGACATTTCATATTCTAAAAATAAGGGAATCCACATTTGTAAAAGTAACATTACTGAATCCTTTTTTTAGCATTTTTTAATATATTTTTACTGAAAAAATTTCCACTTCCTCCCCTCCGCCCATTTCCCACATCCATCCCCCTCCCCCTATTTCCTTCACAGTTACTCTCCAGTCCAGACAATAGTCAGGGTTCTCTGCCCTGTGGAAAGACCAAGGTCTTCCCCTCTCCATCCAGGTCTAGGAAGGAGAGCATCCTAACAGACTAGGCTCCCACAAAGCCAGTACATGCAGTAAGATCAAAACCCAGAGCCATTGTCCTTGACATCTCAGTCAGCCCTCCTTGTCTGACACATTCAGAGAGTTTGATTTGCTCATATGCTCCATCAGTCCCAATCCAGCTTGATATGGTGAGCTCCCATTAGATCAACCCCACTGTCTCAGTGGATGAGCACACCCCTCGCGGTCCTGACTTCCTTGCTCATGTTCTCCCTCCTTCTGCTCCTCATTTGGGACTTGGGAACTCAGTCCAGTGCTCCAAAGTGGGTCTCTGTTTCTAGCTTCATCCATTGCTAGATGAAGGTTCTATGGTGATATGCAAGACAATCATAAGTATGGCTATAGGATCAAGCCATTTCAGGCTCCCTCTCCTCAGCTGTCCAAGGACCTAGCTGGAAACATCTCCATGGACACCTGGGTACACCTCTAGAGTCAAGTCTCTTGCCAACCCTAAAATGACTCCCTTAATTAAGATATATTCTTCCCTGCTCCCATATCCACACTTCCTCCTTCCCAACCATCCCATTCCCCCAAGCTCTCCCCATCCCCTTCTCACTTTTTTCTCCCCATATCCCCTTACTCCACCCCACCCCCACCTCCAAGTTTCCAATATTTGCCTGGCAATTTTGTATCCTTCCTATATCCAGGAGTATAACTATATGTTTTTCCATGGTGATCCAATAGTACAGAGATTTCAACACTCCACTCTGACCAATGGACAGGTCAACAAGACAGAAACTTAACAGAGAAATAAGAGAACTATCATAGCTAATAAACTAAATGGACTTAAGAGATATTTGTAGAACATTCCACCCAAACAGAAAAGAATATACCTTCTTCTCAGCACTACATGGAACCTTCTCAAAAATTCATCACATAATTGGTAACAAAGCAAACATACAAAGAAATTGTAGTAACCACCTCTGTACTATTGGATCACCATGGAATAAACTTAAAATTTAACAACAATTCTAACCCCAGAAAGCCTACAAACTCATGGAAATTGAACAGTCAACTACTGAACCACCCCTGGGTCAGGGAAGAAATAAAAAAAGAAATTAAAGTCTTCCTTTAATTCAATAAGTATAAAGACACATCATACCCAAACCTACGGAATACGATGAAGGCAGTGCTAAGAGGAAAATTTGTAGCACTAAATGCCCACATAAATAAAATGGAGAAAGCACACATTAGAGACTTAACAGCACAGCTGAAAGCTCTAGAAAAAAAAAAGATGCAGACTCACCCAGGAAGAATAGAAGACTGGAAATAATCAAACTGAGGGCTGAAATCAATAAAATAGAAACACAAAAAAACAATCCAGAGAATTAATGAAACAAAAAGCTGGTTCCTGGAGAAAATCAACAAGATTGACAAATCCCTACCCAAACTAATCAAATGGCAGAGAGAGAACATGCAAATGAACATGATCAGAAATGAAAAGGGGGACATAATAACAGACAAAGAGGAAATTTGGAGAATCATTAGATATTACTACAAAAGCCTGTATGCCACAAAATTGGAAAATGTGAAAGAAATGGACACTTTTTTAGATAAATACCATATATCAAAATTAAATCAAGAACAGTTGAACAGTTTAAATAGACCTGTATTTCACGAGGAATTGGAAGCTATCATCAGAAACCTCCCTACCAAAAAAAAAGCCCTGGACCAGATGGTTTCAATGCAGAATACTACCAGAACTTCCAAGAAGAGTTAATACCTATACTCCTTAATGTGTTTCACAAAATAGAAACAGAAGAGTCATTACCAAACTCCTTTAATGAAGCTACAGTCACCCTGAATCCAAAATCACACATAGAACCAACCAAGAAATAGAATTACAGACCAATCTGACTCATGAACATTGATGCAAAAATTCTCAATAAAATACTGGCAAACTGAATCCAAGAACACATCAAAAAAACAATACATTATGATCAAGGAGGCTTCATCCCAGAGAGGCAGGGCTGGTTCAACATATAAAAATCTATCAATGTAATCCATCATGTAAATAAAATGAAGGAAAAAAACATATGATCATCTCAATAGATGCTGAAAAAGCATTTGACAAAATTCAACACCCCTTTATGATAAAGGTCTTTGAGAGATTAGGGATACAGGGTTCATTCCTAAATATAATAAAAGTAATATACAGCAAGCCAACAGCTAACATTAAATTAAATGGAGAGAAACTCAAAGCCATCCCACTAAAATCAGGAACAAGTCAAGGCGGTCCACTCTCTCCATATCTCTTCAATATAGTGCTTGAAGTTCTAGCAATAGCAATAACACAGCATAAGGAGATCAAGGGGATTCAAATTGGAAAGGAAGAAGTCATACTTTTATTATTTGCAGATGATATGATAGTGTACATAAGCGACCCCAAAAACTCCACCAAAGAACTGTTACAGCTGATAAACAGCTTTAGTAATGTGGCAGGATACAAGATCAACTCCAAAATATCAGTTGCCTTCGTATACACAAAGGATAAAGAAGCAGTGAGGGAAATCAGAGAAATCTTTCACGATAGGCACAAATAGCATAAAATATCTTGGGGTTACTCTAACCAAGGAAGTGAAAGATCTATTTGACAAGAACTTTAAATCTTTGAATAAAGAAAGTAAACAGGATACCAGAAAATGGAAGGATCTCCTTTGCTCTTGGATTGGGAAGATCAACATAGTAAAAATGGCAATTTTGCCAAAAAGCAATCGATATATTCAATGCAATCCCCATCAAAATCCCAACAAAATTCTTCACAGACCTTGAGAGAACAATAATCAACTTTATATTGAAAAAACAAAAAACCCAGGATAGCCAAAACAATCCTATACAATAAAGGTACTTCCGGAGGCATTACCATCCCTGACTTCAAACTCTGTTACAGAGCTACAGTAATGAAAACAGCTTGGTATTTTGCACAAAAACAGAGATGTTGACCAGTGGAATTGCAAAGAAGACCCAGATTTTAACCAACAAACCTATGAACACCTGATTTTCGACAAAGGAGCTAAAAGTATACAATGGAAGAAAGAAAGCATCTTCAATAAATGGTGCTGGCATAACTGGATGTCAATCTGTAAAAGAATGAAAATAGATCCATATCTATCAGCATGCACAAAACTCAAGTCCAAATGGATTAAAGACCTCAATATCAATCTGAAAACACTGCACCTGATAGAAGAGAAATTGGAAAGTACTCTACAACACACGGGCAGAGGAGACTACTTCCTACGTATAACATGACTAAATCTTAAATCAAAACACCCACACTAATAGTAGGAGATGTCAGCACCCCACTCTTGCCACTAGATAAGTCACCAGACAGAAACATAACAGACAAATCAGGGAACTAATAGACATGATGACTCAAATGTACGTAAGAGACATTTATAAAACATTCGAGCCAAGTAAAAAAGAATATACCCTTTTCTCAGCACATCATGGAACCTTCTCTAAAATTGACCATGTGCTTGGTAACACAGCAAACCTCAACAGATGGAAAAGAAATAGAATTACCCCTTGTATCTTATTAAATCACCTTGGCTTAATGTTAGAATTTAACAGCAATATTAATTGCAGAAAGACAACAAACTCCTGGAAATTAAACAAGGTGAAACTGCATCATCACTGTGCCATGGAATAAGGAAAGAAATTAAAGACTTCCTATAATTCAATGAAAATTAAAGCACATCATAACTAAACTTAAGGGCCATTATAAAAGCAGTGATAAGAGGAACATTCACAGAACTCTAAGTGCCTACATAAAGAATGTGAAAAAACTTGCATACTAGCAGCTCAATGACACACCTTAAAGATCTAGAACAAACAATGGTGACTGCTGTCTTATGAAAACTGAATTGGAAAATATTCTTTGGTTCCATTTTGTGGAACTATTTGTAAAATATTGGCATTAGCTTTCATTTGAAATTGGGTAATATTCTGCTCTAAAATTGTCTGGCCTGTGAAATTTTTGGTTGGGAGATTTTAATGAATGCTTCTATTTCTATTGGAGTTATTGATATATTAAAATTGATTATCTGATCTACATTTAGCTCTCATAAATAGTATCTGTCAAGAAAATCACCCATTTCTTTTAAATTTTCCAATTTCATGAGGTACAGATTTTTAAAGTATGATCTCAGGATTCTGTGGATTTCTTTCTTGTATGGTTTTAAATACTCATTTTTATTCCTTATTTTGTTACTTTGGACGTTTCTACTTTCAGTCTTTTAGTTTGCTTTATTACAGGGTATCTTGCTGGTTGATTTTTGCCAAAGAAACTACTTTTTTTTCATTGATTTTTCATTTTTCTCTTCTTTCTATTTTAATGATTTGTGTTTGTTTGATTATTTTCTGCAGTTTTGCAGATTATTCCTCTTGGATGTGCTCTCTTCCATTTGTTCTATAAATCTATGATTCAGATACGCTATATTAAATTGGTAGAAGGGGCTCTCACCAATTATTTTTATGTAGTCACTTTGAAGTTTACTCATAATACTACTTTCATCGTGTTCCATTAGTTTGTGTATGTTATGAATTCATTTTCACTGAATTCCAGAAAATATTTATTTATTTTTGTTTTGAGCCAGTATTCACTCAGTAGAGGGATTTTTTCAATTTCCATTACTTGTAGACTTTCTATTGTTTTAGTTTTTTTGTTGAAATTCAGCTATAATCTGTTGTGGTCTGATAGGATACAGTTCTGTAACTCAAGTTTCTTGTATCTGTTGAGACTTGCTCTGTGACCAAGTGTATGGTTAATATTGGAAAAAGTTCTGTGAGGTGCTAAGAAGTATAATCATTTGTATTTGGGCAAACTGTTATGAAGATATCCATTAGGTCCATTTTGGTATATATAGTCTGTTAGTTCTAGTATTTCTTTGTTTAGTTTATATCTGTATGAAGGCGTGAAGTATTGAAAACACACTACCAATGTATCAGGGTCAATACGTGATTTAAGCTTCAGTAATTTTATTTATTTATTCATGTATTTGCGAATTTGGGTGGCCTTGTGTTCTGGACACAGAATTTAAGACTTTATATTTCACCGGGCGTTGGTAGCACATGCCTTTAGTCCCAGCACTCGGGAGGCAGAGACAGGTGGATCTCTGTGAGTTCGAGGCCAGCCTGGTTTACAAGAGTTAGTTCCAGGACAGGAACCAAAAGCTACGGAGAAACCCTGTCTCAAAAATCAAATAAAAAAAAAAAACTTTAAATTTCATCTTGGAGGATTATTCTTTGATGAGTATGAAGTGGCCTTCCCTGTATCTTTTGATTAGTTCTGGTTTGAAGTCTACTTTTTAAATATTGGAATGGCTAGGCCAGCATGATTCTTAGGCCCATTTGCTTGGAAAATATTTTTCTTACCATTTAATCTGAGATAATATTTATCTTTGATGTTGAGGTGTGTTTCTTTATACAGCAGAATGATGGCTCCTGTTTTTTTTTTTTCACACATCTGTTAATCTGTATCATTTATGGGGAAATTAAGTCCATTGACATTGATAGATATCAATAACTAATAATTCTCTATCATTTTGCATTTGATTTCCATTGTTGTGTGTGTATGTTGGACTGTGTATGTGTTGTATATGTGTATGTGTGAGTTGGCTTCTCTTCTTTTGGTTTTCCTTGTGTGATATTATTTATTTCCTGGGTTTTCCAGGGTTTAGTTAACCTCGTTGTGTTAAGAGTTTTCCTTTTAGTACTTTTGATATGGTGATAATTGTGGATAGATCTTGTTCAAATTAGACTTTATCATGGAATATCTTGTTTTATCCATCTGTTTTGTTTATTGCTTCTATTTCCACTTTCAGGTCTTGTGTAGATTTATTCATTTCCTTCAAACATTTTCTTTTTCTTTGCTTTCTTTAAGAGATTTAATTAGTCTTCCATTTTTTTTTGTTTGTCTTATCCTCAGTGTCCTTAAGGGATTCATTTATTTCTTCTTAAGGGTCGTTATCATAATCATAAAGTTACTTTAAATGTTTATTTGTGTTTTTTCTGTGTTGTGTTAATCTGGCTTTGATATACTGGCTCTTGTGCTGACATACTGCCTTGGCTTTTGTTGATTGTATACTTATACTGGCTTTGATGAGGAGAGATAGAATGGACAAGTATTTAGAGAGTGGTGAGTAATTGAAGGGCAGATGACCTACCTGGAGATCTGGTTGCATTTGTGGACTCTGGTCAAGTGAGGTGCCTCTGCCAATATTTATTATTTTTAATGAAATATGTGTGTGCTATATTGAAGTAATAAGGGCGGCGGCGGGGCTGCGTCCCCAACACCCCAGCCGCCTGCCCGGCTAGCTTATGCCCCGAAATAATTACACGGACACTGTATTCTTTTAATCACTGCTTGGCCCATTCTCTTCTAGGTTAATTCTCACATATTAATTTAGCCCATTTCTAATCATCTGTGTATGGCACCCCAAGGTGCGCTTACCGGGAAGATTCTAGCCTATGTCCATCCTGGTTCGGACCTTCATCACGTGTGTCTGCCAGGGAGCAGGGCATGGCGTCTCTGCTGAGGCGTCTGCTCTGGAGAGCAGAGCTGTGGAGTCTCTGAGCTCACTTCCTCTTCCTCCCAGCGTTCTGTGCTGTTTACTCCTCCCACCTATCCTCTAACCAATAAAATGGGCCAGGGCAGTGCCTTTATTAGCCAATGACCTTCCTCCATCACTATATAACTATCTTTTGGGTCAGAATGAGGCAGTTAGACTACTAAGTTGCACTGTGAGAAAAACATAAATGATGCATCCTTTTATATTTTAATTTACAATAAGTGGTAAGTTATTAATAGTACATTAAAATATATTTTTTGTATTATGAAATGCATTATGAACTCAAGTCCAAACCAAAAGACATGCCTTATAGTTTTATTTGCCTGATTTATGTGAAAGCACATACTCTAAATAAGTGATGAAATGAAATACAACTTTCTACTTAATCTCTTTTGATTACTCTATTTCAATAATAATTAAGAGGGACACAGAAATAAATATTTTAAAGTGAATCTTTTAAAAGGCATTCCACAGGACTTTATGGTTCATCAAGAAATGAAAAACCAATGAATCAAAAACAAGTTCATGATGTACATGAATAGGCTTGCCGAAATAGATTGCAAGATATTTAATACAACAAAGATATTTGAATATACCAAGAAATTCAGTAGATATTTCTGGAGGTATCAAATTTAGATAATACTTGAAGATGAGTTTCAAACATAGTAAAAGAAATTAATATATTTATGAAGATAGGGTAATATGTGCCACATGCTATTATGGAAATCCATGTGAAAGTTTCTGAAATAGCTAGAAATAGAACTATCATAACTCCAAGATGTCCTTCTCCTGGTATTATAGTCAAAGGATTCTGTATTTGACCACAGAGATACTTGCACATCCATGTTTATTGCTAGTCTATTCACAGTAGCAAAGAAAGAGAGCCAGCCTTGATGTATATGGAAACATTGATGTATTATCAACAGATGCATGCATAAAAATATGTAGTACATTAAGACAATATATTTATAAATATATTTAATATTTTATTATATTCTTTTTTATTTGTATAAATATAATATATATTATAATATTAATAATTTATATTATTACAAAGTGCATTATTTTTATCTAATAAAGTAAATATTAATATATAAATAGAATATATTATTCACATTTTTGGAGAAGTGATATTTCAGTTAAATACATGGTGCTGGAAAAATATCCAGAGTAACGTATCTCAAATGTAGAATCATAAGATAAACATATTTTGCTCTCATATGTTTGCATTGTCTTTGAATTTTAAGATGTCTTTGTTTACATTGAAGGTTATCTCTGTAGAGCTGTTGTGGATGGAAAAGATACATTAAATGTACCGAAAGACAATAGGAAAAAGAAGTCTTATTGGAGTACAGTGAAACACATACAACTACTTGTAACTCCAGCTATATGGTATCCAATACCTTCTTTTTGCCTCTGCTGAGACTGCACTATCTTGCCTCTACATGTACTATCTTTGTCTTCCTACATCAACACACATATAATTAAAAAATAAAAGTGGAATGTATAGTCATACAAGAAATAAATAACTCAAAATCAGAATTCATAATATAGAGGCCATAATACCATTAAGATAAAAAAAAGACTGTAACAAAAAATGAGAAAAAGTCAACAAAAATACTGTTGAGTTTGTTTGTGTTCATCATCTACTGATGGACCAGCCCTTAAGTATAGCTAATATTTCCAGTGTGAACAAATTGGGCATTAGTGACAGATAGCTTCTTGCTTGGGGATGGAAGTCCATATCCAAATTCCTTTCTCAGTACTGAGATGTCATCTAATGAACCTTTGCAGGTGCTATGCATGTTGACACAGTCTATGAGTTCATATATGCATAAGTTATAAGGCATTGTTTCCTTGGAGTCATCCACAATCTCAGTCTTATAATCTCGCTGCCTTCTCTTCTGTATAGCTCTATGAGTTGAGTAGGTTATGAGGTAGGCAGTATCTGGGGGAAATTGAATAGAGGGGAATCTATAATCAGACTATATTGTGTAAAATATTTTTTTCAATAATAAAGAGAAAAATCTAGGAAACTGGTTGAATGGAAATACTCTGAATGCATGGATAATCCCACTGCCAGAATCCATATTTTTTCAACCAAATTCCCAGTATCAGATATGAGATAGCCTCCGATACTTTGTTAGTTAGGGAAATATGAGAGGATTCTCACACTGTTCAGGGTATTGTCATTGTTTGTGTTTTCCCAGAAAAACTGGGTAGTAAGTCTATACTGTTTAACACAACACAATTAAGATATGAGACACAGAAGTCAAGATTGAATTGAGCTGACATCTTCCTCTTTGATTACTAGGATTCACTGCAGTGAACAAGACTATGCAGTTTATGATTGAAGAGAAATCAATAATGACTTTGTCTAGGTGTAGACTTTTCACACTATAATTCTGACAGTCTAGTTACAATATTCCCATTGATGCAACAATGACATAAACTTTCTGAGATTAAAAAAAGACATTTTAGTAGTATTTGAAGCCTACAACATGGAATAGAATACACACACACACATACACACACACACAATTGTAAACATAGTTCAATAACTATGGTTATTGAGGCTGAAAGGCATAAAAGGTAATTTACCTCTGATACGTTTAATGATGGACATCATTTAGAAGCCAAATAGCCTTCTAAATATTATTTATATTTGTACACATAAAATAGTGCCTCTCTCAACTGTGGTCAGAGAAGCTTCTTTTGCAGGAGGTGTTTTGCAAAGCATCATTGGTCGAATCGTTAAGAATAAGTGGCTGCTGGGTATTCAACTCTAAAAGGAGCACTTCTTTCATCAGCCTTAACTCTTAAGAAATAATGGAATAGGAGTATGAAAAAAAATATAAGAACAAGAGTATCAGAAGACTGCTATGAAACACTATCGTAGGCCTCAAGGTCCCCTGAAAGGGAGCCCGGGCACCTTAAGCTTGTGCTCCAGGGTCTCCTGGGCTCTCCTGGATCGCGCCCTGCCTGCCCCATTCTTCCATTTGTCCCCAGATCATTGGGCTACCAGGCGGCCCTGTTTAGGTGCTGAGGAGTTCCATCTGGACGGGTGAGTGTGTGCTATCCAGGGGCGGATTGTCCAGGAAGAGAGCACAAACCCCCCTCCCCCAGTTCCTTCTGCAGGGCTGTCTTTCTTACCCACGACCCAGCACCCCAGCACCCCCCAACCCTGCCCTGCTGTATGCTAGGACCAGTGCTCAAGAACAATTTTAAGCTCCTACACTAAGGCTACCCACCCAGAGCGGTGAGTGCCTGCCTAACGGGCAGGCCTCAAGGTCCTTTGTAAGGGAGCCTGGACAACTTCAGCTTGTGCTCCAGGGTCTCTTGTGCTCTCCTGGATCCCGCCCTGCCTGCCCTGGTCTTCCTTTTGTCCCCGGATCATTGGGGTACCAGGTGGCCCTGTTTAGGTGCTGAGGAGTTCCATCTGGACGGGTGAGTGTGTGCTATCCAGGGGCTGATTTTCCCGGAAGTGAGCACAACCCCCCTCCCCCAGATACTTCTGCAGGGCTGTCTTTCTTATACACGACCCCCCCCCCAAGCCTGCGTTTTCTGCAAGGTCATTTGCTCAGGAATATTTTTTCTGCTCCTACATTATGGCTACCACCCAGAGCTGTGAGTGCCTGCCTACTGGGAAGGCTTCAAAGACCCCCAACAGGGAGCACCACACGCACCTTCAGCTTGTGTGGCAGGGTGTCCTGTGTTCTACTCATCCCCACCCTGCCCCCCAAGTTTCCCCTTTTGTCCACGGGTCATTGGACTACCAGGCTTCCGTGTTTTGATGCTGAGGAGTTTCATCAGGAAAGGATGGTTCCTGCTTCTACACTGAAGAGATATACCCAGAGAGTCAGTCACAGCAAAGACTGGACCAAGACACCAGGCCTCTCCTGGCACCATTTGAAGGAAGAGATGGGAAGGTGCCAATGCAAGAATTCGTCCAACAATCTGAAAGGAAACATGATATGAGCAGAATCCAGCGATCCCGAAATAAGAAGAATTGTATACCCTACTCTAGAAGAATTGGAAGAAATCGACTCAAAAGTGAATTATATGAAAATAATAGAAGACCTTAAACAGGAGGTGAAAAACTGCCATAAACAATTAGAGATTACAAACAAAAAGGTAGAGGAAATGAATAAATCACTCAAAGATACCCAAGAAAACCAAGAGAAACAAGAAAATGCAATCAAACAGGTAAGGGAAGCGGTGCAAGACTTGAATAATAAAATGGAAGTTGTTACGGGAGGTCCTCCCACTCTTCCAGCCTATCGCCGCTGAGATACCAGCCCATTGGGGCGTGGTCTCTCTCCCTTTAAAAAAGCGGCCACTTCCCTCTCCTCACTCTCTTCACTTCCTGCTCCGCAGGCGACTAGACTCACTTCCTGGTTGCACAGTGGGCTGACAGTGATCTGTAAGTTTTTTTTCCCTTTAAATAAATACCACCCTATTAATCATAATTCCAAACTGGTGTGGCATTGTTTATGACTTATGCCTTCAGTTGGCACCCAACGTTTGGTTTTAGAACCTCTCCTTTCCCCGCTCGGCTGCCGGCCATGAGTTTGGCTTGGTGGCAGCCCTCCCTTCCTCAGCCGCCGCCGGCGGCCTTGGCCTCCCCACGTGGATTTAAACTCCACAGGCCCGCGTAGTCTCTGCCGCGTGGTTTGCTCTTTTCTGAGTCGTTTTTAAATCTCCCTTGCAAGCACAGCTCTTAAGTGGCACGAACCAGAGCATGCGGTTGCTGAAAGCTGCAACCCCTCAGGGTGACTCTGTCACGTGGAGGCATAAGCAGCTTCCAGGTTGCTCTTCTCTCTACTCCTGGATTCTGGGTTTCTGGTTCCGTCTCTGGAATTGATTTAATTACATTTACTTTGTTGAGCAACTTACATTTTCCAGTTTTTAACAAATACTAGGCAGACTCTGAAACAGGACTCTGTTTTTGTCGCGACTTGGCAACAGCGCCACCTGCTGGATAATAGGTAATATGGCAGTTTTCGTTTCCAACGTGAATTTTACTGTTCTGGTTGCCAATACAATGGGTTATATCATGCAAGGTTTATATGACTATGGGGATAACTTAATTTACTGGTTACTAGGCTTCAGTATTCTTTTGAATATTCTATCATTTAGGAAGATCATGGCACTCCTAAGAACCATACAATCTTTACTAGAAACTCATGCAGGTCAGAAGATTCAGGATTCAAAAGAGACAATAATAAAGACAATAATAAAAAGACTTGAAATGATTGAAGAAATGATTGGAGCTGGTGAACAGAGTAATAAGGCACAAGGACAGGATACAATGCCAACACCAGCCATTAGAACTGGCTTACCAAAGGTTTTAGCGGCATACCCTATACTTAATTCTGACAAAGCGTCAACTTCTAAAGGCTCAAAGGGAGTCAGAGAAGCTAGATGGACGCCAATAGCAATGAATGATCTAAAAGAAATTAAGCAAGCTATTGTTAATTATGGCTTGCACTCTGCATATGTAAAGGAAGTGATAAGGACTTGGGCTTCTAATGTTAGAGCTACCCCCCATGATTTCCATCAGTTAGTGTCTGCAGTTTTAGATAATGGACCTTCCTTGATGTTTGGAATTTATTTCAGAGAAGAATCCAAACATATGGAACAGCAAGGAAGAGCAAAAGGTGTCGAGGTTTCCCAAGATCAAATTCTTGGTGCAGGAGAATATGCTGATCCACAGGTCCAAGCTCTTTATGATGATGAAGTACTGTGTCTATGTCACCAAGCAGCTTTAAATGCTTGGAATAGGATACAAGATCCAGCAAAAAGGGTTGAATCATCCGGTCCCATACAGGTCTGCCTGGTCCTCTAGCCCAAGGCAAAGCTGAGATTGATCAATTATTGATCGGAAGTGTGTTGCAGCCCTCAGAATTTCATAAGAAGCATCATGTCAATAGTAAAGGCCTAAAGAAGGAATTTTCCATTACTTGGCAACAAGCTAAGGACATTATAAAGAGATGTCCTACTTGATCTTTCTATAATCAAACACCGTTGCCTGCAGGGAGTAACCCAAAGGGTACTAAGAGAAATGAAATCTGGCAGATGGATGTGTTCCACTTTATGGAATTTGGTAAATTAAAATATGTACACCACACCATAGACACATATTCAGGTTTTCAATGGGCTACTGCCCTGAGCTCAGAAAAGGCTGATTCAATAATCACACATTTATTGGAAGTTATGGCCATCATGGGTATACCTGCAAAAATAAAGACAGATAATGGTCCAGCATATGTATCTAAGAAAATGAAATGCTTTTTTGATTATTATAATATGAAACACATTACAGGTATACCAAATAATCCTACAGGTCAGGCAGTTATAGAAAGATCAAATTGTACTATAAAGGATATGCTGAACAAACAGAAAGGGACCGAAAATACCTCCAGAAATAGATTACATAATGCTTTATTAACCTTGAATTTTCTTAACGCTAATGAGAAAGAAATGACAGCAGCAGAAAGACATTGGATAATGGAAAAGTCTGCTGAACTAAATCAGCCAATTTATTTCAAAGATGTACTGACCTCTCAATGGAAGCCAGGAGATGTGCTACATTGGGGAAGGGGTTTTGCTCTTGTTTCCACAGGAGAAGAAAACAGACAAAGGTCTGATCTCCAAAATATATAGAGAACTCAAGAAACTAGACTTTAAAATGCTAATTAACCCAATTAAAAAATGGGGCACTGATCTGAACAGAGAATTCTCAACAGAAGAAGTTCAAATGGCCAAAAGATACTTAAGGTCATGCTCAGCCTCCTTAGTGTCAGGGAAATGCAAATCAAAACAACTTTGAGATATCATCTTCCACTTGTCTGAATGGCTAAAATCAAAAACACCAATGATAGCCTTTGCTGGAGAGGCTGTGGAGGAAGGGGTACCCTCATCCTTTGCTGCTGGGAATGCAAACTTGTGCAACCACTTTGGAAATCAATGTGGCGGTTTCTCAGGAAATTCGGGATCAACCTACTCCTGGACCCAGCAATACCACTCTTGCGAATATACCAAAGAGATCCCCGATCATATGACAAGGGCATGTGTTCAACTATGTTCATAGCAGCATTGTTTGTAATAGCCAGAACCTGGAAACAACCTAGATGTACTTTAATGAAAGAATGGATGCAGAAAGTTGGAATATATACACATTAGAGTACTACTCAGCGGTAAAAACAATGACTTCTCAAATTTTGCATGCAAATGGATGGAAATAGAAAACACTATCCTGAGTGAGGAAACCCAGAACCAAAAAGATGAACATGGGATGTACTCACTCATAGTTTGTTTCTAGCCATAAATAAAGGTCAGTGAGTCTATAATTTGATATCCTAAAGAAGCTAAATAAGAAGGTGGACCCAAACAAAAACATATAGCTATTCTCCTGGTTATGGGAAGTAGACAAGATTGCCGGGCAAAAAATTGGGACTTTGGGGGTGGGTGGGAGGGGGGTAAGGGGAGATGGGGAGAGAAAAATGAGAAGGGGAGGATGGGGGGAACTTGGGGAAAAAGGATGATTGGGATAAAGGAAGTTTGGATTCGGTTGCAGGGAAGCACATATCTTAATTAAAGGAGCCATCTTAGGTTTGGCAAGAAACATGGACCTAGAGGGGCTCCCAGGTGCCCAGGGCAATATCCCCAATTAGTTCCTGGGGCAGCTGAGGATAGGGAACCTTAAATGACCCTATCCTATAGCCATAATGATGAATATCTTGCATATCACCATAGAACCTTCATCTGGCGATGGATGGAGATTGAGACAAAGACCCACACTGGAGCACCGGACTGAGCTCCCAAGGTCCAAATGAGGAGCAGAAGGAGGGAGAACATGAGCAAAGAAGTCAGGACCACGAGGGGTGCACCCACCCACGGAGACAGTGGGGCTGATCTATTGGGAGCTCACCAAGGCCAGCTGGACTGTGAGTGAAAAAGCAGGGGATAAAACCGGACTCTCTGAATATGGCGGACAATGAGGTCTGATGAGAAGCCAAGGACAATGGCACTGGGTTTTGATCCTACTTCATATTCTGGCTTTGTGGGAGCCTAGCCAGTTTGGATGTTCACCTTCCTAGACCAGGATGGAGGGGGGAGGACTTTGGACTTTCCACAGGGCAGGAAACCCTGACTGCTCTTCAGACTGGAGAGTGAGGGGGAGAGGAGTGGGGGGAGGGGGAGAGAAGGGGGAGGAGGAGGAGGGAAATGGGAGGCTGGGAGGAGGCCGAAATTTTTTTTCAATAAAAAAAAAATCAGTTAAATCCAGAAAAAAATTTAAAAATTAAAAATAAATTAAATAAAATAAAAATTAAAAAAAAAGAAACACTATCTTTCTGGATATGACCTGGCTGCTACAATCATGATAATACAGTGAATGTAACCTCTTATTCAATTTGTAAAAATCATGAAAGATTGAGACTTGTAACAGTTCAGGAGAAAATCAGTGAGATTGATTGAGAGTGGATAAAAGAGTATACACAACATTTACATGCATGAATCTGTAAGAAATTTAAAAAGAATTAGTAAAGAGAGCTTTATTTTTCCTAAATGAGAATAAAAGACAATGACTAATTTTCTCAATGAGATTTATTTTTGTTTTCCTTTGCTTTTAATTTTTACATCTCAATTTATCTTTCCAAATGCACTAACTGTTCGGATCCTTAGAACCAGAACAGACAAAAATAGTTCAGCAATGAAATATATATAGCAGTTTTATCTCTATGTTCTAAATTGGTATGCATCAATACTCCAGCAGGCACAGGAGTTGAAGATAGTGGAGAATACAACATTACAACATTACACGAAAAAAGTGTTAGAAGTCAAATTGAAACAGAGCTCACTTCAATATAGAACATATCTAAACTTTCTAATTATCATTTCAGTCTTATTGGGGCCAAAAAGGTAAATAAATAGACAAAGAGGAATGTTACTCATTAGTAATGAATGAGTGTTAATCTTAATGTTACTTCGACTTAAGGAAGTTCAAGTATAAAGAAACATTTATGAAAAGAAATAAGTGGAAAACTGAAGTGAGAATGAGATAATTTTAATTACAGTACTTAATATATCCTTTAAAAGCAACATAGATGGATATGCCAAAGTGGAGGGAACAATATTGCAAGTTTTCAGCCCTACACAAAGAACTACAAGCAACTAAGAAATGTGATATAAGTGAATACAATAGCAGTTAGTGAAGAAAGAGACCATTGATTTGAAAGAGAGTAGATTGTAATATGGCAGGTTTGGGGGAGCAATGAGAGGGGATTAATGTTTAATTGTGTTATATTCTTAATATGAAATAAAAATATGGTTATGTTAACAATTTACAATCCTCCTTAAATTATAGTATCCTTAATTGTGTTGAATTTCTAGAACTTAAGTATTACTCCAAACCAGTAAGTATTTTTTGTTTCTCCTGTGATACAAAAATAATGATTAATTATACCAAACTATTGAATATCACATTAACTAGAATGTGAGTTTTGCTCCTGGTCACATAAATTAGTTTACTTATTTTCTAGAAGTCTTCATATAGTCAGTTATCAGTAATGCTAATTACACTTTCTAATAGCATTTATACAAGAATTAGTTTAAGATGGACACTAAAGAAATATGTAATTGAAATAAAATACCAATAAAATATTCTTCATTTTATTAAGAGTATTTTGGCTCCCCTTTTTTCTGCAAGGGCCCTGGCCAGCAAGTGGTCCCAATACTGTACCAGAAGATCCATTGGAAAGGTGAGTGTGTTCCTGAATGGATGGCAGATGCCCCAGAAAGGGAGCACAGATACCCCTCGACCCCCTAAACTTTCTGGTAGTTCAGCAGGGGATTCTGTCCCGGCTACTGCCTTTCACTTCCTATCCCATCCCAGCTTGCTCCCAGGCACCCCTTCCCTTCTGCGGGGTCATAAGATCTCTCAACTCAGCCTGTTTTGGGGCTGAGGCTCTGGGGACAAAGTGGTGAGTTGCAACGGTGTAGGATTTCCTTTGTTTCACTGAGCCTGAACACAGCAAGTCCGCCCTTTTGTCTGTGAGGTCCCTGGCCATAAGATCCATTGGAAAGCACTTGAAGGAAGAGATGGGCATATGCCAAGACAAGAATTCCTCCAACGATCTGAAAAACAATATGATAGCGCCAGAACCCAGCGAACATACAACAGGAACACTTGAACACCCTAATCCATAAGAAGTAGAAAAAATAGACATCATGAAAATGATAGAGTCCCTTAAACAGGATGTAAAAAGCCATAAAGAAATGGATGAGAAGAATAACAAAAAATTGAAGAAATGAATAACTCCCTAAAAGATACCCTAGGAAACCAAGAAAAAAACAATCAAACAGATAATGGAAACAGTACAAGATTTGAAAATTGAAATAGAGGCAATGAAGAAAACAAAAACCAAGGGCCCGCTAGATATGGAAAATCTAGGTAAAAGAACAGGGACTACAGAGACAAACATAACCAACAGAGTACAAGAGATAGAAGAAAGAATCTCAGGTCCTGATGACACTATAGAGAAAATAAACACACTGATCAAAGTAAACAGCAAATCCAACAAATTCTCATCACGAAATACCCAGGAAATCTGGGACAACATAAAAAGATCAAACCTAAGAAGAATAGGGGATAGAAGAAGGAAAAGATTCTATTTGGAACTCAACAAGGCCAGATGGCCTGGGTCTGAAAAAGCATAGGATAAAACCGGACTCGCTGAGCATAACGGACAATGAGGACTACTGAGAACTCAAGAACAATGGCAATGGGTTTTTGATCATACTGCATGTACTGGCTTTGTGGGAGCCTAGGCAGTTTGGATGCTCACCCTACTAGACCTGGATGGAGGTGGGCGGTCCTTAGATTTCCCACAGGGAAGGGAACTCTGATCACTCTCTGGGCTGATGAGGGAGGGGGACTCCATTGGGGGAGGGGGAGGGAAATGGGAGGTGGTGGCGGGGAAGAGACAGAAATATTTAATAAATTAATTAATTAATTAATTAAAAAGATAAAAATTAAAAAAAAGAAGGAGAAGAATTCAGTTCAAAGGCCCAGAAAATATATTAAGCAAAATTATAGAAGAAAACTTTCCAATCCTAATGAAGGATACACTAATGAAGGTACAAGAAGCATACAGAACACCAAATAGATTGGAAAAAAAAAATCTCCTCACCATACAATAATCAAAACACAAAACATACAGAATAAAGAATATTAAGTTGTAAAGGAAAAAGGTCAAGTAACTTATAAAGGTAAACGTATAAGACTCACAGCTAACTTCTCTATGGAAACCATGATAGTCAGAAGGTCTTGGATAGATGTGCTGCAGAAAATAAGAGACCATGGATGCAAGCCCAGAGTACTATACCAAGCCAAGCTTTCATTCACCATAAATGGAGAAAATAAAATATTCCAGCATAAAAACAAATTTAAACAATACGCAGCCACAAATCAATCCTTACAAAAAGTAATAGAAAAAAATCACAACCCAAAGAATCCAACAATGCCCACAATAACTCAGTCATCTAACAACCCTTCACAAACACTACTCAAAGAAGGGAAACACACAAAATCTACCACAAAAAAAAGGAAAGGAAAAAAAAACAGAGTTAACAACCATTGGTCATTAATATCACTAAATATCAATGGACTCTATTCACTAATTAAAAGGAAAAGGCTAAGAGATTGGGTGAGAAAACAGGATCCAACATTCTGCTGTTTTCAAGAAACACATCTCAACCACAAGGACAGACATCTACTCAGAATAAATGGTTGGGAAAATGACCTAAGATACAAGCCAGTGTGGCTATACTAATGTCTAACAAAATTGACTTCAAAATAATATCATACTCATAACAGGAACAATTAATTCATCAGGATGAAGTCTCTATCCTGAATATCTATGCCCCTAATATAAAAGCACCCACTTATGTAAAAGAAACATTACTAGAACTCAAGGCAGACATCAAACCACACACAATAATAATAGGGGATTTCAACACTCCTCTCTCACCAATGGACAGGTCAATCAGACAGAAACCTAACAGAGAAATAAGAGAATTAATAGAGGTAATGAATCAAATGGACTTAACAGACATCTATAGAACATTCCACCCAAAGAGGAAAGAATATACCTTCTTCTCTGCAGCTCATGGAACCTTCTCGAAAATCGACCACATAGTCGGTAACAAAGCAAACATCCACAGTTACAAAAAAAAAATATTAGTAACCACCTGCGCTTATCAGATCACCATGGAATAAAGTTAGAATTTAACAATAATTCTATCCACAGAAAGCCTACTAACTCATGGAAGCTGAACAGTCAACTACTGAACCACACCTGGGTCAGGGAAGAAATTAAGAAAGAAATTAAAGTCTTCCTTGAATTCAATGAACATAAAGACACAGCATACCCAAATCTATGGGACACTATGAAAACAGTGTTAAGATGAAAGTTCATAGCTCTAAGTGCCCACATTAAAAAATGGAGAAAGCTCACATTAGAGACTTAATAGCACAGCTGAAAGCTCTAGAAAAAAAGAAGCAGACTCACCCAGGAGCAGTAGACGACTGGAAATAATCAAACTGAGGGCTGAAATAAACAAAATAGAAACAGAAAACAATTTAAAGAATCAATGAAACAAAGAGCTTGTTCTTTGAGAAAGTCCACAAGATTGACAAACATTTATCCACACTAATAAAAAAGCAGAGAGAGAACATGCAAATTAACAAGATCAGAAATGAAAAGGGGGACATAACAACAGACATTGATGAAATTCAGAAAATCATCAGGTCTTACTACAAAAGCTTATATGCCACAAATTGGAAAATGTAAAAGAAATGGACTTATTTTTTGATAAATACCATTTACCAAAATTAAATCAAAACCAGTGAATAATTTAAAAAGACCAATAAGTCATGAGGAAATAAAAGCTGTCATAAAAATCCTCCCATCCAAAAAAAGCTCAAGACCAGATGGTTTTAATGCAGAATTTTATTAAAACTTTCAAGAAGAGCTAATACCTATACTCTTTAATGTGTTTCACATAATAGAAACAGAAAAGTCATTGCCAAACTCTTTTTATGAAGCTACAGTCACCCTGATTCCAAAACCACACAAACACCCAACCAAGATAGAGACTTACAGACCAATCTCACTCATGAACATTGATGCAAAAATTCTCAATAAAATTCTGGCAAACAGAATCAAAGAACACATTTTAAAAATTATACATTACGATCAAGTAGGCTTCATCTCAGAGATGCAGGTCTGATTCAACATAAGAAAATCTATCAATGTAATCCATCATATAAATAAACTGAAAAAAAATATGATCATTTCATTAGATGTGGAAAAAGCATTTGACAAAATTAAATACCCTTTTATGATAAAGGTTTTGAAGAGGTTAGGGATAAAAGAATCATACCTAAATATAATAAAATATATAGCAAGCTAACAGCTAATATCAAAATAAATGAAGAGAAACTCAACGCCATTCTACTAAAATCAGGATCAAGACAAGGCTGTACACTCTCACCATATCTCTTCAAGTTAGTGCTTGAAGTTTTAACAATAGCAATAAGACAACATAAGGAGATCAAGGGGATTCAAATTGGAAAGGAAGGAGCAAAACTTTCATTATTTGGAGATGATATGATAGTGTACATTGGTGGCCCCCAAAATTCTACCAAAGAACTCCTACAGCTGATAAATATCTTCAGTGATATGGCAGGATACAAGTTCAACTCGAAAAAATTAGTAGCCCCCCTATACACAAAGGATAGAGAAGCAGAGAGGAAAATCAGAGAAACTTCAACTTTCACGAAAGGTACAAGTAGCAAAAAGTATCTGGGGATAACTCTAACCAAGAAAGTGAAAAATCTATTTGACAAGAACTTCATGGCATTGAAGAAAGAAACTGAAGAGGACACCAGAAAAAGGAAAGACTGCCCATGCTCTTGGATGGGTAGGATCAACAAAGTAAAAATGGCAATTCTACCAAAGACAATCTATAAATTCAATGCAATCCCGATTAAAATTCCAACAAAATTCTTTACAGACCTTGAGAGAACAATAATCAACTTTATACGGAAAACCAAAAAACCCAGAATAGCCAAAAAATCCTATACAATAAAGGAACTTCTGGAGGCATTACCATCCCTGACTTCAAACTCTATTACAGAGCTACAGTAATAAAAACAGCTTGGTATTGGCATAAAAACAGAGAAGTTGACAATGGAATCAAATAGAATACCCGGATATTAACTCACAAACCTATGAACACCTGATTTTCAACAAAGGAGCTAAAAGTATACAATGGAAGAAAGAAAGCATCTTCAACAAATAGTGCTGGCATTACTGGATGTCAACCTGTAGAAGAATAAAAATATATCCATATCTATCACCACGCACAATACTCAAGTCCAAATGGATTAAAGACCTAAATATAAATTTGACCACTTTGAACCTGATAGAAGAGAAAGTGGGAAGTAGAGTGTAACACATGGACACAGGTGAC
Source organism: Microtus oregoni (assembly GCF_018167655.1). NCBI lineage: Eukaryota > Metazoa > Chordata > Mammalia > Rodentia > Cricetidae > Microtus > Microtus oregoni. The sequence continues at coordinate 811,287 of NW_024543955.1, read as the reverse complement.
AACTTCCTACATATATCCCCAGTAGCACAGACAAAAAGGGCAACATTGAATAAATGGGACCTACTTAAACTGAGAAGCTTCTGCAAAGCAAAGGTCAATATCATTAAGACAAAAAGGCATCCTACTGAATGGGAGAAGATCTTCACCAACCCCACATCAGACAAAGGTCTGAACTCCAAAATATGAAAATAAAGATCTCAAGAAACTAGACTGTAAAATTTTAATTAACCCAATTAAAAATGGGCACTGAACTCAACAGAGAATTCTCAACAGAAGAACTTCAAATGGCCAAGAGACACTCAAGGTCATGTTCAACTTCCTTAGCAATCAGGGAAATGCAAATCAAAACAACTTTGAGATACCATCTTACACCTGTCAGAATGGCTAAAATAAAAAACACCAATGATAGCCTTGGCTGGAGAGGATGTGGAATAAGGGATACACTCATCCATTGCTGGTGGGAATGCAAACTTGTGCAACCACTTTGGAAATCAGTGTGGTGGTTTCTCAGGAAATTCGGGATCAACCTACCTCGGGATCCAGCAATTCCACTCTTGGGAATATACCCAAGAAATGCCCAATCATACTAAAAAAGCATTTGTTCAACTATGTTTATAGCAGCATTATTTGTAATAGCCAGAATCTGGAAACAACTTAGATGCCCCTCAATGGAAGAATGGATAAAAAAGTGTGGAATATATACTACTCAGTGGTAAAAAAGCAATGACATCTTTAATTTTTCATGAAAATGGATGGAAATAGAAAACACTATCCTGAGTGAGATAACACAGACCCAAAAATAAATATGGTATGCACTAACTCATTTATGAACTCTAGCCATAAACCAAGGTCATTAACCCTATAGTTCACAAGCCCAGAGAAGCCAAATAACAAGTTGAACTCAAAGGAAAACATGTATAGATCCTCCTGGAAATTGGAAGCAAACAAGATTGTGGGACAAAAATTGTGAGCATGGGGGTGGGGCCAGGGGTGGTTGTGAGGATGGGAGAAAGGGAAGAGGGGGGGAGGGAAGGAAGAAGGGAAGGACTTGAAACAGTTTGGGGGAGTAGAAGGTTGGAGATGGAGGAAGGGCAGATATAGGAGCAGGGAAGAAGATACCTACATTAAGAGATTCACTTTAGGGTTGGCAAGAGCCTTGGTTCTACAGGGGATCCCAGATGTCCACAGGGATGTCCCCAGCTAGGTCCATGAACAAAAGAAGTGAGGGTTCCTAAATGGTCCTTGCCTCATTATCACGCTGATGATTATCTCGAATATCAACATAGAATCTTTGTCCAGCAATGTATGGAGATAGAGACAGAGACACTCATCAAAGGAACAGACTGAGCTCCAAAGGTCCAGTTGAAATGCAGAAGGAGGGAGAAGACAAGCAAGGAAGTCAGTACTGGGAGGAGTTGGTCCGCCAACTGAGGCAGTGTGCCTGTTCTAATGGGAGCTCACCAAATCCAGCTGGACTGGTTTCTGAGTGAGCATGTGATCAAACCAGAATCTCGGATTGTGGCTGACAATAGGGGCTGACTAAAAAGCCATTGAAAGAGGCACTGGGACCTTTTTATGGCATATTCTGGCTTTTTGGGACCCTAGTTTATATAAATGCACAGCTCCCTAGGCCTGGGTGTATGGGGGATGGCCTTGGACTTCCCACAGAGCAGGGTTCCCTGACCTCTCTCAAGCAGGGTGGGAGAGGGAGGAGGGGGTTTGGGCAAGCGGAAGGGGATTGGGAGGAGGGAAGGAAGTGTAAATAATTAAATGGAAAAATCAAAAAAGGGTATTTTGTTATTGAAATCACACATAACATATCATTATCTTCCAGAAACAAATAGAAGAAATGGAGTTTCAATCTATTATTATGAAAGAATCTTTTCTTTCAGACATTATTACGAATAGTACCAATGGAGAAATACAAAGGAATTCATAGGCCAAATGAAAAATTGATGACTTTTTAAGCTGAAAAATATATTCTGTAATTTTTATAAAGATTGTTATATATAACAAAATAAAATGATTAATTACATTATGTGTATTACAGAAAATAACATAAACATATACATAATGATGATTACATATTATGAAAATGAATAGACAGAAATATGCAAAAGAATCCCACAATATTTTACAGAAATGTATTGCATACTCAGTATTCATATTTGTATGATAGAAGCTTTAGATGTAAAATACTTGAGGGAATGAATCTATATAATATTCCAATTCTATGAATGTAATGTTATTCCCTCTTCTTCATTTGTATGTCAGGGAAAAACAATTATTTCTACATCATCTGTTTTTTTAAATTTATTCATAAAAATCTATAGATCTACATTTTCCAGTTTATCTGTTTATATACTTTCTTAATTCCTGGAAAATTTTATACATATATATATATATATATATATATATATATATATATATATATATATATATATATATTGAAAACATTTAACCCTTATTCTAATATTTTCCAGAACAACCCTCTAAACAGCCTTATCCCTTTCTAACCATCTTTGAATTGTTACCCTTTATTTTCCCCTTAGAATCTAATTTCTGTTGCCTAGTTACTTGGGAGTATAGCCTGTCCTGGTATATAGTGGACCCAGAATGTATCATATAATTAGAGAAGGCTAATTCTCTTTCTTTTCATACGTACCAAATGCAATATTTCTGTAGATAGTAGAGGAATTTTCTGTAAACCTTTCTCACTTTGTACTCAGATTTTTATCATAGAACATAAAGAAATCAAGCTTTTACTTACCTGTAAGCTTCGTCTCTATGGGAAATTTTTCAAATTGTTATGCTTAGGACTAGAGAAGAAAGGTAATCCTAATTCTCACTGAGCTGCAAAACTTACAAGCTCCAACAACTGACCTGACAAAATATAAACACTTGTAAATAATGGTATAAAACTTATGAGAGTAACTGTTTTCTAATTCCATCTAAATACTTTTCCATAAAAAACAGAATGCATACATGAGACTGCTAAAGAGGTTGAGAACCTATGGATAGAGTGTTGTGGGAGCTGTGGGCTCCATTCCTGCCACCTAGCTCCTGGCCGCCTGGCTAACTTATGCCCTGAAATAAAAACACACAAACTGTATTCATTTAAACACTGCCTGGCCCATTTCTATTAATGTGTGTAGCACCGAGGTGCACTTACCGGGAAGATTCTAGGCTATGTCCATCCTGGGTCGGAGCTTCATCGCATCTGCCCCAGAGACAGAGCTAAGGCCTATGAGCTCACTTCCTCTTCCTCCCAGCATTCTGTTCTGTTTACTCTACCCACCTAAAGGCTGGCCTATCAAATGGGTCAAGGCAGCTTTTTTATTAGCCAATGAACTTCCTCCATCATTTCCTCCTTTTCTGTTTTTTAAAAAAGGAAAGGCTATAACTTTAACATAGCAAAATTATATATAACAAATCAGATATAAAGCAAGAGTTACAGTTACAATATTTACATCTACTTATCTTTTATCATAACTAAAGAAAACTATAACTATCTATATATTCTTTAACTCCATCAAAGACTCCAGAAGGATATAATATTACCTAATTAAACAAGAAAAACCAACTTCCAAAACGCTAGAAATGACAGAGACATCTCGCTGCCTGGACAGTCACCCAAAGTTCCTCTGTACCGTTGGGGCATCCATCTTCAGCCTACAGGCCCATAGTTTCCAGCAGACATTTCCATGAAGCAGGAAATTTCAAAGGCAGTTCAGTCACTATCTGCTGTGTCCTGCAAAATGTCTCACAGACTCATGAATCAGGAATCCCGAAAGATCATCTCACCTTTAGGCAAGTTCAGGAGTCCTCTCTCTGCTTGTTCTCTGTGTCCAGTTAATGCAATAGTCCAGAAAAGAGCAGTTTCTTGCCCAAATGGCTATCAAACTTCATAAGGATCCTCTTCGATGCCCATCTTCCTTTTGAAGTAGATTGGTGCTGCCAGGAGCAGACGTGTCTCATTGTCATGAAGATCCCTAAGTTATTAAAACATTTAAAAATGTCATATTCTGTAGTCTTTGAAAGATATGAAAAATGCATATTTAACTGAAACATATCTCTATATATCTAGAAAATCTAACTAACATGACTACAAGCTTGACTATTATTGATAATTATCCATTAACAACCTATATACATTACATTTTTACATGAACTACACAATCACGATATCTTAATAATTATCAGAAATACATATACATATAACAAGATTGACCTTAAATTTATATCAATAAAGTCAAATCCATACCAATGCAAATTATTCATATCTATCATACCCCCCTTTAAATGTAAAAGAACATTTATAAACAATATTTGGGAACATGAGCATAGTTTTTTTCTTGAAACTGCTTCCTCCTATATGGGGGCATTGTCAATCAGGTCTTTTATGGTTTAACCTGTGTGCTAGATTCATGTCAGTCAGCAGTTGAGTGAAGTGATGCTTTTGAAGGTATTCACAGCAACCCTTCAGGAGGGCGTGGTCCATCATACCATTTTGGGATGGAAGCAATTCACAGGATCTCATACTCTGTAAAAACAAAAGAAGAAACTCCTTTCCAAAGCATCATGTCCTTAGATCCAAATTTTAAAGTCAAGGTATTTTCAAAATATCTGTCTTGGATTAGTTCAGCAGCATTTATAAACAAATATCTTTTAGCAGCTGCTGCTCCTTCCTCAGCATTCAAACAATTCAAACAGAGCATAATAGCATACAGTATCAAAATTCTCTGTGCATTTTCCATCTTTGTGCAGCTTTATTTTAACCTTTATTTCGTTTATTTTTTACTTTTAACTTTTTGCTTTTTGAGATAGGTTCTCTGCATATCTTTGACTTGGAATAACTCTATAGACCAGGCTGTTCTTGAACTCTCAGGGATCTGCCTGTCTCTGCCTCCCAGGCATTGGGATTAAAGGTGTATACTACCACAACTTAAACTCACAGAGGTCAATCTCCCTCTGCCTCCCAAGTATTGGGATTAAAGGTGTGTATTACCACACCCAACTACTCTCTTTCTTCCCTATTTTAGTTTTTTTTTTACTTTAAGAACTTTAACTTTTATCCTGCATATATATTTTAACATACTGTAAACCATTTAGAAATTTTCTTTGTCTTTGAATCTCTCTTTAATGTATCTCTCTCTCTTTTTCTGACCACATGAGCCTTTAAATTACTGAGCAATATGGGTAGGATTAAAGCCGTGGCTTTGCCAGGTATATCCAGCCCATTCCTTGGCTTTCTGCCATTCCACCCTTGTGGCTGGAGTACTGGCCACAGCCCTGTTCATCGCCACAACTCTACAATGTTTCAAGGTCCTTGCCAGCAAGCAAGCTGCAACAGTATTAAGCGACACTCAAAAGCTCCGTAGTCAGGACCGCCTGCTTGAAAGAGTCAGAGTTTGCCCTGGCCGGATGGCCCAGAAAACTGGCATTTTAAATCAGCACAGCTTTTTTCCTGCTATGGCTGAATACACACAAACATTCAGTCAGATTTTATCAACACCATTTAAGTGTTTTGTAGCAGGACCTCTTAAGAGAGCTGCAGGGTTTTGCAGCTAAAGCTGAGTCAGGAAGCCTCTCTTAGATGAGAGTGCATGATTGATTCTAGCAAGTAGAGCAGACCCAAGAAATTGCTGCTACCAAGAAAACATGCTTTACTCTATTCTTTCCCAAGCCTTCTCAGGTTTTATGTGGATACAGTTGTCCACACGTTGGGGGCCATTGTGTTGTGGGAGCTACAGGCTGCATTACTGCCTCCCAGGTCCTGGCCTGATGGAGGAAGGTCATTGGTTAAAAAATAAAAAAAAAAAACTGCTTGGCCCTCATAGGTTAGAACATTGGTGGGTGGAGTAAACAGAACAGAAATCTGGGAGAAAGAAGCAGATTCAAGGGAGTCACCATGATTCTCTCACTTCAGACAGACACGGATTAAGATCTTTCCTGGTAAGCCAGCTCATGGGCTACACAGATTACTAGAAATGGGTTAGATCAATATGTAAGAGCTAGCCAATAAGAGGCTGGAACTAATGGGCCAGGAAGTGTTCAAAAGAATACAGTTTCCATGTAATTATTTCGGGTAAGCTAACCAGGTGGCAGGAAGCAGCCCCACCACTCTTATTTCTACAGAGTGACGCTCCAACGTGATGGACTAAATCCACTTAAAAACCTGAGAAGGCTTTTTAAAAAAGGGAGAGAGAGTCTAACACAGCTTTTGGCTGTTTGTGGGTGGCTTGCAGCAAAGCAATTTTCCTGACTCAGCAGCAGGAAAAAACTGACTGTTTTAAAATGCTGGCTTTCTGGGCTGTGCCACCATTGTGATCTCTGTCTGGCTCCTGTGGGAGACAGAGTCTTTGAATGGAGCATTTGGAGTAAAGTGCTACGATTTGTTTGATGGCAAATAGACTTGCTGTGTGCCTAAAAGGAAGTCATTGTGTGCTGTGGCTCAGAGGCACAAGCAGCTCCATCATGCTACCGGTGCAATGTGCAAGGATCAGACGCATAAGCGGCTCTGCCATGTTGGACTGGGCAGTGCAAGCAGGCAGTACCTGTTTTTGACCTAGGAATGTCACAGGTTAGATTCTTAAGCACTTAGTGATTTAAAGGTGCAAATAAAAAGTGCTCCTGGATAGTAAAATATTACAGATTCACAATGGGACAGATACAGACATAAAGGACCACTAAATGAGTCACAATGTTAGATAAATGTATATAGGCTTGAGAGAGAGAAGAAAAAATAATAGAGAGAGAATAAAGTTAATGGTTTAAAGAAAAGGTAAAGTCTTTAAAGAGACAGAATACAGATAGTTAAGAGATTAAAAGAAATAAAGGAAAACAAGCCACGTAAAAATGGAAAATTCACAGAGAGTCTAGATTCTTTGTATTATTATGTTTTCTTTAAAATTTTTGACTGTGAAGGAGCTAAGTACAGAGAGACATTTCATTATATGGGCTGCTAAGCTGAACCTGCACATATGTTCTAAAGGTATCTTGACTTCAGAATTTGGGTCTAAGGATATGATGCTTTGGAAAGAAATTTCTTCTTTTGTTTACGCAGAGGATGAGACCCTGTGGATTTCTTCTATCCCAATATGGTATGATACACCACGCTCTCCTGAAAGGTTGCTGTGAACACCCTCAAAAAATTGCTTCGCTCAACTGCCAACTGAGATGAAACTAGCACACAGGTTATACCATGAAAGACCTAACTAACGACACCCCCATTCAGCAGGGAAGCAGTTTGGAGATAAAAAAACTGCGCCCATGTTCCCAAATATTGTTTATAAATGTTCTTTTACATTTAAAGGGGGATATGATATAGCTATGAATAATTTACATTGATATGGATTTTGCTTTAGTGATTTAAATTTAAGGTCAATTTTGTTATATGTTTATGTGTTTCTGATCTTGATTAAGGTATTAATGATTGTGTAGTTCATTTAAAAATGTAATGTATATAGGTTGTTAATGGATAATCATCAATAATAGTCAAGCTTGTAGTTATGTTAGTTAGATTTTCTAGATATATAGAGATACGTTTCAGTTAGATCGGCATTCTTCATATCTTTCAAAGACTATGGAATATGCTATTTAATGTTTTAATAACTTAGGACTTTTCATGACAGTGAGACACTCTGCTCCTGGCAGCACCAATCTACTTCAAGAGGACGATGGGCATCGAAGAGGATCCTTATGGAGTTTGATAACCATTTGGGCAAGAAACTGCTCTTGCTTGGACTATTGCATAAACTGGACACAGAGAACCCTCAGAGAGAGGACTGCTGAACTTGCCTAAAGGTGAGATGATCTATCAGGGTTTCTTATTCATGAAAGAGTCTGCGAGACATTCTTCAGGACACAGCAGATAGTGACTGAACTGCCTTTGAAATTTCCTGCTTCATGAAAAAAGTCTGCTGGATACTATGGGCCCGTAGGCCAAAGATGGCTGCCCCAACGGTACAGAGGAACTTTGGGTGACTGTCCAGGCAGCGAGATGTCTCTGTGATTTCTAGAGTTTTGTAACTTGCTTACTTCTCATTTATTTAGGTAATATTTTATCCTTCTGGAGTCTTTGATGGAGTTGAAGAATAGATAGATAGTTATAGTTATTTTTCTTTGTTATAATAAAAGATAAAGTAGATGTAAATATTGTAACTGTAACTCTTGCTTTATAACTGTTTTGTTATATATAATTTTGCTATGTAAAGTTAAAGCCTTCTTTTTTTTGTTTAAACAGAAAAAGGGGAAATGAGGGAGGAAGGTCATTGGTTAAAAAATAAAGAAACTGCTTGGCCCTGATAGGTTAGAACATAGGTGGGTGGAGTAAACAGAACAGAATGCTGGGAGGAAGAGGAAGTGATGTAAGATGCCTCAGACAGACGCCATGCTCCCCTCTCCCGGGCAGACGCATACTCCTCTCCGAGACTGACACGATGCAGCCGGCCGCCAGGTCAGACATGCTGAATATTTCCCGGTAAGATTGGTGCTAAACAGATTACTAAATATGGGTTAGGCAAGATTGTGAGAATTAGCCATTAAGAGGCTAGAACTAATGGGCCAAGCAGTGTTTAAAAGAATACAATTTGTGTGTTGTTATTTCGTGTATAAAGCTAGCCAGGCAGCTGGGAACTGGGGCGGCAGGAATGCAGCCCGCAGCTCCTACTACACTAGCCGCCTGGCTAGCTTATGCCCTGAAATAACAACACACAAACTGTATTCATTTAAACACTGCCTGGCCCATTTCTATTAATGTTGTAGCATCGAGGTGCACTTTCTGGGAAGATTTTAGCCTACGTCCATCCTGGGTCGGAGCTTCATCGCATCTGCCCCAGAGAGCAGAGCTAAGGCCTATGAGCTCACTTCCTCTTCCTCCCAGCATTTTGTTCTCTTTACTCCATCCGCCTAAAGGATGGACTATCAAATGGGCCAAGGCAGTTTCTTTATTAGCCAATGACCTTCCTTCATCAATAGAGGTCAGTATCTCTATGGCAAAACCCAATAGTATTTTGCAAATGGGCACAGAATTAAAATGACTCCCAATTACCTATTACTATAACTATAGATCAGTGCATCTCTCTCTCTCTCTCTCTCTCTCTCTCTCTCTCTCTCTCTCTCTCTCTCTCTCTCTTTATTATTTTTTTTTCGAGACAGGTCTCTGTAGCTTGGGAACCTGTCCTGTAACTAGATCTTGTAGACTAAGCTGGCCCCAAACTCACAGAGATCTGCCTGCCTCTGCCTCCCAAGTGCTCCACCATTGTCTGGCTCAAAGCATCTCTTTACCATCATCAGGGAAGTTTCTCCTTGAACAAGCTGACAAATAGCACTGATGTTCCTCAGTTTTCAGTGGACAGAGAATTAGAGACTATGGGCTGTTCAATCATAAATAAATACTTATTATAGTCCTCACAGAAAGACTCAAGGATCTTAAAAGAGTGGTGGATGCTTCAGCTTGGAGGTGTTGTGTAATTTTAAGGAAATAATGCTTTCCATGCACAACAGAAAAGTTGCACTTCTGAAATCAAAGTAATTGTGGTAATATGGAGAAGACCTACATAAACTCCAGCCAGATATCATGGATAACTTTTTTATTTATTTTTAATTGTTCTTTATATTTGATTTTTAATTTTATATTTAATTCTTTATTTTTAATTGTTCACGTGGATAAAGGTGTAGAAGAGGGACAGCAAGCTTTGTATGTGGTCTGTGTACATGGTGGAAATATGTTCTCTGGGAGCCAGTATCAGTGAGTTAGATTAATTTTATAGAAATATAAAAATGGGGGCAATGACTCTGGCATCCTCTAATTTGTATGAAACAGTACAATCAAGTCATAAGGCAAGCTCAAGTTTTTGTTATTTTGGGACCCTCACTCCTTATTCTCAAAGGGGCAAGAAGAAATTTCCTAGCAGAATGTTTTCCCAGAAAGACAGTGGCCTTCTCCTATCCTACCCAGGAGATTCTGAGCACAAGGTCACTTAGCTCAGCCCAGCCAGCCACCTGGTACAGGCTGATAAAGATGGCCTAACTCAAGAGCAATGGCCTCCCTTGCTCTAAAAACAAGAAAAAAGCTGACTTAACAAAATGAGAGGGAGCAAAAGTCCTTGTACCCATGCCAAAGCATCTTCAAAGATTCTCTTTGTAGTTATGCCTTTAAAAGCTTACCCCACAGAGGAGATACAACTCCTCTCTACCTTGTTGTAACAAGGATGGAGATGAGTTCCAAACATGTTTGCATTATGCTGATTAAACATTGTTTATTACAGTTGGGGCCTTTCTGGTGGTTTCTCTCTGAGGGTTGTAACCTGGGCACAACAGTTATCACATGTGGATACATGGTCAAATCGTAAAGTTCCTAGCATCATATCTAATTACCTTATGGGAAGCAAAAGGACAGCTTCAGCAAGGAAATGCATCAAGAGTCACATTAGAGATAATTCAGGAATCCTGACCTAAAAACAGTCTCCCAATAAGGTCAGGTAGAGAAAAGGGAAACTTCTTGAGGGAGAGTGCATGGTTGGGTGTATATGGGGTAGAGAGAGCTGCTTCATGTTGCCAAGCTTGGAGAGAGATGTCAGGCCATGGCAGATTGCAACTTCCAACCAGCAGGGACTCTCAGAAAGTCATACAATATATTATTAATATATAGCCAGAAAAGAAATATATGATACTAAATTATGGTTTTTCAGTGTCTAGAATATGTTTTATTGGTGTTGTTGCTTTGCTTTGTTTTGACTTTCTGAATTGTCAGTTTTCATTTTCCCATACCATATCCACATCTCTATGTTTGCTATGTAGTAATTAACTGTAATTCATATAACACCCTGTTATTTTTTCACCTCTTTATATGTATGCAGTTAATTGAATCAACATGTGTTAAAGTTTAATTATGATTGGGCATGAATTTCACAGTTTGTTTTTCATTATTCTGAATAATTTTTAAAATCTAGTGATTTTTTTCTTAGTGTACATTTAATCATTGTAAGTGGCTTTATATCAGTTCTTTAGAGACAGATTTGGTGACTCCTACTTTTCTAGAAATAATTCATTTTATCATATTTTCATTTTTGCAAAATAAGTAAATCACCATAACATTGACAAATATTTGATAATACACATTAATATTTAAAATTTCCCATGTCCATTAACTTAATTGAGCAATTCTTGTTACTAACAATTTACTTGATACAAACAGAAAGCAATACATATAAAGCTATATAGATAATTGTTGCAAGGAGACTGCTTGCTTGTCCCAGTAGCCCAGCCCTGATATCACACAGAAACTGTATTATTTAAATCACTGCTTGGCCCATTAGCGCTAGCTTCTTATTTGCTAAGTCATACATCTTAATTTAACCCATTTCTATTAATCTGTATATCACCATGAGGTGGTGGTCTACCAGAAAAGATTCTGTATATCTGACTCTGGTAGCAGATCCATGGTGTCTCCTGACTCTGCCCGTCTTCCTCCCAGCATTCAGTTCTGTCTTCCTAGCCTACCTAAGTTTTTCCCTATCAATAGGCCAAGGCAGTTTCTTTATTCATTAACCAAGAAAAACAACACAAAGACAGAAGGACCTCCCACACCAAATAATTATGTTCATTGAAGTATCATGTGTCATGACTGTGAAATAATTAAAAACAATTTTAATGTCAAACAAAAGAGAAAGGAATTAATGTTTTAAAAGTCACCTAAATAGGTAAATTAAATATTACTCAGTTTAGTTTTTAAAGAAGACAGAGTTTTAGGGATTTCCAAGATGACTGAAAATGATGTGGATGTGATTGGGCTACTTAAATTGTTTAAGTGATAAATTTTATTTGTGCATTACTATAATTAAAAGTAAATATAAAGCATCATGTTACATTTTAAGAATTAATGATTTCATTAATTTCATAAATTAATGATTTTATTTCTTCTACTACATCAAAGTGAAATAATATTAACTCAAAGTTCATAATCACATATTATGTTTTCTTATTACACTATAAGAAAGTTAATTTTCATGTTCAGCAAATAATAGTTTATTGAGAATATCTTCCAGTTGCTTCTCTCCTTACCCTATTTTAAGGCATATGAGAAATAATTTGGTGGTAGTGGTGCATGCCTTTAGTTCCAGTTCTTGGGAGGCCGAGGCTGTTGGATCTCAGTGAGTTTGAAGTCAGCCTGGTCTACAAAGCAAGTCCCAGGACACCCAGATAAACCCTTATTGAAAATGCAAGAAGCAAAGAAAGAAAGAAAGAAAGAAAGAAAGAAAGAAAGAAAGAAAGAAAGAAAGAAAGAAAGAAAGAGAAAGATAGAAAAAAAAGCATTAAGAAAGAAAAGAAATTTACTCAAAATATATAAAACTCCAAAGAGGCAGAATTGTGAAGACATTACAACTGCATAATTTTTACAAAACAACTGCATGTGTATTAAATTGCATATGTTTAAATGTATTATAAACCAACTGGGTATAATTAAAATATGAAGTCAAGATGTGTGGTAATTTGAATGTGATAATTGTTATATAAAATTTTTCATGTCATTTACATTGTGCAAATAAATATATATACATTATTTGGTTTGCTTTGAATTTCATTTTTCTTATTTTTTGGTTATAATTTAATTATTACATTTCTTCCTTCCATTTCCCCCCCTACAAAACCTCCCCAATACCCTTCCCCACTCTATCTCAAATACCTGGCCTCTTTTATCAATAATTATTATTTCATGCCTTTTTTATGTATTTATATATACATTTCTCAATATTATCTTTTCTTATGATGTTTATGTATATATGCTTTCAGGGCTGTCTCTTAGGCACTGGAACACCAATTGCTATGTTTTCCCCGTTGGGAATACATAATTCAGGATGCCAGCTTTTCTGGGTTATTTATAGTTCTGTGTAGAGTTTAGGCAACTGTGGGTTTTCCCCATCCAGTTTGACATGTCCAATGGCATCACCCTCATTCTACTCACATTATAGCATCAATTTTGTTGAGACTTTTTAAATGTAGCTTCAGATATTGGTATGACACACAATCTTACAGCAAATTCTCAAGTCCTCTGGCTCTTACAATCTTTCCACTCCATCTTCTGCAATGTTCCTAGAGTTTTAGTTACAATCATGTTTTGTAGATGACTCTATTAGGATTGGGCTCCAAAACTGCACATTTTTATTGGTTGAGGTTTTCTGTGCCAGTCTCCATCTATTGCAAAGAACGGTTCCCTTGATGAAAGATGACCGAATGTCTTGATAAGTGTATCTGGCTAGCCTTCAACTTGTTATCCACTTCATAGTTCTGTCATTACAGATGTATCATACCACATTATCTGCCATTAGTTTTGTTAAATAATTTAAAATAAAAAAGTAACATTTAGAGACACAAATACAATTAAAAATTCATTTAAACCTGTTTTGTTTACAGTGCTTAAGGCTTTAGATTCAATATTTAGTACCACAATACCACCATTTCATTGATAGATAGGTAGACATATGATAGATACATAGATAGATATAGCAACGTACTTCTTAGTAATGCTTTAAACTTGATAATTCACATTAATATTTATAATTAATTTTAGAAAGCACCCTTGTCCTGATATCCTTACCTTATCTTAGAATGTTAATTATATGATTTTATACACTTTTTTCAACTTTTATACTGTGACTTTTAAATTATTCAACCCAAATGCTGCTAAAAAAAAATCAAGTTTTTTTTTTTTTTTGTCACTATGTAACATTAAATGCCATTTTATGGCTTTCCAGCCATTAAAACCTTAATATCACTGGAGCAAAGAAAAAAAAATCTCCCTACTTCCTGAGAATAATTCTACCATGATATAGGATTAATAAGGAACAAAGCCAAGCTCTTCTCTGTGTTCTTTTTGACCCAGTGAACATTTAGCACTTGAAATCCAGGAAAGCTATCAACTCTTGAGTTTCTAGTGTACTGAATTAAGTTTGTAACCTGTGTCTTCTTTCCCAACACAAACCCTACTCCTCAGAAGAGAATTTGTCAAAAACAAAACAAAAAAACCCCCATGTGTTCTTGCTACATTGGTTATAACCACTTTTAATCACGTTAAAGTGAGAATTAGAAACTATGCTTAAATACAATAATAAACAAGTAAACTTTGATAAAGACAAATCTAAACACAATCTTGCTCGCTCTCTCTCTCTCTCTCTCTCTCTCTCTCTCTCTCTCTCTCTCTCTCTCTCTCTCTCTCTCTCTCTCTGAATCTCTTTTTCAAGCATGCAGGGGAAGTTACTTAGCAAGGTTCCGGGTTTCCCAGTGTCCCTTCTGCCCTCCCTAGCACAGCACAGCTGCAAGATCTTAGTCTCTTTGGCCCTTGGTTGTTCTGTACTGTATGAAGCAATCCTTGTCCCTCTGTCCTCACTGGGTCTGCCCTTGGCGCGTCTGCCCTCCTCTGCTGCTGACTCCGCCCACATCTGTCTAGATCCGCCCTGCGTCAGAGCTGACCCACAGCGTGGCTGCCAGTCAGTCCCTCCGGACCTGCCGAGAGCCTCAGGCTGCAGAAATCACCGCGCCTCACTCGGTCCGTACCCAGTGGGCATCTTGGGGATCTGGGCGGTCTCCGGTTCCCCACGCGTGTGTCTGTGTGTCTGTCTCTCTGTGTAATCCGCTCCTAGCAGCCTGCCTTGTGTGTCCTTTCGCAGACGCTGAATGCAGAAAGGCCTTAGTGAGCACCTAGCCAGCCTGACCCTGGCTGGCAGAGGAATACATACACTTGGACCTGCAGGGGTTGCAGGCCTTTTAAATCTACAGGAGCTGGAGGCCTTTTTTTTTTTTTTTTTTTTTTTTTTTTCAGAAAGCCAGTCGCGAGGCCTCTGTTGACAAAGCTAGATGTGGGGAGCCAGCCAGATTCTTGGTGATTTCTTTAATTTTAACCGGGAAGGGGCTATTGTGTTCTTAATGCAGGCGTTTGAAAGCAATTTGAAATCTGAAGGGGTGAAAATTCTAAGTCCTCTTCGGGAGACCAGATTGCTTTTGGGGTTGCCTTTTTGTCTGATGCATTTGTTCTGAGCCTGCTGACCAGCTGTTTCTGAACTTCATTTTCTCAGCCTCAACAGTGATCTGAGTCTTCTTTTAGCTTCCCTTCGCCTGCCTTGGCTTGTTTCTGTTCAAGAACAGCTGTTTGGCCCCTAGATTAGAGAAAGGCGCCTCCTCCCCCTCTCCCAAGAGAGCTTCTTCTAAGTGCTCAGAGATGGGGAGTGGGGAACCTAATACTGCTGGCAAGAAAAAGAAGTACCTCAAGGCTGCCCTGTATGTGGGTGACTTGGCCCCTGATGTCACAGAGGACATGCTCTATAAGAAGTTCAGACCTGCTGGCCCTCTACGCTTCACTAGAATCTGCCGTGACCCCGTGACCCGCAAGCCCCTGGGTTATGGTTATGTTAACTTCCGCTTTCCTGCGGATGCTGAGTGGGCCTTGAACACAATGAATTTTGATTTAATTAATGGTAAACCATTTCGCCTCATGTGGTCACAGCCAGATGACCGCTTAAGAAAGTCTGGAGTTGGAAATATATTCATCAAAAACTTGGATAAATCCATAGACAATAGGGCCCTGTTTTATTTATTTTCTGCTTTTGGGAACATTCTTTCCTGTAAAGTTGTATGTGATGACAATGGCTCTAAGGGTTATGCCTATGTCCACTTTGATAGCCTTGCTGCTGCCAATAGGGCTATATGGCACATGAACGGAGTTCGGCTCAACAACCGTCAGGTGTATGTGGGCCGATTCAAATTTCCTGAAGAGAGAGCAGCTGAAGTCAGAACAAGGGATAGAGCAACATTTACCAATGTTTTCGTGAAAAATTTTGGAGATGACATGGATGATGAAAAACTAAAGGAACTCTTCAGTGAATATGGTCCAACTGAGAGTGTTAAAGTAATAAGAGATGCCAGTGGAAAATCTAAAGGCTTTGGATTTGTAAGATATGGGACACATGAAGCTGCCCAAAAAGCTGTGCTAGACCTGAATGGCAAGTCAATAGACGGGAAAGTCCTACATGTAGGGAGAGCACAGAAAAAAATTGAACGCCTGGCTGAGTTAAGGCGGAGATTTGAAAGGCTAAAATTAAAAGAAAAAAATAGGCCTCTAGGAGTGCCCATCTATATTAAGAACCTGGATGAGACCATCGATGATGAAAAACTGAAGAAAGAATTTTCTTCATTTGGATCAATTAGTCGAGCCAAAGTGATGATGGAAGTGGAACAAGGCAAAGGGTTTGGTGTTGTCTGCTTCTCTTCTTTTGAAGAAGCTACCAAAGCAGTAGATGAGATGAATGGTCGTGTAGTAGGCTCTAAACCACTAAATGTCACTCTGGGCCAAGCAAGGGGCAGGTGGTGAGAATCACAATGATCATTTTGTTTAGCCTTTAGCTGTTACCTACTTAGTTGAGCATCTTTGTAATAGGGGGTTATTTCTGTCAATTCACAGATTTTTGTTTTCTTTTGTTTTGTCTTTGTTATTTTATTTTTGTGTGTGCGTGTAAAAACTTATTTTGGCAAGTGTACAGAGAAAATCTTTTTCGTTATAGTGAAGAACATAATTTTCAAATATAAAATTGTCAGTTGTCTGAATTCTTTACATAATCTTTATCCTTAGTAAATTGTAGAATAAAATTTATTCCTCTTAATTTTTATGAATTGCATAAAGGAGCCAGTTGATTATATTTCTGTCTTTATTTTAATAATGATATTGTAATTACTACCATGAAAATATTATTAGCATTGTTCTTATTTCTGATTCTGACAAAGTGAAAAGTCACAACTTGCTTTTTAGAGAAGTCATTAAAGGAGGGGAAAATGCATATGAGACACTTAAATTGATCCATAATCTCATTTTAAATTATGATTTAAAAGGAATATTCTTTTTAAATTTTATGAATAGTATATCTTATTTATTTGTATTATTATTCCTTTATAAATATATTGGGAGCATTCTACTGATTTGTTAGTATCTTTGAAGAAGTATTGGAAAATGCTATTATTAATGTCATGCTCTTGTTTTGCAGTTGGTATTTTTAGAAAACTGTTACATTTATAAATATCTATTCAAAATCTGATGGTGACTTAAAATATTTTCCACAATATTTAATATTTGATGATATTCTAAGAAGCATCCTTAATAGCTGTTTTTCTAAATGTATATAATTCATACCTACAGGTAGACTATGTTAAATAGAAAGAATATTTAATATTACACTAACATTTTTTTCCCTTTAAACATTTTATACACTGCTGCTGAAAAACTAATGACCTGTTGTTTCTTGTTAACCTTGAATATATCATGTGCAAAGATTGACAGTTATATAATTAAGGAAGATTTTTTTTTCTTGAATAGGTCATAATTCTCCATCCATTATATAAGCATTATTAACTCCAAAAGATTATCCTTTGCTCCTTGAAAACGTTTAAAACAAAACGTGCTGTTTCCAAACATTAGGAACCAAAAAAATTATTCTGCAGCTTCTTCATGTGCAATACAATTTCTAAGATAAAAATTCTCCACGTTTCATTGCAGTAACCTCTTCTCCTCACTTTAATCTTTTAATCCATATAACTCTTAACATCAGAATAAGCATTTTGAAAATCAGAAAACTAATCAAATTGTATTTAACTTAAATAACTTTCTTAGACTATATAATTCACTCATAAGACAGATTCAGTCACAAGAACATGTTTGATGTCTCTTGTCCATTGTTTGTTTTTTTGCTTTACAGAAGAATTTTCATTTTCATTAACAGCATAAAAAGTGCACAATTTTAAAATTTTTTGACCATAAAATGAAAATTGGATATTTCTATGTAATGATATTCAATTGTAGGTGTATATACATACTATAATATTTTCAAAATGAAAATCACTGATTTATTGATTATAAATGTAATACATAAATATAATCGTGAACCTTATAGACATTACTGAAGAAATTCATTCTCAATTTTAGTATGTGTATACCCTTTTATATCTTTTTATTAGATGTGCACACTTTTCTACAAAAATAAATAACTTATATTTTTGTTTTGCATTGTATCTCATTCAACTTTTAATACACACACACACACACACGTGTGTGTGTGTGTGTGTGTGTGTGTGTGTGTGTGTGTGTGTGTGTTAGGAACTTCATAATTTTCCTTAATATGAAAATTGGATAATATTTTTGATTCTACGTTTTTAAAAATTTGTAAAATCTACTGTGCTGTACATCTTTTTTTTTCTGGAAATATACATTATGAGTTTGACAAAAAAAAACTTCTTTAATGTGTAAGAATTAAATCATCCAGATAATTAAAACACACAATAGTTAGATATGTCACCAAATGTTTGAACACTTTGAGCAGTTATTATGCATCTAAAGTTATATGGAAAAGAAATCAGAGAAAGATAATTTTCGTGATTGATGAACCTAGTTTATATTATTGAATCTATAATAATATATAAAATGAATTGAACCCTGGTGCTCTGGAAGAGAAGCCAGTGATCTTACCCACTGAGACATAACTTCAGCCCCAAATATCATTTTAAAGTCATAGTTATAAGCACAAGACATCACTTTTAACCTGATACTTTAAAAAACTTAGGTCCAATACAAATCAAGGAAGAGTTCCAGGAAGTAAAAACAATAAAAAAGTCATGCATGATTTTGCAACTTGTAATTTGAAATGTTACTGTATTCTAAAGATCAGCCTTTATGAATTTCAGGTAAAATTACATACTTATAGGAACAGCTAGAATAGAAATATTGAGGATCTATGTAACCACATGAAAAAATTGAAGCTTCAATAGCTGAAAACCGTGAGGAAAATATGTTATATGTAATCTTTATTTGAATAGAAACATCTGATGATATTTTCCTTCTTATGATTGTTTTGATTACTCATAATAGACTTCCAAAGAATAACAATGTTGCCAAGGGTTTTATAAAGCTTATAGCACAGGATTTCTGAGAAAAAAAATGTGTTTGGTAAAATTAGTTAGTTAAAAATTGACTGTTTAATTCAAGTTTTGTTTTGTCTAAGTTTTCAAAGCTGTTACTTGGACAAATTTTAAAGATGCCCATGGTGAAGAAAATTAAGAATATTCCTTTATGATTATACACTATCATCATAAAAATTTGGGGGAAGGGAATACATTTTCATGCAGGTGACTTAACATGTAGTACTTTTTATTTATTACCAACGACTTAGGAAAATAGAAAAATACATGTAAGTGAAACATTTAGCTTAAGCAGGTGGAAGCAATAATAATTTCTTTAATTGGGAAGCTAGAATTGGATTAAATACCATCTTACATGTAAATAAACCATCTAATTTAAGAGAACAATTAGAAAAGTGTCAATAAATGACTAAGATATATAATAAAAATTGTGGTTAACAATAAAAATTCAGTTTCCACAAACTATTAATGAGTGCATTAATAACATGAGAGCTACCCTTCCATTTGGTTACTTTTTATTTCTCTTCTCAGGCTTTAATCAAATAAATGAGATTTTAAATAGCACATGGAATTGTAATTGAGAACAAAGAAAATACTTCTATTGTTTATAATGATTTTGGAGTTAAAATATCCTCCTTTAAGTGTTAAGATTTTATCTATGATCCTTGTCATTTTATCATAACATGTTTCTATGATTATTCAACATTTGATTGAAAAGTATGTCATGAATGTAAGTCCTGTAATGATTGACATAACTCAAAAAATATTTGTAGAACAACACTTTGTATACATTAATGACATGCTATATGAAGACCAATCAGATTTCACAAACTCTTACTTCTGTGCTGAAATACATAATCATAGCAATTCCTGTGTAAATAGTACTTGCTCATCTGAAATTATTTAATATGCATACATTAATACTATTATTTACATCTATTGAAACATGCTGTAACAAATTATTTCTTAGACACTCGGGACAGTTAGTGTATCTTACATAGTTTCAGCATGTCATCACTATTTAGAAATACTCTAGGTATAAAAGCAAATGAGAAAATAAAAGTTCCTGAAGCAGTCCTAATACTAAAGCTTATAATTCTTGCTTTATAAGAATAAATTTATTTTAATTTATGTGTTTGAATTTCTTTTCAACATGTGTGTGTGTGTAGTGTATCAAATGTGTGCCTAGTGTTTATAGGGATCAGAGAAGACCTTTGCATCTTTGGGGACTAGAATTGCAGATGGTTATGAACCACCATGTGGTTACTGGGAACTCAAACCAGGTCATCTACAAGATCATCAAGTGGTCTTATGCACTGAGTCATCTCTCAAACCTCCAGTCATATTTCTGAATATCTTTTCTTTAAGTTACACTCTCATAGCCCTAACAGACCCAGCACTCTTTACAAAGTCCTGGGTGGACTTGAACTCACAGAAATCCACCTACCTCCATTGCCAGAGTGTTATGATTAAAGCAGTGTACCACTAAGACTGGCCTTCTAATTCTTGTACTGTAAAAACAAAACTATAAGTACTTTGATCCTCAAAAATCAAAGTCAATTTTTAAAAATATGTCTTATTTAACAGGGAAAAGGTCTTTTCCTTAAATTTCTTTTATTATTATTTTTTGTTTTGTTTTGTTTTTTGGGGTTGTTTGTTTGTTTGTTTGCTTTGTGACAGGGTTCCTCTGTAGTTTTGAAACCTGTCCTGAAACTAGCACTTGTAGACCAGGCTGGCCTCGAACACACAGAGATCTGCCTGCCACTGCCTCCTGAGTGTTGGGCACTGGGATTAAAGGCATGCACCACCATTGCCTGGTGAAAATCTATTTTCAATTTATATTTTTCATTTTTTTTGTTTTGATTTTTGAGAAAAGATTTTTCTGTTGTAGCTTTGGAGCCTATCCTGAAAGTCACTCTGTAGATTTTGGCCTCGAACTCACAGGAATCTGCCCGTCTCTGTCTCCCAAGGGCTGGAATTGAAGGCATGAGCCACCACTGCCAGGCTCCCTTAAATTTCTAATATGAATTTTAGGGCCTTTTAAAAATGTACAAGTTCTTTAGTAATCACCAACAAAACATAGTGAATTCTGGTATTATATGACTTGATTTTCCCAGTCATCAGACTGCTTTTTTATTTAAAACTAATCATTAAACAAAATAAAACATACAATAAAAATTTATACCTTTAGGGATTAACTTTAGGTTTCCAAAGGTACATATATATTGCTTTTGAAAAATAAAGTATTTAAAAAATCTGTTATTATTTAAAAATTAAAATTAAGCTAATATATATAGAATGGCAATTGATTTTTTAAAGTCACCTATCTTTGAGAACTTTGCACATTCTAAGTGATTGAATAAAACAGAAAATCCCAAGTATTTAAACTAGTAGATACCTTATATATTATAGTTTAATGTTATTTAAAAGAGTAAAATACTTTAGTGCAGTCAAAAGGTTAAGTTTGGGTTAAAAACATTGTCATAAGAATATTTTAAAAATTCAAAGCAAATGAAGGAAATTTATTTCCAAACAACAAAAATAGAAAAACCAAGAATGCATTTATTTATTCTGTATACAAAAAAAGAGGGATTTGTGAATTGACAATACTTAAAGGATACAAATAGTAATTGAATATTATAAATGTAAATGGATAATGTAATGACAATAAAATTCTGTATATTTTGATGTCTAAGGTCAAATGTCAAGAAGAGCTTCCATTAAACTTCTGTAGTTATTCCTTATGTGACTACCAAAAGTGATATTAAACCTTAGGAGTTATCTTTTGCAAGTCCACATTCTTTCAAAAAATGACTGGTGATAATCTGCTCTCTACTCTTTTACCTCCATTTAGCTAACATTGGTCCACCCTACAAATTTTTGAGAATGCATAGAATTTTTCTGGTTTATGAAGTTTTTCTAAACATGACCTTTAAAAAAAATGTGTAGCATGTTTGTGATACTGTGCAACTTTGCTGAGAAGATTTTTAAGATTTGCATGCTAAGAAATCGTAGATAGTGGGAAATTTGTCTACTGTTTATATGTGAATGAATGTATTTAATTAAAACGTACTTTTAAAAGAATGTACATTTAATAATAATGCCAATTAAAGAAACAGCAAATCCATTGGTCTGTATGGTATTATGGCTTCATAATGCATGCACAGCATAGAATACCAAACTATAATATATATAAATATACATATAATATGAGATAATTTAAGTCATGAAAGCATGTACAAGATGTGCCAATAAAGTCTTCAAGTTTTCTGGTGTAGCAAATAAGCCATGAAATTGCCTACCTACAAGCAGACATTATATGTTTTATTATGGCACAGCATACTAATGTGATCTACTTAGACAAAGAATAAAAACACATGTAAAGTTATTATTTTGAAACATTTGTTTCATTTTCTTCCAACTAAAGCAAACTAGGCAGGAAAAAGAACCATGTATATATTATACTAGGTATGTCTTTTCCTTGAGTGCCCCAAATAAAATGGTTTTACTTTAGGCAGTATGGCTTTCTTAGACTATTGGGTCATGTTCAGTAATTCTAAGTTCTGATACATGTCCATATGTTATCTATTTTAATGCTAAAAAATGCTTCTCCATAATAATTTTAAAAATACACATAAGTTAAAAAACAATAGCACAGATTTATCTAAAAATATTTTGAATCACAGATAATTTATATTGAATTTATTAGAGACACATAATTGTTTAGTTGAAATATTATTTTCAGTATTGGGCCAAGAACTTAGAGTTTTTACTAACACTATAACTGATCTTAACCTACATGTGTTTATTGTTACCATTTTTAGAGATTTTTATTCTGTATAATATGCAAAGTATATATGTCATTCAGAATTCTAAAAAAATGAAAATGTCATTATGTAAGTAAAGCAATGTGGAATCTGTCTCTAGAAGTTGAATAAAGCAATTTGACTAGTTAAGGGCAGTGTATAAATGACTTGCATATCTATAAAGAATTCATTAATTAAAAAAGAGGCATTCCAATACATTGAATATGTATGATTTGAAATATCAAACTAGGAATTTAGCATTGAGAAAGTGTAAAATGTAACTGTGTAATGTAGTAGTTGATATACTGAGAGCACTCATAGAATACATGAACAAAATTCCACAACACTAAAAGAAGTACCATTTAAATTTTTTATAACATCACTATAGATGCAATGGTAAATGAATATGTAGAAAAGTAGAAAAAAAGAGTAAAAGTAAATATTAGATCCCTAAAGATATGAACGTCTTGCTGACATTTAAACCTTCATTAAAGAAGAGTAACATTTTATGTTAAAATTTGTCTCAGGAGAAGAATTATTTCTTTTGTAATCCACTACATTCAGGAATTATTAGTAAGATATTCTACAAGTGATCGATAATTTCTAAAAATAATTGTGAAATTTTCTATATTAATTTAAATATTTTTGTTGCTTATAACAGGATTTTCCTAAATATGTTCTTTTTATGGTAAATTGGTAAATATGTAAATATATGAGAGCACAAATTATATATTTTTGTAAAATATTAGAATATCAAGATAGTTGAGAACAATGGCAGTGTAGTAAATTTGAAATTCATTTGTAAGGAAATTAGATGGACAAATATATTGATGAATGGAACAGTTGGCAGATATGTGCATGCATACCTTCATATAATATACAAACAATAATAAAAAAGGACAAAAATGAACTTAAGAGCAACTCTGTGCAACACATGAATAATAAGTGATTCTTTTTTTCATACAACTGTAAATTAGTAACCCCCAACGTCTCAAACCAAAAACAAGGCCTTGCTGTGTATAAAAAGTTGTGTTCTAAGGAAAGGTGATGAGAGAAATGATGAAAGAAAACACAGATAAATTGGATTCCTGTGTAAATTCACTCCTTAGAAGACTTTATAATGAATATTTCCCTTGTCTTTGTAGAGAGTCATTATCTCCCATGCAGATTTAAGTACTGTAATAACAATAGTTTTTATCAATGATGGACATTTTGTACCATAGCAGATGCAATTATTTTCTTGCTAAATATAGGGCATAAATGAGAATTAGTGAGGTTTAATGTCCAGATCTTGAGTCAATTGCAGTGATTAATAGATTTAAATCCTAACTTTGTGCTTTTAATTATGTAGGGTGGGGGCTGGACCTTACTGTTAGGTCAGTTTTGTGTTCTGTGGGTAGAACCTGATGGTTGGAGGTCCTTCAGGGAGGGGCCTGACATCTTGTGTGCCTCAAGAGGCTTACACTTAGTCTATGATGTTTGTACAACCACAAAAATCATGTAACTAAATTTTCTATATGGCAATTTGTCACTAAACAAGATGTGACTAAACTTAAAATCATTATTGAAACATTTTAATATTTTAGCATTCTTTCCTTTTGTAAGTATTATAAACACTACAAGGCCTCATCTCTGGTTTATTAAATCAAAATCAGTGTACCCACATTCATATATTTTTATCATTATCTTCAGAAAATTCTTATGCTTACTTGTATTAATAGCTATATAAGAAGCCAACAAATAGCTTTTCTAAAGGACCAGATAGCATATGACATATAGTTAAGTGGTTCTGGCCAAACTCAGGAATGTTATACAGATACTTAAATGGCCAAGAATCCACATTTCAATAAGTTTTGAATTAGATAAAATACAGTGATTATAATAGGAATAAAAGATTGTTCACAACACAATTCTATTTTGAGCAGCTACATTTTACTTAAAAAGACTTCAAATTTAGTGTCTCAGTCATAAAATCAATTACAAACATTTTAAAATTAAAAAAATAAAAAGAAACACTTTATAAAATTTGTATTTATACAAAAACAAGTGAAAGTAATAACAGAAAACAAGCTTATAAATTATTATTTTCAAATCTCTGATCTAGAAACTTTGGTTGGAAAGGTTATCTTAATCCATTCTTATTGCAATATTGAAATAATATAGCTTGGAGAGTTTATTATCAAAGGCTATTATTATTTGCAGTTTTAAAGGTGAGAGATTCCTAAATCAAGATCCTGTTAGAAATAGGTGCTTAGTGAGAACATCATCTTTATGAACTGTTTCTTTTCATCATTTACCCATATGTAAATGCTAAACAAGGTTCCTTATTGTTATTAGGAGGGCCTAATCTCATTTATCAAGTTGTTACTCCCATGATGTAATCACTTTTTTAAAAGTGACACTAGATAAAACCATTTCTTTTGGAGGCATAAGTTATAAAATTTCAACTAAAAGCACAATTTCCTCAATATAAGAAAAATATTTTAAATTATAACTACATAATAATTGAACTTCCAGATATTTTTGACATAAAGCTGCTCTTCTAGATTTTATGACTTTAACACACATCTCTCTCATGTCTTGGTTACATTCTCTCTCTAACAGTTCTCCTTAGCAAATATATCTGTTACTTCTAGCACTATGGGGAATCCAATGCAAACCCGGATTTATTTCCATAGTTTTTCACAATTTGTTCTCTCAGGGACTACATACAGGGACAGCTTGTTACACTCCTGCTCTCAGCAACTCTTGAAGATTCCATTACCCCTTTATTTGTGTATTTTTAATGACCCCAAAACCAGAAACACTCAAACATTGCCAAGTTTAACTAACTGTGGCATGCAGCCTGACTTCATTGAATTACATTTGCAGCAATTTGTATTGTATTGTTGAACGGTAGAAGGAGAAAATTCCTTTTCCGTTTGCATATGAAGGAAGCTTAGCTGGGTGGTTTCCGACCCATAGGGCCCCCTTCTTTTTGGTTTATTTTGTAACATTCTTCTTCTTAATCTCATTATATTTTTTAGAAAAAAGCTTGACTCCAACATTTTTCCTTATAACCCTACATTTTGTATTTCTTTTTGCCATACTTACTCTTTTTTTTTAGACGTGCATATGTAATTGTGAATAATCATGCAACAGAGTCAGTATTATGCTATTTAGAACTATGACTTTTCAGCTTAGTGTCTGGAAAATTATTAGGACAAAGGCAGAAGGCAGCCATACCTTTGCCAAAAACCACAGAAATTGTCTGTAGCTCAGTTGCTAAAATTGTTTTTCTCTGAAACTTCCTGACCAGACCTCCATAATCTTTAAAGCTTTCACTAATACTATCTTCCAAGTTTCTTCTAGAATAGCTCATTAAGTTCTTATTATATAGTTCAATGATTTCTCTAATCCAAGGTTCAAAAATCTTCCATGTTCCTCCAAAAATCAGCATGATCTAGATTGTCAAAGCAATGTCCTAGTGCCAACATGTTTCTGATTTACATTGGCACTTTTGTACTGTAATGACAAAACTTCATGCCCAAGGCAACATATAAACAGAAGCATTTAATTGTGTTTATGGTTCTAAAGGTCTAGAACCCATGACGATGGAACAGAGGACTGGCAAGTTGAATAGTTCAGAACTCAGATTTTGATCTTCAAGCAGGAGTCAAAAAGAGACAGAGAGAGACAGAGAGAAAGAGAGACAGAGATAACACCATGGGAATGATATGAGTCTTTTGAATTCTCAAAGCCTACAACCCTGAAACATCATCACCAATAATCCTTTTCGAAGAATTTCACCAATTGTAGACTATCTTAGTTAGGACTTATATTGCTGAAACAAAACATCATGACAAAAAAAGAAAGTCAGGGTAAAAATAGTTTATTTGTCTCACTTTTCCACAGCACTATGGAAGGAAATAGAAACAGAAATAAGAACAGGAAATCGAGCAGAGCAGAAACCTGGTTGTAGGAGCTGATGCAGAGAAAATGGAAGAATGCTGTTTAGTGGCTTGCTCCCCATGGCTTGCTCAGCCTGCATTCTTGTGAACACAGTGTGTACCATGCACAATGGGCTGGACAATTCCCCATCAACCACTAATTTTAAAGAATTCCTTACAGCTAGATCTTATGAGAAACATTTTCTCAACTGAAGTTCCCTCTTTTTAGATAACCCTAGTTAGTGTGTGAAGTTGACAGAAGACTACCCAACACAGGGACAAATTATTCAAAGATATGAACCTATGCAGGCCATACTCATTCAAATCATTTATATATGAAGTTGAGAGGAAGGTCTGTTTTAAGGGGTGCATCAAATTGGATAGGGTAAATGTGAGGTATAATATAATAATATATTATATACATGTCTGAAATTCTTAAAGAATAAATAAAAGATGAAGGTATTTTACTTTCTTACCATAGTTGTAGCTATACTGTATTCATTTTATAAGTTAAACAAAACAAATATATTTTAAATTTTGTAATAAAAATTAAAATATTAAAATATTTTATCAGTATCCATCATCTTAAAAAAAGAAAAACAACTTAATTTATACATTTATTGTTTTAAAATTTTTATTTATTTTCTTTGTGTGTATGTACCTATGTGCCTTCTTGCTCATATGTATTTGGTACTCATAGAGGTCAAAATAGAAAGTCATGTACCACTCAAAGGGTGTAATAAATGATTATGAATATGCATATGAGCCCTCTCTACATATGAGCCCCACCTCTTTTTCTCTCCTGCCTATCTACTGGGCATTTAGCTTTTTATGACAACAATTATATGTTTTAGACAGGAAAAGTAACATAGCTTTAAAGAGTTAAACAAATGCAGCATAAAATAATGCAACACATCTTTGCTTTATTGAAAAATATTTCAGAGCATAAATGAACGCAACACATCTTATACTAATATTACACAATATTAGCCAGATCAAATACTTTGTCAGACCCTGCTGGTTCAGAAAATGACATACCATCAATTTGAATTTAGAGTACTATAGTTTACTATTTTTTTATTACATTCTACCACTTTGTGACCCCTCTTTACACCTTGATTGAAAACAACATTACCATGATGTTCTCATTTCTGTTCCAAAAAAAAACCCACTTAATACATATCAATACATTTATACATAAAATCAGAGAAGCATGGATTAAATATATTTGGTATTTTAGAAAATATAATGCTTTTGTTACTGAGTGTGTTGGCATATGCCTGTACTTCCAGAACTCAGAAGACCAAAGGAGGAAGATTGTCATCAGTTCAATTCATGTCTAGTCTACCAAATTAAACCCTTCTCAAAGAATGCATGCATACATATACAGAAGAAAACATGTCATTATGATTATAGTTCAAAAGTTAGGAATGACTATAAAAGCAAATCTAAAGATATTTATTGGTAATAAAAATGTCTTTATTCTGTATATATTTAATGCATCTATTTGTTACTAGCAACAATAGAATAACTAATAAAATATTAAGATATTTTGGCCAGGCCGTTGTAGTACACTCCTTTAAACCCAGAGGTAAGAGTTTACCTGAGTTTGAGGTCAGCCTGATCTAGAGAGTGAATTCCAGGACATCCAGAGCTACATAGAAAGGCAATGTTTCTAAAAAATACATAAATTTCTGTTTGTTACAACATTACAAATGTCCATTCATAGAATTTTAATCAGAAAACAAAAAAAAATAATTTAAGATGTGTTGGATTTCTTGTTTATTATTCTTGTTTATTATAATTGTCCTTATTTATTATTCTCCTCATAATATACTATTATCCTCATTTATTATCCTCATTATTCTCAAATATCACATGAAATATCATACTTAATATCTACAAAGGATACAAGTGACCTCAAAGATAGCATTTGGAAGTTTTGTGATTTCTAGTTTCTCTTCTAGATCGTAAGAATTTTTATCATTTTTCTGTCCTTGTTAACTGTCAAATTAAACATAACACTAATAAAAAAATAATAACCTAAACAAAATGTAATGGCAGCCACCTTTTTTGTTTAATTGTATTTATTTTTTGTTTTTATTTATTTATTTTTACTTTTTTTTTAATTTTTTTATTGCATTTTAAATAATACCTTTCAAAATTTCCACTTCCTCCCCTCCACCCATTTCCCTCTTCCTCCCCCTTTTCTTTTCCCCTCCAGTCCTAAGAGAGGGCAGGGTACCCTGTCCTGTGGGAAGTCCAAGGCCCTCCCCCCTCCAACCAGGCCTAGGATCCCGAAAATCAAGTACATGCAGTAGAGACAAATCCCAGTGCCATTATTATTGGCTTCTCAGTCAGTCCCCATTGTCAGCCACATTCAGAGAGTACAGTTTGATGACATGCTCGTTCAGTCCCTGTCCAGCTGGCTTTGGTAAGCTTCTATTAGATCAGACACACTGTCTCAGTGGGTGGACCAACCCCTCATGGTCCTGACTTCCTTGCTCATCTTCTCATTCCTTCTGCTCTTCAACTGGACCTTGGGTGCTCAGTTCAGTGCTCTGATGTGAGTCTCTGTCTCTATCTCCATCCATCGCTGGATGAAGGTTCTATGGTGATATTCAAGATATTCATCAGTGTGACTATCGGACAAGGCCAGTTCAGGCACCCTCTCCTCTACTGCCCAAGGGACCTAGCTGGGGATGTCTTTGTGGACACCTGTGTTGAAGTAGCTGCGGGCTGCATTCCTGCCACTCAGCTTCTGGCCACCTGGCTAGCTCATGCCCCAAAATAACAACATACAAACTGTATTCATATAAACACTTCTTGGCCCATTTCTATTAATGTGTGTAGCACCACGAGGTGGTAACTTACCAGGGAGATTCTAGCCTATGTCCATCTTGGGTTGGAGCTTCATCGCATCTGCCTCAGAGAGCAGAGCTATGGTGTCTGACCTCACTTTCTTCTACCCAGCATCCTGTTCTGTTTACTCCACCCACCTATGTTCTAACCTCTCAGGCCAAGCAGT
The DNA here is from genome assembly GCF_018167655.1 of Microtus oregoni. NCBI lineage: Eukaryota > Metazoa > Chordata > Mammalia > Rodentia > Cricetidae > Microtus > Microtus oregoni. The sequence continues at coordinate 781,567 of NW_024543955.1, read as the reverse complement.
TTCTTTATTAATTAACCAATGACCTTCCTCCATCACACCTGGGAACCCCTCTAGAGCCAAGTCTCTTGCAAGCCTTACAATGGTTCCCTTAATTAAGATATCTTTTTCCCTGCCCCCATATCTACCCTTCCTCCATCTTAACAATCCCACTCCCCAAAACTCTCCCCAAACTTCCCTGTCTCCCTTCTTTCTCCCCTCTCCCCTTTCACCCAGCCACCCCCATTTCCATGCTTCCAATGTTTTATGTGTTTTTATTTTATTTTTTATTGAAAAAAAATTTCCGCCTCCTCCCAGCCTCCCATTTCCCTCCCCTTCCTCCTGCCCCTCCCCCCTCCCCCCACTCTTCTCCCCCTCCCTCTGCAGTCTGAAGAACAGTCCGGGTTCCCTGCCCTGTGGAAAGTCCAAGGTCCTCCCCCCTCCATCCAGGTCTAGGAAAATGAACATCCAAACTGGCTAGGCGTCCACAAAGCCAGAACATGAAGTAGGATCAAAACCCCATGCCATTGTCCTTGGCTTCTCATCAGCCCTTATTGTCCGCCATGTTCAGAGAATCCAGTTTTATCCCATGCTTTTTCAGTTACAGTCCAGCTGGCCTTGGTGAGCTCCCAATAGATCAGCCCCACTGTCTCAGTGGGTGGGTGCACCCCTCGTGGTCCTAACTTCCTTGTTCATGTTCTCCCTCCTTCTGCTCCTCATTGGGACCTTGGGAGCTCAGTCCAGTGCTCCAGTGTGAGTCTCTGTCTCTATCTCCATCCATCACCAGATGAAGGTTCCCAATGAAGGCTCTCCTGGTGCAGAGATCAGATCTCCGTGCTCGTTGGGTAGCTCGTAAACAAAGCACCTACCTAGCTTGGTACAGGCAGGCTATTGAAACAAAGGAACTCCCGCCTGCCCGGTTGCCTATTTTTTGTTTTTATATTTGCTTTCTGTTTTTGTTAATGTACTTACATTTTTATTTATTTATTTAAAACATCGTTTCTTTGTGTAGCCTTGACTATCTTGGAGAACAAGCTGGGCTGCAACTCAGAGATTTAACTTCCTCTGCCTCCCAACACCACAACTAGGCAGCAAAAGGTAATCACTCTTAAAATCATAAGAGAAATAAAGTAACAGGCATAAACACTAACATGGAATAGTAAATAGTATGGCTGGAGAGCACTGGTTAATTTTCCAGAGGATGGAGCTTTGATTTCCAGACATACATGGTGGCTCAAAGGGGACTGTGACTCCAGTTCTAGAAGCCTGACTCTTTCTGCTATCCACATATGGTATCAAGCATGGACATGGTACAAACACATACATGCAAGCAGAATATCCATACACACAAAATGAAGAATAATACATTTAGAGGTAAAAATGGGTAGATACTCACAACTTACTTGTGTGGCAATCAACTAACAAACATGTCAAAAATATCTCTGTCATAAAATCTTAGACTCCTAGCAATAGTGGAGACGGTGCCCTGTAATTAGAATGATGACCACACTAGTTGTCATCATAGAACCTTCATGCAGTAACTGATGGAAGTAGATGTAGAGATCAACAGATAAGAACTTGGCCAAGTCCAATCAAAGAGAGGGATAAGGGATTATATGACCAAATAGATCAAGATAATGATGGGAAAACCCACAGGGAAAACTGAATAGAGTTAGTGGGAGCTCACTGACCTGGCCTGATAGCTGGGGAAACTGCATAGAACTGAATTATGGCCTCTGAATGTGGGTGGCAGTAGTGTGGCTTGTGCATTTGGTGGAACCACTTACAGTTGGACTGGGATTTTTTTCCCTGTGCTTGAACTGGCTTTTTGAAACTCATTCTCTATGGGGGAATACTTTAATCAGCCTTGTTACAGACGGGAGGGCTTGGTCCTGCCTCATCTTGATGTGCCAATCTTTGTAGACTTTCCTTTCTAAGGAGTAGATAGGGGATTGGGTGCGGGAGGTGATGAGGAAGGATAAGAGGTGAGGGGAGGTAAGGGAAACTGAGGTTGGTAGGTAAAATGAAAAATATCCTATAAAAAATCAAAACAGAAAACTATAGTTAGAATTGGCAAATTGTTTATACGTTGTTATGTGCAAATATGAAAGAGATTATCTTTACAGGAACTCAGTATTAGTCACAAGTTTGTGTTTTGTCATCCAGAATATCTCCTATATTCCTGTGGCAAACATCAAAGGTACAAACCTCTTATAAAAGGGAGGAAATGAATCATTCTGAAAGGTGTAAAATCACTTGGTCCTTTTTGTTCACAAATATCACAGTCAGGAAAAAATTACTTTACCAACACTGGACATGCTGGACTTATTACAGATTTCAATATGTTGGTGTAAATGGAATCATCCAGTTACAGCCTGTTGAGCCTATCACTTAGGAAAAGAGAAATACATAGCTCTGTATACATTCTACCATCATGCTCAACTATTAGAAGGAAGTGAAAAGCCCTGTGAAGTTCACACAGGTTAACCTAAAGATTGCTGCTTTACTATAAGAGTACAAAATACTTTCTATTTCATTATTCACTTCTTCCTGCTGTATAACTAAATACTTACATCCCCCAGTTATTTTACCCAATACATGATGATGTACTTCTCAACAGCAATAAAATTATAGGGTAAATTATAAAGTGGAGGGAAAGTACATCTTGAAGTGATTTTAAAATTATCAAATAAAACACAGAAAAGCAAGGAATTATTTTAGACCTTATAATTCTGACAAAAGTTAACACAAAACCATCATTAGATCTAATTGTAGAATAGATGCAAATATATCATAACACAAATACATCATAGATTTAAGTGTAGGTCTAAACTGTAAGAATCATAATAGGCAACATAAGAGCAAATAAATATAACATGGGTATAGTGAGTTTTTTCATATAACATAAAAGAAAAGGTCTAGAGTAGAAGCCAGGAGCAAATCCAGTCCAAGGAGTCAACCCATTCCCGGGACACTGATGGATGAGGATTGAGACAGAATAGACCCAGAGTCAGCAATCTCCACCAGAACAGGTACAGGGGAGTAACCGACAAGCAAGTGAGCCAGAGCCAGAGACTGCTGAGGGTCCGTACATGAGTATGGGACCTTCAAGGGAGTAGACCTAAGCCAGGACCTCGGTGGGTCTGAGTGTGAGTCTAGGACTTCTGAGGAACAAGGGCTGAGCCAGTTCCTCTGCCAGTCTGAGTGTGAGTGAACCTAGGACCTCCAAGGGAATAGGCAGGAACCAAAGATCATTATGGGGCCAGGAGTGAGTCTGGGCCCTCAGAGGGAGTAGGCCTGAACCAGGATATCTATGGGTTCAGGCATTGGTCTGGTAAAATAAAGGGAATAGGCAGGAACCTGGAACCTCTGTGAGTCCAAGTGTAAGTCTGGGGCCTCTGAAGGAAGAAGCCTGAGCCAGGTCCTCTGCAGTCCCAGGTACACTTGAGCCTGGGAACTCTGATGCAATAGACCGGAGCCAGAAACCTTTGCAGATCCACCTCCAAGCCAGATACTTCTGCAGGAGGGAATCCAGACCAGAATTTACAAAAACAGGGTAAAGTCAGCAACCTAGGCCAAAGTAAGCCTGAGATAGCAAACTCTAAGGGAGCTGAGCAAAGCACAGGAGAACCGAGGTATCTCCAGAAACATGAAGTAACCAATGGGGTAACTAGAACTGTGGCACTGACTGTACCACGAGGAACAACCATCTGGGCTTTGGATTCATTGGCACCTAAATGATTATTCAACAGAATCTCATACATCCCCAACCATACCTATTAGAGGAAAAGATGAGTAGAAAAGTTAAGAACACATGCAACACCATAAAGAGCAATACAACACCAGTAAAACCTGAAGACCCTACAATAGCAAGATCTGAACAACCAAATAAGGAAGATGCAGAAGAAAATGACCTAAAAATAGCTTCAAGAAAATATTTGAAACTCTTTTTTTTTTAAGGACACAATATTTTTAATAGTAAGGAGAAAGAGAGAGAGTGTGGAAAGTAGGAAGGAGATATATATGTATTAAATTCACTGTAACAGTTGTTCGTAGCCACTCAACTGTCAATTGGTAATATCTTTAAGGACTAGGTTTTTTATGCCTGTATCCCCCTACACAAATAATGGAATAAAATAAGAAAAAAGTGAGAATGGATGTTGATCGTTAATTACATACAAAGCTATCCTTATTTTCATTCACTCCTCAATTGCTTCTGAATAGGAGTTTGGAGAAAAAAAAAGAAAATATTTGAAACTCTTAAAGAGGAAATGAGAAATTCCTTTTAAAAAATGGAGGAAAAGACAAACAAAAAAAATGGAAAACATCAGTAAATCACTTAAAAGAAACCAAGAAAAAGAAATCAAACGTATGAAAGAAACTATTCAGGACTTGAAAGCAGAAATAGAGATAGTAAAGAAAACACAAGCCAGTGGAATTATAGAATCAGAAATCACGAGAAAACAATCAGGAAATACAAACACAAGCATGAACAACAGAATACAAGAGATGGAAGAAAGAATCTCAAGCGCTAAAGATACAATAGAGGAAATAGACTCATCAGTTAAAGAAAACATTAAATCTAGCAAAAGCTTAATACAAAATATCCAGGAAACATGGGACACCACCGTGAAAAGGTCAAATCTTAGAATAATAGGTATACAAGAAGGAGAAGTTCAACTCAAAAGCACAAGCTGGGTGGTGGTGGCGCACGCCTTTAATCCCAGCACTCGGGAGGCAGAGGCACGCGGATCTCTGTGAGTTCGAGACCAGCCTGGTCTACAGAGCTAGTTCCAGGACAGGCTCCAAAGCCACAGAGAAACCTTCTGTCTCGAAAAACCAAAATAAATAAATAAATAAATAAATAAATAAATAAATAAATAAATAAATAAATAAAAAAGCACAGAATATATATTTAACAAAATCATAGAAAAAAAAACTTTCCCAACCTAAAGAAGGATATGCCTATGAAGATACAAGAAACTTACAGAACACCAAATAGACTGGATCCAAAAATGTCCTAGCTCCACACAATAATCAAAACACTAAACATACAAAGTACAGAAAGAATATTAAGAGCTGCAAAGGAAAAACGGCCCAGTAACATATAAAGAATTACACCTGACCTGACTTCTCATTGGAGACAATGAAAGCCAGAAGGTTGTGGTCAAACGTTATGCAGACATTAAGAAACCACAGGTGCCAGGCCAGACTACTCTACCAAGCGAAACTTTCAATCACAATAGAAGACAAAACAAGTTATTCCATAACAAAACTAGATTCCACCAATATCAAGCCAGAAACCCAGCCCTACACAAAATACTAGAAGAAAAACTGCAACCCAAGGAAGTTGGCTATGCCAACAAAACACACACAACTGATGGGCTCATATCAGCAAACCTCAAAGAAGGGAAAAATGCACAAATTAACATCACTAATAATGAAAACTAAATTAACAGTATATAGCACTCACTGGTCATTAATACCCCTTAATGTAAATGGACTTAACTCTCCTATAAAAAGGCACAGGTTGGAGTTGAAGACTAAATAGTATACAATTTTTTGTTACCAAATTCAGAAAAAAACTTACATAAGAGATATCAAGTTTATAAGGTTGAGAAACATAAAAGCTTAAGTTGTTTATCTAAGATGGTTTTTAGGTCTAAAAATATTTTTTGGATGATAATACAAGTTATGACAAAAAATGGTTTAGGTGTAAAATTTTGGACTTGCTAAGATAGGATTGATAGCATAGTACTTCTCCAAATTTGTCAAATACATATGTACTAAACATTGTAAATATAATTCTTACCTAATAATTGTTCTTATTCTGTATAATTTTACTTTGTTAGAGTTAAAACCTTTCCTTTATTTAGAAAAAAAAGGCACAGGCTAACAGATTGGATGTGAAAACAGAATCCATCCCTCTTCTGCATACAAGAAACACATCCCAACCTCAAAGACAGACATCGTCTAAGAGTAAAGTGTTGAGAAAAAAAATATACCAATCAAATGGACCTAAAATAACAAGCGGGTATAGCTATCCTAATGTCTAACAAAATAGACTTCAAGCTAAAATAAGTCAAAAGAGACAAAGAACGTCATTTCATATTAGTCACAGGAAAAATCCATCAAGTGGAAATTTCAATACTGAACATCTATGCCCCAAATACAAGGGCAACCTCATATATAAAATAAACACTTCTAAAGCTTAAATTATACTTTAAATGCCACACACTAATAGTGGGAGACTTCAACACTCCACTCTCACCACTGGACAGGTCAGTCAGACAAAAAATGAACAGAGAAATTAGAGAACTAACAAAAGTTATGCTCAAATGGACTTAACAGACATCTATAGGATATTCCATTTAAACAGAAAAGAAAATACCTTCTTCTCTGCAGCTCATGGAACCTTCTCAAAAATTGACCACATACTTGGTTAACAAAACAAACCTCAACAAATAAAAAAAAAATTGGAATAACCCAATGTACCTTATCAGATTACCATGGATTAAATCTAGAAGTGGCCAACAATACTAATTCCAGAAAACCCACAAACACATGGGGAAATTAAACAATGCTCACCTGAATCATCAATGGGTCAAGGAAGAAATAAAGGGAGAAATTGAAGACTTCCTAAAATTGAATAAAATTACCAAACAACATACACAAATTTATGGGACACAATGAAAGCAGTGTTTTTTATAAAAATAATTTTATTTTATTTTATTAATTAATTTTATTTATGTATTTATTCAAAATTTCCAACTCCTCACATTTTCCCATTTCCCTCCCACTCCTCTCACTTCCCCTCCTCCTCACTCTCCAGACATAAGAGAAGTCAGGGTGACCTGCCTTGTGGAAAGTCTAAGCCCCCACCCCACTCCCCCTACTCCATCTAGGTCTAGGAAGGTGTGCATTCAAACAGACTAGGCTCCCAAAAAGCCAGTATATGCAGTAGAATTAAAATCCAGTGTCATTATCATTGGCTTCTCAGTCATTCCTCATTGTCAGCCACATTCAGAGAGTCCGGTTTGATCATGTGCTCATTCAGACCCAGTCCAGCTAGCCTTGGTGAGCTCCCATTAAATTAGTCCCACTGTCTCTGTGGGTGGACGCACGCCTTAGTCCTGACTTCCTCCGTCATGTTCTCCCTCCTTCTGCTCTTCATCTGGGCTTTGGGAGCTCAGTCCAATGCTCCAATGTGGGTCTCTGTCTATTTCTCCATCCCTCGCCAGTTTGGTCTGCATGGTTGTCCTCAGCACAGGGACAGGACTCTTGGAGGTCCAAGGACCCCGCAGACAAAAGGGTGAACTTGGGGGTAGGGGAGGGTCATGTGGAACCAAGAAGCCCCTGCAGCAGGAGCTGGAGGTACCCTGCACTCCCCTCTGGCTAGGCAGGTACACACTAACCCCTCAGTGTGGATAGCCTCAGTGCAGGAGCAGGAACTGTTGCTGGGCAAAGGACCTTGAAGACAATAGTGCAGGCTTGGGCGAAAGCAGTGTTAAGAGGAAAGTTCATAACATTAAAAGCCTTAACAAAGAAGCTGGAAAAATCCCACACTAGTGAATTAACAGAACATTTGAAGATTTTAGAACAAAAAGAAGCAAACTCAGGAAAAGCAGGAAATAATCAAAGTGAGAGCTGAAATCAACAAAATAGAAACAAAGAAAACAATGCAAAGAATCAATGAGACAAAGAGTTGGTTCTTCAAGAAAATCAACAAAATAGACAAACTTTTATCCAAACTAATCAAAAGGCAGAAAGAGAATATCCAAATTAACAAAATCAGAAATGAAAAGAGGAACATAACAACATACATGGAGGGAACACAGAGAATCATCAGGTCATATTTTGAAAGCTTGAACTCCACAAAATTGGAAAAGTTAATGAAATGGGCAACTTTCTGGATAAATATCACTTACAAAAATTAAGTCAAGACCAGATAAGCAAATTGAAGAAACCTATAACAGCTGAAGAATTAGAAGCAGTGACCAAAAGTCTCCCAACCAAAAAAAGCCCAGGTCCAGATGGTTTCAGCTCAGAATTCTACAGGTCTTTCAAAGAAGAACTAATAGCAATCCTCCTCAAATTATTCCACACAAGAGAAACAGAAGGAACATTATCAAACTCTTTTTATGAGTCTACAATTACCCTGATACACAAACCACAAAAAGAAATTACTAAGAAAGAGAATTACAAACCAATCTCACTCATGAACGTTGATGTAAAAATACTAAATAAAACACTGGCAAATCAAATCTAAGAACATATCAGTACCATCATTTACCAAGATCAAGTCAGCTTCATCCCAGTGACGCAGGGGCAGTTCAAAATATGAAAACTTGTCAATGTAATCCACCATATAAACAAGCTGAAAAATAAAAATCAATTGATCATCTCATTAGATGCTGAACAATGTTTTGACAAAATACAACATCCCTTCATAATAAAGGTCTTGGAGAGAGCAGGAATACAGGGAACATACCTAAGTCAACAGCCAACATCAAACTTAATGGAGAGAAACTCCCAGCGATTCCACTGAAATCAGAAACAAGACAAGGTTGTCCACTCTCTCCATATCTATTCAATATAGATCTTGAGGTCCTAGCTAGAGCAATAAGGCACCAAAGGAAGATTAAGGGGATACAAATAAGAAAAGAGAAACTCAAACTCTCACTATTTGCTGATGATATGATAGATTATATAAGCGGCCCAAAAAATTCTACCAAGGATCTTCTATGACTCATAAACAGTTTCAGTAAAGTAGCAGGATACAAGTAGCCCCCCTGTACACAGATGATGAATGGTCTGAGAAAGAAATCAGAGAAACATCACCCTTCACAATAGCCACAAATAACATAAAATATTTCAGAGTAACTCTAACCAAACAAGGGGAAGACTTGTATGACAAGAACTTTAAATGTTTGAAGAAAAACAATGAAGAAGACACCTGAAAGTGGAAAGATCTCCCAAGCTCTTGGGTAGGTAAAATTAACATAGTAAAAATGGCAATCTTACCAAAAGCAATATACAGATTCAATGCAATGCCCATCAAAATCCCAGCATACATTTTCACAGACTTCGAAAGAATGGGACCCAACTTCATATGGAAAAGCAAAAATTTCAGGATAGCCAAAACAATCCTGTACAATAAAAGAACTTCTGGAGGTATCACACTCCCTGACTTCAAATCTTACTACAGAGCTACAGTACTGAAAACAGCCTGGTATTGGCATACGAACAGACAGGAAGACTAATGGGACCAAATAGAAGACCTGTATATTAATCCTAATTTTTGCAAAAGAAACAAAACTATCAAATGGAACAAAGAAAGCCTATTTAACAAATTATGCTGGTATAACTGGATATCAACTTGTAGAAGAATGAAAATAAACCCATATTTATCACCATGCACAAAACTCAAGTCAAAATGGGACCAAGACCTCAACATAAAGCCAGCCACACTGAAACTTATAGAAGAGAAGGTGGGAAGTACACTTGAACACATTGGCACAGGAGACCAATTCCTAAATATAGGCCCAGCAGCACAGACACTGAGAGAATCAATTAATAAATGGGACCACCTGAAACTGAAAAGCTTCCATAAAGTAAAGGACACGGTCAACAAGACAAAACAACAACCTACAGAATGAGAAAAGATCTTCATTAACCCCAATTCAGACAGAGGTCTGACCTCCAAAATATACAAAGAACTCAAGAAATTGGTCACCAAAAGAATACATTCAATAGGTAATTTGGGGTGGCTTTAAGAAAAGTTATCTTGAGTTGATTTCTGTCCACTCTGAGATGTAGCTCCCACAACCATTAGCTTCCCCATTGTTACCTAGCAGTGACAGAAATCCACTCAAGATAACTTTTCTTAAAGTCACCTCAAATTACCTATTGAATGTATTTCAGGTCCCCTTTCTCAGCTACTCCACAGGACTCAAGAAGTCCTATTTAGAAAGGGGTTGACCTTCGCTACTCTGGTGTCATGAGAACAAGGATTACTTCAGGAAGCCTGAAGACACCCTGCTACAGCCCTTGAGTGGGAGATAGCTGTAGGCACTATTACAGAGAACGGGAAAGCAGATATGGACATGCTGATCCTTTCATGTTGGTACCTGCTTAGGGTGCTAAGGGGAATGGTGGTTTCTAGCCCAGCCCTCCATGTAAGTGTAAGGAACTGTTACTGTCACCCGAGGTCAGCAGGAAGTTTGACTTCTAGAGGTACCTTTCTGCCATGTATTTCACAACCAGCTGGATGGAAAACAGAAACTCAGACCCATTGGGACGCTTGATTTCCACAGTCCCCTTCCTCCCACAGAATGTTCACTGAGGGGTGACTCATGAAAACACAGAGCCTGAGCCTCCTGCTCAGATCTCAGTCCTCTCTTTGCTCCCCTTCCCCACTCTTCAAAGTGTTCAGGGACCTCTTGTCAACTTGGTAAGTAGGCAGAGCCCAAAACATAAACTCTGGAGAAGGTGGAATATGGGAACACCTGCATAGCCCTAAGGCTTGGAAAGCAGAGTGTGTGTAGTAGATGCTGTTGCTATACAAAGAAGAGACACTCCCAAAGAAGATGGAGATGTTGAAAGCCTGACCCTTGGCTAGTCCAGGATCAGCAGTTTCATAAATGGTAGACAAGGCAAGAAAACTCTATTTAAACACACCACTCTTTGCTCCTAGCAGACTCCAATGTTGGGAGACCCAGAAAGAAATCACACACTGATGTAGGTGGGTCTTCTATCTATCTGCTGCTTTCATTGGTTAATTAATAAAGAAAACTGCTTGGCCTGATAGGTCAGAACATAGGTAGTCGGGGAAGACAGAACAGAATGCTGGGAGGAATAAGGCAGTGAGACAGATGCTATAGCTCTCCTCTCCAAGATGGACGCAGGTTAAGATCCTTCCTGGTAAGCCACCATCTTGTGGTGCTACACCCAGTAATAGAAATGGGTTAATCAAGATGTGAGAATTAGCCAGTAAGAGGCAAGATAATTGTAGTTACCCTCTACATTATTTAGACTCCTTGAAATAGAATGCTTAGAAAAACTTTTGTTATATGTTTCTTGCTTAATATTATTTGTTGTTTGTAATTTTATATTTGGTATCTGTTCCTACTATATATAGTTGTGTTGGTTTAGTTTGATCTTGATTAGAGAAAGGAGGAGATGATGGGGACTTCAGCCTATCACATGCTGCTTAGTGTGTCCCCTGGGGCCACAGATAGCCAATACAAGCATCCATGTGCTCTAGCTCGCTCTCTTTGTGTTCCTCCTCTCCTGAGTTGCTGGAACCCTGGTTTTGTAAGTTTCCTTTCTTCTTTTTATTAAAGCTGAATATTATTTTAAGTTGGTTTGGTTAATTACAACTTCCAATTGGCCTCGCCCATCAACACACAAATGTGATTTAAAAATTAGTTAATCAGAATAATTAGTGTGATGTGTTGAGACTTCCTATGCCAGACTTAGTCCATCACTTCTGATTTCAGGTCCCTGCAGCTCCTCAGGGTATAGACAGAATGCAGGCAGATTCTCTGAGAGGATATAAGACAAATGGCATCTATCCTAGTTCCCAGCAGAGTCCTTGTGCCCCCTTAGAACCTCATGAGCACAGACTTCACTGTCTATTTTTCTATTGGCATTTTGGTCTTTCCATGTCCCACCCATTAAGCTTTACATACTGTGGCGACCGCCTCTACCAGCAAGGAAGACGCAACACCGGACTCTTCTTTCAGCAGTTTATTCAGGAACCTTGAACATTCTTCGAATACCAGGGAAAGCCAACCCACAGCTAAAGTAGCCCATGGTTAACCAGCCCCAGCAAGCTACGTGGGAAATGCAGATAGGTCTAGGTACAGGAAAGCAAGCCACATTCTCAGTTTAGGCCATATATGGAATGGTATGTAACTTAGACCACCTTATCAGTCTTAGCCATATATGGGAATAGTACGTGACTTAGATCACATTCTCATGAGGGGGTGATGGGTGGAACCCAGCGCCACCCTCGTGGCACTGCACAATGCAGCTCTCTACAATGTACAGTGTTCGAGGACTTCTCTAGCCAACAACTTGGAACTCTTCTACATTCCTCCCGTGACCTCATTCCTAAGGCCTACGGACTGCAAGGTCACATTTATAACAATAATGATTCCCACCCTGGTACCAAGGTTCTGGACTTATTTCATTTCTCATTTTCCTGACAAAATACCAGACCAAAGTACCTTCAGAAGACAAGGGCATATTTTGTGCGGGCTTTGGAGCAAATGCAGCCTGTCATATTGGGATAGCATGGTAGTGACAGTGGCTCCAGCTCTTGTGGCAGGTGGTTGAGACAGTTCTTGACACTGTGCCAATGGCGACGAGGCAGAGAATGATGTTGCTCTGCTCAGTTTGCTTTTTCCTTTTGTCCTCTTTGCTCACTCTGGGAGCCCAGCCCACTGACTGGTGCTGCCGACATTCCCCGGGTGTATTCCCTGAGAGCTGTCTCTCTAGAAATGTGATACTCGACTGGCCCAAATTCACTTATGGTGGCAATAAAGATCAACCACAGAAACATAATGAAGACCATGTATGTCAACCTTGTCACCTGCATTGTACTAAATGGGAGGAAACTGAATGCATTTCATTTTGAAAAAGAAGGTAAAAAGTCCACTTTCTTCACTCTTATTCAATTCAGGGCTGAAATGTTAGTCAAAGCAATAAGACAAGAGACAGAAGCCAAAAGAAAACAGAAGTAGTCAAATTACCTCTCAGATTCTGTACTTGAGAGGTCCAAAGGAGTCTTAGATCTCATAAGCATTTTGGGCACAGTAGCAGAATACCAAATAAACCTATAGAATTAGATGTTTCTTTATATAAGTACTGAGCTTACTGAGAGAGAAATAAAACAATTCCTTTAGCAATTGCAAAAATAAAATCACCTAGGCAATTGGACTAGTGAGATAGCCCACTGATAAGAGATCATGCTACTCTTCCAGAGAACTAAAGTTTGGGAAGCTCACAACTTCCTCCAACTCCAGCTCCCTGAGATCCAGCGCTATCTTCTGGCCATTGAGGGCACTTGCATACACACAGCTATACACAACAACACATAATTATACATAATTATACAAACAAAATGAGTCAAAAATTAACTGCCTAGGAATAAACCTAAATTTTAAGCTAAATATTTGTTCAAGGCACCGGCAATGATAATGAAGCTGGGCAGTGGTGCCACATGCTTTTAATCCCAGCACTCAGGAGGCAGAGGCAGGCAGATCTCTATGAGTTCAAGGCCAGCCTGGCCTACAGAGCAAGATCCAGAACAGACTCCAAATCTACACATAGAAACCCTGTCTTGAAAAACCAAAAAGAAGACATGTGCAATTAAATTTTTATTATATTTTCCACTTCTTTCTTTGTGTGTGTATACACATTCACTTGCCACTGTGGGTGTGTGGAGGTCTGAGGACCACTTCCATCAAATAGCTCCCAGGAACTGAATGGAGCTTTTCAGACTTAGTAGCATATGCCATTACCTGTTAAGCCATCTCTCTAGCCCTACAATTAAAAATGTAAAACAACAATTAGCAATTGTTGTAGGGGGGGGAGGGGAGAGGATGAGTGCAGGAGTGGGAGGAGGGGAGGAAGTGGACATTTTGAATGGTATTATTTATTAAACAATGAAACAAACAAACAAACAAAACAATAAATATGTTAAACATCGGGCCTGGAGAGATGACTTGGCAGCTAAGAGCACTGGCTGCTCTTCCAGAGGGCCTGGCTTCAATTCCCAGCACACACATTGCAGCTCACATGTCCACTTCCAGAGGATCTGACACCTTCACACCAAAGCAGATAAAATAAATTTTCATAAATAATAAAAGATTTAAAACACCAAAGAAACAATTTGAAGAATGACTTTCTGATATGAATTTAAAAAATTAATATTGTGAAAATGGTGATCTTACCAAAAAATATTGACAGATTCAGTGCAATCCCAATCAAAATTATGATGTTATTCTTCACAGAATTGCTAAAGAACTTCCAAAATTCACACAGAGACACAAAACATCACACGTAACCAAAGCTATCCTAAGTATGGCAATGCCTGATTTTGTCATACTACAGAACCATTGAGACAAAAACAGCATGCTACCAGCACCAATACAGAGACAAAGAGAAAGGAATAGAAAAGAGACTCAGAGTAAATCCACATAGGTACAGGTTGGCATGTGTGTCTGAGACAGGATCCCTTGCAGCTCAGGATGGTCTTGCCTTGAACTACTGATCCTCCTGCCACTATCTCCCATGTCCTGGAATCACAGATGGTCATTTGACCTAATTTTTGACAAAGGTGCCCAAAGCTCACACCACAGAAAGCACCACGTTTTCACCAAATGGTGCTGAGAAAACTGTATGTTCTCCTGAAGAAGAATTAATCTAAGTCACTATCTCTCACCTAATTGTACAGAAGTAGATTAGGTCTGCAGCAACGACCTTAATAAAAGGCTTTCAATTTTGAAACTGCTGGCCTGAAATGGGGAGAACATGCCATGTGAAAGGCATGGAAAGGATATTCTGAAAGAGCTCCAAGTGCTCAGGAGGCACAACTGACAGACTGGGGTTTCTAAAACTGTAGAGCTGCACAGCAAAGGGAATAGGCAGCAGAATGGAGACACCACATACAGAAGGAAGGAATTTCTTGCTAGCTCTATACCTGAACACAGAAGTAATATACATATTATAGGAAAAACTCCAATATCAATATTCAAATTATTCAATCAATACATTGACCTATGAACTAAACAAAAAATTCTTAGAAGAAAAAGGCCTGGAGGTGTTGGCGCACGACTTTAATCCCAGCACTTGGGAGGCAGAGGTAGGCAGATCTCTGTGAGTTCGAGACCAGCCTGGTCTACAAGAGCTAGTTCCAGGACAGGCTCCAAAAACCACCGAGAAACCCTGTCTCAAAAAAAAAAAATTCTTAGAAGAAGAAAGGCAAATATGGCTAATAAAGGTAGGGAAAATGTTCAACATCCTTAGACAGCGGCAGGTCTGCAAGGTAAAACTACATTCAGATTCCATCTCACTGCAGCCGATATGACCACCAAAAACAAAGCCAGTGACATCACATGCTCGCAAGAATGTGAGAAAATGAAACTTGGTGGAGATTTCAATCCAGCCACTATGGAAAATCACAGTTCAGGTTCCTCAAAGCACTGACAATAGAACTGTCACATGACTTCTGGGAATAGCTGCAAGGGAATCTGCTCAGCCTGTTACAGAGAGATGAGGGAGCCCCTGTTTCTTTTGTGGCACTATTAACAATGGCCAAGTTATGGCATTATCCTAGGTGTTCATCAACAGATTAATTGATAAACAGATTAATTGATAAAGGAAATTTGATGTCTCTCTCTCTCTCTCTCTCTCTCTCTCACACACACACACACACACACACACACACAAGATATGAAAGAGGAAGAGTAACTATTTAGGGAGAGAAGGGGAACTAGGAAAAAAAGGAAAGAGTACAAAAGAGCATAAACAAACTAGAATGATTTGTGTGTATGGAAATGTCATATTGAAACTCATTATTTCCTATACTAAGTGAAAACTGTTAATTAGAAGATGTTCTATCTATAGTAAAAGCAATCACCAGGAAAACAAAGTATTTTGTTACCTCTAAAGCTGTTTGTTGAACAGTCATACCTACAAGGTCATCAAAATTCCTGCATCAGTGTAGGACTATTTTGAATTTAATGCATCTACAAATGATGTTTGCCTGGCTATGTTTCTGAACTTGTGACAGAGTAGCAGCCAATTGCTTAAAAGTGACAGTCCTTAAATGTATCTCTATTTTGATTGCTTCTACAGACTAAACCTATGTCTCTGTGTGTCTATGTCTGCCTGTCTCTCTTGCTCTGTGTTAGAAGGTGAAGAAAAAACCCCTCCTTCTGTCTTTTGTTTTGTTTTGTTTTAGTTGAGACAGGGTTTGTCTGTAGCTTTGGAGCCTGTCCTGGAACTAGCTCTTGTAGACCAGGCTGGCCTCAAACTCAGAGATATACGCCTGCCTCTGCCTCCCAAGTGCTGGGGTTAAAGGCGTGTGCCACCACAGCCTAGAAGCCCTCCTTCTGTCTTATTTGGCTCTTATGACTATAGATGTGACAGTGAGAAGCACAGCCTACATTCTGAGTGAACTTTGCTCACATTTACCAATAGTGTTTTCTGTCAAGCCAGATAATTGCTCCAAGTAGTCCCTTAATTAAAAAAAAAGTGTGTTGTAGTTTCATATTTTTATCTAGGTTCTTAGGTCTTTGAGCTTGATTTTGTTTTAGCCCAGCCCAATTACATTTTCAACCTGGTCTAGAATATTCTTCCAAAACATTTGTATAACTGTAAGTTCTATGTTATTTATAACAATGAAGGACTGTAGAAATATGATTTGCACAATATTTGGGAGATACCTAAAAGGTATAACTTTCCATAAGAGAATTCTCTGGGTGTACCATACAGAGATCAGAGTTGTGGGTATCCAGCATCATCTTCACTACATTGACTAGACACTCCACTATATTGCCAAGTATGGTGGCACATGCCTGTAGTACTAACCCTAGGGAAATAGCAGCTGGAGGATGGGAGGTTTGAGGCCAGCATGAGCTAGATAGTGAAAATCTGGGTCAGACAAACAGAAAGGACCTAAAGATGGAAAAGACTGTGTGGAGCATCACACTGTTGTGATGTGACACTGGCACTTGATAAGTAGAGGTAGGAGAGCCAAGAGTTCAAGGTCACCCTTGACTATTTAAAGTAGTTAGGTTGAAACCAGCCTAGGGCCTCTCTCTCTCTCTCTCTCTCTCTCTCTCTCTCTCTCTCTCTCTCTCTCTCTCTCTCTCTCACACACACACACACACACACACACACACACACACACACATATGGAACTGAAAAATATGCCTCCAAGGCAAGGGGAGGGCATTGGCAGAAACTTGAGACTATGTCTCACTTACACTATCTAGGCTGGCCTCAAACTTGTGACCTAGGGCTTATCCTTCACAGAACTCTAGGACTGTAGGCTAGCAATAGTGATGCTTTCTGAGCCTTTTACATCATTGCTTTCTTGTACTACTTCATGTGCTAACGAATGCTCTAGTTTTCCTTGTATGTAAAATCAGACATCCTGTGGTTTAATCTAAACCCACCTTATAAACCTCAAAGCAATTCTTTTTTCTTTTTTCTTTTTCTTTTACCATTAATTGTTCACTGGCCTAAAGAGGCTCTTCATGGTTGTAAGTCTTTCTAAGGTTCATTCGCCCTGCCTTTCTGATTGAAGAGCCACTAATCACTATAATCACACTTCCTTTATGCCACAGGACTGCCCTCCTCCTCCAGTGCCGCAAATCTCTTTTTATAACCCTTTCTAGTTTTTGTTTCCCTACCCCTCCCAGACCTGTTAGGCAAATTTCTGAAAGGGCAGTGACCCAAACCTTCATTGGTGGATAGCTAACAGGGTCATTGCTTGACCTTGTGCTCTGGGGGTTCCCACTCAGCCAGCAGAGATCTGAGACCAGGTGGTTGGTGGGCTGGATTAATGGAGAGACCTGGAAGGACAAAAAACATAGAGGCTTTGGCAGTTTAAGTTAAAAAGAGATCAGTGTGCATTTAAATTAAGGCTGGCTGCTTGGATACATCAAATTCCTCTCCCTTTAACTCTTTGCTATTCTGCTTCATGGTATTCCTTCATGAGATTCCCTCATCTTTAGCTCATAAGCTTCTTTTCTGTGTTTAGTTGCCATGTTCAACTTGAATCGACATTTTGTGCGGGGATGGTGAGGAGAGAAGGATGGAAAGCCCATGGTTTCCTGGGGGTGGTATGCTGATGAAGAGATGTCCTCACATAGATGCTTGGATAAAAAGAAGGGACATGTTCCTGACATCTGTTTTGCATTTCTTGACCGTCTCACCAAAGCTATGCTACAGTTCACAAACATGGATCCAGAATCCAACGAGGGCAGACAGCTCCTGATGTCCCATTTTGTCAACCAGTCCTACTCAGACATCAAGGCGAAGCTCAGACGTTTGGAGAAGGGTCCCTTAACTCCACAGGCACAGATCCTGGAGATGGCCTTCAAGATCTACCACTCAAGGAATGACAAGGCCAGAAATCATTGCCACGTGATCACCGCACCGGCCAGGCCAGCCGAGGTGATGGACTCCACTGCCCGCCCTCCGCACGCGGCTCCCCCGCCCCCCGGCCCATGCTTCAAGTGTGGTAAGACAAGTCACTGGTCAAAGGCGTGCCCCAATCCCCATCGCAACCCGAGGGGCCCCTGCCCAAGGTGTCACAGGGAGGGTCATTGGTCCACAGACTGCCCTCGTGCGTTCGGTGACGCTGGGGCAGCCGCCCCAGAGGACCCCCAGGTTGACATATTGGGTCTGGCTCTGGAAGACTGAAGGTTCCCGGGCTCCTCCACTGACAACCCGACTGCTATGCCCATCTGCAACCAGGAGCCGCGGGTACTTCTTACAGTGTCGGGACGCCTCATCTCCTTTCTCTTGGACACCGGAGCAACATATTCGGTTCTAAGGGAATTTTGGGGGCCAACCTCCCCCTCACGTTCCCCTATTGTCGGGGTAGGGGGACAGCCTTATCTACCTCTCCAAACTCCACCTCTCAATTGCATATTTAAAGGTATCTTTCTCACTCATTCATTTCTAGTTCTACCAACCTGTCCAGTCCCACTTTTGGGAAGGGATCTTCTGACCAAGCTGGGAGCTTCCATTTCTTTTGTGCCCCCCACCCGTTTCGTTTCAGATCCGTCGGTGACACAGTTGCTGCTTCTCCTGGCTCCGCGACCCTCTGATACTAACATGTCTTTTCCCCTCCCAGCTTCCCAGGTGGACCCTCTCGTGTGGGACATCCAAAACCCAGCTGTCGCTAAACACCACCCCCCCGTTGTTATTCAGTTAAAGAACCCTACTGGGTATATCACCCAAGCCCAGTACCCGCTTCCTTCCCAAAGCCTCAAAGGACTAAAACCTATAATCTCTGATCTCTTGAGGAAGGGGCTGCTCCGCCCCACCTCATCCCCCTTTAACACTCCTATACTGGCTGTGAAAAAATCTAACGGAACTTATTGTTTGGTTCAGGACCTCCGGCTCATTAATTCTGCTGTCGTTCC
Organism: Microtus oregoni; assembly: GCF_018167655.1. NCBI lineage: Eukaryota > Metazoa > Chordata > Mammalia > Rodentia > Cricetidae > Microtus > Microtus oregoni. The sequence continues at coordinate 762,419 of NW_024543955.1, read as the reverse complement.
CTTACACCCAGTGGTACCCAATCCTCTCACACTTCTGTCTAACATTCCTTCAGGGACCTCCCACTTCTCAGTCTTAGACCTAAAGGATGCCTTTTTCTCTATTCCTCTCAGCCCTCAGTCTCAGAACATCTTTGCCTTCACCTGGACAGATCCTGATACTAATTTCTCCACACAACTAACCTGGACCGTCCTCCCTCAGGGATATCGGGACAGCCCACACCTCTTTGGCCAGGCTCTGGCCTCTGATCTGCTCTCACTGTCCCTCCTTAAATCAAAACTGGTACTCTATGTCGATGACATCCTGCTATGTAGCCCCTCTTTGGAGACTAGCAGGACTGACACCGCCACCTTATTAAATTTTTTATCCAAAAAGGGCTACAGAGTCTCGCCTTCGAAGGCTCAATTGTCCACCACTCAGGTAACGTATTTGGGGTTAACTATAACCCCAACACAAAAGGCTATCACCTTAGACAGAAAGAGACTAGTTCAATCTCTTGCAGTTCCCTCCACCAAAGAAGAGGTTCTGTCATTCCTGGGAGTGGCCGGTTTCCTGCGATCCTGGATTCCCTCATTCTCTCTCCTCGCCCGCCCCCTATACGAAGCAGCCCTCGGCTCTATGCATGAGCCCCTGCTTCACCCCATCACCAAACCTTTCCGGAGACTCCAACAGGCCCTTACCCAGGCCCCAGCTCTCCATCTTCCGGATTTAACCCGCCCTTTTTCTCTTTACGTAGCAGAAAAAGAGGGCTATGCCCTGGGAGTTCTAGGCCATCAACTGGGACCTTCCTTCGCACCTGTAGCTTACCTGTCAAAGAAGATGGACCTCACTACTCGGGGCTGGGCACCCTGCATACGGGCCTTGTCAGCTGCGGAACTTCTTATTCCTCAAGATAATCCTTCATACACGGTGACTCAAACCGGACCCTGTACTCTTAAGTTCCAAAGGACGCCGGATTCAGCCCCCCTACTACAGTCTAAGGACAACAATGGTCCCGATCCGTCGCTGTGTTAACACACCCTCCCTTCTTTAAATTCATAAATAACTGTCTAGCTGTCGTTACAGGTACCCCCATCAAATACGAAGGCAAGTGGTAAGCAGATTCTCCTCTACAAAGCTCTTTTACGTAACAGGTCAGCGCTGACTGCAGCAGTGGCCCCTGAAATGTTAAGAGATGTATGGTTAGAATCTATTTCTTTTAAGACAGATTCCTTAAGCTCCGGGATGCCAGCCCAACAGATCAAACACAAAGGAATAAGTATCACTTAATTTTTTTTATCATTTCTTAACCCCGGACATCCTAAGACCCTCTCCCCCCCCCTCTTCACCCCAGCTCCCCAAAAATTCCCCCCTTCTTTTAATTTTTTTTCTTTTACTAATGCAACTTTTGCCTTCCAGCATCTTAATGATGACCCAGCTACTCAGGAAAAGCCACACAGATCTCTTCAATCAGCCGCCTCAGACGACAGCCAGGACTTCAAACATCAGTGACCGACTACACCAGCCAGCAACCCTGGACATCAGTGACCGACTACACCAGCCAGCAACCCTGGACATCATTGACCAACTACACCAGCGACCGCAAACGCCAATGGGACATTGCCAAGATAATCGAACATTCCCTGGACCCCTCAACGCCCAAAGTCAGCAGGAAGCAGCCATGAGAGACTGGACTATGCCCCCATTCCCTACCCTTTAAGGTCCCCCAATTTTTTTTTAATCAAACCAAAAGGGTGAAATGTTGTTCCCTTGCAACACTACAACTCCCAACATCCCTCTGGACTCCAGCGCACGGCAAGCGCGGGACACATTTCCCAGAAGCCTTTGCATCCTCTGTTAAAAGCAAGGACAAGCCACAAGTTCAGCCCTTTTTTATCCCTTCCCTTTGTCCCTTCCCTTTACTTTTCCTAGTGTGTTTTCCCCTCCCATTAAAAAGTGTACCACGTGGTACCGCCGCGTGTCTGTGTCTTTTCTAGCGTAACCCTCGTCTAACCCGCAGGAATTAAGAACAACCCACAGGAATTAAGAACAACACTTTAACCACATTGTTTCAAATAGCTCCATAAGGCACTGATTATGTGCCTTTTGGTATGGATGATATTATCTGGAAAGACCTATTCTGAAAAAAAAAATGAGCCGAGCAAGCAAAATGTCCTAATTCCACCAAGCTTCTGGGGATAATTTCCTAACTGGTGCAAACCACAGACTGTGTTAAGGATAGCCTAAAGGATAACTTGCAACGTGACTCATGGTTTGATTCACTAAAACTTGTCTGGGTTAGGCTGAGAGGTGAGTGAGGGTGTATCTGAGAGTGCATAATGTAAGGGGGAACCTGAAGCTCTTTCACACATGCACATGAAGCAAAACTCCAGGACACGTCTGAGTCCCTCATCCTTAGAACAAACACACACATGTGAACATACACACACATACAGACAGACAGACAGACAGACAGACAGAGACAGGGAGATGCAGAGAGAGAGAGAGAGAAAGAGAGAGAGAGAAAGAGAGAGAGAGAGAGAGAGAGAGAGAGAGAGAGAGAGAGAGAGAGAGAGAGAGAGAGAGAGAGAGAGAGAGAGAGAGAACAAAAAATGGTGTGAGTGTGTTCCGGATTCCAGCAGCAGCATCCCATCAACAGGTCTTACGACTCATGATTTCCCCTGAACCCAAAGTCTGAGTTTACATTTATTTGGATATCTCAGGAGTAAAATAAAGGCATCTTCTCTTCCTGAAACTTGAGCTTTGTAAAATAAATACAACTCCTCCACATTAGACACGACAGGAATCCTGGCCCGGTGACATTTATCCAACATCCACCTCTCTTGAATTGTGGGATTGCACAATATGCTTACGAAAGCAAAGAGCACGTCCCAAGAATGAACTCCTGATAGAATCTTCTGCTGATGTCACTTGAACTTTCCCCTACTTTCCCAAAGTGGTTCTGGTTCTGACAAAAAATAGTATAACATGGTACTATGAGGTGCCCTCATGACATTGATATATGTTTTACCCAGAATTCCTGAATGCCTGCTTTCAATAAGTTCTTTCTGATAACTGAGTAAATGTGAATTCAAATACTCAGTTTATATATCCTAATGGAATGTTTCCAGGGGCTTTGGTAAGTACACATGAATGCTGGACTTAAGTTTTAAAATGACAGTATGCACTTAGTATTTACAATGCAATGACCTGATGAATATTTCACTGTTCTTGCATTTGATAAGTAAAAGACCCAGGGTTATTGAAGCCATAGATTAAAACACTCTCCTATGTCTGCAGTTGGAAAGCCTGGGCTTTTTCTTCTAAAAATAGTTTGTTTACTTATTGTGCCACTCTACCAGGTTAACCAGACATAGGACTACTTCTTTTATCAGGCCAGGGTATATGTTATTGAATGTTTTCTGAGTCACATGCTAAGGAGAAAGTTCAGATGGATTTTCTACATAGACACTAGAAACTCTCTTGTTTATTCTGACCAACTCATGAGAAAATTAAAACAACCAAAATAAAAACAAGTAGAGAAACAGAGACTGTTTTAGGAGGTTTCTGCTTCACCCAGTCCTTTAATAATCACACAGAAACCATATTATTTGCAATACTGTTTGGCCAATAGCTTAAGTGTATTTCTGGCTAACTCATATCTTAAATTAACGCATCTCTATTAATCTGTGTATAGCCATGAGGCTGTGGCTTACCCGGCAATGTTCCAGCATCTTTCTCCTGCAGGGCTACATGGCTTCTCACTGACTCTGGCTTCTTTCTCCCAGCATTCAGTTTAGTTTTTCCTGACTAGCTAAGTTCTGCCTTGCTATAGGCCAAAGCAATTTTCTTTATTCTTTAATTTAACCACAGCATGCAGAGGGGAATTCCACAAGAGACCAGGGAAATATGTGAGAGTAAAGGCTTGTAGTAGAGGCCTAGCATGTTGTGAATGGGATCCAGGTATTCAACCCCAGTACTTCATGGAAAATAAAAGAAAAACATAGAAAAATAAAATAAAATCTATAAATAAAAGATGAGAAAAATATCCTTGCAACAATCAACCACTGAGTTCAGTACTCCAATGATGCTGAAGAAATTTCCAGAATGCTGAAGGTATCATATCCAAGTCCCATTCCCCAAGTTCACCTGTAGAAAACATAACTCAAAAACAATAGATCTTGAAAGACTGCTTATCTTTCCTCTGTCAAAGCTGACAATATTGCATTCCAGTTTTCTATGCAGTTCCTTAAACACTTGATTTTGAAAGCCAGAGCCTGGCCAAATGCCAATCTCCTATGGACAAACGTGGTAATAGCCATGAGAGCTAGGGTAGAGGAGACTGAAGCTGTTACCATCAGAGAAACAAAACTGTTCACTGTATCTAGAATGCAAACATCTGGTAGGTACCTGGAAATCAATGTCTCTGGCTTTCCCAAGGTTGGATTGTTTGCTCAGGTTTCCAGGGGTGAATGTGGTGCTCATTCTAAGAAAGCTTAGCTCAAAATCATATGGTACAGTAAGCAGGGCCTTCTCATCAGTAGAGTAATAGGACTGTGTCTAGAAAATGTTCCAAAGGTATCAGTGATCTGATAGACTCAGGAGACACAGATTGATTTTAGATAGGCTCCCTCTAGGCAGGCCAGGGTAGCCTGGAATTCACTATGGAGTTCAAACTGCTCTTGAAGCTCAGTTATCCTGCCCCAGCCTCATGACTTTTGTGATTACACACTATGTCTATCTACCACATAGGATTGAGAACGCCTTACTTATGACTGCTTGATGATTTGCCATGTGATGTAGTCTGCCCTAGGTAGACTATATCTGTGTGTGGCTTAATAACCCCCACCATGTCCATGTTACCAGGGAGCGGTAAAGTGAGAGCTCTTTTCTACCTTCTTCTGATGTTGTATTTAGGAAACAGAAGTGGGAGACACAGAGATAAAGAACCAAAACTGGGCAAACAGGAACTGCTATTGGACATAAGGGACACAAGAAGATTACTGTTTCTGAGGCTGCTGTTGGTAGAAGTGTGGAACAAGTGTGGACATGTGACTGTATACCAAAGAGCATATGACGCCATGGCAACACAATGTCCTTTATTGTTACCCTAAAGGGGTGGAGACTAAAAGCCTGGCATGATCTGCAACAGTCCTAGGAAGAGCCTGAAGCCTCAACCCCAGGTCACCCTGATACTCATTAGTTCTTTGATCTGAGGGTTCTTTTAAAGGTCTATTGTTGGGAGGAATGATTTAACCAGAAAGCAGCCCTGATTTAAGAAAGTAGAAGCAAAAGCTGAGAGTGGCAGCTCACATCTTTAATTCCAGCACCTGAGAGGCAGAGGCAGGGAAGTCTCTGTGAGTTTAAGGCTAGTATGGTGCACATAGTGAGCTCCAGACAAGCCAGAAGAGTGAGAACCTGTCTCAAAATCCAAACCAAACTAAAACAACAACAGAAAAAGAAAACCCACCAAAACAACAATGGCGAAAATAGACAAACCAGCATCAAATGTTCCCTAAGGTTTCCACAGGATGGTTAAAGGGGAGAAAGACTAACTCCAAACTAGGAATGGTCAGCTAAAAGCCATACTTCTCAGTTGCAGCCTGGTGATAGGCCAAAACAGGAAGGCAAACAATAATGGCACAAGTAGCTGACCTTTTTCTATGTGTGCTCTGCTAGGAAATTCTGTATTGGAGGATTCAATAAAGTAGCTGGCATGTTGGCAGAGTCTTTTGGATTGAGCCAGTGACCTAATCCAGAGTCAACCATTTTCACCAGAAAAGGTACAGGGGAGTAACCACTGAGACAGTGAGCCAGAGCCAGAGACTGCTGAGGGTCTGGACATGAATCCGGGACCTTCAAGAGAGTAGACCTAAGTCACCACACCAGTCGGTCTGGAAGAGAATATAGGACCTCCCAGAAACTAGTCCTTATCCAGGACCTCTGCCAGTCTGGGCATGAGTGAATCTGGGTCCTCCAAGGGGATAAGAAGGAACCAGAGGTCTCAGCAGGACCAGGCATGAGTCTGGGACCACAGAAAGAATAGGCCTGAGCCAGGACTTCTGTGGGTTTGGGCATGGGTCTCAGACATCAAAGGGAATAGGCAAGAACCTGGAACCCCTGCAGGTCTGACCACGAGTCTGGGACCTCTGAGGAAGTAAGCAAGTCCTCTGCAGGTTCAGGTGCACCAGAACCTGGGACCTCCGAGGCAGTAGATCGAAACCAGAAACCTATCCAGGTCCAACTCAAACACAGGGACTTCTGCAGGAGGGAAACCAGACCAGGATTTACAGATACAGGTTAAAGCCAGTAACCTAAGCCAAAGTTGCCCTTAGACAAGGAACTCCTCCTTGGGCAACATATTCTACAGGAGAGGAACTGATTGAGACAAGAAGGAAAGGGAGGACCTGAGGAAACAAGTTCCAATGGGAGCAGAAGCCAGTAGCAAATCCAGTCTTGGGAGCCAACACAATCCCAGAACACGGGCAGAACAGGACTCAGCCAGCAACCTGATCCAGAGTTATTGTTCTCCACCAGAACAGGTCCAACTCCAAGTCAAAGACTTCTACAGGAGGAGATAAAGACCATGATTTAATGGAGGAAGGTCATTGGCTAATAAAGAAACTGCTTGGCCCTGATAGGTTAGAACATAGGTGGGTGGAGTAAACAGAACAGAATGCTGGGAGGAAGAGGAAGTGAGCTCAGAGGCCATGCTCCCTTCTCCCGGGCAGACGCGATGAAGCAAGCCGCCAGGTCAGACATGGTGAATCTTTCCGATAAGACTGGTGCTACACAGATTACTAAAAATGAGTTATGCAAAATATGAAAATTAGCCCGTAAGAGGCTAGAGCTAGTGGGCCAAGCAGTGTTTAAATGAATACAGTTTGTGTGTTGTTATTTTGGGGCATAAGCTAGCCAGGCAGCTGGGAGATGGGTGGCAGGAATGCAGGCCCGCAGATCCTTCAACAAGGATTTACAGAAACAGATCAAAGCCAGCAGACTAGGCCAAAGTAGGCCGAAGACAGCAAACTCCAAGGGAGCAGAGCAAAGCAGAGGAGCACCAAGTTATCTCCAGGAACAGGAGTAACAAATGGGGTTACTAGAACTGTGACAGTGACGGTACCATGAGGAACAACCATCTGAGCTTTGTATTCACTGGCACCCAGAAGGTTATTCAACAGCATCTCAGCCAGCCCCAACCACACCTATTAGAAGAACAGATGAGTAGAAATGGTAAGATCACACACTACATCACAAAGAGCAACACAGTACCACTAAAACATAAAGACCCTACAAAAGTAAGACCTGAACAACCAAATATGCATGAACCAGAAGAAAATTATCTGAAAAATAACCTCAAGAGTATGCTTGAAATTCTTAAAGATGAAATGAGAAATTCCCTTAAAGAAATGGAGGAAAAAACAAAAACAAGCAAAAAATTGGAAGACATCAACAAATCACTTCAAGAAAACCAAGAAAAAGAAATCAAACATATAAAAGAAACTATCCAGGACTTGAAAACTGAAATAGAAACAATAAAGAAAACACAAACCAAAGGAATTATAGAAACAGAAAAATGAGAAAAAGATCAGCAACCACAAATGCAAGCATAAACAGCAGAATACAAGAGATGGAAGAAAGAATCTCAAGTGCTGAAGATACAATAGAGGAAATAGACTCATCAATTAAGGAAAACATTAAATCTAACAAAAGCTTAATCCAAAATATCAATGAAATATGTAACACCATAAGGGCCAAATCTTAGAATAATAGGTATAAAAGAAAAAGGAGCACGGAGTTTCGATCTGAGCACCGAGTGAAACATCATTGTGGTGAGTGAGTGCAGCAGCAGCCGGGAACTGGGAACTCAGACGTACCTCAGCCCGCCTACACTTCCTGGTCATCCTACAGGGGCTATACTGCCCGATACCTCCTCTCTCTTCCTATCCCATCCAGCTTACATCCAGATCCCCCCACCCCTTGTCTCCCTCCCTCGCTCCCTTCTTTGGCGGCATAGCACCTCCCAGCTCAGCCCGCTTGGGCGCTGGGACCGAACACGAAGCAGAGGGCAAAGGGGAGGGTGGCAGCTCCATTGTCTCCATAGCCTGCCTGCAGCAAGCAGGGTGGGCCGTTTGTTTGCAAGCTAACCAAGCAGCACGGAGATCTGATATGGACACCAGGAGAAACATCACTGGGGAGTGACATCACTGGGAAGGTACATCAGTGGGCAAGAAGACCTGATCCTGTAAAAGAAGATCCATAGGGGAGTATTGGGAGGAAGAGATGGGCAGATGCCAATGCAAGATTTCACCCAACAATCTGAAAAACAACACAAAACCACCAGAAGCCAGCGACCTCACAACAGGAGGACATGAACACCTTAATCAAGAAGAAGTAGAAAAAATTGACTTCATGAAAGTGATTGACACCCTTAAACAGCATATAAAAAACGCCCTTATAGAAATGGATGAGAAGTATAACAGAAAGTTCGAGGAATTGAGTAAATCAGTGAATGATACACTAGGAAACCAAGAAAAAACAATCAAACAGATAATGGAAACAGTTCATGACTTGAAAACTGAAATGAAGGCAAAGAAGAAAACACAAACAGAGGGCTGGCTGGACATGGAAAATCTAGGTAAACAAATAGAGACTACAGAAACAAGCATAACCAGCAGAATACAAGAGATAGAAGAAAGAATCTCAGATTCTGAGGATAACATAGAGAAAATAAACGCACTGATCAAAGAAAACAGCAAGTCCAACAAAATCTCATCACAAAACATTCAGGAAATATGGGACACAATAAAAAGACCAAACCTAAGAATAATTGGAGTAGAAGAAGGAGAAGAAGTGCAGCTCAACGGTACAGGAAATATACTTAATAAAATTATAGAAGAAAACTTTCCCAACCTGAAGACAGATGTACCTATGAAGGTTCAAGAAGCATACAGAACACCAAATAGGCTTTATCAAAAAAAAGAAATTAATAAATAAAATAAACATCCCCTCGCCATATAGTAATCAAAACACAAAATATACAGAATAAAGAAAGAATATTAAGAGCAGCAAAGGAAAAAGGCCAAGTTACTTACAAAGGTAAACCTATCAGACTAATACCTGACTTCTCTATGGAAACCATGAAAGCCACAAGGTCCTGTATAGATGTACTGCAAAAAAAAGAGAACATGGATGCAAGCCCATGGATGCAAGAGACCATGGATGCAAGCTTTCGTTCACTATAAATGGAGAAAACAAAATTTCCAGGATAAAAACAAATTTAAACAATACGTAGCCACAAATCCAGCCTTACAGAAAATAATAGAAGGGAAATCACTTACCAAGGAGTCCAACAATGACCACAATAACACAGATATCTAGAGACCCTTCACCAGCACAACTCAACGAAGGGAGACACACAAAACCTACTACTAAAAAAGTGACCGGAGTTAACAACCACTGGTCATTAATATCACTTAATGTCAATGGACACAACTCACCTATAAAAAGGCACAGGCTAAGAGACTGGATACGAAAACAGGATCCAACATTCTGCTGTTTACAAGAAACACACCTTAATCACAAAGACAGGCACCTACTCAGACTAAAGGGCTGGGAAAAGGATTATCAAGCAAATGGACCTAAGAAACAAGCAGGTGTGGCCATACTAATTTCTAACAAAGTTGACTTCAAACTTAAACCAATCAGAAGAGATGGAGAGGGACATTTTATACTCATAACAGGAACAATTCATCAGGAAGAAGTCTCAATCCTAAATATCTATGCCCCTAATATAAAAGCACCCACTTATGTAAAAGAAACATTACTAAAACTCAAGGCAGCCATCAAACCGCACACACTAATAGTAGGAGACTTCAACACTCCTCTCTCACCAATGGACAGGTCAATCAGACAGAAACCTAACAGAGAAATTAGAGAATTAATGGAGGTAATTAAGCAAATGGACTTAACAGACATCTATAGAAAATTCGACCCAAAGAGGAAAGAATATACCTTCTTCTCTGCAGCTCAAGGAACCATCTCGAAAATTGACCACATACTCGGTAACGAAGCTAACTTACACAGTTACAAAAAAAATATTAGTAACCACCTGTGTCTTATGAGATCACCATGGATTAAAGTTAGAATTCAACAGCAATGCTACCCCCAGAAAGCCTACAAACTCATGGAAACTGAACAGTCAACTTCTGAACCATACCTGGATTAAGGAAGAAATAAAGAAAGAAATTAAAGTCTTCCTTGAATTCAATGAAAATAAAGAAACAACATACTCGAACTTTTGGGACACTATGAAAGCAGTGCTAAGAGGAAAGTTCATCGCACTAAGTGCCCACTTAAAGAAAACAGAGAAAGCATATATTGAAGACTTAACAGCCTACCTGAAAGCTCTAGAAAAAAAAGAAGCAGACTCACCTAGGAGGAGTAGAAGATTGGAAATAATCAAACTGAGGGCTGAAATCAACAAAATAGAAACACAGAAAACAATCCAAAGAATCAATGAAACAAAAAGCTGGTTCCTGGAGAAAATCAACATGATTGATAAACCCCTATCCAAACTAATCAAACGGCAGAGAGAGAATACGCAAATTAATAAGATCAGAAATGAAAAGGGGGACATAACCACAGACACAGAGGGAAATTCAGAGAATCATCAGATCATATTACAAAAGCCTGTATAACACAAACCTGGAAAATGTAAAAGAAATGGACACTTTTTTAGATAAATACCATATACCAAAGTTATACCAGGAACAGGTGAACAATCTAAACAGACCTGTTGGTCGCGAAGAATTAGAAGCTGTTATCAAAATCCTCCCTACCAAAAAAAGCCCAGGACCAGATGGTTTCAATGCGGAATTCTACCAGAACTTCCAAGAAGAGCTAATACCCATACGCCTAAATGTATTCCACAATATAGAAACAGAAGGGTCATTACCTAATTCCTTTTATGAAGCTACAGTTACTCTGATACCAAAACCACACAAAGACTCAACCAGGAAAGAGAATTACAGGCCAATCTCACTCATGAACATCGACGCAAAAATCCTCAACAAAATACTGGCAAACCGAATCCACGAACACATTTGGAAAATTATCCATTATGATCAAGTAGGCTTCATTCCTGAGATGCAGGGCTGGTTCAACATACGAAAATCTATCAATGTAATCCAGCATATAAATAAACTGAATGAAAATAACCATATGATCATCTCATTAGATGCTGAAAAAACATTCGACAAAATTCAACATCCATTTATGTTAAAAGTCTTGGAGAGATTAGGGATACAAGGGTCTTACCTAAATATAATAAAAGCTATATACAGCAAGCCGACAGCTAACATCAAATTAAACGGAGAGAAACTCAAAGCCATCCCGCTTAACTCAGGAACACGACAAGGATGTCCACTCTCTCCATACCTCTTCAATATAGTACTTGTAGTTCTAGCAATAGCAATAAGACAACATAATGGGATCAAGGGGATTCGAATTGGAAAGGAAGAAGTTAAACTTTCGTTATTCGCAGATGAAATGATAGTGTACTTAAGCAACCCCCAAAACTCCACCAAAGAACTTTTACATCTGATAAACAGCTTTAGTAATGTGGCAGGATACAAGATCAACTCCAAAAAATCAGTCGCCCTCTTATACACAAAGGATAGGGAAGCAGAGAGGGAAATCAGAGAAGCTTCACCATTCACGATAGCCACAAACAGGATTAAATATCTTGGGGTAAATCTAACCAAGGAAGTGAAAGATCTATTTGACAAGAACTTTAAGGCATTGAAGAATAAAATTGAAGAGGTTACCAAAAAATGGATTTATCTACCTTGCTCTTGGATTGGGAGGATCAACATAGTATAAATGGCAATTCTACCAAAGGCAATTTATAGATTCAATGCAATCCCCATCAAGATCCCAACAAAATTCTTCACAGATCTGGAGAGGACAATAATCAACTTTATATGGAAAAACAAAAAACCCAGGATAGCCAAAACAATCCTATACAATAAAGCATCTTCTGGAGGCATTACCATTCCTGACTTCAAAATCTATTACAGAGCTACAGTAATGAAAACAGTTTGGTACTGGCATAAAAACAGAGAAGTCGACCAATGGAATCGTATAGAAGACCCGGATTTTAACCCACAAACCTATGAACACCTCATTTTTGATAAAGGAACTAAAAGTATACAATGGAAGAAAGAAAGCCTCTTCAACAAATGGTGCTGGCACAACTGGATGTCAACCTGTAGATGAATGAAAATAGACCCACATCTTTCACCGTGCAGAAAACTCAAGTCCAAATGGATTAAAGACCTCAATATCAGCCCGAACACACTGAAAAGGATAGAAGAGAAAGTGGGAAATACCCTACAACAGATGGGCACAGGAGATCGCTTCCTATGTATAACCCCAGAAGCACAGACATTAAGAACAACATTGAATAAATGGGACCTACTAAAACTGAGAAGCTTCTGCAAAGCAAAGGACACTGTCACTAAGACACAAAGGCAACCTACTGACTGGGAGAAGATTTTCACCAAACCCTCAACAGACAAAGGTCTGATCTCCAAAATATATAGAGAACTCAAGAAACTAGACTTTAAAATGCTAATTAACCCAATTAAAAAATGGGGCACTGATCTGAACAGAGAATTCTCAGCAGAGGAAGTTCAAATGGCCAAAAGACACTTAAAGTCGTGCTCAACTTCCTTAGCAATCAGGGAAATGCAAATCAAAACAATTTGAGATATCATCTGACACCTGTGAGAATGGCTAAAGTCAAAAACACCAATGATAACCTTTGCTGGAGAGGTTGTGGAGGAAGGGGTACCCTCATCCATTGCTGGTGGGAATGCAATCTTGTGCAACCACTATGGAAGTCAGTGTTTCGGTTTCTTAGGAAATTCGGGATCAACCTACCCCTGGACCCAGCAATACCACTCTTGGGAATATACCCAAGAGATGCCCTATCATATGACAAAAGCATTTGTTCAACTATGTTCATAGCAGTATTATTTGTAATAGCCAGAACCTGGAAACAACCTAGATGCCCTTCAATGGAAGAATGGATGAAGAAAGTATGGAATATCTACACATTAGAGTACTACTCAGCGGTAAAAAACAATGACTTCTCGAATTTTCCATGCACATGGATGGAAATAGAAAACACTATCCTGAGTGAGGTATCCCAGACCCAAAAAGATGAACATGGGATGTACTCACTCATTATTGGTTTCTAGCCATAAATAAGGGTCACGGAGTCTACAATATGTGAATCTAAAGAAGCTAAGTAAGAAGGGGAACCCAAGGAAAAACATATAGTTATCCTCTTGGCTAAGTGAAGTAGACAAAATTGCCGGGGAGAAAATTGGGATCTTGGGGTGGGGTGGGTTGGGGGTAAGGGGAGATGGGGAGAGAAAAGTTAGAAGGGAAGGAGGTCGGGCCTTGGGAAAGCAGGAGGATTGTGATAAAGGAAGGTTGGACAGGGGAGCACAGAACCACAATTCTTAGTTAAGGGAACCACTTTAGGGTTGGCAAGAGACCTGACCCTAGAGGGGCTCCCAGGTGCCCAAGCTGAGGTCCCCAGTTAGGTCCTTGGGGAGTTGAGAATAGGGAACCTGAAATGACCCTATCCTTGAGCAATACTGACGAACATCTTGCATATCATCATAGAACCTTCATCTGGTGATGGATGGAGATAGAGACAGAGACCCACACTGGAGCACTGGACTGAGCTCCCAAGGTCCCAATGAGGAGCAGAACTAGGGATAACATGAGCAAAGAAGTCGGGACCACCAGGGATGCACCCACCCACTGAGACAGTGGAGCTGATCTATTGAGAGCTCACCAAGACCAGCTGGACTGTGACTGAAAAAGCATGGGATAAAACTGGACTCCCTGAACATGGCGAACAATGAGGGCTGATGGAGACGCAAAGGACAATGGCGCAGGGGTTTGATCCTACGTAATGTGATGGCTTTGTGGGAGCCCAGCCAGTTTGGATGTTCACCTTCCTAGATATGGACGGAGGTCGGAGGTCCTAGGTCTTACCACAGGGCAGAAAACCCTGACTGCTCTTTGGACTGGAGAGGGAGGGGGAAAGGAGTGGGGGGAGGGGGAGAAGGGTGGGAGGAGGGGGCTTAAGGGGGGAGGAGGGGGAGGGAAATGGGAGGCTGGGAGGAGGTGGAAACTTGTTATTTTTTTCTCCTTTTCTCAATAAAAAAAGAAAAAAAGAAAAGAAACACAGAAAACAATCCAAAGAATCAATGAAACAAAAAGCTGGTTCCTGGAGAAAATCAACAAGATTGATCAACCCCTATCCAAACTAATCAAACGACAGAGAGAGAATACGCAAATTAATAAGATCAGAAATGAAAAGGGAAACATAACCACAGACACAGAGGAAATTCAGAGAGTCATTAGATCTTACTACAAAAGCCTGTATGCCACAAAACTGGAAAAGGTAAAAGAAATGGACACTTTTTTAGATAAATACCATTTACCAAAATTAAACCAGGACCTGGTGAAAGATCTAAACAGACCTGTCAGTCTCGAAGAATTAGAAGCTGTTATCAAAAACCTCCCTACCAAAAAAAGCCCAGGACCAGATGGTTTCAATGCAGAATTCTACCAGAACTTCCAAGAAGATCTAATACCTATACTCCTTAATGTATTCCACAATATAGAAACAGAAGGGTCATTACCAAATTCTTTTATGAAGCTATAGTTACTCTGACACCAAAACCACACAAAGACTCAAACAAGAAAGAGAATTACAGGCCAATCTCACTCATGAATAGCGACACAAAAATCCTCAACAAAATACTGGCAAACTGAATCCAAGAACACATTAGAAAAATTATCCATTATGATCAAGTAGGCTTCATTCCTGAGATGCAGGGCTGGTTCAACATACGAAAATCAATCAATGTAATCCAGCATATAAATAAACTGAAAGAAAATAAACATATAATCATTTCATTAGATGCTGAAAAAGCATTTGACAAAATTCAACATCCATTTATGTTAAAAGTCATGGAGAGAATAGGGATATAAGGGTCATACCTAAATATAATAAAAGCTATATACAGCAAGCCAACAGCTAACATCAAATTAAATGGAGAGAAACTCAAAGCCATCCTGCTTAACTCAGGAACACGACAAGGCTGTCCACTCTCGCCATACCTCTTCAACATAGTGCTTGAAGTTCTAGCAATACAAATAAGACAACATAATGAGATCAAGGGGATTCAAATTGGAAAGGAAGAAGTTAAACTTTCGTTATTTGCAGATGATATGATAGTGTACAAAAGCCACCCCCAAAACTACACCAAAGAACTTTAACAGCTGATAAACACCTTTAGTAATGTGGCAGGATACAAGATCAACTCCAAAAAATCAGTCGTCCTCTTATACACAAGGGATATGGAAGCAGAGAGGGAAATCAGAGAAGCTTCACCATTCACAATAGCCACAAACAGCATAAAATATCTAGGGGTAAATCTAACCAAGGAAATGAAACATCTATTTGACAAGAACTTTAAGGCATTGAAGAAAGAAATTGAATAGGATACCAAAAAATGGATGGACCTCACTTGCTCTTGGATTGGGAGAATCAATATAGTAACAATGGCAATTCTACCAAAGGCAATTTATAGATTCAATGCAATCCCAATCAAGATCCAATCAAAATTCTTCACAGATCTGGAGAGGACAATAATCAACTTTATATGGAAAAACAAAAAAAAACCCAGGATAGCCAAAACAATCCTATACAATAAAGGAACTTCTGGAGGCATTACCATCCCTGACTTCAAACTCTATTACAGAATTACAGTAATGAAAACAGTGTGGTACTGGCATAAAAACAGAGAAGTCGACCAATGGAATTGTATAGAAGACCCGGATTTTATCCCACAAACCGATGATCACCTCATTTTCGATAAAGGAGCTAAAAGTATACAATGGAAGAAAGAAAGCATCTTCAACAAATGGTGCTGGCACAACTGGATGTCAACCTGTAGAAGAATGAAAATAGACCCATATCTATCACCGTGCACAAAACTCAAGTACAAATGGATTAATGACCTCAATATCAGCCTGAACACACTGAACCTGATAGAAGAGAAAGTGGGAAATACCCTACAACAGATGGGCACAGGAGATCGCTTCCTATGTATAACCCCAGAAGCACAGACACTAAGGGCAACATTGAATAAATGGGACCTACTGAAACTGAGAAGCTTCTGTAAAGCAAAGGACACTGTCACTAAGACATAAAGGCAACCTACTGACTGGGAGAAGATCTTCACCAACCCCGCAACAGACAAGTTCTGATCTCCAAAATATATAGAGAACTCAAGAAACTAGACTTTAAAATGCTAATTAACCCAATTATAAAATGGGGCACTGAACTAAACAGAGAATTCTCAATAGAAGAAGTTCAAATGGCCAAAAGACACGTAAGGTCGTGCTCAACTTCCTTAGCAATCAGGGAAATGCAAATCAAAACAACTTTGAGATATCATCTTACACCTGTCAGAATGGCTAAAGTCAAAAACACCAAGGATAGCCTTTGCTGGAGAGGCTGTGGAGGAAGGGGTACCCTCATCCATTGCTGGTGGGAATGCAATCTTGTACAACCACTGTGGAAGTCAGTGTTTTGGTTTCTTAGGAAATTGGGGATCAACCTATCCCTGGACCCAGCAATACCACTCTTGGGAATATACCCAAGAGATGCCCTATCATATGACAAAAGCATTTGTTCAACTATGTTCATAGCAGTATTATTTGTAATTGTCAGAACCTGAAAACAACCTAGATGCCCTTCAATGGGAGAATGGATGAAGAAAGTATGGAATATCTACACATTAGAGTACTACTCGGCGGTAAAAAACAATGACTTCTAGAATTTTGCATGCAAATGGATGGAAATAGAAAACACTATCCTAAGTGAGGTATCCCAGACCCCAAAAGATGAACATGGGATGTACTCACTCATAATTAGTTTCTAGCCAGAAATAAGGGTCACAGAGTCTACAATAGGTGAACCTAAAGAAGCTAAGTAAGAAGGTGAACCCAAGGAAAAACATATAGTTTTCTTCTTGGCTATGGGAAGTAGACAAAATTGCCAGGGAGAAAATTGGGATCTTGGGGGTGGGGTGGGATGGGGGTAAGGGGAGATGGGGAGTGAAAAGGTGGAAGGGAAGAAGGGGGGGGGCTTGGGGAAACAGGAGGTTTGGGATAAAGGAAGGTTGGATAGGGGAGCACGGAATCACAATTGTTAGTTAAGGGAGCCACTTTAGGGTGGGCAAGAGACTTGACCCTAGACGTTCTCCCAAATGCCTAAGCTGAGGTCCCCAGTTAGTTCCTTGGGCAGCTGAGGATAGGGAACCTGAAATGACCCTATCCTAGAGCAATAATGACGAATATCTTGCATAACATCATAGAAACTTCATCTGGTGATGGATGGAGATAGAGACAGAGACCCACACTGTAGCACTGGACTGAGTTCCCAAGGTCCCAATGAGGAGCAGAAGGAGGGAGAACATGAGCAAAGAATTCGGGACCACGAGGGGTGCACCCACCCACTGAGACAGTGGAGCTGATCTACTGGGAGCTCACCAAGGCCAGCTGGACTGTGACTGAAAAAGCATGGGATAAAACTGGACTCTCTGTGCATGGCAAACAATGAGTGCTGATGAGACACCAAGGACAATGGCCCGGGGTTTTTATCCTACTTAATGTGCTGTCTTTGTGGGAGCCTAGCTAGTTTGGATGTTCACCTTCCTAGATATGGACAGATGGGGGAGGACCTAGGACTTACCACAGGGCAGGGAACCCTGAATGCTCTTTGGACTGGAGAGGGAGGGGAAGATTAGTGGGGGGAGGGGGCGAAGTGTAGGAGGAGGGGGAGAAAGGTGGGAGGAGGGGGAGGGAAATGGGAGGCTGGGAGGAGGTGGAAACTTGTTTTTTTTTTTTACTCCTTTTTTCAATTTAAAAAAAAAGAAAGTAAAAGGAGTTAAACTCAAAGGCACAGAAAATTTATTTAACAAAATCATAGAAGAAAGCTTTCCCTATCTAAAGAAAGATATGCCTTTGAAGATACAAGAAGCTTACAGAACATCAAACAGACTGGATCCAAAAGAAATTACACTTACTACATGATAATAAAAAACTAAACCTACAGAGTAAAGAAAGAATATTAAGAGATGCAAAGGAAAAAGTCCAAGTAACATATAAACTAGACCTATGAGAATTATATCTGACGTCTCATTAGAGACAATGAAAGCCAGAAGGTCATGGTCTAACATTATGTAGACATTAAGAGACCACAGATGCCAGCCCAGACTACTATACCCAGCAAAACTGTCAATCACCATAGAAAGACAAAACAACATATTCCATGACAAATCTAGATTTCACCAATACCTAGCCACAAACCCAGCCCTACAAAAGATTCTAAAAGGAAAACCCCAACCCAAGGAAAGCTGGCTTCACCAACAAAAACACAGATAATTGATGATCTCATTACAGCAAATTGAAAAAGAAAAAAATGCACAAATTAACATTGTCAACAATGAAAACTAAATTAACAGGAGATAGCAACCAGTGGTCATTAATATCCCTTAATGTAAATGGACTCAACTCACTTATAAAAACACACAGGCAAACAGATTGGATACAAATCCATCCTTCTTCTGCATATAAGAAATGCATCTCAACCTCTTAGACAGACTCAGACTCTGAGTCTTAGAGTAAAGGGTTGAGATAAAACATACCAATCAAATGGACCTAAGAAACAAGCAGGTATAGCTATCCTAATATCTAACAAAATAGACTTCAAACTAAAATCAGTCAGAAGAGACAAAGAAAGACATTTCATATTAGTCACAGGAAAAATCCATCAAGAGGAAATTTCAATACTGAACATTTGTGCCCCAAATATAAGGCCACTCTCATTTGTCAAAGAAACACTTCTAAAGCTTAAATCATATATTACACCCTACACACTCATAGTGGGAGACTTCAACATTCCCCTCTCACCACTGAATAGGTCTGTAGTGAGGAGGAGCAGGCAGTGTCCTGCCGCCCAGCAAGCTTAACGCCCAAAATAACCACATGGAAATTCTATTAATTAAATTGCTGCCTGGCCCATTAGCTCCAGCCTCTTATTGGCTAACTCTCACATCTTGATTAACCCATTTCTATTAATCTGTGTGTTACCACAAGGTCGTGGCTTTCTGGCATCAGTCTAACCAATGTCCATCATGGGCAGTAGAAGCATGGTGTCTCTCTCTGACTCTGCTTTCTTCCTTCCAGAATTCTGTTCTGTCTATCTCAGCCAACTAAGGGCTGCCCTATCAAAAGGCCAAGGTAGCTTCTTTATCCAACCAATGAAAGCAACACAAATAAGGACAACCTCCTACACCACAGGTCAATCAGACAAAAAATGAACTGAGAAATAAGAGAACTAACAGATCTTATTTCTCAAATGGAATTAACAGATATCTACACAATGTCCCATTCAAACAGAAAAGAATACACCTTCTTCTCAGCAATGCATGGAACCTTCTCAAAAATTGACCAAATACTCAGTAACAAAACAGACCTCCAGAAATTAAAAAAAAAAAAGGAATAGTCCAATGTACCTTATCTGATCATCTAGGTTTAAAACTAAAAGTCAACAGCAATACTAATTCCAGAAAACCCACAAACACATGGAAATTACACAATGCTCAACTGTATCATCAATGGGTCAAGGAAGGAATAAAGGGGAAAATTAAAGACTTCATAAAATTCAATGAAAATGGCCACACAACATACCCTAATGTGGGACACAATGAAAGCAGTGTTAAAAGGAAAGTTCATAACAATTCCTACATAAAGAAGCTGGAAAAATCCCACACTGGTGAATTAACAGAACATTTGAAAACTGTAGAACAAAAAGAAGCAAATGCACCTAAGAGAACTAGACTGAAGGAAATAAAGTGAAAGCTGAAGTCAACAAATACTAACAAAGAAAACAATACAAAGAATCAGTGAGACAAAGAGTTGGTTCTTCAAGAGAATCAACAAAATTGACAAACCTTTATCCAAATTAACAAAAAGGGAGAGAATATCCAAATTAACAAAATAAATAATGAAAATAGGGACATAACAACAGAAACAGAAGAAATACAGAGGATCATCGGGTCATATTTTGAAAACCTGTGCTCCACAAAATTGGATATTTTAAAGGAAATGAACAATTTTCTGGATAAATATCACTTACCAAAATGAAATCAAGACCAGATAAGCAAATTAAACAAAACTGCTGAAGAAATAGAAACAGTCATCAAAAGGCTACCAACCTAAAAAAGCCCGGGACCATATGGTTTCAGTTCAGAATTATATAAGACTTTTAAAGAAGAACTAATCCCAATACTCCTCAAATTATTCCACACAATAGACACAGAGGGAACATTGCCAAACTCTTTTTATGTGGCTACAATTACCCTGATACCCAAACCACAGAAAGACATTACTAAGAAAGAGAATTACAGACCAAACTCACTCATGGATATTGATGCAAAAATAGTAAATAAAATACTGGCAAATAAATTCCAAGAACACATCAGAACCATCATCTAACATGATCAATTTGGATTTAGCCCACAGATGCAGGGGTGGTTCAACATACTAAAATCTGTCAATGTAATCCACCATATAAACAAGGTGAAAAATAAAAACCACATGATCATTTCATTAGATGCCAAAAACAGCATTTGACAAAATACAGCATCCCTTCATAATAAATGTCTTGGAGAGAGCAATGATACAAGGAACATACTTAAGCATAATTAAGGCAATATACAGCAAGCCAACAGCAAACATCAAACTAAATGGAAAGAAACTCCCAGTGATTCCACTGAAATCAGGAACAAGACAATGTTGTCCACTCTCTCCATATCTATTCAATATAGTTCTGAAGGTCCTATCTAGAGCAATAAGACATCAAGAGGAGATCAAGGGAATACAAATTGGAAAAGAAAAAGTCAAACTCTCATTGTTTGCTGATGATATGATAGTTTGCATAAGTGATCCTAAAAGTAATACCAAGGAACTTGTGACTCATAAACACTTTCAGCAATGTAGCAGGATACAAGATTAACTCAAAAAATTAGTAGCCCTCCTGTACTCAGATGACAAAAGGGCTGGGAATGAAATCAGAGAATCAACCCCCTTCACAATAGCCACAAATAGCATAAAATATCTTAGAGAAACTTTAACCAAACAACTGGAAAACTGGTATGACAAGAACTTTAGATCTTTGAAGAAAGAAACCAAAGAAAACACTAGAAAGTGGAAAGAGCTCCAATATTCTTGGGTAGGCAGAAATAACATCATAAAAATGGCAATCTCACCAAAAGTAATCTACATATTCAATGCAATGCCCATCAAAATCCCAGCAAAATTCTTCACAGACTTTGAAAGAAAGGTACTCAACTTCATATGAAAAAGCAAAAAAACCCATCATAGCTAAAATAAACCTGTACAATAAAAGTACATCTGGAGGCACCACAATCCCTGACTTCAAACTCAACTACAGAGCTACAGTACTGAAAACAGCCTGTTGTTGGCATAAGAACAGACAGGAGGACCAATGGAACTGAATAAAAAACCCAGGTATCAATCCACACATCTTCATATACCTAATTTTTTGACAAAAAAAGCAAAAAAATATCAAATGGAAGAGAAAAGGTGTATTTAACAAGTGGTGCTGGCATAACTGGATTTCAACATATAGAAGAATGAAAATAGACCCATATCTATCACCATGCACAAAACTCAAGACCAAAGGGATCAAAGACCTCAACATAAATCCAGCCACATCGAACCTTATAGAAGAGAAAGTGGGAAATGCATTGAATGCACTGGCACAGGAGACCCCTCCCTAAATATAACACCAGCAGCACAGACACTGAGAGAAACAATTAATAAATGGGGCCTCCTGAAACTGAAAGGTTTCTGTAAAGAAAGGACATGGTTAACAAGACAAAACGACAGCCTACAGAATGGGAAAAGATCTTCACAAACCCCACATCAGACAGAGGTATGATCTCCAAAACATACAAAGATCTCAAGACATGGGACACGAAAAGATCACATAATCCAATAAATAAAATGGAGTACATGCGTAAAGAGGGAACTCTCAACAGATGGATCTAAAATGGCTGAAAGACACTTAAGGAAATGCTCAACATCCTTGGTCATCAGAGAAATGCAAATCAAAACAAATCTGAGATTCCATCTTACACTTGTAAGAATGGCCCAAATCAAAAACACTGATGACAACTTATGCTGGAAATGTTGTGGGGTAAAAGGAACACTCCTGCATTGCTGGTGAAAATGCAAGCTGGTACAACCCCTTTGGATGTCAGTGTGGCAATTTCTCAGAAAATTAGGAAACAACCTGTCTCAAGACCCAGCAATACCATGTTTGGGTATATATTCAAAGGATGTTCAATTGTACCACAAGGACATGTACTCAACTATGTTTATAGCAGCTTTCTTTGTCATAGTCAGAACCGAGAAACAATCTAAATGCACCTTGACCGAAGAATGGATAAGGAAAATGTGGTATATTTATACAATGAAGTACTACATAGAAGAAAAAAAAATGAAATCTTGAATTTTGCAGGAAAATGGATGGTGCTAGAAAACATTACTTTTAGTGAGATAACCTAGATACAGAAAGACAATTTTCACATGTATTCACTCATAGTTGTTTTTTAAACATAAAGCAAAGAACACCAGCCTACAATCTACAATCCCAGAGAACTTAGACAACAATGAAGACTCTAAGAGAGACTTACATAGATCTAATCTACATGGGAAGTAGAAAAAGAAAAGATCTCCTGAGTTAATTGGAAGCATGGGTATCCTGGGGGAGGGTAAAAGGAAGGAGGGTTGAGGCAGGGAGTGGAGCAAAGTAAAATGTAGAGCTTAATAAAATAAAAGTCTGTAAAATAATATATTTGTTTTCTTTCAAATTATACACTGCTGCATTATGGAAATCAATGTAAACACAAGAAGAAATATAAAATATAAGATAATATTTTCTAAGGAAACGTCTCATAAACAATTATTTTTCACATTTAGTGAGAAAACAGGAGGGAGAGAGACAGAAACAAAAAGAGACATGCAGAAAGAATCACAGAGAGACAGAAACAGAGGTGGAAACAGTCAGAAAGGGAGACAGAGAGAACTGTTAAACTTTACAATAACAAAAATAAAAACTTGAATTTAATATGAAAGAACGTTTAAGACTATCTCACAGAAGATAGAGATGGTAAGAAAGCATTTTATGTATGGAACATCCAACATAAAATGTCATTAGGGGTATGAAAACTGAAGTTAAAATATATCACTTCTCTATTGATTAGAATGGTCAATGCCAGGGAACATCCCTCCCCCCAAAAAATTGATAAGAATTTGGAGAACCAAGAACTCTCATTTATTTCTAGTGGGAAGTAAAATTATACAGCACTTTATTACGATTTTTCAAGGTATATCTGGGTACTTGATGTGAGAAAAAATAAAAATAAATATAATATATAAAAAGAAAAATACCATAAATTAAAAAAATATTGATGGGAGAGGGGTTTGCCTAAGACATCCCATGTCAGACAGAATGTTCCAGTATCTCTTACTATCTATACATTGTCCAGTTGTGAGTCTCTGTATTAATTCCTCTATACTGTAGGGATAAGTTCCTCTGATGTTGGCTAAGTAAGATAACGATCTATATTGAATAGGATTACAAGTAGAGGTACTGCTACATTTCTTTATCAGAACATTATGATGTGATTTTCAACTGTTTTGATGACCTATCTAGTCTCAGGTTCATGGTCACCCAAGTAGTCTCAGCATGGATTCAGTTTCATGGTGTAAGCCTTAAATCCAATAATATTCAAATTATGGTTAGTTACTCCTACAAATTTAGTGCCACTATTGTAATTAACATGCGAGGAAATCACATCATCCTACTGTATAGAAAGGTTTAAAGCAGGATTGGTGTTTTTCTTTATCTTTTGGTAGCATTCATATATCCTTCCAACTTGGGAACAGTATTCAGTGGGGATAAAACCTCTAGTTATGCACCAACTTGAATTTTATGTGTTTAAAGAAATATATAAATTTTGTTTTCAGCAACATGGCATTATTATCAGGTTTTGGAAAGCAACCAATATTCTTGGCAAAAGCCAAGTTTCCTGAGGTCATGTTGCTCAACAAATCAAATAAATAACATTCTTTGCACTAGAGGTTTCACTTTCTGTTGAGAGAAATCTTTTTGGTGCTTATCTACTCCACTATTTGATGATTATGTTTAACTGCCATTCATGTGTATTTTTTTTTCAGAAGCTTCTTAAAAAGATTGTAAGAGACAGTGTGGCTGGACAACACCAAGGAAATTATGGTTTTTAATCACACCAGGACTGCTACACATATGAACTCCCAGAGACTGTGTCCGCATGCACATGGCAAACACAGTTCCAAGCAAGGTGGAGTTCTAGTGCTGAGAGAGAGAGGCTTTCTCTAGCTTACAACTACTCACAAGGGAAAGATCAGTTTCTACAATGGAGTCATACTTGGCATAAAAACCAAATTTGAGGGAAGGCATTATATGTCCAAAACAAAACAAATTCAGTGTTATTCTTGAAGATGTTTCATAATGTTATGATTCTCATGACTATATATTATGGTTTCTGATTATGTGTCTCTCTCTCTCTCTCTCTCTCTCTCTCTCTCTCTCTCTCTCTCTCTCTCTCTCTCTCTCTCTCTCTCTCTCTCTCTCTCCCCCCCCCCTTTAATTTTGGTTTCAAACTTCTAAAATGTACTGTACTCAATGCTCAAGTAGAATGAAGGGAGAGGAGGGGAGAGCTGGGAAGGGGAAGTAGGGATGCATCTGAAAGAAAAGCAGCCTGGCAGTTTAGCTGTTTGCAACCTCATAGAACATCCTCCAGTTACATGGCAGAAGAGGGGGGAAGGTTGAAAAGAAATGGGAAGAAAGAAGAAAATAACTTAATGACACACAGACAGAAAAGAGAAGGAAATATGATATGAGCTGGTGATTCATGAAGGCAGAGAAGAAGGAAGGGAGGGTAACCATTTTACCTATTTTTTTAATTTTTTATTGCTTTATTAATGAAACCATTCAAAATTTCCACTTTCTCCCCACCTTCCATTTCCTTCCCACTCCCCCACTCACTCTCCATCCACCTCCTCCTAAGAGAGGGCAGGGTACCCTGCCCTGTGGGAAGTTCAAGGCCCTCCCCCCTCCATCCAAGCTTAGGAAGGTGTGCATCCAAACAGACTAGGATCCCAAAAAGCCAGTACATGCAGTTGAGACAAATCCCAGTGCCATTATCATTGACTACTCAGTCGTCTCCAATTGCCAGCCACATTCAGAGAGTCCAGTTTGATCACATGCTCGTTCAGCCCCAGTCCAGCTGGCTTTAGTGAGCTCCCATTAGATCAGGCACACTGTCTTAGTGGATGGACCAACCCCTCGCTGTCCTGACTTCCTTGCTTATATTCTCCCTCCTTCTACTCTTCAACTGGATTTTGGGAGCACAGTTCAGTGCTCTAATGTGGGTCTCTGTCTCTATCTCCATCTGTCACCAGACAAAGGTTCTATGGTGATATTCAAGATAGTTATCAGCAGGGATGGAGAAAGAAAAGGAGGGAGGGAAGGGAAAAATCAGAAGAAACATTGGGGCAGAGGAAGGAAGGGACATGGAGGCAACTTAATACAACTTGAATAAAATGAGGCAGCCCTGCTGGAATGGTCCCACGGAGGCCCTGGATTCCTAAGTGCAGTGTGGCAGGCTGTGTTGATGGTGCTGGCTGTTTTTTTTTCTGGTGTGAGGAGTTGAAGGTGGGGCATAGTCTTTAAGTAGCTCCCCTCACCCTAAACACTGAGGCCCCAATGGCTGGGCAACAAGAGTCTATGAAGAGGCAGTCCATGCAGTAGGTGTGCCTGGCTGGCGTTCTGGTGCAGGTGGGTGAGGGCTTGACAGCTTGTCTTCTTTCTGTTGAACCCCCCTCCCAACATGGGATGGGACACGACGCAGGGTCAGTTGCTGGAGTATGAGCTCAAAAGTGAGAGAAAAAAAATACTGAGACAGTGTTAGTGGAGGTGAGAAGTGTACAAGAACCTGTAGCCCCCACCACGCCCTCCTCTACTATACTCCCAATTATCCCCTTTGAGAAAAATATATAAGAAAATTAAAAAAAATATATCTCTGTATATATCCCTGGTAGGAAACGGGGGTAGGGATGTTGACTCTTCCTGGTGCCTACTCTCCACTGATGGAGGAAGGTCATTGGTTAATTATAATAAAGAAACTGCCTTGGCCCATTTCATAGGTTAGAACATAGGTGGGTGGAGTAAACAGAACAGAACGCAGGGAGGAAGAGGAAGTGAGCTCAGACTCGACAGCTCTCCTCTCGGGAGCAGACACCTCAGAGAGATGCCATGCTCCTGGTTCCTGGGCAGACGCACGCGATGAAGCAAGCCGCCAGGTTAGACATGCTGAACCTTTCCCAGTAAGACCGGTGCTCACAGATTATTAGAGATGGGTTGATCGGGATGTGAGAATTAGCCTGTAAGGGCTAGAGCTAAAGGGCCAAGCAGTGTTTAAATGAATACAGTTTGTGTGTTGTTATTTCGGAGCATAAGCTAGCCAGGCCGCCCCTATTACTACAGATTGGCCCCCAACGTGTGGACAACTGTATCCACATAAAGCCTGAGACAGCTTGGGAAGTAATTCTAGAACAAAATGAAAGCATTGCGCCTGGTTTCTTGGTAGCAGCAATTTCTCGGTTCTGCTCTGCATCTAAGAGAGGCTTCCTGACTCAGCTTTAGCTGCAAACCTTGCAGCTCTTTTAAGAGGTCCTGACACGAAACACTTAAACGGTGTTGATGAAAAGATGAACGCATGCTTTTCGGTTTTCAGCCATAGCAGGAAAAAAGCTGCGCCGTTTAAAAATGTTGGCTTTCTGGGCCGTTCTGCCAGGGCAAACTCTGACTGTTTGAGGCAGGAGGGCCGACTGCAGAGAGAGGACTTGTGTGTTGTCTGTGGACATGGTGCTGCAGCTTACTTGCTGGCAGAAACCTTGAAACACCAGAGACTTGTGGCAATAAACGTGGCTACAGCGGAGCCTCTGCCATGAGGCTGGAAAGCTAAGGAATGGGCTTTAGTCCTACTGATATTGCTTGGTAAATTGAAGACTCATGTGTTCAGGAAGAGAGAGATATGTAGTGAAGAGAGATTCAAAAACAAAGAAAATTTCTAAATGGTTTACAGTGTGTTAAAAAATATATGCAAGCTAAAAGTTGAAGTTCTTAAAGTAAAAAAAAACAGGAAGAGAGTTGTTGTGTGTGGTAGTACACATCTTTAATCCCAACACTTGGAAGGCAGAGGGAGATTGACCTCTGTGACTTCAAGGTGTGGTAGCACACGCCTTTAATCCCAGTGCCTAGAAGGCAGAGACAAACAGATCTCTGTGAGTTCAAGGTGTAGTAGTGTACACCTTTAATCCCAATGCCTGGGAGGCAGAGACAGGCAGATCTCTGAGAGTTCAAAGACAGCCTGGTCTACAGAGTTACTTCAGGTCAAAGATACAGAGAACCTGTCTCAAAAAGCAAAGAGTTAAAAGTAAAAATGAACAAAATAGAGTTAAAACAAAGCTGCACAAAGATGGAAAATACACAGAGAATTTTGATACTGTATGCTATTATGCTCTCATTAAATTATTTAAATGCTGAGGAAGGAGCAACAGATGCTAAAAGATATTTATTTATAAATGCTTCTGAACTAATCCAACATAGATATTTTGATGCCTTGACTTTGAAATTTGGATCTAAGGACATGATGCTTTGGAAAGTAGTTTCTTATTTTGTTTTCACAGAGGATGAGACCCTGTTCATTTCTTCTATTCCGATTTGGTATGATGGACCACGCCCTCCTGAAGGGTTGTTGTGAACAAGGCAGTTTCTTTATTCATTACCCGTGAAAGCAACACACAAACAGAAGGAACTCCTACACCAGGTTCCTATGGCCTACAGGGTGACACTCATTCCCTGAATAAGAGCTGTCAGAGTCTGAGTGGTAGTCACTTCCCTGGATGTGATGGGTAGGGGAGCTAGATGAAGAGCATAAATGCAAATCTGTGCTGGAGGAAAAGTTGTTGTCCTTCATGAAGATGTTGCAGTTGCCAAACGTGGTGAAGCTGCTACTCCGGGCTTAGCCAGCAACCCTAGTCCCAGGTGTCCCTTGTTGGGATTGGGTACCCCCACCCCTTGTCACCAAGCCTGCCCCCCTGGGAGGGTGAGGGCTACTAGGAGCCTCCCACCCTTTCTTTTTGTGACTTTCCGCCACAGGCTCCCTGGTTAGAGCCATCCTGGAGCTGGGCCTGTAGAATCTCCTTGAGCAGCTTCTCTGTCTGGCCCTTGTCCTCTTATGACTTGCAGGCAATGAAGCACTGCTCAACATATTCTTTCACATTCTGTGGCCAATCATCTGGCTTCCCAGACAGATTTCCCAGCCCAGATGGCCCACTATGGTTCCTGGCTTTCTCCAAGCTGGGCTGGAAACCAAAGCTACTGTGCTGACAACAAAGACCACTTCTGGTTGTTGAACTTGAGACCTCCAGTACCAGGGGCTGGTTTCATGTGGGTTCTCAGCTATTGACCCTTCTTGGGCTTGGCAGGCTTACTGTAGCTATGTGGCTTGTAGGTCTGCTCTGTAGCTTCCTCTGCCTGACTATGTGCTGAGTGGTGGGGGCTATTCCAGGCTGAGGGCCATTGCTTAGACCATGTGTCCCATGCTGAGGGTTTAAGGGCTGAGGGAACTGAGCTACATACAGGTAGATGCTGAGTGGAAGCCTGGTAGGCCATAATCTCATCCATACCATGGACTGGAGGCTTGTTCAGAGTCCCTTGGTGCTGGGGATCCCATGGCTGCTAGGCTGTAGCTGAGCCACAGCAGTTGTCCATCCAATACTGGGAGAGGGAGCTGTAGCTCAAAGAAAACCCAAAGGTAGAAATTCCTTACTTGGGATCATTAGTCAACAAGAGAATCCTGAGGTGGAGAAGCATACTATGAAAATTACAGAAAATATCATGATTGCCAATAAATATTTTTTGTTTTTTTGAGACAGAGTTTCTCTATGTAGTTCTGGCTTTCCTTGAACTTGTTCTTTAGACCAGACAAGCCTTGAACAAATAGATCTTCCTGCTTCTGCTCCCCATTAATGGTATTAATGGCACGTACTACCACAAATTAGCTACCAAAACATATATTATAAGAGTGTTTTCTATAGCCAATATATTTTAAAGGTATGACAAAATATAAACAAAAGAGAGTATAAAGAAAATAACAGACAAGATAGTAATATTAGAACACTTGATTTTGACAAGTAAGTTAAATTATACAATGAAAAAAAAAAAAGCATCTTCCAGAATTGATGCTGACATAACTGGATAATGACATGTACAAAAATGCAAATAGATCCATATCTATCCCTATACACAAAATTCTATTCCAATTGAATGAAAAACCTTAAAATAAAATAATCACACTGAAACTCATAGAAGAAAATGTGGGAAATAGTCTAGAATGTATTGGCATAGGAAACCACTTCCTGAATATAACCCCAATTGATCAGCCACTGAAATTGACAATTCATAAATGGGAACTCCTGAAACTGCAAGTCTTCTGAAAAGTAACAGACATAGTCAACAAAACAAAGGGATATCCTACAGACTGGGAAAAGATCCAATATCTAACAGAGGACTGATCTAAAAAATTATACAAAGAACTCAAGAAACTAGATACCAAAATACCAAATAACACAATTTAAAAAAAATAGGGTAAATATCTAAACATAATTATCAACAGAAATATCTCAATCAGTCAAATGTCACTTAAGGAGTTGCTCAACATCCCTAGTGAACAGGGAAATGCAAGTCAAAATGACTCTGAGATCTCACCTTACACCTCTCAGAATAGCTAAGATAAAAACTACTTATGTCAGTTTATGTTGGAAAAGATGTGGGAAGAAACAGTCCTTCATTGCTGGTGGGAATATAAACTTACACAGCTGCTATGCAAATCAGTATAGTGCTTAATCAGAAAATTAGTAATCAATTTATATTAAG
Source organism: Microtus oregoni (assembly GCF_018167655.1). Classification (NCBI taxonomy): domain Eukaryota; kingdom Metazoa; phylum Chordata; class Mammalia; order Rodentia; family Cricetidae; genus Microtus; species Microtus oregoni. The sequence continues at coordinate 732,207 of NW_024543955.1, read as the reverse complement.
AACAAGCAAAACACCTTTTGGGCATACACCCAAGGAGACACACTCACACGACAAGGGCATTTTCTCAACTATGTTCATAGCAGTATTATTCATAATAGCCAGAACCTGGAAACAACCTAAATTTCCCTCACCCAAAAAGAAAATATGGTACATTTGCAGAATTGAGTATTACTCAATGTTAAAAAAGAAGGACATCTTGTAATTTGCAGGAAAATGGATGGAACTAAAAAACTCCATCCTGAGTGAAGTAATCCAGAAGCAGAAAGACACAGTATGTTCTAACTCATGAGTGGATATTAGATGTAAAGAAAAGAATAATAAGTCTATTGTTTATGAATCCAAAGAAGGGACATAACAAGAAGAATTTTAAGAAAGAGAGAAAAAAAAGGACATGGATTTTGCTGGGAAGGGTAAATAGAAAAGTTCTCCATAGGAAGTTAGGAACATTGGATATAGGGAAAATTGAGGGAGAAAGGAAAGTGGGAGAATGGAAATGAGGAAGAGAACATAAGGGAACAAGATGACCAAGCTAGGAGAAGGACAGAGAGGGAGATAAAGGAAAGAGATATCTTGATTGAGGAAGCCATTATGGGGCTAGTGAGAATCCTGGAATCAGGAAAATACCCAGGAATCAAAAAAGGATGATTCCACACAAAGATCCTAAGAAATACTGGAAAGGGTGCTTGACCTGCCCACATTTTTAAGCAGATTGACATCTATCTTGTCATCATGGAATCTTCATCCAGTAACTGATGGAAGCAGAGGAAGCTAAGCATTAGGCTTAGCTCCTGGAGTTCAGTCATAGAGAGGGAGAAGTGATAATATGAGAAAAGAGAAGAAGACCATGAAGGAGAAACCCACTAAAATAGCTGAACTTTGCTAGTGGGAGCTCACTGACTCTGGACTGATATTTGGGAAACTTGCATAGGACCAAACTAAGCTTTCTGAATGTGGGTGACAGTTGTGTGACTTGAGCAGCTTATGGGGCCACTTGTGGAACCAGGATTTATCCCAAGTAAATGAATTGGCTTTTTTAGGGCCCATTCCCTCTGGAGGGATATCTTGCTCAGCCTAGTTACAGGGAAGAGGCACTTGACTTTGTTGACTCCATAAAGGAGGCTTCATCCTCACTGAGGAATGGATGAGGGTGGGGTTTTGAAAAGTTCTGGGGAACAGGAGAAATAGAGAGAGAGGGAAAAAAAACTGGGATTGATATGTAAAGTTAAGGAAGAAAGTTTTAAAAAATGAAATAAAATAAGCTAAAAAAAGAAGGAAGTTTAAAATAATGTTTTCCCCAGCCAATATATTATAATGGTATGATTTAAAATATAAACAAAAGAAAGCCTAAATACAAAAACATACAAAAGGGTCATAGAACAGAATGAAGAGTAAAATCTCATAGTGGAAAAATCAAAAATATGGAAAAAACATGACACATACTATTTATATTTGTGTATGAAATAAAAAGAAAAAATTATAGGTGATTATTTGTAATTGGTAATTTCATGAAGATACAGCAAAATTACTTCAGGGGCATTTGTTTATTTTGTACAGCATTGTTATATAACTCATACATGTATAAAAGTATCTACTTATAATAGATTGATATTTCTAAAATCTAATAAATTTAGAAAAATAGACAATAACTGAGTAGAAATTAGCAATTTATACGGAATAAAAAAGACTCCAGTCCCTCTGGGTTTTACAGTTATAGTTTTAGTAACTTTTATTGGTTTTAAAAGAAAGAATGAAATAATTATGTAAACTGAGTAACCATATGGTAAAAATTATAAATCAATAAATAAAATAATTAAATAAGTAATATAAAAATAACTAAAATGAATAAGTAATACCATAAATAAAATGATTACATAAACTGTATAATTCTATGTTAACATCTCTATAACTTTTTAAATAAAATAATATCTAGAAAAAGCATGAGAAATAGTGAAAGAAAATTATTTTATTAAATACAAAAGATATGTAAACAAATGTCATTATTTTTGTTTTGTTTATTTTTCATCCATTTGGTTTTGTTAAGAGGAATAAAACAGAGTTATATACTTGAGTGTATATGATTGCCAAACTAATTATTTAATAAAAAGTACCTGAGAGCATATGCATATCTATCCAAGTTGTAAAGAAAGTAACAGCAAAAATAATCCAATAGAAATAATTATATCTAAGGATACAATCACCAAACAAGTAAAATACAGAAATAAAAAAAAATTATTATCAGTCATCAGTGGGTAGAAAGTTAAAACAAATCACCTTACTTAAGATAAAACAGGAATTATCAGACCCAGAAACATATTTAGTAAGAAACCAGAAAAAAATGTGAAATCTTATACATTATGAAAGGAATGTAAATTAGAATAGCCATTACAGAAAACATCATGAATTTTCCTTCAAAAGTTGAAAATGGAATTACCATGTTATTCAATGATCTCACCACTTGGTATATAATCAAAGAAAATTAAATCAGTATGCCAAATATATTTACTGCCATATTTTCATTAGAAAAGTATATTGGACCTCCAAGAGTAGCAGGTAGGAACACATGACCTTAAGGAGCAGCAACCAGAACTTAGACTCCTCTTCCAGAGTAACAGGCAGGCATGAGACACCTCCAGGAGTGAAAGAAAGTACTGAGACACATCTAAGAGTTTCAGGCAGGCATGAGATGTCTCTGGAAGTAGCAGGCAGGCTTGAGACAGCCACAGGAGTGGAAGGTAACCCAAAACATTCCTGGGAGCATCTGGAATGCCCAAGAAAACTCCAGGAACAGCAGCAAGGCCTAAGACTTCTGGGAGCACTGAGCTACCTCTGAAAACACAGAACAATCAGAACCATGTCTGGGACTACACCACAAGGAATAAAATTCTGAACCTTGAATGCAGTATCACCTGCAAGAGTGATTAACAGAAACACAACCCCAACTATATCAATTGGAGAAAAAGATGAGTATAAAATAAGGTAAGAACATACTCAACAACATGAATAACAACACAACCCCATCAAAACTAGTGGCTCTACTACAACAAGATTTGAAAACTTCAATACAGATGAAGCTGAAAAAAACAATCTTAAAAATAACTTTACTAAAATTATTGAGGCCCTTAAAGAAGAAATGAAAAATTTACTAAAATAAGTTTAGGAAAAGACAAACAAAAAATTAGAAGAAATCAGCAAAAACCTTAAATAAAACCAAGAAAAAGCAATCAAACAGGTGTAAGAAATGATTCAATATTTGAGAACTAAAACAGAGAAAACGAAGTAAACACATATCAAGGGAATTCTGGAAATGGAAAATATAGATAAATGATCAGGAACCACAAATGTAATCCTAAATAGCAAAATATAAGACATGCAAGAAAGAATCTCAGGCATTGAAGATAAAGGAAGAAATAGATTCATCAGTCATAGAAAATATTAAGTCTAACATAAGCTTGGCACAAAATATTCAGGAAATAGGAAATATCAGGAAAAGATCAAGCCTAAGATTAAGAGGAATAGATGAAAGAGAAGATATCTAACTTCAAGGCACAGAAAATACATTTAACAAAATCATAGAAGAAAACTTTCCCAACCTAAAGAAGGCTATGCCTATGAAAATACAAGAAACTTCCAGAACACCAAACAGACTGGACCAAAAGAAGTACCCATAACACATAATAAGCAAAACAATGAAATACAGATTACAGAAAGAATATTAAGAGCAGCAAGGAAAAAAGGCCAATTAATATATAAAGGCACAGCTATCAGAATTACACCTGACTTTTCAATTGAAAAAATGAAAGGTCTTGGTCAGATGTTAAGCAGACATTAAGAAATCACTGATGTCAGCCCAGACGACTATACCCAGCAAAACTTTCAATCACCATAGATGGAGAAAACAGAATATTCCATGACAGAACCAGATTTAAACAATGCCTAGTCACAAACCCAGCCATACACACAGTGCTAGAAGAAATACTCCAACACAAGGAATTCAGCTACACCAAAAAAAAAAAAAAAAAAAACACAGACAAGAAATGATCTCACAGCAGCAAAACCAAAATAAAGGAAAAGCACACAGATAACATCACCAACAGCAACAAAAAAAAATGAAAGGAAGTAGCAATCACTGGTAATTACTATCTCTTAATATAAATGAACTCAATTCACAGAGTAACAGATATGATATGAAAACAGGATCCTTCCTTCGGCAGCATACAAGAAACACACCTGAACCTCAAAGCCAGACATCACCTCAGGGTAAAAGAATCAGAAAAAAATTCCAATCAAATGGACCCAAGAGACAAGCTGGTGTTGCTACCCTAATGTCCAATGATGTAGGCTTCAAACTAGAATCAGGCAAAAGAGACAATGAAGGACATTCCATATATGTTAAAGGAAAAATCCATCAAGAAGAAATCTCAGTTCTGAATATCTATGCAACAAATAAAAGGGCATTCTCATATGTAAAAGAAACATTACTAGAGATTAAATCACACTTACACACTATAATAAACCCTTACACACTAAGAGTGGGTGGCTTCAACAACCCAATCTCATCTCTCGACAGGTATGCAGACAGAAACTTAATAAAGAAATATGAGAGCTTACAGATGTTATGACTCAAATGGATTTAACAGACATCTGTGAAACAGTTCATCCAAACATTAAAGAATATACCTTCTCATTACATCACACATACTCAGTAACAAAACAAACCTCAAGAGATAAAAAAAAAATTGAATAACACCATGTATCTTATCTGATCCCCCTGTCTTAAAGTTAGAATTCAAGACCAACACTAATTTCAGAAAACCCACAAATACATGAAAATAGCACAATATTTACATGAAATGCTGATTGGTCAATGAATTAATAAAGGAAAAATTTAAAGACTTTCTAAAATTCAATGAAAATGACCTCACAACATACCCAAACTTATGAGACACAGCAAAAGCTGGATTGGGAGGAAAGTTCATAGCCCCAATGGCCTACATAAAGAAGCTGGAAAATCTCACATTAGCAAGTTTACAGAACAAGTGAAAGCTCTAGAACAAAAAGCAGCAAATGAAAATCAACAAAATAAGAAATTAATGGAACAAAGAATTGGTTTTCTGAGAAAATAAGAAAAATAGACAAACCTTGATGTGGGAGTCCTCTCTGTGTACTGTGATTATCTATAATGAATAAAGAAACTGTCTTGGCCTGTTGACAGGGCAGAACTTAAGTAGGTGGGGAGGACTGGACTGAATGCTGGGAGAAAGAAGGGCAGAATCAGGGAGACATCATGGATCTGTTGCCAGAGAGAGAGACATGCTGAAAATTTGCTGGTAGGCCACAACCTTGTGTTAATACACAGATGAATAGAAATGAGTTAAATTAAGATGTAAGTGTTAGCCAATAAAAAATTAAAGCTTATGGGTCAAGCAGTGATTTAATTAATATATTTTTGTGTGGTTATTTTGGTTCTGGGTGGCCAGGACAAGCAAGTGACCTCTCTTCCTATAAAACCTTTATCCAAACTAATCAAAAATCAGGGAAACAATAACCAAATTACCAAAATGAGAAACTAAAAGGGGAAGATAACAACAGACACAGAAGAAATTCAGAGAATCTTGAGGTTATACTTCAAAAACTTGTACTTGACAAAGTTGAACAACTTAAAGGAAATGGAAAATTTTCTGGAAAAATATCACATAACAAAATTAAATCATATATAATTTAAATAGACATAACCACTAAGGATATAGAAACAATAATCAATGTCTCCCAACCAAAAACAGTCCAAAATCAGATGATTACAAAGCCAAATTCTAAAATATTTTCAAAGAACTTTTATCAATACTCCTCAAATTGTTCCACAAAAGAGAAATGGAGGGAATATTGCTGAACACATTTTAGAAAGCCACATTTACCCTGATACCCAAACCACACAAAGAGACAACTAAGAAAAATACTCGTAAAGTGAATTCAAGAACACATTACACCATGACCAAGTAGCCTTCATCCAAGTTATTCAAGGATGTTTCAAGTTATGAAAATCTGCCAGTTTAATCTACAATATAAACATACTGAAAGCTAAAAACCCATATATTCATCTCATTTTATGCTGAAAAAACTTTTGACAAAATTCAGTTACCCTTTATGATAAACGTCCTGGAGAGAACAGCAATACAAAAAAAAAAATAGCCAAAACATAATAAAGGCAATATTCAGCATGCCAACCGCCAACATCAAACTAAATGGAAAGTCAAATTGATCCCACTGAAATCAGAAACAAGATAATGTTTTTCACTCTCTACATATATATTCAACATAGAAGTTAAAGCTCTCACTAGACCAATAAGAAAACAAAAGGATATTGTAGTTGGAGACTGCTCATTTCATTCATTTCCTAGTTGTCAAGATCCAAATAATAACACAGAAACCATATTAATTGTACCACAGTCTGGTCTGTTAGCTCACGTTTCATATTAACTAACTTTCTAACATGGACATACAATGAAATATCTCTCTGTACTTAATTGGTTCACAGTCAAGAAATTCAAAACACAATTGTATTAAAAAACAATTATATATTGTATTCAAAAAACACAATATTATATATAATCCTGACTCTATGTATTTTCCATCTTCACATGGTTTATTTTTCTATACTCCTTTAATCTGTCTCCTCTGCCAGTTACATGGTGTCTCCCTGAATCTGCCTCCTTTTTTTCTCTATTTATGTTTGAAATTCCCAACTTACTCTATTATATCCTGTTTTAGGCCCCAAAATGTTTATTCATTAACCAATAAAAGCATCACATATACAAAAGGACTTCCCACACCAGGAGGTCAAAGGGGTAAAAACTGCCAAAGAAAAAGTCAAACTTTCACTATTTGCTGATGATATAAAAATATCAATATGTGATCCCAAAACCTTCACCAGAGAGCCTTTACAATTCATAAACTGGTTCAGTATTATAACAAGATACAAGATTAATTCAAAATAAAATCAGTGGCCTTACTTTATTCAGAAATTATTGGACTGAGTGAAAGAATGAGAGAAGCATTACCCTTCATAATATCCAAAACAACATAAAATATCTTGGGGTAACTATAATCAAATGAGTAAAGACATGAAAAGAACTTTACAATTTTGAATAAAGATATTGAGGAATATATCAGAAAATGGAAGATCTCTTATGCTCTTTGTCAGGTAGTATTAACATAGTAAAAACAGCAATCTTAGCAAAATCAGTCTAAAGTTTCAATGCTATGCCCATCAAAATCCCACCACAATTTTTCACAAAACTTAGAAAAACAATACTCCAATTCATATGAAAAACAGCTAGCCAAAACAAGCCTGTACAATAAAGGAACTTCTGGAGGCATCACCATCTCTGTCCTCAAACTCTACTATACAGCTTCAGCAATGAAAAAAGCCTGGTATTGGCATACAAACATACAGAAGACAATAAAATCCAATTGAATACCCAGAAATCAGTCCACAAACCTAAAAAAAAAAGCTGATTTTTGACAAAGAATCTAATAATGTAAAATGGAAAAAAAGAAAATATATTCAACAAGTGGTGTTGGTGTAACTGAATACCAATACAAAGAAAAACGGAAATAGATCCATATTTACACTATGCACAAAACTCAAGTCCAAATGAACCAGAAATCTGAACATAAAACCAATTACACTGAATCTCATAGAAGAGAAGGTGAAAAATACACTCAAACGCATTGGCACAGGAGACCACTTCCACAGTAACACAGTAACTGAGCAATAATTAATAAATGGACTTCCTGAAACTTAGAAGCTTCTGTAGAGCAAAGGACATGGTCAATAACACAAAACAGAAGGCTATACAATGGAAAAGGCTCTTCAACAACCCCACATCAGACAGAGGACTGATTTCTAAAATATACAAAAAAAAAAAAAAAAAAAACAAGAAACATGACATCAAAAGAACAAATAATCAAATAAAATTATGTGGAACAGACCTAAACAGAGAACTCTCAGTAGATGAATCTCAAATAGCTAGTAGACACATAAGGAAACATTCAACATCCTTTATCATCAGAGAAATGCAAATCAAAACAACTCTGAGATACCATCTTACACATTTCAGAATGGCCAGTATAAAAAAACACTGATTACAGTTTATTCTGGAGAAGATATGGGGTAATGGGGACACTCCTCTATTGCATGGTGGTAGTGCAGACTTATACAGCCACTTTGTTTATCAGTGTGGCTGTTTCTTAGAAAATTAGGAAAGAACCTACCTCAATACCCAGCAATACCACTTTTGTATATATTCCCAAAGTACACTCAATCATACCACAAGGACTTATGCTCAATGATGTTTATATTTGTAACAGCCAAAAAAAAAAAAACAGAAAAAACTACATGCCCCTCAACCAAAGAATGAATAAAGAAAATGTGGTACATTTACGCAATGGAGTACTACTCAGCAGTAAAATTAATGAAATCTTGAAATTTGCAACAAATCAATGAAACTAGAAAGACACTTTTGGGTGTGGTAACCTAGACCCAGAAAGACAAATATAATATGTACTCACTCATAAGTGGCTCTTAGACATACTGCATAGAAAAACCAACTTACCGTCCACAACCGCAGAGAATCTTGACAACAAAGAGGAACTTAAGGGAGACATACAGGTATCTACATAAGAAGCAGAAAAAGATAAGGTCTGAGTAAATTGGGAGCATGAGGGTCACAGGAGAATGTATAAGGTGATGGGAAATCTCAACCAATCACCTTGTTTGTGGGGTGTGTTCCCCCGGGGCCCCAAATAGCCTATATAACCATCTATGTGCACTTGTTTTCCCTCTTTGTTTTCCTGTGCTTCGTGGGAACTCTGGCTTTGTAAGTTCCCCTTTTCTTACCCTTATTAAAGCTGAATATTTTATATTAAAGCTAGTCTGGTTAATTCTATCTACCACTCGTCAACAATAAGGGGAGAGGGGAGAAAAGAAGGGGAACAGAAAAATGTACAGTTCAAAAAAAACAATAAAAAGAAATGTATATATGAATAATTCTATAAAATTATTGATATTTTTCTTTTGATTAAATGATTTAGTTATCAAATATAAAATATAAAATCAAATGTTCTCTTAATCTTCACAATCATGTGTTGTTTCCTATATTAGTTCAAAGTGTGGTAGAAATTCTTACAGCCAGTATCCTTTAAATTACCTGCCCACTTGGATGTGGCCTCTTATACTATATATGCCAATGTAAAGTGCATATCCAGCCTCTTTTCCAGCTGCAGAATTTGGTTGCTGTTATCCGTTTCAGCACAGGATTGTAATCTGTCAGTTTACCCCAAAATAAATAACCCTCTATTATGCTCAATCCTGAGATAGTATGGGACTTCTTAAGTGTCCTTCATCTGGCACCCCACTTGGATCTGAACTCCACACCTACCTGTGGATTGGCATAAAGGCCTAAACAATCCATAGCCCAGAAAGTCTCCCACCTCCATCCACTTGATTTGCTTTTACCTACTAAGTGTTTTTTTTTTTTTTATAAAACTACTGTCACAGTGAAGTTAACTGCCATGTGGTGAGTTGGAAATGCCCAAGAACATGCACATGCCCCCTGCCCCCAATGTTGTGTTCACTGCCATGTGGTGACTTGTACAACTTCAGGATCGTACTTCTGGCTCCTAAGTTCTGGCCTTTTTGCTCCATAAACAGAATTGATTTAATTGCTTTTAATTTGTCAAGCAAATCATATTTCTCAGTACTAAGGCAGGGAATCCAAATCCACTCAGCACTGTTCATGGCATCAGATTGGGCTTCTAGTCACAACTCTGTAACCAGGGTGCCTACTGGACAAAAAAATATTATTTTACATAAAATAATTTACTGGATTTCCTAACAAGTAATTAATAAATTAATAAACTTGAAAATTATATAATACCAGTAAACATTACATGTAGTAATTTTTTTGCAATACTATGATTTGTATTCTACAAGAATTATATGGTTATGGTGATACATCCATTTTTTGGATATTGGGACTCAGTTATTTTTTTCATATTATAGCATTAAGAAAATGGTTTGGTAGCAAAGCCAAAAAGGAGGAACTTTTAGAAATGATACAGTCTTTATAGACTAATAATTAACAGCTATTTGATAGAATAAATACCATCTAAGATCAAAAGTTAACTAAAAAATTAATACTATTGAAAAAGGTAAAAATTAATTTGACAGACAAAATTGAATCCATGTCAAAGAATACTGAGAAATTATCTGAAAGAATTCATACTGTTTAGTTTGACAACCAAAATTTGTTAAAAAGTTATGATAGGTTAGCAGATAGAGTATCTCTCCAGGATGGCAACCTGCATGCTATCCAAATAATGTCAAAAGATGAGGTTTGATCTTTAAAGAAAAAACTTCACACCTTGGAATTACATGTGCAGAATGAGGACCAGAGGCTCAGAGCCTCGATGAAATCACTAGAAATATATATGGGCCTGAAGACTCAGGCTTTACAAAAGAGAGTAGTAAAAAGATTTTAAATGATTGGGGAAATTATTAGAGCTGATGAGCAGGGAAAGACGATACCAGGACAGGATTCAACATCACCAGTAGCTGTCAGAGATGCCTTACACAGGGTTTTAGATTCCTACCCCGTAATCTATTCTGGCAAAGCATCAAGTTCTAAAAGCCCAGAATGATCCAGAGAAGATAGATGGATACTTATAGGAATAAATGATCTAAAAGAAATTAAGCAAGCATTGGCAACTTACGGCTTGTGTTCCACATTTGTTGGTGAGATAGTAAGACATGGGCATCTAGCATTAAAGCCAGACTACATGACTGCCTTAAGTTAGTTTCAACAGTCCTGGATAACAGGAGTCAACTGATATTTACATGCTATTTCAGAGAAGACACTAAAATTTTAGAACAACAGGGAAAATCAAAAGGACTTGGGTTTCCCAAGACCAAATTCTTGGTGAGGGCACTTAATCTGAGCCACAGACTCAAGCTCTTTATGATGAACAAATCTTGTTGCAATGCCACAAAGCAGCATTAAATGATTGAGATGGGGTCCAGAACTAGGAAAATGAACTGAATCATATGACAGGGTTAAACACAGCCAGAGAATATCTTTTTGTGACTTTTTACAAAGATTAAGGCTGTAAAATAGGAGTAATAGGCCCAGATGCTAGATGAGTACTTTCTGAATCTGTGACTTTTGAAAAGGTCAAACTGTCATGGAAAAAGATACTTGAAATTTAAAGGTTAGGTCAGAACCAGTGGATGAATGGATCCTGCATACAATGCACATTGAGACATTTGACTATAATACTGAATCTTAGATAGGAGAAGCAATTTCCATAGGAATGAGGAGACATCAAAATGCCAAATGTTTTAATTAGGTAGAATAGGACATTCAAGAAGGGATTGTAGAAAAGGAATACCTAGGAATGATACTCCTCTGGGGATAACAAGAATAGGAGAACTCAGCCTTCAGGTATATGCAGAAGGTGTGGCAAAGGCTGACATTGGACCAATGAATGCAAATCAACAAAAGACAAACAAGACTGATGGGGGAGAGTCTTCTGTTTTGTGTTAATTCCATTGGTTAAATAAAGAGACTGCCTTGGCCCTTTAATAGGACATAAAATTAGGTAGGCAGAGTAACAGAACAGAATGCTGGGAGAAAGAAGCTGAGTCAAGGAGTTGCCATGGTTCTCCCACTCCAGACAGACACAGGTTAAGATCTTCCCTGGTAAGCCACCTCGTGGACTACACAGGTTATTAGAAGTGGGTTAGTCCAGGTGCTAGAGTTAGCCGAGAAGAGGCTGGAACTAATGGGCCAAGCAGTGTTTCAAAGAATACAGTTTCCGAGTAATTAGCTTATTCCGTGTAATAAGCTAGCCATGTGGGCAGCTGGGTAGATGGACACAGCCCCGCCACTCCTATTACAACACAAGACAACCAAATACCATCAGGGAACTCATTTGGGAGCCTCTCACAGGCCCCTAAGTGAAAAGTTGTACAGTCATTCCCAATCACTGTGGAGGATATGCTTCACTAGGAATATTAAAATATCCAGAGCTTTCTTATGTAAAATATCATACTGTTCTGGATGATGGAATAAATGTGGAGGATAAACCAAATATTTCAATAGGAAATAGAAAACATATATTCCAGCAGGCTTCTATAAATGACCAAAGACCACAGCTATGAGTGCATTAAATGGCAATGTAATTGTGAGTTTGATATACATTGATGCAGAGGTATCATTACTCCAGAATCTTGGCAATCTCGAAATTGGCCTTTTCAAGAAGCAGATGTTCAGTTACCCTATCTCAAGTTAAACATGAGATTCATTGAATGCATAGGGCCAGAAGAACAGAGAGGAAAGCTGAGGTCATATGTGGATAATATTGCAGTGAAAATATAGGGTCAGGAACTGCTGCAGCAATGGAATACCCAGAATAACATTCCTGTAGTCCCAGAAACTCAAAACTCTTGGAAGAATATTATAAGGTATTATATACAAAGGTAACCAGACATTCTGGCTGTACAAGAACACAAAGCATCTAGTAAACCTTTAGAGGTACCAAAAGGCTTCATTTTAAAATAGTTAACTGAGAAACCAATATGGATTAAACAGTGTCCATTAACAGAAGACAAACTGCAGGCTTTAGAAAAGCTGGTACAAGAGCAACTAGATGCTCACCATATTGACGAATCAACGTGCTCTTGGAATTTTCCTATATTTGTTGTTAAAAATAAGTCTGATAAAGGAGAATGGTAATAAAGTCTTGAATAATCTCAGAAAATTAATAGCTCAAGCAGAAAAGGAATTGACATTTGCAGAGGAGAAATAAGAGGAGGTACATGTAGATAGGATAAATCCAAATCTTAATTTCATTTTAGTCATATTGTCTTCCAGAAATTCCTCTACAGAAATTTTAATGCAAAGGGATAATATTGTCTTAGAATGCATATTTTTTACCACATAAAGCAAGTAAAAATTTAAACCTTATATGGAAAATGTATCTGAATTAATTAAAGGTAATGCAGAAATTGATCAATTACGTATTGGGAATGTGGTGAGGGTCTTAAGATTCCATAAGAAAAATCATGTCACTAGCAAAGATTTGAAGAAAGAGTTTTCTATTATATGGCAACAAGCTAAGGAGATTATAAAGAGAGGTCTTCTTGCTCTTTCTATGACCAAAAACTGCTACCTGGAGGGACTAACCCATAGGGTACTCAAAGGAATTAAATCTGGGAGATGGATGTGTTCCACTTTAAAAAATTTGGAAAATTAAAGTATGTACATCACACCATTGGTACTTATTCTGGTTTTCAATGGGCAATTGCTTTGAGCTCTGAGAAGGCTGATGCAATAATTACACATTTATTGGAAGTTATGGCCATTATGGGTATACCTGTACAAATTAAGGCTGATAATGGTACAGCATATGTCTCTAAGAAAATGAAATTCTTTCCTTATTATAATGTAAAGCATATTATAGGTACACCAAACAATCCTACAGGTCAGGCAGTTATAGAAAGATCAAATCAAACTATAAAGGATATGGTAAACAAACAGAAAGGGATGGAAAATACCCCCAGAGATTGGCTGCATATTTCTTTATTAATTTTGAATTTTCTTAATACTAATGAGAAAGGGAAAACAGAAGCAGAGAGACATTCATTGGATAAAAGAAAAGTTTTCTGAATTAAATCAGCTGGTGTATTTTAAAAATGTGTAAATGTGTTGACCTCACAATGAATGGCAGGAGATATGCTACATTTGGGGAAAGGGTTTTACTCTTGTCTCAACAGGAGGATAAAAGTTATGAATAACATCAAAAGCAGTAAAGATTCAGTTTGAAAAAAAGAAATCTATTGAGAAAGGGAAACGATGGCTCATACCCAGAGATGATAACCAATAAGGCATTAAGGAAACATCATAAGTGTTGGGACAAGTTTCTGCTCTTGTCATTGAAGGAAAATACTCATCTTCAGAAAATCAAGAGACACTGGTCATCTAGATGCCTAAAGAGGAAAAGATAATTATCTAGTGATGTAGGTGGGTCTTTTTTCTATATGTTGCTTTTATTGGTTAAAAAGAAACTGCTTGGCCTCATAGGTCAGAACATAGGTAGGTGGAGTAGGCAGAACAGAATGCTGGGTAAAAGGCAATGAGGCAGTCACCATGATTCTTAGACCCAAGATGAACACAGGTTAGGATCTTTCCTTGTAAGCCACCATCTCGTGGTGCTACACAGATTACTAAATATGAGTTAAAGCAGGATGTGAAAATTAGCCAATAAGAGGCTGGAATAGGCCACACAGTGTTTAAAAGAATACAATTTGTGTGTTGTTTTATTGCTACAATCTAGATAGTATCACCAAGCAAAGAGAATTATCACTTGTGAGGACATGTAATCTGAGGGTAAGAATTTCTGAATACTAAATAAAATAATAATCATGACTCACTTAAAAATCAAAGCTGGCTTTGGAGTTGAACACTGGCTCTGTCCTTCTCTATATCCAAGTATGTTGCTAAAATAAAAAGTCAGAGTTTTTTGTCTTATTTCAGGATCCATGATATGGGACAGAAAGAAAAACAATTTAGAAAAAAATACTATTCTTCATACCTATTTTTGTTTCTATCTTACATTTCATTGAGTATATACATCTGTATATGGCTATATAAATAACTTTTAAGTTTTCCACAATGAACAATGGATTTTCCTGCAGTAATCTTTGAAGTTTCCAGGAAGAAGATGGGGCCCCACAACATCAACTCCACCTGGTTGATATGATGTCATTATGCTGATAGCATTACTCTAAGACCTGTCTTTGGTACAAGCTGCTTAAGATAGTTCCAAGTTGGTTAGCTGAAATGGTGCACATTTTTTACAACATTTTGCCCAGAACTCCAAATATGTAAGCTCAGTGATCTCTTTCTAAAAGAAAAAGATGAAATTGGATATGGATGGGATAATAGATTAGTGTGAGCTTACTCACACAAATAATAATAGTAAGTAATATAATGAATACTTGCGAGCTATTATTCATAGGCAATTTGCATTGGTATAGATTCTTGTATATTGATACAATAAAAAATTATATTTAATATGTTTCTATTTTTGTCTACAATCTTTGTATACCTAGGCAAAGTTATTTTGTAATATTGTTTGAGACATTTTGTATATTGACACAATTTTAGGATATATTTATCAAGTTGATTTCAATACATTCCTACCTCTGTTCAAGACACTTATACAAATATACATTGTTCATTTTTTAAGATCATTGTCCTCATTTGTTTCATAGTTGTTTAAAGTTTGCTTAATGTTCTAATATGAAGTCTTTGTCTTTAAGTTATACAGTTATTAAGATTCATAAGTCAATAGGTATCCATGTTTGTCATATTTATAGTTAGACTAGTCAGAGTTTTTAGATATATCAAAATTTTGTTCTTCATAGACAGATAATCTTCAACCTTTCAAAGAGCTGTAGAATATGGCATTTAAATAACTTAGAATTGTGTTGAAGCGAGACACAATTGCTTCTGGCAGCACCCATCTATTTCTGAGAGAATGCTGAAAACTGAAGACACTTCACTTGGAGTTTGTTTTCCTTATGGCAAAGTTGGACTTTGGGCAAGGAACTGTCCAGGCATCGACCACTGATAAAATGGATGATGTCTGGACAGGACAAGCAAGAAACAAGTAAAAAAGACTATCAATTCTTGCCCAGACAGAGTAAGACAGTTTTGAAAAATTTCTTGTCTCTAAAAATGGTCTGTCAGTTATTCTAGGGCTCAGCCAAAGTTTGTTGCTCCATTACAAATGAGATTTCTGGTGATTGCTCAGATAGTCAGCTGTCCCTGTCATTTGTTACACTTTTTGGAAGTTGCTTGATTGCATTTCCTGCTTACTCAGGTAATAGTATTTCCCTTCTTGGGTATTTGATGGGGTTGTAGACTGGATATTTGTAGCTACTTTCCTCTCATTACTTGGCCAAGTTATTTATTATACAAGACTTAAACTCATAGAGTAGCGTAATACTGAAATATTTATTACATGTTTCTTGCTTGATACTGTTTATGCTGTTGTAATTCTAATTTTATGCCTGATATTTTTCTTATTGTATATAATTTTGTATGAGTCTTTGAACTTTTTTATTTAAACAAAAGGGGGGTACTGTATAAATTTCTGCAGCCAGTAGCCTCTTATACTCTATATGCCGATCTAAAGTGTCAATATGGCCTATTTTCTGGCTGTGGGATTTGTTTACTGTTCCAAGTTCCAGCAGAGGATTGCAATATGCGAGTCTACCCCTAAATAAATAGCCCTCTATTATACTCAATTCTGATCTAGTATGGGATTTTATTTAAGCTTCCTTCTTCAACAAAGTGGTTTTCAAATCTTCTTTATATTCATATTGTAATGTATTTATCATTTTGATGGTATTGGTAAATGAGACTGTCTACTAAGTCATAAGTGCTATGTTTTATTGAATGAACTAATATTATTGTGAATGGAGTTAGTAATAGTATGAGTCGTCCTTATGTAAATGACTTTATTCCATCTTTCAGCTATCTTGCACAGTTTTGTGTGGGATTTTTTCATGTGTCAAGATATAGATTCACAAGATTCTGGCACCTCTATTTAGCCACCAAAATAGAGCGAAATAAATTCATTACATATAAATTATTCTATTTAAGCATCAGAAGATTGGTTAACTATATGGGTTACTAAGAAACTGATAAATATTTTTTTTGTAAATATGAAGTTTTAAGCAAATTATAAATGAATCTATAAAAGTACAAACAATTTTTAATGTTGATATTTAAGATTATTTCAAATCTTGAAATGAATTAATATGTGACTTTGAGGTGTCATATTTGTCTGTCTTTCTTAAAAAAATAAATATCAGTTTGAGGAGTAACAACTGTTTTAAAGTTCAATAGTTCATAGTTTGGATGTCACTTAGCATAATTTTATTGTGTAGTTTATTCAATATTCTTGGGCCACAGTTATTCATTAATAAGATGAGAATATATCAAATACTACTTAGTTCAATTGGCTATTTTAATTAAACAGACACTTACTATAGTTTGATTTATTCCTTTAAAACTACTATGCCAATATAAGACTACATTAATTTCATGAATTAGTGTGTGTTCTCCAGAGAAAGCAGAACAATCTATTTATTTATAGAGACTGAAGTTTATTATAAGGGTTTGGTATGTTATTTTATGAAGACTGAAAAAAATCTCAATATGTGCTGCTTGAATGATTGAGACCTAGGGATGTAGGAGTATGTATTCTTGTCTGATCATTGATATATGAGCTACAGTAGCTTTCAGGGCAGTTGAAAGGAAGAATAGTATTTTCACAATCAAAGAGAAACAATCGAATCTTCGGCAGCTTTTTGTACATATTGATATTCCATGGTTTTAAAATGCATACTTATAAGTAAGAATAAGACTCTGTGATTTATTTTGGATTTGAGTGGCAAGACCCCAAGAGCAGAGATCAAAGAGTATTAAAAAAAAACATTAAGGAAAATTCTGTTAAGTATCAACTAAAACAATAATTAATCTATAAATATCCCACTAGCCATATTTGGATAGGGTAAATCTAACACATTTATGCTAAACGTTAATTTATTTCACTTCTTATTCCATGCAAAATCAAGGAAGCACCAGTCAAATTAACCTAAACTATCATTATTTACAATTCAATAAAATTTCAAACAAGTGTTATTAATTCAGTATAATTTGGAGATATATATATATATATATACACAATGAATTTTCATTGCTTATTAATTTTTCTGATACCTTTGAGGGATGAATTATAATACCAATAGTGATAGTGCATGCATATGTAAAATAGAGAATTTATCCTTTTTCAGTGTTTTTTATTATTATTTTTTCCATTCAAATATATATATACTTCCTTCCCTCCTCCCAATCCCCTCCTGCTCCCCCACACCCGTTCCTCCCAGGGCCTTTATCAATGGCTTCTCAGTCAGCCACTGGGTGTGTGCATATATACATATACATATACATATACATATACATATACATATACATATACATATACATATACATATACATATACATATACATATATATATATATATATATATATATATATATATATATATATATTGGTTTTTTGAGACAGGGTTTCTTTGCAGCTTTGGAACCTGTCCTGGAACTAGCTCTTGTAGACCCGGCTGGTCTCGAACGCACAGAGATCCGCTTGCCTCTGCCTCCCGAGTGCTGGGATTAAAGGCATGCGCCACGACCACCCGGCCCCCTGGGTATATTTTCAGTTTCCTCCTTTCCTTCTAGTCCCTGACCCTCACCATCACTCATCACTACCCCAATCTACTTGTCCTCCTTTTCTATTCAATAAAGGGCAAGACTCCCATGGATATCAACCAAGCAAGGCATATCTTGATGTAAAACTAGGCACCTCCTCTAGTATTAAGTCTTGACAAGGCAACCATTATAAGGAATAGGGTCCCAAAAGCCAGCAAAAGTGTCAGAAATAGTCCCTGCTCCCACTCTTAGGAGTCCCTCAAACAAGACTAAGTTACAAATCTGGAACACATACACATAGGACCTAGGTCAGTCCCATGTAGTCTCCCTGATTGTTAGTTCAATCTTTGTGATCCATATGAGTTCAGGTAGATGACCCTTTGGACTTTATGTGGTGTCCTTGAACACTCAGGCTCCTACAATCCTTCTTCCACTTTTATATGATTCCCTAAACTTCACCTGAAATTTGGCTCTGGGCCCCCTGCATGTTTCTATCAGGTACTGGGTCAAACCTCTATGATCACCATTGGGATGGGCACAAATCTATGTGTATAGCAGAAGATCACAAGGTATCACTGCATTGACATATTTTGCCAGTTGTTTTTGGTTCTATTCTAAGTCTCTGGACTATTTAGGCCCTGGGTCCTGGCACACCAGGCAATGTCAGAGTTGAATTTCCTATTGTGACATGGGTCACAGACTGTATCAGTCATTGGTTGGGCATCCCCATAATATCTGTACCAACTTTACACCAGCACATCATGTAGGCAGAACAAATTTTAAGTCAAAATTTATGTGCCTGTGTTTGTTTCCCAGTCCCTCTACTGGAAGTCTTACATGGTTATAGAAGGTGGGCATTTTAAGGCTATTGTTTGAAGTCTTTGCTGGGATTATGCTTATACATTCCTGTATATTTTCTCTTTATAACTAATATGTTTTATTATGTACCTAAAACTTATTAAAAGGCAATAGATTCCATTGATTTGACCATAATATTAATGAACAGGGTATATCATGATAAACACTAGTGACAGACATTATGTATTTTATATTCTACTGTAAGATACAGGCATAAATTATAATATAGAGTTAATGTTATAATAATAATATTCAACTACAAAAGAAAAAGCAAACAAGGGACATCAAACCAAGACAAAAAGGCATAAAACCAAGGGAAGTTTTATAGAGGGGAAATTTAGTTTCTGTATGTGATAACTACATGAATTGGGCATGAATACAGTAGAAAACAGGGATATTATTTGAAATACATATTTTAAGTTTTATGAATTTGTAGAAAAAGAAGAATAAGAGAATCAATAAATAAATCGGACCTCCTGAAACTGAGAAGCTTCTGTAAAGCAAAGGACACAGTAAATAATACAAAAAGGCAGCCTACTGAATGGGAAAAAAATCTTCACCAATTAAAAAGTGGTGTACTGAACTAAACAGAGAATTTTTATCAAAAGAATTACTTTTTTATTTCTTTTTATTTTTTTTTTATTTTATTCATGTATTTATTTATTTGATTTTCGAAACAAGGTTTCTCTGTAGCTTTTGGTTCATGTCCTGGAACTAGTTCTTTTTTTTTTTTTAAAGAATTTCAAATGGCCAAAAGATACTTAAGGACATGTTCTTCATCCTTAGCTATCAGGGAAGTGCAAATCAAAACAGCTTTGAGATACCATCTTACACCTGCTAGATTGGCTAAGATCTAAAACACTAATGGTAACTTATGATGGAGAGGTTGTGGAGCAAGGGAACAATCATCCATTGCTGATGGGAATGCAAACTTGTGCAACCACTTTGGAAATCAGTGTGGCAGTTCCTTAGAAAACTGGGAATCAACCTACCTCAAGATCCAGCAATTCCACTTGTGAGAATATATCCAAAAGATTCTCAATCATGCTACAAGAGCATTTGTTCAACTATGTTCATAGCAGCAAAATTTGTAATAGCCAGGACCTGGAAACAACCTAGATGCCCCTCAACTGAAGAATGGATAAAAAAAAGTGTGTCACATCTACACATTAGAGTAATATTAAGCAGTAACAAATAGTGACTTCTTGAATTTTGCATGCAAATGGACAGAATTAGAAAACATCTTCCTGGATGAAGTAACTCAGACCCCCCCCCCAAAAAAAACCGAATATGGTATGTACCCACTCATACATGGATACTAGTCATAAACAAAGGACAACGAGCCTATACCTCAGGATCCTAGAGAAACTAAGTAATAGGGTGAACCCAAAGAAAAACATATATAGACCCACCTGGAAATTGGAATCAGACAAAAATTTGAGAGTGGGGGGGAAGGGTTAGAGGGAGGAGGAGGGGGTGGATGAGAACTTGAGGGAATGGAAAGATCAAGATAGAAGGACAGATATGAGAGCAAAGAAAGAGATACCGTTATTGAGGGATCCATTATGGAGTTAGCAGGAAACTTGGCTCTAGAAAAATGCCCAACAACCCACAGGGATGAACCTTGCTGAGAAGAGAACAGTGTGTCTGAACTGACTTAACACTGTAGTCAGACTGATGATTATCTTAAATATCACCATAGATCCTTCGTTCAACAACAAATGGGGTCAGAGGCAGTGACCCACATTAGAGCACTGGAGTAAACTCCCAAGATTCAGTTGAAGAGTGGAGGGAGTGAGAGTATGAGCAAGGAATTCAAGACCATGAAGGGGTCATCCACTGAGACAGTTTGATTGAGCTAATGGTAGCTCACCAACTCCAACTCGACTGGGAGTGAATGAGCATGGGAACAACCAAGCCCCTCTGAAGGGGGTTGACAGCTGGTGCATTTTGAGGGGCCACTGACAGTGACACTGGGATGTTTCTATACTTGCAAATACTGGCCTTATGGGATCCTGTTCTCTTTGAATGTAAACATTGCTCAACCTAGACTTAGTAGAGAGGGCCTTGTACTTTCCACAGGGTGGGTTGTATGGCACTCCCTTAGGGTTGGAGGGGTGGGAGGAGGGTCTGTGGAGAAAGAGGGAGGGGACTGGGAGAAAGGGAGGGAGTGGGGATTTGGATTGGTATTTTTTAAGTAATATAAAAAGGGAAAAAAGTGAATAATATGTCCAAAACATTCAGAATGGTGAGAACTGGGTAAAAGACAGATTTCAAGGAATAAATGGTTGGTAAAGGAAATGCTTGGTAAATTTTAGAGACCTGAATAAGTTATACAAGAAAATTTAACTTTATGTAACAGCGATGGAAAATACATCAAGAAATGAGTAATGTGACAGAAGTAAGAAAGTAGTAGCTTCCTGTGGATATTGGTCACACTGTTACTCACTGACAAATGGAGGAGATAAGCTACCATCAAGCGCTATTTTGAGGAATGCAGGTAAGACAAATGGAGGAGTCTGAGTGTATAATTAATTGTTACATGAGAATAAATAGTGGAAATGATTTTAAAATGGCAGTTTGAGAAATATGATAAATAGATATAGACAACTTGTGAAAGATAAACAATTTTTATTTAAAATCTTAAATACTTGCCTAGATTATGATACCATGGAGAGGTTTTTCAAAGGTGGATAGCAGACAAAATCTCAGCACAGAGAAAAGAAAGTGGAGCAAAATTTCCACTGCTAACCAAAAAGCAATTAATACATGTGGAAAAAAAGAAAAATAAACTCCAATGGAGTGTCACTAAATATATCAAGCACACTCCAGAACAGGCAATATATCTAGAAATATTTGGCCAACACAAAAGACTCTCCATGTTTGTGTTTGTATGTGCTTTTTTCCTTTGATATGATTTGGTATTTATTCATATTTTTTTTCATTATTGCTGTTTTTCAGAGAAAGATCATGCCGTTGAGTGGGTATGGACATAAAAATTGTCTGGAAGGATTTAGAGGAGTGAAAAGAATATGACCTAATAAATCTTCACTTTTTATTGAAATTAGTTCATTTTGATTTCCAAAGTTTAAATAATATTTACTTAATTGTTTGTAATAATATCGTGATATATTTATTAATATAAACACTATATTTTACATTTACTTTATAGATACTTTTAATCTGTCATAAATTCTTCAGCAAATTATTCCAAGAAATCAAATTTAAGGTAGATATACCAAGAAAAAGATCAAGTGAATATGACAAAGTTTGTGCTTATAAAGTGTTTGTAAGAGCATAAATATGAGAACATTAAAAAACTGCATTGTGTCATATTTTCTATGAATACTATGGCTTGCTTTTTTGTTTTTTTTCATATAATCACTAAAAAATATATTTATGCTTCTTCATGTTAGACATATCTACATTCATATAAGCATGTAAGTGTGTAATACACACACACATAGAGAGGTAGTATACAGAGTACATAAAATAGAACATAAAGTAGATAATATGGCAAATAAAACAAAATATGAATTTGTGTTAACATAAAATAAAATATTGATAAATATTCATATATTAATATTAAATCATAATGTTAATACAAAATGAAATTTTATATATATATATATATATATATATATATATATAAAGGGTTGAATTGTGACCTCCCATTCATACATTAAAATTCTTGCCACTGATATCTCAGAGTGTGAATGCATTTAGGAAAATCTTAAATGAGGTGATTTTCTTTCCTTTTTTTTTTTTTTTGAATTGAGAAAAGGAAAAAAAAAAGTTTCAGCCTCCTCCCAGCCTCCCATTTCCCTCCCCCTCCTCCCTCCCTTCTCCCCCTTCCCCCACTCCTCTCCCCCTCCTTCTCCAGTCCAAAGAGCAGTAAGATCAGAGTTCCCTGCCCTGTGGAAAGTCCAAGGTCCTCCCCCCTCCGTCCATGTCTAGGAAGGTGAACATCCAAACTGGCTAGGCTCCCACAAAGCCAGAACATGAAGTAGGATCAAAACCCCGTGCCATTGTCCTTGGCTTCTCATCAGCCCTCATTGTTCGCCATGTTCAGAGAGTCCGGTTTTATCCCCTGCTTTTTCAGTCACAGTCGTGCTGGCCTTGGTGAGCTCCCAATTGATCAGCCCCACTGTCTCAGTGGGTGGGTGCACCACGCGTGGTCCTGACTTCCTAGCTCAACTTCTCCCTCCTTCTGCTCCTCATTGGGACCTTGGGAGCTCAGTCCAGTGCTCCAGTGTAGGTCTCTGTCTCTCTCTCCATCCATCACCAGATGAAGGTTCTATGGTAATATGCAAGATATTCGTCAGTATGGCTATAGGATAGGGTCATTTCAGCTTCCCTATCCTCAGCTGCCCAAGGAACTAACTGGGGACATCGCCTTGGGCTCCTGGGAGCCATTCTAGGTTCAAGTCTCTTGCCAAACCTAAGGTTACTCCCTTAACTAAGATTTGTGCTTCCGTGCTCCCCTATAAACCTTCCTTTATCCCAATCATCCTTTTTCCCCAAGTTCCCCGCATCCTCCCCTTCTCAATTTTCTCTCCCCATCTCCCCTTACCCCCATCCCACCCCACCACCAAGATTCCAATTTTTTGCCCGGCAATTTTGTCTACTTCCCATAGCCAGGGGGATAACTATATGTTTTTCTTTGGGTTCACCTTCTTATTTAGCTTGTCTAGGATCACAAATTATATGCTCAATGTCCTTTATTTATGGCTAGAAACCAATTATGAGTGAGTACATCCCATGTTCATCTTTTTGGGTCTGGGATACCTCACTCAGGATAGTGTTTTCTATTTCCATCCATTTGCATGCAAAATTTGAGAAGTCATTGTTTGTTACCGCAGCATAGTACTCTAATGTGTATATATTCCACACTTTCTTCATCATTCTTCCATTGTAGGCCATCTAGGCTGTTTCCAGGTTCTGGCTAATACAAATAATACTGCTATGAACATAGTTGAACCAATGCTTTTGTCATATGATAGGGCATCTCTTGGGTATATTCCCAAGAGTGGTATTGCTGGGTCCAGGGGTAGGTTGATCCCGAATTTCCTGAGAAACCGAAACACTGATTTCCAAAGTGGTTGCACAAGATTGCATTCCCACCAGCAATGGATGAGGGTACCCCTTCCTTCACAGCCTCTCCAGCAAAGGCTATCATTGGTGTTTTTGATTTTAGCCATTCTGACAGGTGTAAGATGATATCTCAAAGTTGTTTTGATTTGCATTTCCCTGATTGCTAAGGAGGTTGAGCATGACCTTAAGTGTCTTTTAGCCATTTGAACTTCTTCTGTTGAGAATTCTCTGTTCAGTTCAGATTTTAATTGGGTTAATTAGCATTTTAAAGTCTAGTTTCTTGAGTTCTCTATATATTTTGGAGATCAGACCTTTGTCTGTTGCGGGGTTGGTGAAGATATTCTCCCAGACAGTTGGTTGCCTTTTTGTCTTAGTGACAGTGTCCTTTGCTTTACAGAAGCTTCTCAGTTTTAGTAGGTCCCATTTATTCAATGTTGCCCTTAATGTCTGTGCTGCTGGGGCTATACCTAGGAAGCGATCTCCTGTGCCCATCTGTTGTAGGGTATTTCCCACTTTCTCTTCTATCAGGTTCAGTGTGTTCAGAC
The DNA here is from genome assembly GCF_018167655.1 of Microtus oregoni. Classification (NCBI taxonomy): domain Eukaryota; kingdom Metazoa; phylum Chordata; class Mammalia; order Rodentia; family Cricetidae; genus Microtus; species Microtus oregoni. Next base: position 707,372 of record NW_024543955.1, on the reverse strand, counting down.
TGATATTGTGGTCTTTAGTACATTTGGACTTGAGTTTTGTGCATGGTAATAGATATGGGTCTATTTTTATTCTTCTACAGGTTGACATCCAGTTGTGCCAGCACCATTTGTTGAAGACACTTTCTTTCTTCCATTGTATACTTTTAGCTCCTTTATTGAAAATGAGGTGTTCATAGGTTTGTGGGTTAAAACCCAGGTATTCTATATGATTCCATTGGTCGACTTCTCTGTTTTTATGCCAGTACCACACTGATTTCATTACTGTAACTCTGTTTTGGCTATCCTGGGTTTTTTGTTTTTCCATATAAAGTTGATTATTGTCCTCTCAAGATCTGTGAAGAATTTTGATGGGACCTTGATGGGGATTGCATTGAATCTATTTATTGCCTTGGGTAGAATTGCCATTTTTACTATATTGATCCTCCCAATCCAAGAGCAAGGGAGATCCTTCCATTTTCTGGTATACTCTTCAATTTCTTTCCTCAGTGCCTTAAAGTTCTTGTCAAATAGGCTTTCACTTCCTTGTTTAGAGTTACCCCAAGATATTTTATGCTGTTTATGGCTATCGTGAAAGATGAAGCTTCTCTGATTTCCCTCTCTGCTTCCATATCCTTTGTGTATAAGAGGGCGACTGATTTTTTGGAGTTGATCTTGTATCCTGCCACATTACTAAAGCTGTTTATCAGCTGTAAAAGTTCCTTGGTTGAGTTTTGTGGGTCGCTTATGTACACTGTCATATCATCTGCAAATAACGAATGTTTAACTTCTTCCTTTCCAATTCAAATCCCCTTGAACCCCTTATGTTGTCTTATTGCTATTGCTAGAACTTCAAGCATTATATTGAAGCGGGATAGCGAGAGTGGACAGCCTTGTCGTGTTCCTGAGTTTAGTGGGGTGGATTTGAGATTCTCTCCATTTAATTTGATGTTAGCTGTCAGCTGGATGTATATAGCTTTTATTGTATTTAGGTATGACCCTTTTATCCCTAATCTCTCAAAGACCTTTATCATAAAGGGGTGTTGAATTTTGTCAAATGCTTTTTCAGCATCGATTGAAATGATCATATGTTTTTTTTTCCTTCAGTTTATTTATATGATGGATTACATTGATAGATTTTTTATATGATGAACCAGCCCTGCCTCTCTGGGATGAAGCCTACTTGATCATAATGTATTATTTTTTGACTGTGTTCTTAGATTCAGTATTTGCCAATGTTCATGAGTGAGATTGCTTTGTAATTCTCTTTCTTGGTTGGTTCTATGTGTGGTTTTGGATTCAGGGTGACTCTAGCTTCATAATAGGAATTTGGCAATGACTCTTCTGTTTCTATATTGTGAAATACATTAAGGAGTATAGGTATTAGGTCTTCTTGGAAGTTCTGGTAGAATTCCGCATTGAAACCATCTGGTCCTGGGCTTTTTTTTGGTAGGGAGGTTTTTGATAACAGCTTCTAATTGTTCGTGACTAACAGGTCTATTTAAATTGTTCACCTGGTCCTGGTTTAACTTTGGTAAATGGTATTTATCTAAAAAAGTGTCCATTTCTTTTACATTTTCCAGTTTTGTGGCATACAGCCTTTTGTAGTAAGATCTAATGATTCTCTGAATTTCCTCTGTGTCTGTGGTGATGTCTCCGTTTTTATTTCTGAGCTTATTATTTTGCATATTCTCTCTCTAGCGTTTGATTAGTTTGAATAGGGGTTTACCAATCTTGTTGATTTTCTCCAGGAACCAGCCTTTTGTTTCATTGATTCTTTGGACAGTTTTCTGTGTTTCTATTTTGTTGATTTCAGCCCTCAGTTTGATTATTTACAGTATTCTACTCCTCATCGGTGAGTCTGCTTCTGTTTTTTTCTAGAGCTTTCAGGTAGGCTGTTAAGTCTACAATGTGTGCTTTCTCTGTTTTCTTTAAGTGGGCATTTAGTGCTATGAACTTTCCTCTCAGGACTGCTTTCAGAGTGTCCCATAAGCTTGAGTATGTTGTTTCTTTATTTTCATTGAATTCAAGGAAGACTTTAATTTCTTTCTTTATTTCTTTCTTGATCCAGGTATGGTTCAGTAGTTGACTGTCCAGTTTCCATGAATTTGTAGGCTTTCTGAAGGTAGCATTGTTGTTGAATTCTAACTTTAATCCATGGTGATCTGATAAAACACAGGAGGTTAGGAATATTTTTTTGTAACTGTGGATGTTTGCTTTGTTACCGAGTATGTGTTCAATTTTCTAGAAGGTTCCATGAGCTGCAGAGAAGAAGGTATATTCTTTCCTATTTGGGTGGAATGTTCTATAGATGTCTGTTAAGTCCATTTGATTCATTACCTCCATTAATTCTCTAATTTCTCTGTTAGGTTTCTGTCCGTTTGACCTGTTCATTGGTGAGAGAGGAATGTTGAAGTCTCCTACTCTTAGTGTGTGCGGTTTGATGGCAGCCTTGAGTTTTAGTAATGTTTCTTTTATGTACATGGGCACTTTTTTAATAGGGGCATAGATATTCTTGATTGAGAGTTCATCCTGATGAATTGTTCCTGTTATGAGTATAAAATGTCCCACTCCATCTCTTCTGATTGATTTAAGTTTGAAGTTAACTTTGTTAGAAATTAGTATGGCTACACCTGCTTGTTTCTCAGGTCCATTTGCGTGATAAACCTTTTCCCAGCCCTTTACTCTGATTAGGTGCCTGTCTTTGTGGGTGAGGTGTGTTTCTTGTAAATAGCAGAATGTTGGATCCTGTTTTCGTATCCAATCTCTTAGCCTGTGCCTTTTTATAGGTGAGTTGAGTCCATTGACATTAAGTGATATTAATGACCAGTGGTTATTAACTCCGGTCACTTTTTTAGTAGTAGAGTTTTTGTGTTTCCCTTCTTTGAGTTGTGCTGGTGAAGGGTCTCTAGATTTCTGAGTTATTGTGGCCATTGTTGGACTCCTTGGTTAGTGATTTTCCTTCTATTACTTTCTGTAAGGCTGGATTTGTGGCTACATATTGTTTAAATTTGTTTTTATCCTGGAAAATTTTGTTTTCTCCATTTATAGTGAATGAAAGCTTGGCTGGGTATAGTAGTCTGGGCTTGCATCCATGGTCTCTTAGTTTTTGCAGTACATCTATCCAGCATCTTCTGGCTTTCATGATTTCCATAGAGAAGTCAGTTGTAATTCTGATAGGTTTACCTTTATAAGTAACTTGGCTTTTTTTCTTTGCAGCTCGTAATATTCTTTCTTTATTCTGTATGCTTTGTGTTTTGATTATTATATGGCAAGCAGATATGTTTTTTTTTTTTTGATCCAGCCTATTCGGTGTTCTGTATGCTTCTTGAACCTTCATAGGTACATCTTTCTTTAGGTTGGGAAAGTTTTCTTCTATAATTTTATTAAGTATATTTTCTGGACCGTTGAGCTGCACTTCTTCTCCTTCTTCTACTCCAATTATTCTTAGGTTTGGTCTTTTTATTGTGTCCCATATTTCCTGAATGTTTTGTGATGAGAGTTTGTTGGACTTTCTGTTTTCTTTGATCAGTGCATTTATTTTCTCTATGGTATCTTCAGAATCTGAGATTCTTTCTTCTATCTCTTGTATTCTGCAAGTTATGCTTGTTTCTGTAGTCTCTATTCTTTTACCTAGATTTTCCACATCCAGCTGGCCCTCTGTTTGTGTTTTCTTCTTTGCCTCCATTTCAGTTTTCAAGTCTTGACCTGTTTCCATTATCTGTTTGACTGTTTTTCCTTGGTTTCCTAGGGTATCATTCACTGATTTATTCAATTCTTCTAACTTTCTCTTATACTTCTCTTCCATTTCTATATGGGCATTTTTTTACATGCTGTTTAAGGGTGTCAATCACTTTCATAAAGTCAATTTATTCTACTTCTTCTTGATTGAGGTGTTCATGTCTTCCTGTTCTGAGGTCGCTGGGTTCTGGTGGTTTCATGTTGTTTTTCAGATTGTTGGGTAAATTCTTGCATTGGCACCTGCCCATCTCTTCCTCTGAATGCTTCCCTATGGATCTTCTTTTACAGGAGCAGGTCTCCTTGCCTTCTGATGTACCTTCCCAATGATGGCACTCCCCAGTGATGGCTCTCCTGGTGCTCCAGTGATGTCTCTCCTGGTGCCGAGATCAGATCTCAGTGCTGGTTGGGTAGCTTGTAAACAAAGCACCTACCTTGCTTGTTGCAGGAAGGCTATTGAAACAAAGGAGCTCCCGCCTGCTAGGTTGCCCTTGGGATTCGGGCCCAGCACCCTGAAGAGGGAAGGGAGGGAGAAATGGGGGGGTTCTGCAGGCAAGCTGGGTGGGATAGGAAGAGAGAGGCAGTATGCTGGGAGTATAGACCCAGCAGGAAACCCAGGAAGTATAGGGAGGATGAGGAACGTCTGAGTTCCATGTCCCGGGCTGTTGCCGTGGGTCCGAATCTCACCCCAATCTCAAATTTCAATTCTTATAAATTGAGTTCTTAACTTTAAAATCATTCTATTAGAAACCTTATGATTTTTTAACTATTTCTTTCATATTATCCTCAATTTTGATTGCTTATTTGTTTGTTTCCCAATTTTGTATCTCTTTGTTCTATTCATAGTTATACATCATTCATTTAATACATCACAGTGTCATGGAATTTACAATTTTGTGTTTTACATTGTTTTGGTGAAATTTTTCTCTACAGGTAATGTTATGCTATCACTCAATTAAGAAAATGTTCTTGTCATCTCACATTACAGGCATTGTGGTTTTATTCCTTTTCAGGTACTTGAGGTGTTCTGTACCTACAAAATTTCAGGTTTCCTTGCTATTATATTTTTCTGCTCATTTTATATTTTGACTACAAGGACTTCTTTATTTTTTAAATTATATATAATTCCAAGTATAGTATTGTGTCCTTCCTGAAGTGTACTAAACCTTTACAATCCAGCCAAAATATTATTATTCCCAGGAAACAATGTGAGAAATCAATATACTAAGTTTCTATATTTTTATAACATTTTGTTTCTGTTTCACTTATAGCAATACAATTACTTAAGCTTTGAAAGCTCTTTCAAGACAATGGTTCAAATCTTTTTGCACTGGAGAACAAGCTTATAGTGCATAGCATCAAAAATATGAATGTAGTCAATCTGCTACTGATGTGTAGAAAAAAAATTAATGAAATATGAACAATCTATAATCATTATTATCTTTATACGATTATATTGTATTTTATACAAGGCATTGAGTAGCAGTAGGAAAGGATAAGTACATCATTTATAGGGAACTCCTGCCCATTACCTTAAACCAAATGGCATTACTTATCTCTCTTTTGTATCTATAATACTATATATATATACAATATATACCAAATATAATATAAAACTTACCTATATTTTCAATTACAGTAATAATGTTATAGCTTCATGTAAATATAATTTAAGATATAACTTGTGTTTGCATAATATTTTTATACATTTCAAAATATCATAATGTTAAAAATTATTCTTAAGAATTGTTTGTACCATAGGAACAAGCAATATTAGGTGCAGGGAGGATGGAAGAAGAGAATACTGGAAAGTAACTTGGATTCAGGGGAATCTCTGGGACAAGATAGAAACATAGTTCAATGAAAACACCCAGCAATATATAAAGGTGATCCTACCTAATTTTCCTATCAATGGGGGATACAGAACTAGCCAACTTCTGTAACCAATCAAGGCTTTCAGTGGAGGCTTTGGAATACTAACCCATTCACATAACCTTTAACCTACAATTATCCCTTCCTACAAGATATGCTGGGATAAGGTAGAATAGAAATTATGGGAGTCACCAAAAAATGGTTAGTTCAGATTGAAACCCATACCATGAGATGGAGTTCATCTCTGACACTACCTGGGGGGCCAGGCCCCAGAGGCTGGATGGTTTAAGGAACTATTATAAAACCAAATATGGGCAAGAAAAAAGTCAATGAAATGATTCCTAATGCTTTTCTACCAAACACTTAGATTGTTGCCTAGCCTAACTGTGTCATCAAAGATGCTTTACCCAATGACTACTGGAAGCATATGCAGAAACCCTCAGCCAGATATTAGCCAGAGCTCAAGGAATCATTTTGAATGGAAGGAAAAAGTATTGCAGATTTCAGAGGGATTAATATTATGTCAAGAAAACCCAAAGAATCAACTAATCTGGCCTACAGAGGTTTATAAAACTGTCAACCAGATACCTTGCATAGTACATGCCTGTACCCTCTCCAATATAACACGGTTGTGTAGACTGGTCTTCTTGTGAGACTCCTAATAGAGGGAACAGGACTATGTCTGACTCATTTACCTACTAATTGGACATTTTACTTGTACTGGATTGCAAAGTCTAGCCTTAATAGGAGAGCAGATACCTATCCTTATGGCACCTTGCTATGTCAGGGCTGACTAATATACTTGAAGGGCCTGCAGTTTTCTGAAGAAAAGAGGAATGGAAAGGTAGAAAGTGGACATTGGGTGGAGGGACTAGAAAGAGAGGTGGAAAACAGGGAAAACTTTGTTGGGGCTGGAAAAAAAATTAATAAAAAAGTTATTTTAAATAATGAAAACAAACTATTTGTATACTTAGAATATCATCAATATAGGTCAGTCTATAAATTTATTAGTAACCTTGAGTGATAGGCCTCAGAAGTAGTTCGTTAAAAATAATTAGTGTGGTGCTAAAGGAAAACTCTTTTCTATTTTTAATTGTTTGTATCAAGTAATATGTGTTTCTTTGTTCCCCTTCCTCCCTCTTCCATTCTACAATCTCCCATGATCCCCATGCTCCCTATTTACTCAAGAGATCTTGTCTTTTTCAACTTCCCACATAGGTTAGATACATGTATTTCTTTCTTAAGGTCCTTTTTGTTGTCTAGGCTCTCTGGAATTGTGAATTGTAGGCTTATTTTTTAATTTGTTTTAAGTTGAAAAGCCACTTATGAGTGAGTACATATCATTTTGTCTTTCTGGGTCTGGGTAACTGATGTAGGAAGTCTTATAGCCAGTGGTTACCCACCCACTATGGCATGGCCTGTTATACTATATATGCCAATGTAGAGCATGCATCCGGCCTCTTTTCCAGCTTCTCTGTTCCAGTTGTGGATTTTAGTTTCTGATCTCCATCCAAGTAGAGAATTGTGATTTTGAGTCTATCCCTAAATAAATAACCATCTATTTATCAATTCTGAGCTAGAGTGTAATTTCTTTTAAGTGTCCTTCTTTATTTGGTGCTATATGGATTCAGACTCCACTTCTACTGGGTGGATGGCCTAATGGCCTAGCCAGTCCAGAGCTCAGACAGACTCCCTGCCCTACCTGCTAGGCTTGCTTTTACCTAAGCTTTTTTTTTTTTTTTTTTTTTTTATAGAATCCCTGCCACAGCGGAGTTTACTCTGTGTGACACTTGGAAATTTTCCTAGTTCATGCATGACTGCCTTATTCCCTGGCATGGTTCCTTGCTGTGTGGCGCCTTGCATAGCTTACAGCTTCTGCTCCCTTCCTGTGAGTTCTGGTTTTCTCACTCTGTGTATGGGATTGAATTAATTGCTTTTTATTTGTAAAGCAAAACATATTTCTCAGTGTTTAACCAGTATGAAGGTGGAAAACTTAAGCGGCTTGGAAACTAAAAAAGCCCAGGACCATTGTTGTTTCCACTGGTTGCATTGCTTCTCATTGCAACTCTGCAATCACGACTTCTGTTGGAAAATAAATATTGCAGATTACCCGATCACATAACAGGAAATCAATAAATCAGACTTCATTAATATTGCAACTTTCAGTAACACTTTTTGCTAACACTATGAATTATATTATGTGAGGCTTATATGGTTATGGTGATACTTCAATTTATTGGGTACTGGGATTCAGTTTTCTTCTCCATATTCTATCATTAAGAAAAAAAATATGGCACTTGTAGGAATGATACAATATTTATAGACAAATAATGAACAGCTAGCTGACAGGATTAATATGATTGAAAGTCAAAGTTGCCTGAAAAAATTTATATTATTAAAAAGGATAATATTCATTTCATAGGCAAAATTGAATCCATATATAAGGATACTAAGAAATTATCTGAAAGAACTCATACTGTTAAATTTGAAAATCAAAATTTGTTAGAAAGTTAAGATAAATTAGCAGAAACTCTATCTCTCCAGGATGGCAATCTACACGCTATTCAAGTAATGTCCAAGGATGAGATGTTATCTTTAAAAAGAAACTTCAGACCTAGGAATCACATGTGCAGAATGAAGACCAGAGGTTCAATGCCTCAATGAAATCACTAGAAATGTATACAGGCCAGGAGATTCAGGATTTACAAAAGACAATAATAAAAAGTTTTGAAATAATTAAGGAAATTATTGGAGCTGATGAACAAGAAAAGAAGGCATAAACAGGATTCAACATCACCAGTAGCTATCACAGATGACTTACCCAGGGATTTAGCTTCCTACCCTGTAATCTACTTTGACAAAGCATCAATTTCTAAAGGCTCAAAAAGATCCAAAGAAGGTAGATGGATACCTATAGGAGTAAATGATCTAAAATAAATTAAGAAAGCTGTTGTAACTTATGGCTTCCATTCCAAATTTGTTAAGGAGATAATAAATTCATGGTCTTCTAGCATTAAAGTCAACCCACCTGACTGGATTCAGATAGTTCACCAGTCCTAGACCTCAATTAATGTTTAAAATTTATTTCAGAGAAGATGGCAAAATTGGAACAACATGGAAAACCAAAAAGTCTTGAGATGTCCCAAGACGAAATTCTTGGTGAAGGCCCTTATGCTGACTCACAGGTTCAAGCTCTTTATGATGAATAAATCTTGTTCCTATGCTACAAAGCAGCTGCAAATGCTTGGAACAGCATTCAAGAACTAGAAAAATGAATTGAACCAGGGTTAGACAGGGCCAGATAGAACCCTTTACTGACTTTTTACAAAGATTAACTAAGGCTGTACAAATAGGAGTAATAGACCCAGATGCTAGACAAGTACTTTTTGCATATCTGGCTTTTGAAAATACCAAATTGGAATGCAAAGAAGACATTTGGGCCTTGAAAAGTTATATCAGCACCTATGGATGAATAGATACTGCATACAATGAACATTGAGACATTTGATTATAATACTGAATCTTGGGTAGAGAGAGCAATTTTCAAAGAAATAAGGAGACAGCAAAATGCCAAATGTTTTAATTATAGTAGAATAGGACATCTGAGAAGGGATTGTAGACAAGCAATTGCTAGGAATAATACCCCTTCAGGGAATGGCAAGAATTTGAGGATTCAGCCTGCAGGTATATGTGGAAAGTATGGCAAAGGCTGGCATTGGATCAATGAATGTAGATCAACAAAAGACAGACAAGGCAACCTGATACCATCAGGAAACTCCTTGAAGGGACTCTTACAGGTCCCCAAGCCAAAAGTGGCTCAGTCATTCCCAGTAACTGTGGAGGACATGTCTACCAGGAAAATTAAAAAATCCAGAGCCTTCTGTAAAAGAACATACTGTTCAAGGTGATGACATAAACATGGAAGATAAGTTGATAATTTCAATAGGAAATGAACATTCTGGCAGTCTTCGATAAATGATCAAAGACCAAAGCTAAGAATGCATGTAAATGGCATTGTAAATTTTGGTTTGCTAGACACAGGTGTGGATATGAGTATCATTACACCAGAACCTTGGTATCCAAATTGGCCTCATCAAGGGGCAGATGTTCAATTACTAGAAATTGAAACCATATCTCAAGTAAAATAAAGCATGAGATAGGTTGACTGTAATGGGCCAGAAGGTCAAAGAGGGAATCTAAAGCGATATGTGGCTAATACTAAAAAAATTTATGGGGTTGTTACTTGATGCAGCATTGGAATCCCCAGAATAACATTCCTTCAGTCGCAGGAACTCAAAATTCTTGGAAGGATAATATCAAGTACTATACACAAATATCACCAGCAATTCGGGATGTACAAGAACATAAAGCAACTAGCAAACCTTTAGAGGCACCAATTGGCCTACCTTAAAATGGTTAATTGAGAAACCAATATGGGTTTCCTAAGATTTCTGCAGTGAACCATGACTGCATGCATGACCTTTGAAGTCTCCAAAAGGATGATGATGCCCCACAGTGAGGATTCCAAAAGGACTATGATAACATTACTAAGCTTGAAAACACCATCTAATATTAACTTTTAGACTAAAAACTGCTCAAGGCCATTTCAAGTTGGTTAGCTGAAATGATGCAGCCTCACAGACTACTCTTACCAGGACTTGAGACAAACTCTGCACTTTCCCATTACCAGAGACTAGATAACAAATGATACCACTACCTCTCCCAAGACTTAAAAATTAACACAAATTTTCTTTTCAAGATCTCCTAAAGATGCCATCACCACAAAATAAAAGAAAGTAAATTTAAGAACATGATACTCACATCCCCAAAAGGAATTGGGTGGTTTTGGTCTTTTATTTTTTAAGGTGGTTTGTTACAATGTGTTATTTGTAGTGGTAAAGAAAAAGCTGAACTATGGAGATTACATAGAGGGTTCTTTTGTTGAAAAGTGGGTATAGATATGATAAGACAAAAGGATAGATTACTGAATGTACTGTGAGAAGAAAGAGGGGGTATAAAAAGGTAAATTATTGAATCTACATTTAATCAATATAAGAAGCTACTATTTTTAATTATTTTACAGTGGTATAGATTTTTGTATACTGATACAAATTTCCAGATTTTTCATTAGAAGAAACTATGCATTCATTTTAAATCTTGTTTAAGCTATTGTACTTATACAGCTAATTTAAGAGTGTAATGCAAATTTCTAGTCCTTAAAAGTTAGTATTATTAACTATTTAGGGTGATGAATAATGTGAGTTAATAATTAGTTACCTATTATAATCAAACTTAAAAATATATTAGATATACTTGCATGATCAGACAGACATATAGTTTAGATAGTAATTTGGTTTCAAACACTTCAGACATATGCAGAATATGGCATTTAAGATGTTTTAATAACATAAGATACTATTTTTTATGACTATGAGACCTTTCAGCTCCTGGCAGCAAAAATCTACTTCAGAGATGATGGCCATTAAAGAAACCCCAAATGGAGTTTACTTTCTCTGAGGCAAATTTTAACCACTGGGAAAGAAATCCCCTTTTCCTAAACAACTGAAAGTATGTTGTCCAAATTGGACAAGCAGGACACAAAAGAGAGATTGCGGGACTTTGCCAAGATAAGGTAAGACAGCCCTTCAAAATGTACTGCTTCTCAGAAAAGTTTGTCAGATATAGCAGGCTTAAAGGCTGAAGATTGGTGTGCAATCATTGCAGAGGAACACTGGGTAACTGTACAGGCAGCCAAGTGTTCCTGTCATTTCTCACATTTTTTTGGCAAGTTACTAGCTTGCATTTCCTGCTTTCTTGGGTAATATTTCCTTTTTGAGTCTGTGATGGAGTTGAAGATGTTATGTTTGTACTTATAATTTTAATTGTTATCAGATTCAGAAAAGAAATTCAATAAAGAAATGTTAAATGTATAAGGTTGAGACATAAAAAGGCAGTTTTTGCAATGCAAGTTAAATTAGAAAATGAATTAGTTTCAACCATTTAGACTTACCAAAAACAGTATTGATAATAGAGCATTTTCTCTGAATTTGTCAAATGTTTATGGACTAGTCATTGTTGATGTAATTATTTCAAGTCTATATTATATATAGTTATTGTATCTGTTGTATATGTTTTTTCTTGTTTTAGTTAAAACCTTCTATTTTAATTTCGACAAAAATGAGAAATTTACTATTTTGTTTGTGATTTAACATATAAAGCTTGTCTGAAGATCAGAGGAGGAATCTATCTACCAGTTAAGCATAGAGCCCAGACAGTGGTGGAAAACAGCATTGATCTCAGCACTTGGAATCTTGTGCCGTGGATGCCAGTACTTGGCAGGCACACACAATTAATACCAGCACTAAGGAGGTGGAGAAAGGAAGTGATATAGCTGGGCAGAGAGAGGAATGTAAGCAAAAGGAGACAGGAGCTCAGCCCCTTGTTCTGGGGATTCAGTAGAGGTAAGAAATCTCTAGTGACTTAGTCCTTTATTTCTCTGATCTTTCAACATTTACCCTAATATCTGACTCCAGGTTTTTGTTAATACAACCACTTAAAATTCACACCAAAATAATGGGTGATGACTAATCTTTGTAGTAAACTTGACTACATCTTCATTGATTAAAATATAGCCTGCTGTACATTTCTTTAAGAAATTGTTTGAACAGATTACATGAAGCAAAAGACACAATAAATGTGGGTGATTCCTTCTGGTAGCATTCTAGGTAAAAGGGCATAGGAGGAGAGTTTGCTTTTTCAGTGATTGATCTCACTCTAACTAAAAAGTCATCTTTCCTCTTGCATAGAAAGAGGTTTTAATCCCTGGCAAGAATCAAACTCTTTTCAAAAGTGTCTAATGGTTTCTATTGTTTATAGTAATTTTTGAGTTTTAATTTTTTCATATTCTTGTCACCATAACTCAGTAATACTCTTATATTCCAGCCACACTATTGACTTGGTAACAATAGTTACAATTAGTACTTCTTATATACATAATGGAATTGAACACCTAGTCATATATTTTATTTTATTTCCTGATTGTAGTAAAGTGAATTCATCCCAAGATTAGAGAAATTGTTGAAACTTAGATTTTATGTGTATGAGTATTTTTCCCTGCATATTTGTCTCTATATCACATGCACTCAGTGTCTTATAGGTCAATAAACTGGAAGATGACATTTCATCCCATATAACTGGTGTTACACACAGTTGTAAGTAACCATGTGGATTGTGAGAATTGAGCCTAAGTACTCTCAAATAGCAGCCAGTTCTCTTAACCTGTGAGTAATGTCCTCAGCCCCAGTCTATCAGTTTGAAATTTGTATATCTCAGGATATTTTATAAAAATATGTTTCCTATAGTCTAAACAATTATTCAATTTTATCTTGAAAATTTGCTATTAAAAAACTGATTATTGAATTATTACATTATTCAAATTCTGTATTTCTTTCATCTCTTTTCCATGTTTACTCACATTTTGCTTAAAAGAAAGGAAATATAAGTAATTAAAAGTGAATCATTGAATATTTTTCCTCTAGGTTAGAAAAAAATAACATTTAATATTCCTAATCAAAATCACATATATATCACTTTTTCATAAAATGTTGTATATCATATTAAGGGGAATTACATCAATTCATCGGTTTCTGGATGAAAGTTTTATGACAATTAAAATAATCATCAATCTACTTACAGAGGAAGGGAGTTCACATGCCCTTTCCACTATTCCTTAGCATCTTAGTTGGGGTCATGCTTGTGTATTCCTGGAAAATTCCCTAGTGACAGGTTTCATGCTAGACCCATAATGGCTCCCTCAATCAAGTTATCTCTTTCCTTTATCTCCCTCTTTGTTCTTCCCCCAACTCAAAATTCTGTATCCCTCATGTTTTCATCCCCCTTCCCTTTTCTCCCTGCCAAATGCTCCCAATTCTCTCAGGAGAACTTGTCTATTTCCTCTTCCCATAAGGATCCATGTATATGTATATCTTTCTTAGTGTTCTCTTTTTTACTTACCTCTCTGAGAACATGTAACATAGGCTGGTTATCCTTTGTTTTATGTCTAGTATCCACTTATGAGTAAGTATATATTGTGTTTGTGTTTCTGGGTATGGGTTATCTCACTCAGGATTTTTTTTTTTTAGTTTCATCCATTGGCTTAAAAAATTCAAGATGTCATCATTTTTTTTTGCCACCGAATAGAACTCCATTGTGTAAATGTACATATTATTTTTATCCATTCTTCATTTGAGAAATATCAAGGTCGTTTCCAGGTTCTAGCTATTATAAATAATGCTGTCATAGACAAAGTTTAGCAAAATTCCTTGTGGTATGAGTATGCATCCTTTGATATATATATATATATATATATATATATATATATATATGAATTGTATTGCTGGATCTTGATCCCCAAATTTCTGAGAAAATGCATACTGATTTCCAATGTACATGTATAAATTTGCACTCCCACCAGCAATGGAGGAAGGTTTCCCTTACTCTGCATCCTCCTTGGCATAAGCTATCATCAGTGTCTTTGTTCCTAGCCATGCTGACTGGTGAAAATTGGCATCTAAGAGTTATTTTGATTTTCTTCTCCTTGATGACTAAGGAGGTTGAGAAATTCCTTAAATGTCTTTTGGCCACGTGACATTCTTCTGCAGAGAATTGTGTTTATATCTGTGTGACATTTTAACTGGATTATTTTTTTTTATTTTGATCTCTAATTTCTTGAGTTCTTTATACAGTTTGGAGATCAGTCCTTTGTCCAATTCGGAGTCGGCAAAGATTTTTTTTTTCCCATTCTCTCAGCTGCCATTTTGTCTTATTGACTCTGTTCTTTGCCTTATGGAAATTTTCAGTTATAGGAACTCCTATTTTTAAATTGTTGCTTTCAGTGTCTGTGCTACTGGTATTATATTTAGAAAGTGGTCTCCTATGCCAGTGCGTTCAAAGATACTTTCCGGTGTCTCATCTAAGAGGTTCAGTTGTGCTGTATTTATATTGATCAATTTAAACATGAATTTTGTGCATGGGGATTGAAATGGATCAATTTGCAATGTTTTACATGCCAACATCCAGTTTTGCCAGTGTCATTTATTAAAGATCTTTCTGTTTCAAATTATATTATTTTAGATTCTTTGTAAAAAATCAGGTGTTTATATGGATTGATATCAGGCTTGACAACTGAATCCCATGGGTCCCTCTGTCTGTATTTACACCAATATTAAGCTGTTTATCTTCATTACTATAGCTCTATAGTAGAGCTTAAGCCAGGGTTGGTGAGGCCTGCCACGCAGCATGGGCTGGAACCAAGAATCTCGGTGGAGGGTGTCCAGGTCGAATGAATACACAGAGCACGAGGTTGAGGTGGAACAGCTTCTGCTTTATTGAGGAGGAAATTTGTTTTTTTTTTTCTCTTTTCTCAATAAAAAAAAAAGTTAAAAAAAACAATACATTGTTTGTATACAAATACCTAATATTAACACAAATGATTTTAATTAAAAATGTAATCAGACAAATATTTTCGACTATTTCTTCTCTTGATTAGATATATCTGCTGTTTTCAGACAACTAGTCATGACCAGGAAACTAAAAAATTCCATAAACCGTTAGAGGCAATTTTGAGAATTTCAATTTTAATCACTGACAATTTCTAAATGATTTGATTGGGAGGTTTTAAGTCTTGTTATATACCTAAGAGAAATAACTGGAAAAACATGCTACATTTTCAAAATAATTTCTTGCATTAACTAATTTACCCTGGTAGAATACTGTTTACAGATCTAGATCAGAACAAATCATGCAGCGATAAGTAGAGTAACTCCTTCAAAATTATTACTTTAAAATATTTAATATTTCATAAGATTTGTTCTGTATTCATTTTTGATAGACTAATAGGTATTATTATAATATATAAAATCTTTTTCATAATACTTTAACATATTTCTATGCAGTAATTAAATGTAAAATACTAAATGAATGTAAAGAATATTTAGAATAAAACTAAAAATAGATATATCATGTGACATAAAATTAGTTGATAATAGAATATTGTTTACAGACATATATATTCCTAAATTACATGTAAAATCTCAATATGTATATGTAAAGTCTGCGAAACCAGATTACTTGTAGATCACTGTTGGTTGAAATAATACTGGAAATCTCATAAAGTTTTGTATAAAACTTGTTATCTGAAACTGTCACATAATAGAACAGTATCTTCCAGAAAGAAACAAAAAGAAAAGAAAAAGGAAAATGTTTAAATACTTAGACATAGGGTTCCAATTCCAAGGAATTGAACATTTGCCTCTGTTTTAATTTTTCCATTCAAAACTTTACACTTCCTCCCCTCCTCCCAATCCTCTCCAGCTCCCCCACTCACCCTCCTCCACCCCCCTCCCTGCTTGAGAGATGGCAGGGAACCCTGCCCTGTGGGAAGTCCAAGGCCCTCCCTCCTACTTCCAGGCCTAGGAAGCCGTGCATCCATATAGACTAGGGTCCCCAAAAGACATAACATGCTGTAAAAACAAGTCTCAGTGCCTTTATCAATGGCTTCTCAGTCAGCCCCCATTGTCAGCAACAGAGAGTCCGGTTTTATCACATGCTCATTCAGACCCAGTTCAGCTGGATTTGGTGAGCTCCCATTAGAACAGGCACACTGCCTCAGTTGGTGCATCAACCCCTCATGGTCCTGACTTCCTTGATCGTCTTTTCCCTACTTCTGCCCTTCAACTGGACCTTGGGTGCTCAGTCTGTTGCGCTGATGAGGGTCTCTGTCTCTCTCTCCATCTGTGATGAAGATTCTATGGTGATATTCGAGATAATCATCAGTGTGATAGTGGAGCAAGGCCAATTCAGGTACCCTCTCCTCTACTGCCCAGGGACATCCCTGTGCCTCTAGAGGCAAGTCTCTTGCCAACCCTAAAATGGCTCCCTTAATGAAGATATCTTCTTCGCTGCTCCTATATCCGCCCTTCCTCCATCTCTACCCTCCCGCTTCCCCAAGATCTCCCCAGACTTTCACTTTTCCCTTCCC
The DNA here is from genome assembly GCF_018167655.1 of Microtus oregoni. Classification (NCBI taxonomy): domain Eukaryota; kingdom Metazoa; phylum Chordata; class Mammalia; order Rodentia; family Cricetidae; genus Microtus; species Microtus oregoni. The sequence goes on along the minus strand of NW_024543955.1, from coordinate 690,748 downwards.
TCTCCCCCTCTTCCCTTCCCCTAACTTCACGTCCACCCCTACCTCCAACCCCATGACCCTAACTTTTGCCCAGTAATCTTGTGTGCTTCCAATTTCCAGGAGGATCTATAAATGTTTTTCTTTGGGTTCACCTTGTTATTTGGCTTCTCTGGGCTTAATGTCCTTGGTTTATGGCTAGTGTCCACTAATGAGTGAGTACATACCATATTCATCTTTTTGGGTCTGGGTTATCTCACTCAGGATAGTGCTTTCCATCCATTTGCATGAAAATTTAAGATGTCATTGTTTTTTACCACTGAGTAGTACTCCGAAAAGAGGCAATTGAAACCCTATCTCAAGTAAAACAAAGCATGAGATGGGTTGAATATATAGGACTAGAAGGACAAAGAAGAAGGTTAAAGCCATATATGGCTAACATCACAGTGAATTTATGGGGTCATGACCTGCTGCAGCAAAGGAATACTCAGATTAATATTCCTGCATAAACTTAAGTTTCTGCAAAGGATATTATAAGGTACTATTAAAAAAAGATCACCAGCCATTCTGGCTGTATAAAAACACAAAGCAACTAGCAAAATTTCAGAGGTACCAATAGCCTTACCTTTAAAGTGGTTAACTGAGAAACCAGTGTTTGTTAAACAATGGCCTTTTACCGGAGAGAAAATGCAGACTTTCGAACAACTGGTACAGGAGCAACTACATGCTCACCGTATTAAAGAATCAACCAGCCCTTGGAATTGTCCTGTATTTGTTGTTTAAAAGAAGTCTGGAAAATGAAGAATGATGACATATCTAGGAGATGTCAAGAAGGTAATTCAACCTATGGGCCCTCCACAATCTGGAATTTCTTTGCCTTCCCTGGAGCATAAAGGATAACCTCTTATAGTTATTGATTTAAAAGATTGTTTCTTTACTATACCTTAACAAGAAAAGGACAGAGAAAAATTTGCCTTCACAATTCTCAGCATACTAGGAGATGACAATGCACTATCTTCTCAAAGGGAATGCTCAATAGCCCCACCCGGTGCCACGTGGGTGCACTCTAATGGGGGAGGGGTAACAACAGGTAAGGTACAGGTATGCAGAGATGAAAGGAGAGGGGGGAAGAAGAGAGAGAGAGGGAGAGGGCTCGTGGAGACCCCCGCATTTAACTGGGAATGCAAGGGCATCTGGGAAAAGTGTCCTGCGCCTGCGCGCGCTGGTATCCATAGTCCAGGGGGATGTTGGGAGCTGTAGTTCCCAAAAGGAACAACAATATATCTCTAAGAAATGAAACTTATTATAATATAAAACATATTACAGTTATACCAAATAATCCTACAGGTCAAGCAGTTATAGAAATATCAAATTGAACTATAAAAGATATGTTAAACAAACAGAAACAGATAGAAAATACCTTCAGAAATAGATTACATAATACTTTATTAAACTTGAATTTAATTAACACTAATGAGAAAGGAACAATGGCAAAGTTTCTGAATTAAATCAGATGGTATATTTCAAGAATATGTTGATCTCACAATGAAAACCAGGGGTTGTACGATGTTAGGGAAGGGGTTTCACTCTTGTTTCCACAGGAGAAGAAAAGATATGGATACCATTAAAATTGATAAAGGTTGAGTTTGAAAGAGAGAAATCTCTTTTTTAATTTTAATGATTTTTATTGAAGTCTACATTTTTTTCTGCTTCCCTCCCTGTCTCTCCCCTCCCCTCCAGCCCTATCCCTAGGTCCCTGTGCTCCCAATTTACTCAGGAGATCTTGTCTTTTTCTACTTCCCGTGTAGATTAGATCTATGTATGTCTCTCTTCAGGTCCTCATTTTTGTCTAGGTTCTCTGGGATTGTAAATTATAGAGAAAAAGAGAAATCTCTTAAGAGAGAAAAATGACAGCTCATCCACAGAGGAGACAATCATACAGGTGATAAAAAAACCTCATAAGGGTTGGAGCAGGGTTCTGTTCTTATCTTTGCAGGAAAATACCCATCTTCAAAAAGTCAAGAGACCTTGGACATTTAGATGCCTAAAGAAGAAAAGATAGTTATCCAGAAAGGAAAGAATCACCAAGCATAGAGAAATCTGGCTTATGATGATGGATCATCTGCAAGCTAAAAATTCATCATCTGAACATGTATATATCTGTACTGGTTTGAACAAAGGCTATCCTTCTCTAAATTACAGTGTGTTGTTTTTTTAATTAATTAATTAATCAATTAATTAATTAATTTTACCAAGCATGTCAAATGAAAAATTCAGAATTTCTGTTTCATATCAGGAGCCATCTTTTATGGGACAGAAAGAAGAAAGAATATAGGAAAACTTTTACTTCTCTTCATACCTATTTTTGTCTCTATCACACCATTCATTGAGTGTATATCTATATGAATAGCGTTTAAGTTTTCCACAATGAACAATAAATTTTCCAGCAGTAAGTTTTGAAGTTTCCAGTAAGAATATTGGGTCCCACAATAACAATTTCACCTGGCTGATATGACATTATTATACTGATAGCACTACTTTAAGATCCATTTTGGGTACCAGCTGCTCAAAATGATTGCAACTTGGTTAGCTGAAATCGTGCACATTCTTACAATGTTCTGACCAGACCTTCAGATAAGAATTTCAGAAAAAAACCCTACCAAATATTCAGAGACTATTTATAATTATACCAGACAGCAATCTTGAAACTTCAACATCATTTTAGTTTTTCATGAGCTCATAGAAATAATATTGTCCCCACAACAGCTGGAAGTAATCCTAGAAGACAATATCCCCTCTCCCAACATAGTTTGTCCTCATGGAGGTACATCAATTAGGGGTTGATTATAATTGGTATAGGGTTGGTGTTGGGATAAAAATAATGTAGGCTCAGGGATCTTCTTTGCAAAAAGAGGGAAATTGGATGGGATAATAGGTATATTAGTGTGAGGTTACTCGCACTTATAATAATAGTAAAAGAATGAATACTTGTGAGCTATTATTTGTATACAATTTATATTGGTATAGATTATTATATATTGATACAAATTCAAATTATGTTTGCTATATTGAATATGCTCCTATTTCTGTTTATAATAGTTGTGCACTATGCAAAATTATTTTGTCATATTGAATGCATACAAATTTTTACCTCTGCTTAAGACATTTTTTATATTGATACAATTTTAAGATATATTTATCATATTGCACTATACATTTCTACCTCTGATCAAGATACTGGTACATTGTTTACATTTTGAGATTATTGTCCTCATTTGCTGCACAGTTGTTTAAAGAGTTTTAATATTCTAATATGAGGTCTTATTCTTTAAGCTATATAGGTACTAAAAATTATGAGTCAATAGTCATACATGCTTGTCAAACTTACAGTTAGACTATCCAGGTTCTTTAGATACATTGAGATTGTAGTCCACAATAGGTGATCCTCAACCACTTCAAAGAACTGTGGAATATGACATTTAAATAACTTAGTATTCTGTTGACATTAGACACGATTGCTTCTGGCAATACCCATCTATTTCCGAGAGAATGTCGGACACCAAAGTCACTCCACTTGGAACTTGTTTTCTTCTTGGAAAAACTGGCCTTTGGGCAAAGAACTGCCCATGCTTTGACCACTAACAAAATGCAATGTGTCTGGACAGAACAAGCAAAATACAACAACAACAACAAAAACCCTGCCAAATATTGCCAAGACAGAGTAAGACAGTTTTGAAAATTTTCCTGCTACTGAAAATTGTCAGTGAGTTTCTCTAGGCCTTAGCCAAGGTAGGTTGCTCCAACATTACTAATGAGAATTTGGGTAATTCCCAGGTAGCCAGTTGTTTCTGTCATTTATTGCACATTTTGGAAGATCCTTGATTGCACTTCCTCTTTTTCTGTGTGTTTATCTTTTTTGTTTGTTTTGTTTTGTTTTTATTCATTTATTTATTAAAAAATTCCACCTCCTCCCATCCTCCCATTTCCCTCCCACTCCCCATACTCCCCCTCCCCCTCCCTATCCAGTCCTAGGAGCAGTCAGGGTTTCCTGCCCTGTGGGAAGTCTAATGTCCTCCGCCCTCCATCCAGGTATAGGAAAGGTGAGCATCAAAAGAGACTAGGTTCCCAAAGGCCAGTCCATGCAGTAGAATCAAAACTCAGTACCATTGTCCTTGTCTTCTCAGTCAGCCCTCATTGTCAGACACATTCGGAGAGTCCGGTTTGATCACATGCTCCATCAGTCCCAGTTCAGCTGGCCTTGGTGAGCTCCCATTAGATCAGCCCCACCATCTCAGTGGGTGGACGCACCCCTTGTGGTCCTGACTTCCTTGCTCATATTCTCCCTCCTTCTGCTCCTCATTTGGACCTTGGGAGCTTAGTCCAGTGCTCCAATGTGGGTCTTTGTCTCTATCTCCTCCATCGTCGTATGAAGGTTCTATGGTGATATGCAAGATACTAATCAGTGTGCCTATAGGATAAGGCTAGTACAAGCACCCTCTCCTCTGCTGCCCACGGAACTAGTTAGGGAAATCGCTTTAGCCACCTGGGAACCCCTCTAGAGCCAAGATTCTAGCCATCCCTAAAATGGCTCCCTTGGTTAGGACACCTTCTTCCCTGCTCCCATATCAACCTCAAATATCCCATTCCCCAAGATCTCCCAAATCCTCTAATGATCTCCCAAATCCTCTACTTCTCCCTTCTCACACCCCATCTCCCCTTCCCCCAATCCACGCCCAGCCCTCTGCTCCCATCTTTTGCCTGGTGATCTTGTCAACTTCCAATAACCAGGAGAATATGTTTTTCTTTGGTTCGCCTTCTTTTTTTTTATTTTTTTATTTTTTATTTTTTTATTTTTTTTATTTTTCGAGACAGGGTTTCTCCGTAGCTTTTGGTTCCTGTCCTGGAACTAGCTCTTGTAGACCAGGCTGGCCTCGAACTCACAGAGATCCGCCTGCCTCTGCCTCCCGAGTGCTGGGATTAAAGGCGTGCGCCACCACCGCCCAGCTTATTTAGCTTCTCTAGGATCACGATTTATAGGCTCAAGGTCCTTTGTTTATGGTTAGAATCCACTTATGCGTGAGTACACACCATATTCCTCTTTTTGGGTCTGAATTATTTCACTCAGTAAAGTGTTTTCTATTTCCATCCATTTGCATGCAAAGTTCAAGTTGTCTTATTTTTTTTTTCCTACTTAGTAGAACTCTAAAGTGTATACGTGCCACACCGTCTTTATCCATTCTTCTATCGAGTGGCTCCTAGGTTGTTTCCAGGTTCTGGCTATTACAAATAGTGCTGCTATGAATGTAGTTGAACAAATGCTTTTGTAGTATGATTGGGCATCTCTTGGGAAATTCCAAGAGTTTAATTGCTGGAGCCTGAGGTATGTTGACTCCCAGTTTCCTGAAAAACCGCCACACTGATTTCCAAAGTGATTGCACAAGTTTGCATTCCCACCAACAATGGATGAGTGTTCCCCATACCCCACAACTTCTCTAGCATAAGCTATCATTGGTATTTTGATTTTAGCCATTCTGACAAGTATAAGATTGTATCTCAAAGTTGTTTTGATTTTCATTTCCATGATCGCTAAGGAGGTTGAGCATGACCTTAAGTGTCTTTTGGCCATTTGAATTTCTTCTGTTGAGAATTCTCTGTTCAGTTCAGTACCCATTTTTAACTGGGTTAAATAGAGTTTTAATGTGTAGTTTCTTGAGTTCTTTATATATTTTGGAGATCAGACCTTTGTCTGTTGTGGGGTTGGTGAAGATCTTCTCCCATTGAGTAGGTTGCCTTTTTGTCTTAATGACGGTGTCCCTTGCATTACAGAAAATTCTCAGTTTCAGGAGGTCCCATTTATTCATTCTTCCTCTTATTGTCTGTGCTACTGGGGTTATATGCAGGAATTGGTCTCCTGTGCTTACGTGTTCCAGACTACTTCCCACTTTCTCTTCTATAAGGTTCAGCGTGGTCAGATTTATACTGAGGTTTTTAATCCATTTGGATTTGAGTTTTGTGCATGGTGATAGATATGAATCTATTTTCATTTTTCTACATGGTGAAATCCAGTTATGCCAGCACCATTTTTTAAAGATGTTTTCTTTCTTCCATTGTATAACTTTAGCTCCTTTGTCAAAAATCAGGTGTTCATAGTTTTGTGGGTTAATATCCATGTCTTCTATTGGATTCCATTGGTCAACATCTCTGTTTTTATGCTAATACCAAGCTTTTTTCATTACTGTAGCTCTGTGATAAAGTTTGAAGTCAGCGATGGTAATGACTTCGGAAGTACTTTTATTGTATAGGATTGTTTTGGCTATTCTGGATTTTTTGTTTTTTCTATATAAAGTTGATTATTGTTTTTTCAAGATCTGTGAATAATTTTGGTGGGATTTTGATGGGGATTCTATTGAATCTATACATCGCTTTTGGTAGAATTGCCATTTTTACTATGTCGATCCTCCCAATCCAAGAGCAAGGGAGATCCTTCCATTTTCTGGTATCCTCTTCAATTTCTTTCTTCAAAGATTTAAAGTTCTTGTCAAATAGAACTTTCACATCATTGGCTAGCGTTACCCCAAGATAATTTATGCTATTTGTGGCTATTGTGAAAGGTGATGCTTCTCTGATTTCCCTCTCTGCTTCTTTATCCTTTGTGTATAGGAGGAACTGATATTTTGGAGTTGCTCTTGTTACCTGCCACATTACTAAAGGTGTTTATCAGCTGTAGGAGTTCTTTGGTAAAGTTTTTGGGGTCACTTATGTACACTATCATATCATCTGCAAATAATGAAAGTTTGACTTCTTCCTTTCTAATTCGTATCCCCCTGATCTCGTTATGTTGTCTTATTGCTATTGCTAGAACTTCAAGCACTATATTGAAGAGGTATGGAGAGAGTGGACAGCCTTGTCTTGTTCCTGATTTTAGTTGAATGGCTTTGAGTTTCTCTCCATTTAATTTGATGTTAGCTGTTGGCTTGCTGTATATAGCTGTTATTATATTTTATTACGAACCTTGTATCCCTAATCTCTCCAAGACCTTTATCATAAAGGGGTGTTGAATTTTGCCAAATGATTGTTCAGCATCTTATGAAATGATGATATGTTTTTTTTTTACTTTCAGTTTATTTATATGACGGATTACATTGATAGATTTGCATATGATGAACCAGCTATGCATCTCTGGGGTGAAGCCTACTTGATTATAATGGATAATTTTTAATGTGTTCTTCGATTTAGTTTGCCAGTATTTTATTGAGAATTTTTGTGTCGATGTTCATGAGTGAGACTAGCCTGTAATTCTCATTCTTGTTTGAGTCTTTCTGTGATTTTGGTATAAGGGTAACTGTAGCTTCATAAAAGGAGTTCGGCAATGACTCTTCTGTTTCTATTTTGTGAAATACATTAAGGATTATAGGTATTAACCTTTCTTGGAAGTTCTGGTAGAATTCTGCATTGAAACCATCGGGTTCTGGGCCTTTTTTTGGTAGGGAGGTTTTTGATAATAGCTTCTAATTCTTCATGACTTACAGGTCTATTTAAATTGTTTACCTGGTCTTGATTTAATTTGCTTTATGATACTTATCTTAAAAAATGTCCATTTCTTTTACATTTTCGAATTTTGTGGCATACAGGCTTTTGTAGTAAGATCTAATGATTCTCTGAATTTCCTCTGTGTCTGTGCTTATGTCCCCCTTTTCATTTCTGATCTCATTAATTTGCGTGTTCTTCCTCTGCCATTTGATTAGTTTGGATAGGGGTTTGCCAATCTTGTTGATTTTCTCCAAGAACCTGCTTTTTGTTTTATTGATTCCTTGGATTGTTTTCTGTGTTTCTATTTTGTTTATTTCAGCCCTCAGTTTAATCATTTCCAGTCTTCTACCCCTCTTTGATGAGTCTGCTTCTTTTTTCTAGAGCTTTGAGATGTGCTGGTATGTCTCTAGTGTGAGCTTTCTCCATTTTCTTTATGTGGGCTCTTTGTGCTATGAAGTTTCCTCTTAGCATTGCTTTCATAATATCTCATAGGTTTGAGTATGTTGGGCCTTTATTTTCATTAAATTCAAGGAAGACTTTAATTTCTTTATTTCTTCCTTGACCCAGGTGTGGTTCAGTAGTTTTCTCTTCAGTTTCCATGAGTTTTTATGCTTTCTGGGGGTAGAATTGTTGTTGAATTCTAACTTTATTCCATGGTGATCTGATAGTACACAGGTGGTTACTACAATTTATTTGTATCTATGGATGTTTGCTTTGTTACCAATTATGTGATCATTTTTTAAGAAGGTTCCATGAGATGCTGAGAAGAAGGTATATTCTTTTCTGTTTGGGTGTAATGTTCTATAGATATCTGTTAAGTCTATTTGGTTCATTACATCTGTTAGTTCTCTTATTTTGCTGTTAAGTTTTTGTCTGGTTGACCTGTCCATCGGTGAGAGTGGAGTGTTGAGATCTCCTACTATTAGAGTGTGGGGTTTGATGTATGCTATGAGTTCTAGTAATGTTTCTTTTACATATGTGTGTGCTTTTATATTAGGGGCATAGGTATTCAGGACTGAGACTTTCTCCAGATGAATTGTTCCTGTTATGAGAATAAAGTGTTTATCTCCATCTCTTCTGATTGATTTTAGTTTGAAGTCAATTTTATTAGATATTAGGATAGCCACACCCACTTGTTTCTTTAGACCATTTAATTGGAAAGACTTTCCCCAACATTTACTCTGAGTTAATGTCTGTCTTTGAGTTTGAGGTGTGTTTCTTGTAAACAGCAGAATGTTGGATCCTGTTTTCATATCCATTCTCTTAACCTGTGCCTTTTTATAGGTGAATTGAATCCATTGATATTAAGTATTATTAATGACCAGTGGTTGCTAATTCCAGTTATTTTTCCTTGTGTTTGTGTGTTTCCCTTCTTTGAGTTGTGCTGGTGGAGGGTTGTTAGATGCTTGTGTTATTATGGGTATTGTTGGCTTCCTTGGTTTGTGGTTTTCCTTCTAGTATTTTCTGCAAGGCTGTATTTGTGGCTAAGTATTGTTTATATTTGTTTTTGTCTTGGAATATCTTGTTTTCTCCATCGATGGTGTATGCAAACTTTGCTGAATATAGTAGTCTGGGCTTGCATCCTGATATCTTAGTGTCTCCAGTACATATATCCAAGACCTTCTGGCTTTCATGGTTTCCATTGAGAAGTCAGGTGTAATTCTGATAGGTTTCTCTTTATACAGGTAATGGAAATGTTACTTGACCTTTTCCCCTTTCAGTTTTTAATATTCACTTTTTATTCTGTATGTTTTGTGTTTTGATTATTATATGGTAGGGGATCCTTTTTTTTTTTTTTTGATCTAGTCTATTTGATGTTCTGTATGCTTCTTGTACCTTCATAAGAATATCCTTCTTTAGGTTGGGAAAATTTTCTTCTATAATTTTGTTAAAAATATTTTCTGGGTCTTTGATCTGTAATTCTTCTCCTGCTTCTATCCCTATTATTCTTATCTTTGGTCTTTTCATGGTGTCCCAGATTTCCTGGATGTTTTGTGTTAAGAAATTGATGGATTTGCTGTTTTCTTTATTCAATGAGTTTATTTCCTCTATAGTATCTTAGGTGTCTGAGATTCTTTCTTCTGTCTCTTGTATTCTGTTGGTTATGCTTGTCTCTGTAGTTCCTGATCGATTACGCACATTTTCCATATCCAGCCTTCCCTCAGGTTGTGTTATCTTCATTACCTCCATTTCATTTTTAAAGTCTTGAACTGTTTCCATTATCTGTTTGATTGCTTTATCGTGTTTTTCTTGGGTATCTTTGAGAGATTTTTTCATTTCTTCTACCTTTTTGTTTTTCTTCTCCACTTCTTTACAGCAGTTTTTCACCTCCTGTTTAAGGTCCTCTATCATTTTCATAATGTTACATTTAAAATTGATTTCTTCTGGAATAGGGTGTTCAAGTCTTGTTGCGTGATCTCCGGCATCTGGTGTTGTCATGTTGCCTTTCAGGATGTTGGAGAAACTCTTTCATTGGCACCTGCCCATATCTTCCTTCAAAAGCAGCCAGGAGAGTCTTGGTGCCTTGGTCCAATCTATGCTGTGACTGACTCTGGGTGGATCTCCTCAGTCAGGAGCAGGAACTGTTCCTCTTTGGGTTGATAGCCTCAGTGCAGGAGTAGCCACTGATCCTGGGCCAAGGACCTTGCAGCCAAAAGGGCAGGCTTGGGGGTGTGTGTGTGCAGGGATGTGTGGAACAAAGAAGCCCCTGCAGCAGGAGTTGAAGGGGCCTAGTGCTCCTTTCCTGGACATTCTACCCTGCCCCAGGATGGCACCCACTCACCACTCTGAAAGGTTGTCCTTAACACAGGGACAGGACTCTTCCTCTTTTTTTAGGTATTATTATTTTCCTCTCATGTCTTTGATACAACTGAAGACTAGATAGTCATAGTTACTTTCCTCTCATGACTTAGCCAAGCCATTTTTAAAACAAGACTTAGACTTCTTAGGATAGGATAGCTATTGAAACATTCAGCATACACTTGATATCGTTTTGCTTGATATTGTCTATACTGAATGCACCTATATTTTTTGTACTTGATATTTGTTCTTATTGTGCATGGCTTTGTATTAGTCTTAGAATCCTCTTATTTAGACAAAAGGGGGAAGTGTTGTGGTAACTCCTTTAATCAATAGTCTATAAGATAATAGCCTACTTGGGCATGGTCTCTTATACTATAAATGCAAATGTAAAGTTTATGCACTCTCTCAGCTGCTGAATATGGTTTATTTTCCTACTCATGCTGAGGACTATGATCTGTGAGTCTATCCCTAAATAAAGAACTCTTTATTATATTCGATTCTGAGCTAGTGTGGGACTACTCTATCACTTCCATCTACATACCAGGCTCATAAGACCTCACAGAGACTGAACCAACAACCAGTGAGACTGCATGAAACTGACCTAGGTCCTCTGCATATATGTGAAGACAATTCTGTAGCTTGTTATACTTATGGGACTCCTACCAATGAGAGCAGTTGCTGTCCCTTGTGCTTTGGCTGGCTTTTGGGAACTTAGTCCTCATATTGAGTTGCTGGCCCAGACTTAATTCTGGGGAGGTGTTTACTGCAACTTGATCGGCCATGTTTTGTTGATACCCATGGGAAGCCTGTTCTTTCTAAACAGAAACAGAGAAGTGGACTGAGTCAGGGAACAGAGGAGCATGGAGGTGTAATGGGAGGAGAAGGAAGAGGAAGAAATTAGTGGGGATGTAAAATAAATAAAAATAATTTTAAATGGAAATAAAGAGAGAGAGAGAGAGAGAGAGAGAGAGAGAGAGAGAGAGAGAGAGGAGAGAGAAGGCTCTGCTGGACAGAAATGCCACTTTGACCACAAACACATTCTTCTCTATTTCATAGGACTATATTGTCCTAATTTTAGCCAAAACCATGCAAAACCACTCACTTGGGAATAACAATAATGGAGGAGCTGACCAGACATTGTAGAGCCAAATGAATTTTCACTTGGACAGAGACAGAGAGAGAACTATAGATTGAAAGCATTCAAATATAAGAATTAGGTAAATATATATGTTTGTAAATCCAGTGGAAACACAAACTGCTTTTTTACTTATTCTTACTAGTTAGTTCTTAAGGTTTGAACAAGATGAACAATATTAATATTTTTCCTCTGGTCTTTCTGATATTTTTCACATTTGGAATTTTTATCCTAAAGAGACACTTTTTGCATAATGTTTTTCTAAAGTTAAAATATAAATAAAATGTCATAATTTTTCAATTGTCATATTAAAAGTGTTACTTCTAAATTTTCCCTTCATAAATTTTCTTTTGTCAAAGAGTTTTTAATCATCTTTTTCAAATAAATAATGAGAAAAAACTTTATTTGCATAACTCTTGCTGTATAAATTTCCATTGATATCCTGCATTATTATATTCTGATCTCTCTGTCTCCCCCACAGCTTTCAACTATTTGCAATGGTGGATATAGAAAAATGTTACTTTTTATTTATCGGTGTTTAAATAAGTAACTGGTAGAGCTTTGAGAACTGGAGAGACCAACATGAATAATTCAGCCCTTACAATTTGTTGATCTTAATGAAATACAAAATGATTGCTAAGAGTAATTAGCAAGAGACAGTCTGACTAATAAAACCAAAAATAAGTCATATTTGTTTCATGAATCAGTAACAGTTAGTCACTGAAGATCATAATAAAACTATTAGGAAAACAGAGTGCCTTTTGTCAAGGAAATTATGCAGTATATGCATGCATCAGTGTGGGGTCATTTAAATGTTGAAAAATATGAATGAGAGAATGCTGTCTAAATTGTAGAGGAATGTAATACTTGATTTGTTAAACTGTCCAATATTGTAATTAGAGCCAATGTTTTACCATGCTGTATCTGCTGAAATAATTAACAAACTATTTTAAGGCATTATTCAAATTAAAATGTGAATTCCCATTAATGATTACTATATAGTTCCTTATAACATACACACTATATCTCATGGCTAAATATTTTGGAGGAAGGAATAGCTTTCGCTGTTCATAAAATATTGACCTGAGGAGAAAAATTTAAATAGATTCATTAAGGTCCTCCATATATCATTTAGATCTATCAAGGTCCTTAAAACATTACCAATGATCAAAGCTGTGATTTGCTGTGTGCTTTTTTCCAGTATCTAAAATTGCAATAAAGTAGAGTCTTTAATATAAAATAAAATAAGGATAATTATAAATTAACATACAAAAAATCCACACACTCACACTCATGCATATATAAAATATAAATGCCTAAAATAGTGCAGTGCCCAGACTTTATCAAAAAAACTTATATATTGGGAAATTTATTGAACCCAATGAAAAACATATAGGCATGCTCCTGAATATTAACCTTCATCAGGCGATGAAAGGAGATAGAGACAGAGACCTACATTGGAGCACCGGACAGAAATCTCAAGGTCCAAATCAGGAGCAGAAGGAGAGAGAGCACGAGCAAGGAACTCAGGACCGTGAGGGGTGCACCCACACACTGAGACAATGGGGATGTTCTTTCAGGAACTCAGAAAGACCAGCTAGCCTGGATCTGGAAAAGCCTGGGATTAAACCGGACTTGCTGAACACAGCGGATAATGAGGACTACTGAGAACTCAAGAACAATGGCAATGGGTTTCTGATCCTACTGCATGTACTGGCTTTGTGGGAGCCTAGGCAGTTTGGATGCTCACCTTCCTAGACCTGGATGGAGGTGGGTGGTCCTTGGACTTCCCACAGGTCAGGGAACCCTGATTGCTCTTTGGGCTGACGAGGGAGGGGGACTTGATTGTGGGAGGGGGAGGGAAATGGAAGGCAGTGGCGGGGAGGAGGCAGAAATCTTTAATAAATAAATGAATAAATAAATAACAAAAAAAGAAAATTATTGAAAATATACAATAGTGAAGGGTATGACCATAAGTGGGACATTTATATAACTCATTATAAGACACAGAAAATATAAATGAAGAAATGGCAAAAAGAAATTCAGGATGAGAGGATAGTGTGAGGTGCTGAAAATACTTCTGGACATGACATATACTATGTGCTAATGAAGTTACTGAAACTGCTTATGTGTACAAGACCTGCACAATATTGGTCTCATTATCATTTCATTATGGATATTGAAGAGGCGTTATAATGCATCCTTTTCTGAGAGAATATTATCAATTAGTGGGAGGGAGTGACATATTATAATGGTGATCACTGATAATGCTCCCCTTGCGCAAGCAATTTGGACAAGAAACTCTAATTTAACTCAGTGTATCCCATACAAAAAAAGACTTAAAAATAAGGGAGGACTCGTTAGGAAAAAAAATTCAGCTAGAGAAGGAAGTGAATGTCAAAAGAAAATGATAGGAATGCTGAAAATGACTAAAATGCTTTGCATACGTATGTGGATAAAGGCATGTCAAGACAGGGAAATGGAGTTTAATATTCTGAACTTATATAGTAGAAGAAAAAGCCAGTTCCTTCAAGTCTCCCATAAATTCTTGACTGATCTCTAAAACTTCACATTAGTAGACACAGAGATAAATATATATTCTCTCTCTTTAACACATGCTAAACTAATAAATGTAAAATATAAAAAATAAATAGCAGACATTGGTGACAAAAAGTGATATTTTTGTCTAAGTTTAAGAAGATTTGTGTGTGTATAACAAAACACTAAATAATTTTTCATTATATAAAATATTATAGAGTTGCTAAAAGTAAAGTTTAATGCAACTAAATAACAGTTAACAGAGGAAATATAAAGGAAAGATTCACTTTTATCATTACATATTTATACATTTGTGCATTTATTTAGTTGTAAGAATATAGAAATATTTTATTGCTCTGTTCTCCCTCTCTTCAGGAGATGTACATGGGAATATGATATATTTATATTCAAAATGAAAAATTCATGGCACAAAAGTTAATAGACTTACATAGTATGAGAAAATTGACAAATTAGTGAATTACATGTTGCCTGAAATATTTTCTTTATCAATAAACTAGAAAATATGTTGAAACTTTAACACTTTTATACAGAATCTATGACCACAATATTATTTAGGATACAATTAAATTAATGAAATTGGTAGCACTAAATTGATAATCATTTTGTAAAAAATAAACATTATAATATATTTGTTGATACATCTGATACTCATATAAAATGTAATTACATATTCACATCATGCCCCTAATGACTCCTTGTTTATCTGATCAATATATAACATATGGTCATTATGTAGCATAGTATCATATTTAAATAATGCATAATGAAAATGCTAAAAAGTAAAAATTGGCAATGTTAACAAAGTTAGGTCAATTGGAACATGATGTCCCTATAGGTACAGTATATGACACAAATATTTATGACAAAAAATCAGTATCTTACACTTTTAATGCCTTTCATGTTTTGATAGCCTTAAATAATTTAGATAGAATAATTTTTCAGTTCTTTCATAAAAGACAGAAAGTCTCAATTAAAAAGGAAATTAATTTAACAGCTTAATGAGACACTGACAAACAAAAATGACAGAAGTCATAAAATAATGAAGTTTTTATTTGCTTTGGAAACTAAAGTGTCTCATCAGTTAATACTGTGCTATAAAAGCCTATGATTAAAGAATAAAAATTTTATCACTTATCTCGCCTCCTTTAAAAATAAGAGCTAACATACTCTAAATGTTAACATGCAGAATAAATCTTTGTACTTTCTGTTATTAAATATAACTTGAAATACACTTTTATTTCCAAAGTGTAGAACAATCTATAAAATTTCTGAATAAAAAAACAATAAAACTGTAAATACCAAAGAAAGCATAGGCCTGTTCAAAAGGGAAAATTGTAATAAAGATAATATATAATTCTTAATGGTATGTTGCTAAAAATTAAGGAAATATATATAATTTCTAAAAACAAATGTAACGTTCTCAGTCTGAATAAAGTTATCTAAGTTTATATGATCTCATTAGATTTGAGTGCTTGATTTTGGTATACATGTAAATATGTATCTTAGTTACTTTTATATTTTTGTGATTAAACACCATGTCCAAGGCAATTTGTAGAAGGAATAATTTTGGGGCTTAGAGTTACAAAGGAATAGCATTGAATGACTATCATGGCAAAGATATTTTTGGAAAATTAAGGGTCAGAAAGCTAAGCTCTCCATTAGGAAGACAATATGGAGGAACTGAGGAAAAAGGAGAATGTTTTAGAAAAAAGTACCTTAAAATATGAAGGAAGAGTATATAGCAAACAGCAAACATTTCATTTCATAATTGAAGGAGTAAATTTTTAATACCCCCATCTATGACGATCTGTTATGTAGTTCCCTAGAGAAATACTAACATAAATAGAATGAAATGTGAATGTATTCATAATCTATAAAATATTTATACTGACTGTTTTTAGTAATTCTGTGTCTTATATACAGGTCTCATTGTATATTTAAAATGTGAATATATTTGTGTCAGTGTGACACCTGCATCCACATGTTTAAATATTTCTCAGAGTCCCAGATTTTTAAAAATTACCCCCAACAAAATCTTATTTTCATTTTAAGGCTATTTTGCATAGTATACTTGATTTTAAAACATGCAGATTTCCCCTCCATGAGAAGACAGCTAACATTAATTATGTATTTTAAATTTCATTGATCTTTTGTAAAATCTTTGGTACTTGCATTTTGTAATTATGGTTCAAAAGAAAAGCAGCAATTATCTTCAGAAATTTTATCATCTATTTACTACTATATAAAGTGAGTTTTAAATGACTAAGTAGAGATTTCCTTCATATTTAAACTATGACATGTCTTAATTCCCATTAGAATGTCCATTCTCTGAGAAATAGTGTTTGAAGAAACCTCCGTATTAAAACATAAGTAATGACAAATGCTGTTTTATTCCTGTTATTTTTAAATTGTCTCCACAGGATTTTCAAGTTAGAAAATTAAACAGGTGATTATCAGTCAGAAATCTCCAAAGTTCTTTCATGTTTTCTTATTGAGCTATAGATTTACTTTGATCAAAATAATAAATATTGTGCATTTGTTGAATATTATATGAATATATAAATATTTATAGATGTTTCTGAGGCACAATCCATCATTGTCTCCAACTCACAGTCATTGTTCTATTTAAACTTATGTTCTGGAATTATAAGTGTGAGAGATTACAGCTACTTCAACAAGGCCCAACTATTCCTTTCCAAGTACTGCTCTCTGAGGATTAGTCATTCAAATACATGAAGCTATGGGGTTTATGCATATTCCAGCTACCACACTTCCCATTGCTATATATTAAATATTAAAGACCACATAACCTTTACAGTTCTTGTATTTGGTCATATGCCCTGTATTTTTCTTTAAATATAATTGTGTAATTTTCTATAAATTGTGTTAATTCATACAAATCAAATAGTTTCCATTGCATACTTACTAAAATATATCATAGAACAATGCATCATTTATACAAGTTTTGAGCAATATCTAAAATGCCAAGGTTATCCATAAATGTCCTTTATGTAAATGGTACTTAATAAGACTGTTTACCTCCCTATGAAGTTTTAAAATTGCAATGTTTGAAGACTGTGGTAAATTAATATTTCCATAGAGCCCTCTACAGATCTGGATTTCAATATGTTTCAAGTTGAATGCTTCATAATATGTTATGATTTTAGTTTCCATTTCATTTCTTTTACCTTCAAGTACAAGCATGAATTTTGAAAATCTCCATCCATATCCCTGGGAATTGAATGACACAGAAAAAAACAATCAATATGTACACCCCTCAGGGAGCCCTGAGTCATTTGAATCACTAAACATCTTTCAAATATTTGAACGTTTATGGATGCACATGACTGCACAGTGATATTAGCCATAAATTCCATTACCCACTAAAATATTATGTAACATGAGCCATTTACTCAAGACAAGCCTATAATAGAACAAAGTATATTTGAAACCTGGCATTTGTCTGTTAAAGTTTAATGAGCAGAGAGTTGGCTTAGATATTTTAACCACTCTTTTTTAAATACTTACTTTTGAAGGTTTCTTGCTTTGTTAATGTGCTACCTATGTAATTTGTTTTTTTAACCAGAGTCATCTGAATAATTTGACTTCCTCTGAAAATTGAACATGTGCCATAATATCTTTAAAATAAATAATACAATATTTTAATTATCCAATATTGCTCTTTACACGAGTATATATGTTCTTAAACAAAATTGAATGAAGAGTTTAGAGATGTTCTCAATTAATACAAATGCAAGGAAAAAAGAATATATTTTATATTTCTAATTTGATGAATTCTTTAAATGAATATAAAACAAATTTTGCTTCAAAAATATAACTAATTATTACTGCTCTACCAACATCAAAAGGCACATTGAACCTCTTAAACGCTCATAATTTTGTACCTGTAACTGTGATGCATCTTGTAGATTAAAAATAAGTTGGTTTCCCAAGGGGATTTCCCCAGCTAGATCCGTAGGCAGCAGAGGAGAGGGTGCCTGAACTGACCTTCTCCCATAGCCATACTGATGGATATCTTGCATATAACCATAGAACCTTCATCTGGCGATGGATGGAGATAGAAACAGAGACACATATTGGAGCACTGGACTGAGAAGCCAATAATGATGACACCGGATTTTGATTCTACTGCACGTACTGACTTTTTGGGAGCCTAGTCTGTTTAGATGCACACCTTTCCTCAATGGAGGTGCGTGAGCTTGGACTTCCCACAGGGCAGGGCACCTTGACTTCTCTTAGGACTGGGGAGCTAGGGGGAGTTGGAGAAAGTGGGAGGTAAATGGGAGGATGGGAGAAGGTGGAAGTTTTATTAAATAAATAATGAAAATAGAAAAATTAAATTGGTTTCAGTATTTTCTTTAGAAAAACGGTTTACTTATGGAGAAGTACACACTAATTATTGGCTACAGAATAATGTACTTAATATTATCCTCATAATTTACTAAATGCTAAGGAAATAATACTGTAGAGATGAATTTGGGAAAACTATTAAAATGTAATATCAAAAATATAAGAGCATATATTTTATTCTGAAATTGACTAGAATTGTCTTAGAATAGTGTACAGGACTGTGATGCAGATTAGAAAGGTGGAATAAATCGAATTAAATACATGTAAGGGAAAGAAATTCTTTAATATATAGAAGACAAAATATGTGGGAGCTTGAATTTTTATCTAATGGAATTAGAGATTTTTTTTCATTAAGAAAGTGAAGAGCCTAGGCAGTTTGGATGCTCACCTTACTAGACCTGGATGGAGGCGGGTGGTCCTTGGACTTCCCACAGGTCAGGGAACCCTGATTGCTTTTCGGGCTGATGAGGAAGGGGGCCTTGATCGGGGGAGGGGGAGGGAAATGGGAGTTGGTGGTGGTGAGGAGGGAGAAATCTTTAATAAATAAATAAATAAAAAGAAATAAAAGAAAAAATGGAGATAAAAAAGAATTGTGAAGGACTACTTGAAGCTCTATAATACATAGTTTAAATGTATGTAACATTTAAGGTTTTAGTCAGTACACAATCTTTAAATAAAATATACTATAAGTAAAAAAAAAAAGAAGGTGAAGTACTACACACAGTTATGTTTAGGCATTTCAGGGAGACTAATGGTCTGTATCCAAAACTATCATCAAATAAAAGTTGATGCCTTAATTTACCCTTGTGGGATTTATAAAGATACGTATTTGGAAATGTTAATTGAGGCAGAAAATCTCTATCCCTTTCTTTGTCTCTTTCTCCAAATACATATCCATATGTATGTGTCTTCTCGGAGATTCTGTCTCTGTCTCTGTCTCTGTCTCTCTCTCTCTCCCATACACACAAATATACCCAATATAAATTTTGTCTCCATAAACTAAAGTAATATTCATGTTCATTAATTACATTAATTCTAAAACATTTAGTTTTGAATAAATTTTGAATTAAAGATCATTCATTAGTATATCTCAGAAAATTTTTACTCTATTCCAACAGTGTCTTATTTTAAAGCAACATTATATAAATAAGTATACATCTAGGTCCGGTACTTTGTGTCAGTGGACACTTTGAATGAATCATTGTAATCTTACTAAAAAATCATTCAAGATGCAGAGAAATTCAAATGACTACTTGAAATAAATAAGTAAAAGTCAAAATTTAATTACTTAAACAGCTAACTAAAGCTTGTTTTACTGAAATTAGTTTTAAGATTTTTTGTGTTTAAATTTTTAATGTTAAAATAATTTTTCCAATAATTAGAATTTTATAGAAAATATATTGCCTGTGATAATGTGTTCACTTATTTTGAAATTTAGTTTTATGCCATTGGGAATCTTAGCTTCATTATGAATGATATAGCTCTAAAATAATGAAAATATGGGTGTCAAGGATTATTTTTCTGTTCTTGACAGTACATTCACAGTTTATTTAATTTACAACTTACTAAAAATAATTTAGAGGAATGTAAATATTCTATATTTAACATTCTAATGGATTTATATTGTTAGGTTTTAGTACCTTCTCTCTCTGGTTTTCCTATAATAGGTAATTACCTGTCTGAATTTTTAATTTTCAAGGTTTTTTTTTCTTTCATAGGTCTTTATTTCCATACCCATATAAATAGAAAAGTTCATTACAGGTTTTCAGTGTCAAAACTAAAATTAAAGTGACCATTTTTCAATAACAGGTAAATATATACTAACAAAAACAATTACAACCAAACAGAAAAAAAAAACAGAAAATTGTCTGAAAAACAGTGTTTTAAGCATTCATGTTTGACAGTACAGATATGGTTCAGACAAGTGTGGATAACCATACATTTCCTTAGCTTATAACTTATATTTTATTCTCTCTCCCTCTGTCTCTCTCTCTCTCTCATTGTCTTTGTCCTGAGAACTCTAAGGGTATAATATATACCAAACATGTTCTCTGTCCCTGAGCAATACTTCCACTCACATAGAAAATTTTAAAAATCTAGGCCAAGTCAAAAAATTGAAGATCATTATTGAGAATATTTTCTAGTGTTCCCATAGAATATATATATATATATATATATATATATATATATATATATATATATATATACACACATACACATTTCTCAGCAGAAAATATTGACTGCCTACAAGATCAAGTAATAACTTTTCTCTAGAGTATTTTGCAAAAAGAGCTACATTCTAGACCAAATCTGGATACTTTCTCCAGCTCTTCCAGCAATATGACAGCATGAGAAGCAGATTTGTATAGTAGATATGCTTACAGATTTGCCATCATAAATACCAGGGTTTAACCCTAAACAGATAACTTACTAGATATTTTAAACAAATTACATATAGTCTCTAAAATGTATTTGCTCAACAGGAAATTAGAAAAATAATAGCAACCATTTCCTCAGGTTAGTTTTGGGAGGAATTTTAGTAATATTCATATAATACTTTGTTATATAGCAATTACTCTTAAATGAATACTACTTATAGTAAAAGTAGAAATGATAACATTAGTAACAAAATATAATAACTCTAAAACTGTAAGAAAATTAATTACTTACAATTTTGAATTTCTTTGCTTCTTTCATTTTTGAATGTATAGTTTTTGTATGACAAGGCTTATAATCCTAAGGGGGAATATTAGAGCAGTATACTTGCATCATAATTTTCATGTATAAAATTCTGTTTGAATATAATCATTTTATTAAAATGCCATCAGAATTAAAATATTTTCCTTATGATTTGATTGCCTGGTCACATTTCCATATTGGTTTATTTTATCTGTTTATTCAAAATTTGCCCTAACCCATAAAATTCCATGCTTTTGAACTGAGGGTAAGATTGGCATTTTTAACAGTTGCCAAAAAAAAAAAAACCTTAACAAATTTAAAACTCATGTAAGTGCACTGCTAGAAATACGATTGTCAGTAGGAAACTGTTTTATTCAGATACTTCTTCACTATGTGATTCTATAGACAAGCTTTAAGTTACTGTTAAAATAGAGTTTAAATAGGCAGTACATAAGATAAGAAAATGGAAGTACACTTTTGCATAAACTATTTGATGTCTCTTGCATTGATTTGAGGTCAGTAATGGGCATTGTTTTCAAAGATATTGGTCAAAAACTTTATTAAGTATAATTCCAAAGAATAAAAGTTCAGAATGGATTGGTTCAGTATCAGATTACAGAAAGCTTATGGAAGTCATCTATTATCTCTCTAATTACAGGAATGGTGGTTCTTCTAACATTAAATATAAAGATAGATGACATCAACATTGAGGACAAAGAATTCAGTAATTGTCACTTTACATCATTTCTGCTGACCAGTTAGTGGTCAAAAGGTTATAAGGAAAAGAAGAATCATTCAAAGATGCCCTAAGTCACAAACAATTTCCAAATTTAAAAAATAAAGAAAAGAGAGGAAAATACTCTTTAAAAACAGTGTAATTGATGAATGGCCTAATATTTAATAGAACTAACTCTCTTTTCAGAGGACTCATGTTTGATTGTCAGATTTCTCACAACTGACAAAAATGCAGTTCCAGGAGAACTGATGCTCTTTCCTGGCATTTATAGGCACCAGGCATACATATAGTATAAGAAAATATAACACTGCAAAACAATCATACACATAAAATAAAAATAGTGTAATTTTGGAAACTATTTGCACATAAGAATGGAAGCTAAGAATCAGAGTCACTACATCTATTATAATTTCCATTCACAGATATTCAGAATTTTAAAAGTTGTATATTTATCTTGTTAAGGTATTCAATTATTTCTACTTCAACAATATAAGTTAAACAAGCCTATTTTATAATATAAATCTTTCTGAGCTTTAACAGCATAATTTGTCAGGAGTCTAAAATAAAGCAAGTAAGTCAAACATAAAATTCAATTCTGAGACCAATTGGATGATGATAAAATCTGATCTCACACATTCTGTATGTCTAAGTTATCTTACAGACAGTGATCATCTTTCTTTGATTTTAAGTTGACGGGTTAATTTGGATTAGCATAGAGACCAAATCTATGACTTATAGATGGAGACATAAATATGCCCCTTCTAAATTTACTTTAATGAGTAGATTTGTGATATGTTTAGGATAGTTAAAAGTTTTGATAAGCTTCACTAAAGTCACTACTATCTGATTTGCCATTGCTAGAGTGTTAATCATTTATATGAGGTCACCACAGAGTGTGAAATCTTTCATATAAACCTGAAAACCTGTTGCTGGAAGATAGATAATTTGTTGTTGTTCACAGTACTTATTAATCTACTTGGCATCTCTTGTCTTTGGTGTCAATGGGTGCAAAAATTTGACTTCATAGAGCACATCAATACATCTTCATTTACACAGCTTCAGAGTTTCCCCAAGACTCTGAAGAGTTATTGAAATATCTTAGTTGGTATCATTCTGACATTTTTACTTAAAAGCCTTTAGGTAACACAGAATTTCCTGAGCAATGTTTATATAAAATTTATGGCAGAGTTAAGATTCTAATATAGGAAAGATAACAATGTACTACATAATAACATTTATCACTGTCACCTTAAATGCTGTCATTAACATACTGTAATATTTGAGACGAATGATATCCAGTTGAAAAAGAGAAAAATGCAAACATCTGGCATCACCTTGTACCACAAATTTACAAACCTAGTAAAATTTGTCATAAAGAGTTCTAGGAATAAGTCACTCTCTAGAAAATTACTATAACATTAATAAAATAGTGTTCTAATGAACACACTAAAAACATCATTCACTTAGATTTAAGTAGCATTGTTTAAAATGATAGTTTAACTGAGAGAAAACATAAACTTGTAACTTTTTAAGTGTTCCAGTTTCTTTTCTGTGCTTTACAGAAGACAGGTTGTAACTGTACCCATTGTAGCCTTTCATCCATGGCAAATTCCACAGTCAGCAACATCTTGGCTACAATTTAATAACTCCTCACTTGACTAGACAATATTTCTTTCTACTCCCAATCCATCTCTTAATCTAAAACTTGTTTATGTTCTCCAAATGTTGCTCAAAAATCAACTTATTTCAATCTCACATTTTGCCTCAAAACTAATCTAATTCAACTTTCCTATCAAATTGAGTATGCTCCCATATCTGACCTCTGTTGTTGGCTTGTGCTATCATAACTTAATGGAATTCTATTACTGAAGAATAATTTATTTAAGGTCTCTGTATGCCAATCAAAGAAATAAATAGTGCAGCAATTTCTATATAAGAAACAACTCCAAAATATACTGACTTGAAATAACTATAGTTAACGTATTATGTTTCTCAACATACATAATTTTGGAAATTAGAAATGAATCAATGGGACAGTTCTACGTTGAAATCAAATTTAGTTGCAGCATTTCACATGGTTGGAAAGAGATATAAGAATGAATGACTAAAACAACTGAAAAGTGAAAAGTAAACATACATTTTCATACAGATTCTGACCTGTTAACATTGTGGCAGCCCTTTCAGTGTGAGAACCTGAAGTTTGTCATCACTTAGAGTGACCTAAAGGACCTACAAGTGTGCACTTCTTCAGATTCAGACAAAAGTACTCAATACTTTCATGTCTTGGCTTTGGAATTGTTGGCATATTTTTTACTTTTTACTTTACTGTAATAAGAGGTAGCTAATTACAGTGGCCTGCTGATAATCACTACTAGGTTACAAAATAATGACAGTTTGATTATGTAGTGGAAAGTTTCTGGTAAAATGTTAAGGATGGCCTACATATTTCTAGACTCTTTAGAAAAGAAAATTGCCAAAATTAGTAGTTTGTTCTTTGTGACCGTAATTACAACAAGATTAAGCTATTACAATGAATATTTATTGGTACATAATGATATGATGGAACAGAATGATAGACTTCACTGAATACAACTTAAAAGCTTCATTTTCCTTTATTCTCAAGGCAGAACCCACAAATATATAAGCTGCAATTGATTTTAGCAATATTTAATATAGATTACATATGTCAAACTGAAAAAAATGAGGTTTTATGGACATCCTCAGAAATATTAATCCTTCATCTCATTGTTGGCAGATATAATAGTCAAGAAACATTCTTACATGAAATCTTTAACTGGCCTCATGCTTGTCTTCAGAATGTTAAAGGATATATATATATATATATATATATATATATATATATATATATATTCTTCTGATTATATACTTCTGAGGCCATATATTTGGACATTATTATGCTACAGAAAATTTAAAAATAACCATGTTCAGTACACTATTAACAATTTATTTTCACCATGACTTTTATTATATAGATAATGCATGTTTAGCAATATATGGAAAACTCAAATAATTTTATGAAAAACTCATGAATTAAATCACTTCTAATAACCTTTGCAGAGCCTATATACTTTTAGGTATTAGGAAATAACATTTAATGTCTAAGAAGTTTTAATTGTTATTGTGAAAATGAAAAATTAGCATTTTATTTATGATCCCAGAAGCTTTTGTCTTAAAATCTTATGGAAATCAATTATTGATTTTTGAGGAATATCTACAAATTATTCTCCTTTGGATCACTGAAGACATTGATAATTAATGTATAAATTAATGTGACAATAAATATTTCATCATCAGAAAAAAAAGTCATATAATTTATACATTTATGGATCATCAAATTTATTTTAAAATCTGTTTTGAAATTTTTCAGAAACCAAAATTTTAAAACATTTTTCTATTGATTTTTTGAGTGGTGTAGGGGGTCCTTCTGTCTATGTGTTGCTTTCATTGGTTAATAACGGAACTGCTTTGGGACTATAGCAGAGCTATAGCGGAACAGAGTAGGTGGGGAAAACTAAACAGAATGCTGGGAAGAAGAGAGAGAGAGAGACACCATGTATCCACCACCTGAGATAGACATGCTGGAATTTGCTGGTAGGCCACCTAGTAGTGACATACAGATCACTAGGAATGGGCTAAACTAAGATGTAAGTGTTAACAAATAAGAAATTAGAGCTAATGGGCCAAGCAGTCAATTAATAGAGTTTCTGTGTGGTTATTTTGGGGCTAAGCTGGCAGGGCAGACAGGAAGAACAAGTGGGCCCCCTCCTAAAATTGAGCCATACATTTTTCTCTGTGCCCCTCCCTTCCTCTGCCCTTGCTTTCAACCCTCTCCAATTTTCTCCAAGCTCCCAATTTTCTCAAGAGATCGTGTGTTTTCTACCTCTCATGGAGATTAGATACATGTATGTCTATTTTAGGGTACTCATTGTTTTCTAGTTTCTCTGGGATTGTGAATTGTAGGCTGGCTTTCTTTGACTTATGTCTAAAAGCCACTTATGATTAAGTACATATGATATTTGTCTTTCTGGGTCTGTGTTACATCACTCATATGATGTCTTCTAGATCCATCCATTTGCCTGCAAATTTCAAGATGTCATTATTTTTTTTTCTGTGTAGTATTTCATTGTGAAAATGTACCACATTTTCCTTATCCATTCTTTGGACAAGGGGAATTTAGGTTGTTTCTAGGTTCTGGCTATGACAAACAATGCTGCTATATACATAGTTGAGCACATGTCCTTGTGGTACATTTGAGCATCCTTTGGGTATATACTTAGAAGTGGTATTTCTTGGTCTTGAGAAAGGTTGTTTCCTAATTTTCTGAGAAATCACTATACTGATATCCAAAGGGGCTTACCAATTTCCTTCCCAACAGCAATGCAGGAGTGGTTCTTTAACCCCACATTCTCTCCAGCATAAGTTGTCATCAATGCTTTTGATATTGGTCATTCTTACAGGTGTAAGATGGAATCTTGGAGTTGTTTTGATTTGCATTTCTCTGATGACTAGGAATGTTAAACATTTTCTTAAGTGTCTTCCAGCCATTTCAGATTCTTCTGTTGAGAGTTCTCTGTTTAGATCTGTACTCCATTTTTTATAGACCTCTGTCTGATCTGGGCTTTATAAAGATCTTTCCCAAGTCCGTAGGCTGCCATTTTGTCTTGTCGACTATGTCCTTTGCTTTACAGAAGCTTTTCAGTTTCAGGAGGTCCTATTTATTAAATGTTTCTTTCAGTGTCTGTGCTACTGAGGTTATATTTAGAAGTGTTCTCCTGTGCCAATGCATTCAGGTGTACTTCCCACTTTCTCTGCTGTGAGAGTCAGTGTGGTTGGCTTTTGGTTGAGGTCTTTGATCCATTTGTACTTGAGTTTTGTGCATGGTGATAGATATGGGTCTATTTTCATTCTTCTACAGGTTGACATCCAGTTATGGCAGCACCATTTGTTAAATATGCTTTCTTTTTTCCTTTTTATATTTTTTGCTTCTTTGTTAAAAATTACTGTGTCCATAAGTGTGTAGATCAATATCTGGGTCTTTGATTTTGTTCCATTTGTCCTCCTGTCTGTTTTTATGCCAGTTCCAGGCTGTTTTCACTACTGTAGCTATGTAATAGAATTTGAAGTCAGGGATTGTGATACCTCCAGAATTTCCTTTATTATGCAGAATTGTTTTGGCTGTCCTGTTTTTTGCTTTTCCATATAAAGTTAAGTACTGTTATTTCAAGGTCCATGAAGAATTTGCTGGGATTTTGATGGGGATTGCATTGAATCTGTAGAATGTTTTCATTACAATTGCCATTTTTACTATGTTAATTCTACCTACCCAAGACCATGGGAGACATTTCCATTTTCTGGTCTTTTCTTCAATTTATTTCTTAAAAGATTTAACGTTGTCATCATATAGGTCTTTCCCTTGTTTAATCTGAGTTACTCTGAGATATTGTATGATATTTGTGGCTATTGTAAAGGATGATGTTTTTATGGTTTCTTTTCTAGCCGATTTATCATCTATGTAAAGGAGGACTCCTGATTTTTTTTAGTTAATCTTGTATCCTTCTACATGATTAAATGTGTTTATGAGTTGTAGAGGTTCCTTGGAAGAATTTTTGGGGTAACTTATATAAACTATCATATCACCATCGAATAGTGAGTGTTTGTCTTCTTCTTTTTTGATTTGTATCCACTTGATATCCTTTTTGTTGTCTTATTGCTGTAGCTAAGACCACAATTACTATATCGAATAGATATGGAGACAGTGGAAAACCTTGTCTTATTCCTGATTTCAGTAGGATTGCTGTGAATTTCTCTCCATTTAGTTTGATGTTCAGAAGCCAATATTTTTAATAGTTACATTTAAGTAAAACCAAGTGATAAAACTACAGAGAATTCTTTCTCCTGTAAAAACTTAGAGTAATTTTATCATCTTTTTAAAAAAGAAAAACAAAAAACAAAATGTATGAAATAGTATTTTTAAAAATATTATAAGTAAAGTTATAAGGGCCATGATAACTAAGAAATGAAAGCAAAGGAATGTCTAACATTGGCTATGTTTGTTTCCTGAATAAGGTTATCGGTCAGAAGAATGGGAAAGGGAATCCAATCAGAATATAGTTGACTTTAAATGTTCTCGAATTTTTGGACTACTGGTTAACTTATTCAGGCAACAAACTTAGGCAATAATAGACATTGCTTTTATTGAAGCCAAGAGAACCATTCAGAAGTGGGGAAGGAAAGATCATAGGAGCCAGAAGCATAGTGGACACCACCAGAACACAGCCCACAAAGTCAACTAACATGATTAATAGAGACTCAAAGCCACAATCATGTATCCTGTATATATCTGAGCTAGGTTTTCTGCATATAAGTTATGGTTGTGGGTGTTCTTGTTGGACTCACCAGAAGTGGGAGTATCTCTAACTCTTTGTTTGCTCTTGGGAGCCCTTTTTTCCTACTATATTGCCTCACCCAGCCTTGATATGAGGATTTGTTTCTAGGCTTATTGTAAATTGTTAGGCCATGTTCATTGACATCCCTTGGAAGCCTGCTCTTATTTTTCTGAATAGGATGTAATATGGGGGTTACTGGGAAGCATGGAGGCAGAAAAAGCTGAGTTTGTGACGTATAGCATAAGAGAAAAATAATAAATGTCTAGAATTGTGAATTCAAGCAGAAGGAGGCTTGATTATTGAGAACTTATTTATTATAGGAAAAATTAGCAGGGGAGTATTGAAAAGTTCGGGTTTAACATTCCTATGTCAAAAATTAGTAACATGAATAATGAAAGTGAGTAAAGTAAAAGAAAACTAATATAAGGAAAAATGTTATAAAAATATGAGCATAAATCTGTTAGAGGAGGGCCTTTTGTTGGTTCCTGGCCTCCCGGCTAGCTTAGATCCAAAATAATCACATAGAAACTGTATTAATTAAATTATTGCTTGGCCCATTAGTTTTAGCTTCTTATTGGCTAATTCTTATGTTAATATAACCCATTTCTATTAATCTGTATATTGCCATGTGGCTGTGGCTTACCTGGTAAATTCCCAGCATCTGTCTCTGGTGGCTCCATCTCTTCTCTCTAACTTCACCTTCCTCCTTCCATGCTATAGCCCAAACCAGTGTCTTTATTCATTAATCAATAAAAGCAACACATAAACAGAAGGACCTCACATACCATAAATCAATATAATGCAAAGTAGAAAAATTAATGAGGATTATTAAAAATAAAATCAAATACAATGAGAAATTTTAAGAAAATCAATAAATCTTTTAGAAACCTTGGAAAATACAGAATACATAAATTAATTGCAGAGATTAGAAGTGATACATGAATGTTTTCTAAAAATATTAAAATTATAAAAGGAAGCACTTTTATTGCTAATGTAATTGATCCATTTGATGATACATGCTAATTATTTATAAAAATTATTAGTTTACTATCATAAATTAAAAAAAAACTGAATAAAGTTATTATAAAAAATAAAATTTATAGTTGAGAAAATTTTATATCAGTAGCACTATTCCAAGGTTTCAAGACTGGGTTATTTCATGAAGGAGATATTGAAATACTTAATAACTAAATAAAAGTAGTTCTATATGAACACTGAGGAAAATGAAAAGTAGGTTATATACACCAGCTCATTTTATTTTTAAATTATTCCTATATGAATACAAGAAACCAACATTGGCAACAAAAATATGTATGTTAACAATTTTCATAAACATTGATGAAAAATGTTCTTTGCAAAAGTTTAACAAATCAGTCCCATGCAAGCTCCCTAGCTGTTGGTCAACAGTTTGTGAACTCCCAAGAGCTCAGATCAGCTGATTTATGGGTCCCTAATCTTGATCTTGACTCTCAGGCTCATACAATCCTTCCTCCCTCTCTTCAACAGGGCTCTGCCGCTATACCCTATGCTTGGCTGTTGTTATCTGCATCTGCTTCCATCAGTTACTGGATGAGGGCTCTGTGATAACAATTATAGCAGTCACCAATCTCATTACAGCACATGGCTAGTATAGGCACCCTCTCCACTATTACTAAAGAGTCTTAGCTAGGGCCCTCTGAATGTGCGTTACAGTTGTATAGTTTAATCTGTTTATGAGGCTCCAAGAAGTGGGATCAGGATATGTCCCTGTAACTTGAACTGGCTTTTGAGAGCCTATTTCCAATGCTAGTTTCCCTTTGCCCTGCCCAGTCTTTATGCAGGGGGAGGAGCTTGGCCCTGCCTCAATTTAATGTGTCATGCATTGTTAACAGCCGTGTGAAGCCAGCTACTTTCTAAACATAGGTGAAGAAAGAATTAATGGGGAGCCTGGTAGATGGGAGGCAGGAGTGTGAAAGGGAAAAAGAAGAGAAGAGGGGACAAAATGTGTTTGTTATGCAAAATAAATCAAATAAAGTTTAGTGAATCAAATTTTTCAATTTCAACTGAAGTTAATAGCTCATGAACAAGTGGAATATATCCAATAAAGGAACCATTGGATCAACTTTCAAACATCAACTTGTGTATTTTATGGCTTTAACAAATAAAAAGGCAAAAAAAAATGTAGGCATCTCAGTAAGTGTACAAAAACGGTAGGCTCCAGCATATATTTATTATAGGAACTCTGAGAAGACTACAAAGAGAAGCCTTTTAAGGTGATAAAATATGCATCCATTAAAACCAAGACTAATGTCATACTAAAAAAAAAAGGATAATAGATTTTTAAGATTAGACACAAAGCAAGATGTATTATCTTATCATGTTTATTCAATATATGTCATGGATATTAGTCATGTTAAAGAAAAGAAAGAGAATGATGACTTAAAAGCCTATACTCAGGTAGCAGACTAATGAAAATCTGAATTCTGAGTTCAGTGCCTCTATGATATATCTCATAGACTCTTTTATTATCTCTCCCCTCCTCCATGTTTATATCAGTTGTCAAAAAAGTACTTATTTTGTGTTAATTGCATTGAAGTTATGCTTAAAACATTGTAGTATGTATCAAAAACAAATCTGCATTTCAGAGAAGAAAATAATAGTTAAGGCAACACAGCAGAGATTGAATTTTAAAGAGATTATATTATCATATATTTTATTCAATTAGTTTTCATTATAGCCATTTTTATATCTCTTTTTAAAATTATTGTAAATTCACCTACTTAATGAATTCTCCCTTGAATAATTTCTTACCACTCATTTTTGGACATCATACTATACTTTAAACCATATTGGGTTTTGAATCACTATGCTTATTTCTTCTGATACAATTACAACTTAAATAAATTGTGATCAAGAAATTTCTGTCCACTTCTTTTTTTTTTTGCTTTGATTAATTCAGTGATACATGAATAATTGGTATCAAAAGTGTTCAGGAACACAATTATAATACATGGCATAAGAAAATGTTATATTCTTGGTGTTAAGATTTTAATAATGGATTATTAAAATGTTATCCAATATAATTTCTGTGAAATCATTGCCCTTTGAGAATAACTGCTATCTAAGAAATAGGGCTACTTAAATTTTATTGAAGAAAATGTCATTAGCATGAGTATTATACATAAGGAAAGTAAGAACTCATGTATTCTAATGATTATTTCATTACTTTTCATAAATTTGTTTTTGGAATTACTATCCAGTTTTTCTTTCTTTCTCTCTTTCTTTCATTCTTTCTTATTCTTTCTTTTTGATACTTTGAGACAGGATTTCTCTGTAGTTTTGGAACCTGTCCTGGAACTATCTCTTGTAGACCAGGCTGGCTTCGAACTCAGAGACCAGCTGATTCTTCCTCTGTAGTGCTGCGATTAAGGCATGAACCACCACCACTATCTGGCCTTTTTTTGACAGTTTTATTTTTAAGAACAGTTGAAATTTATACATATTTCTCATTATTATATGCCCTGTGTGTATATTCTAATATATGGGGGTTAGGAGGAGAGATGAGAAATACATGTGTACATGAGTACATGTGCCTTTTATGTGTAAGGAATATAAATGTCAAAGTGTGTATAAAACATAACATCTCTGAGTGTTTATTTTACTAAGAGATTCTTAAGGTACTACTGTCACCACTCATGTATAAGACAGTTAGGGATAACAATGGCAATTTCTAGTTTTAACATGCAAAATGTCCTATGATTTTTTTTTTTTTTTTTGGTTTTTCGAGACGGGGTTTCTCTGTGGCTTTGGAGCCTGTCCTGGAACTAGCTCTGTAGACCAGGTTGGTCTCGAACTCACAGAGATCCCCCTGCCTCTGCCTCCCGAGTGCTGGGATTAAAGGCATGCGCCACCATCGCCCGGCTCCTATGAAATTTTTGATGCTAAATACTAGAATTAGTCTTCATTATAAGCTTTTGCAAAATACTCCATTTATTTATAGACAATTAATTTTGTTAGCAATATAATGACTATCAAGTTACAATACCCAGAACATCAGAAGGAATATCTGGGAAATGGTTGGGGTGTAAATTGTTACATACTCCTACAGACCTACTGAAACAAAAATTTTAGGGATGGCCCCCAGTTCTTGATATTTTAGTAGTGCTGCATCTTGAGAACATGTCTAGGAAGTTAGAATAGGTCAAGATGGAAACAGTTTATTTGAATATTTGTCTGAGCACTCAGAGACATGGTAAGAAAAAAAACTGTAATAGTAATTCCTGATATAAGATAGAGTGAGGTTAGTGATGTTAAAACATCTTTTCACAATGGACATAGATAACTCCATGAAATATGCATTAAGTACCCTTACTATTGCTGAGAACATGTGAGGTCAATGAGTAACATCACTATGAATTAGTGATAACAAGTAAATTATATGAAAACTATAACAGGCATAGCTTGTCTGTTTCTAACATGATAATGGTGACATCATTACCTTATAAAAAGCACAGCTGCAAGGGTTAAATGTTGAAGTAAATGCATGTGAAAAGCCCGAATTACATATTTTAATCTTAAAACATCTTGCTTGAGAGGAAATTTTGGATTTGTTTTTGTTGGGACTTGTATTTCAAAGATGACAATCAATGTCAGCATGGGCATCATGCCATGACTAAATCAATTCCACTGGCTTGAGAGAGTATTTAGCTCTGTTCTGAAGAATGATTTTTATGAAATAATCAATTTTCAAAAGATTTCTTTGAAAATAATTTTCCCTATTCAAATTGAATTGAGTTTTCTGCTCTAATTACATGTATTGCATCAAAGCAGAGATATTGAAAGGACTCTTTTGAGACATTTCTTAATAAAAGTTGTGGTGGTGCAGATAGGACGTCTGGGAAAAGCTGCAAAAAGTCAGCACCAAGTATGTTCATATTTAGTTGCGAGTGACAATCTCTCTAGTTTAACTATTCGCTGTTCCATCCATTCCTTTGATAATAATTTATTAATTATCAATTTTCTCTAAATATAGAAAGTAAAACTCAATTATGATAAACGCATGTATTGACATAATACATAAAAATAAGAGAAATTGTTACAAATATTAAAAATTTTAGTTGGAATCTATTTTGAATTTCTGCTTTTGCAGTTTGGTTTCTTAGGAGGCTTCATGTTACACTATTGTCTGAAACTAAAATATGCTTTCCAATTAGTTTGTTCTACTACTAAGGGTTAAGGAATATTCAAGACTAGGGTCAACAAATTGTATTTAAGGAGTAAATATAATATACTCAATCTATTCCTGAGTTTTTAAAACTTTTTTTCTAGTTTGGTGGCAAGGATTTATTTACTCAGCTTTGGATGATTGTAAGTAACCACCTCGATTATATGTAAAATCAATATTCTTCATAGCCCAAAGTGTAGAAATAATTGCTTTCAATTCCAAATGATTATACAAATCCATAATTATAGGCCTTGTTTGACTCTCAATGCACCACTAGAGATTGCTTTTCTATTTGTTTCAATTATAAGTAGCTTCTTATGTTTAAGTCATACTTGTATCTATAATCAAGAATCTAAAAGCATTGTGCTGCAGGCTTTGGTTCCAGCAAGTTGTCTGAAAATGAGTGAAAATCAAGGCATTTGTACAAAATTGAAATCTAGGGATGAAAAGCAGGCCCGCAGCTCCCACAACATATTCATCTTGAACTAACTTTGTCTGCATCGGCAAGTTTTCCAATCCATTGTTGAACTAGAAGCAACAAAATGATAACAAATCTTTTTTTTTTAATTTATTTATTTATTAAAGATTTCTGTCTCTTCCCAGCCACCGCCTCCCATTTCCCTCCCCCTCCCCCAATTAAGTCCCCCCCCCAGCCCGAAAAGCAATCAGGGTTCCCTGTCCTGTGGGAAGTCCAAGGAACCCCCCACCTCCATCCAGGTCTAGTAAGTAGAGCATCCAAACAGCCTAGGCTCCCACAAAGCCAGTAGGTGCAGTAGGATCAGAAACCCATTGCCATTGTTCTTGAGTTCTCAGTAGTCCTCATTGTCCGTTATGTTCAGCAAGTCCGGTTTTATCCCAGGCTTTTCCAGACCCAGGCCAGCTGGTCTTGGTGAGTTCAAAGTAGAACATCCCCATTGTCTCAGTGTGTGGGTGCACCCCTCATGGTCCTGAGTTCCTTGCTCGTGCTCTCTCTCCTTCTGCTCCTGATTTGGACCTTGAGAATTCAGTTCTGTGCTCCAATGTGGGTCTCTGTCTCTGTCTCCTTTCATCGCTTGCCGAAGGTTAATATTCAGGAGGATGCCTATATGTTTTTCTTTGGGTTCTCCTTATTTAGCTTCTCTAGGATCACTAATTATAGGCTCAATGTCCTTGGTTTATGGCTAGAAACCCGCAACTGACAAAGGTCTGATCTCCAAAATATATAAAGAACTCAAGAAACTAGACCGTAAAAGGCTAACCAACCCAATTATAAAATGGGGCATTGAGCTGAACAGAGAATTCTCAACAGAAGATCTTCAAATGGCCAAAAGACACTTAAGGTCATGCTCAACTTCCTTATCGATCAGGGAAATGCAAATCAAGACAACTTTAAGATACCATCTTACACCTGTCAGAATGGCGAAAATCAAAAACACCAATGATAGCCTTTGTTGGAGAGGTTGTGGAGAAAGGGGTACACTCATCCATTGCTGGTGGGAATGCAAACTTGTACAACCACTATGGAAAGCAGTATGGCGGTTTCTCAGGAAATTCGGGATCAACTTACCCCTGGACCCCGCAATACCACTCTTGGGAATATACCCAAGAGAGGCCTTATCATACAACAAAAGTATATGCTCTACTATGTTCATAGCAGCATTGTTTGTGATAGCCAGAACCTGGAAACAACCTAGATGCCCTTCAATGGAAGAATGGATGAAGAAAGTATGGAATATATACATATTAGAGTATTACTCAGCAGTAAGAAACAAGGACTTCTTGAATTTTGCATACAAATGGATGGAAATAGAAAACACTGTCCTGAGTGAGGTAAGCCAGACACAAAAAGAGGAACATGGGATGTACTCACTCATATTTGGTTTCTAGCCATAAACCAAGGACATTGAGCCTATAATGATAACAAATCTTAAGAGTGAAAATGAGGTCCCCTCTAATCTACAACTATCAGATCAATAACACTCGGTCTGTTAACAGAGGAGGACAACACTCTTGAGTTTTTCAAACTGTGTGAAAATTACACTTACAATGAATAACAGAAAGCATCTACTATAAATGTTATGCAGCAAAGTTTCATTAAATGTACTTTTTGGGTGAAGCTGAGATTTTATGAAAGTAAGGTCATTATTTTTCCATAGTATTTCATAAATATTTATACGTGTGTTTGTGTCTGTGTAAATAGATAAGAGTTTGGAAGGTATGTTTTTAAAAATCACAGTGATCATTATTATGCCTAACTTCTCTTAAATATCTATATTATGCTTTAATTAATCTTCCTTTATCTAGTCAACAGAATGAAAACAATATCAGAATAGCCATTTATTGTGGGTCCAGTCATGGTAACTGTATCAAAAATTAGAAATTACTTAGGGAGTTATTTTTTCAATAGTGAGAAGTATGGCCTGTCACAGAAATAACTACTTCAGTGTCTAATTCAGAGTATTTGTTTGTGATTATTTTATAAAAGTAATATCAATTCTTATATCTACATATAAAGAACAATTTCATACAACTGTTAGAAATGTATTTTGATTTATTCAGGCATTATTTCTAAGACATAAGAAAGGTCTTTATTAAGGAAGCCTATTATGAACATGTATGAACAGAATTACTTGAACAAAAGTATCTTCAAGATTGCAATAAAATTTCATTTTGGATACTTTCAAAATTTTATTTTTATCCTAACATAATTAACATTTTTCAAACAATGCAAAGGTATGTCCTGATTTTGAATGTATATATATATACACACACACATATATATATGTTCTTACTATATATATATATATATATATATATATGTTCTTACTATATATATGACAATAAGTTCTAAGCATTTTACTTTCTACATTTTTATAAATATAGTCTTAACCTTGTAAAAATAACACTAAATTTTGACAGCATATGAAAGCTTTCCTATTACATTCATTAATGCCTTTCCCAATTTACAGGGTGGTTTTGAAAACATCTGTGAGCTCACTGAAGTTTTGCCATGTGTGCAATTACAGAAATGGTACACTGAATATCTATTGCTCTTCAAACTTCTGAAGTATTCTTTAAGTTTTCAGAAGTTTGTCTTTAAGAAAAACACAATATCTGGATAATTTTTGGCATAATTATCTCTTTGCAACTGATGGTCTTATAGCAAGATTGGATACAGAATTTATACAAAATTCATTTGGTTTTAATTCCCCACATTATTTTCCTGTGGCATTATCTTAAGTATAAAAAGGTGGTAATTTTAAAATATATGATGTTACATCATTTAAAGTGGATTCCAAAAAGAAAGTTATAGATGTAAAGAGATAGCTTACTTATTGTGTGAATAATGAATCTGATCAATTTAAACTATAATCTACTAGGTGAAACAATTATTTTTATTTTTATTTTATTAATAATTATCAATTATACAAAATATTAATTATATATAACAATATTCTTAACGTGATATTTTCATGCCTATGTATAAATATTTCTTATCATTCACTCTCTCCACTACCCTTTCAAGTATCCCTCCCACTCCTGCCATTACCCTTTCTTTTTTCCTTTCATTTCTTCTGTTCCTATGAACCAGTACATTTAATCAGGATTACCTTACAAGAATATAACTAAAAAATTACCATTAGTTACCTGGGCAATCTATCAATGGTTATTACACTGCAGAAAATTTCTCTCTTCCAGCAACTATTAAAATCTTACTGGTTTTCACTGAAGGATAGAAACTAAAGAGCTCTTATTCTCTACCCACTGCTAATTGCTTGAACATCCTCAGATAAGCATGAGGCATTATGAGCCCTGTTGTCATTCCATGTGGAATGGAGATGAGCTCTGTCATATGAAGGTCTTATATATCTAATCACAGCTCCTAAGAATTAAAATGTGCAATGTTCATATCATGCTTGGAAAACAGTATCGTATTATATTCCACCCCTTTCTCCAACTCTTACATGACCACCCCATATAGTGCTCCTTAAGCTTTGGAGCAGGTACTATTACATGCCCCGTTTAACGTTTAACAATATGTCAATTGTTCTCAATATTTTTCAATTATAAGTCTCTGCAGCCCACTATAAAAAGAAGCTGATATAAGTCATAGAATCTTTTGTCATACAATCTACAGCAAAAGCTGAGAACAGCACCAATACATGAGCAAAAGCATAAATATTTGGGGTACAGTTTACCATGTGAAGTCTACCTATTTAGAAAATAAAAAATAGCATAGCCACTAATTCCCTACTAATATCAATGGCAACACAAGCTAAGAGTTTTTGTAAGGATTACAATACCTGATCTGAATTTCTTTTTGCATACTGGACTTCATATCCAGTTATAAAACAATTTTTCACCACATAAATGCCATGTAAGTATTGATCCATTGGGCACATCTTACCTGGCAAGTTGGCAGTGTAGCACAGTTTAGATAGCTCAGTGAAACTGTTGTTGAGCATCCCTCAGCAACCTGAATGAAAAATTCCAGGAAGAAGCTTCTAGGTCATTTCCAGCTTAATTTCCTTACATCTGGCAATCAAAGAATAGCATATCTTATGAAGAAAGGTCATTCAACCTAGTACTGGTATCAATACCTTCTATTGTTTGGGCAACTTCAGGAAAATAAAGAGGTAAGCTACTACTGGCATGACAATTTTCACTTAATAACTTTATGAACTTCTTGGAGTTGATTTGTCCACACATCCAAAGACCCTTATTTCATACTTTTTATTGAATACATTTTATATTAAAAACAATTTCATCATTTCCCCCCTTTCATTTCTTACATCAAACCCTTTTAGATCCCCAACCTTCAACCTCTTCCTTGTCCCCTCTCCTATCTTCCCCTTAAATTGATGATCTTTTTTTCCCCTTTATCATTTTTGCACACATAAACATACACACAGACATAACTACAACCAGTTTCAATGAGTTAACTTTGTTGCTTCTGTGTATATAATATCAGGACTAAACATTTAATGTTGGGTACTGAATAGGGAGTTCATTCCATGAGAAAATCCCAGGGATTTTGCTTCTTTTTCATCAGTCATTAGTTTCATGTGGGTCTTTGTCTAGTAATGGGACTTTGTGAAATTTCTTATTCTCTGTTATCATGTCTGTTATCATGATATTACTTTTGTTCATATCTTAAAATGGCTGCCTTAGTCACGTAATTTTATTTAATTTTAAGCTATGTAAATCTGTACATACTGTATGTATAACATACCTTGATCTCTTTATTACTGATTTGTGACAAAAGGTACTTGAAATCTGAGGGTTTAGTGTTATAATACTATTTTCAAAACAAAGCTTTAAAGTGTTATACTTGTGTCTGTTCACTTTATAGGGCTCACCTTCCTTTTTCAAAATCCAAAAGGCTTATACTATTCACATACTGGGGACTATGTTTGGTTTTCAGAAACAAATAACCCTACGCAATGCTTATAGGAAATAAAAAGTAATGTGAAACCTGAATTCATTTGAAAGTTAATAGATATTTATATGATTGACAATTCCATTATTATTTTTAAAGTAATTACTGCATTGGAACAAAATAATGAGATGAAAACATCATTTATTTACCCCTTTTCATTGAATATTCTTAAAGCACTCACTATTCTGAGTCCTATAATTGTGAGGTAAATAAGACAAGGAAACAGTAAGAAATTCATAGTCAATCCAGTAACAAACAAGTAAAATACTAGAATAATTTCTTTGTTATTATTGAAAAAGCAAATGAACTGGCTTCTGCCTTTCTCAAATTCAAGAGTTAATTTAACTCTTATTAGCATAACCTAGTATATGATAGCAGAGTATATATGCGTCTGTCATTGATAAAAGTAATTATCCACAATAATAATGAAAGATCAAATTTAGGAAATTGTATATATTTGGAGACATTTATTGCTCAGAAATGCAGTAGACCCTTTACCAAATTTTGTAAGTGCTTTTAAAACTATTGTGTGTTC
Organism: Microtus oregoni; assembly: GCF_018167655.1. NCBI lineage: Eukaryota > Metazoa > Chordata > Mammalia > Rodentia > Cricetidae > Microtus > Microtus oregoni. The sequence goes on along the minus strand of NW_024543955.1, from coordinate 651,396 downwards.
CATTTATGTTTGAGGTTAACCCATTTATCTTTGTTTTCTAGTAGGGCAAATTTTGTTTACTTAACTGAGAACACCACTTCTAATGTCAAACAACTTATCAGTACTTAAATAGCATGAAAATTAGAAAACCTCAATCATCAAAGTGATTGTAAATAAAAAATACCTAATCAGATTGAATCACTTAATTATATTGCTAACAATTACTCTGTCAGAATTAGTTGGTTGATGTTATTTGATAGACAGAATCTTAGGTGTTAAAATTAATCTTGAAGTGTGTGGTTTGCTTTCCTACTATAATAACTGCTAGGGTTGATAAAAGCTACAAATTGGATTATATTTCCCATAATAAAAATTCAATATAATGGAAGAAAATTATGATAATTATCCTATTTAATTTTTCTATTCTGAAAAAACATTGACTTTTTTTTTGCACTTTCTTGCTAATCTGAAATATTTCACAAAATAAATAGCAATCCAAATTGTTTTATTTCATGCGAAAACTGATGAATGCAGGCAGAGTTTTCCTATCTAACAACCTCTGTCAAACAATCATTTAGAGTCTTAATATAAGTTAAAAATGCTTGTCTAATAGCTTAAGCTTCTTACTACCTAACTCTTACATTTAAATTAACCCATATTTCTAATCTATGCTTTACCATGTAACTCATTGCCTGTTGCCTCATTTTCTACACATCCTACTTCCTTGATGACTGGCTGGTGTCTCCTCTTCTTCCCATCATTCTCCCTTTGGCTTTCCACACTAACTTTATCCTGCTCAGCTATTAACTGGTGAGCTTGTTTATTAAACATATCATAGCAACATATTTTCACAGAGTATACAGAATTATTTTTCCATAGAATTTCCCCTTGTGTCTAATTAAAAAGTAATATAATATTTAAAGTTTAACATCGTAAAAGTATATACAACAAAACAATTATCAAATAAGAATTACAGTTATAGTATCCAAAATACTTGTATTTGGAAAAATGAGAGAAAACACTCTATTATCTATATTATCTTGGTTAATCTACAGTTTTATACCCAATTTCCTTTTATCATAAAAAAGAAAAATTATAACTCTAATTATCTAGCCTTTAACTACTTTAAGACCCTAGAAAGGTAAAATGTTCCATAATGTCAGGGACATTAAGCTGCTTGGTTGGTCACCTCTAGTTCCTCTGTAACAATGGGGCATCCATCTTTGTCTTAATGCCTTTTTGGCTTAAGGCCTAGCATATTGGTCAGACTATACTGTGAAGCAGGAATTTTGAAACACTGTCATGCCTTGTCTTTACAAAGTTTAACAGTCATCTTCTGTTGTTCTTAAAAAAATGCAGGGCGGGCGGGTGCCGGGCGCTGGCTCCTGAGTCTGGCACCAGAGCAGCATTACCATCAGCGGGAGACATGCAGTGGAATTCCCAACAGCAGTGGGCGCTTGTAAGCAGACCAATTGACACAGAAAAGAGCCATAAAACATTTATTGAGGGAGAGAGGGAGAGAGAGACAGAGAGACACGTGCGCACGCCAAGGGAACAGGAAGGGAAGAAGGAGGCGAGATGGTGGCAGGAAGGTCAGAGGTAATGGGAGTGGGTGTGGCTTGTCCCCCAAAGAGACCAGAAACCACAACATCTTCCCTTGCATTTTGCTCTTTAAAAATGGACAGTAACTGTCAGTAAATGAGGCAAGGCCAGTTTTGTAGATCTGTGAAGTGTTGGATGACAATCTGTCTATATAAAATAGATCTCTGTTTGTCCTTGAAATCATATATAACATGACTTTGAGCTTGATTGTAATAGGTGACTCTCTGCTAACCTGCATTTCATTTTTCTAAATAGTTTGTAATAACTTCCAATGACTAGAAATTTACATTATATTGTTAAATCATCTACATAGGTAGAATACCTCAAACAAGAATAGAAACATAGTAAAGTATGTTCTAACAAAAATAACCTTAAAATTGAATCAATATAAAATAATATCTTAAATCAGATAATATATTTCTAATATCATACATTTATAGTATAACAAAAATAACCTCAATTTTGTATCAGTATACAAAAATCCATACCCATGTAATCTATTTAAGACTAGTAGCTGTTTTTTTAAAAGAGTTTTTAAAAGATTCAATAATCTGTCCTTTTATCCTATCATTTCTACATGTGCCTTTTTTCCATTTCAGAAGAGGATCCCTGAATCTAATCTTTTTTTGTTAGCTTTTTTCTTGACCATTACCAGTAGCAACTTGTAACCAACCCCTCCCTTTATATTATAATAGCAATCTATAACCCATATTTTGGGAGGGTTAGTACCATTCTCTAGTATCCTCCTTGCTGATTAGTGATATGGTAATTTTTAGAACCTAAGAAAAATTAAGATTATGGTCTAGTCCTGACTGGAGTATTCTGTGATGTAGGATTATCCCAGCCAGCCATCTTGAAGCTGTTCTGGATGAAAAATTCTAAAGAGATTGTAACACAGGCATTTTGTCATTCATTTTCATTGATGTATAGTCCTTTCATTCTGAAAAAAATATAATATTTCAAAGTAATATACAAATCTGCATTAATAAATTTAGACTCTGTATTGTATACAAGTCAGCCAAAGATCTTTTGCTTTATGTTTCAGCAAGTAAAATATTCATCACATATCTTGTAGTTCTTTTAGATTTATTTATGCATGCCTGAGGTCAGGATTTCAGTGAGTCTTTCTCAATCAAACCTGATTTTCTTTAAGGCAGAATGAATCCACAACTTTCATTTCCTGTGGAAATAAAACACTACTTCTCTCCAAAAGTAACACTAATGTGGCTTAAATGTTTAAGTTAATACACACACATGTGTGTGTGTGTGTGTGTGTGTGTATGTGTCTGTGGAATATAGAAGTTTTTATAGTCCAGTATCCAAGTAAGACTTGCATTAAATAGACAGGGTGTCTAGTGTTAATATTTGTTTATTTTGCTTGTCACATACAGAAAAATTAACAAGTAAATTCTGTGATTTTTTTTCTGGCCTTTTGAGTTACCCTCACCACAATAAGTACATTGCTTACTTTTCCTGGATATGTGAACATAACACATATTATTGATTAACTGAATACTCACTTCTGAACAAATATCAGAAAAATAACAAAAATTAGTACACATATTTTTTCTTCTATTTAAAATTGTGGCTTTTCAGCTGGGTAGCAGCACTCGGGTGGCAAAGGCAGGCCAATATCTATGAGTTTTAGGCCAGCCTAGTCTACAGAGTGAGGTCCAGGGCAGACTTCAAAGATATAGAGAAACTCTATTAAAAAAAAACTGATTTTTAATGGGTCAGCATCTACTATATCAAAAAGAACTGAAATGATAAATCTAAAAAGAAAACACACAGAACACTTTTTCAAGATAAAATGATAATTTGAACTAGAAAATATACATTTCAATCTTTCCCCTTATTTAAGCAACAAAAATCAAGTACAATTTTTGAATGTCCACTAAAGAATGCTGATTCTATATTGGTAGTGAGTATCAACTCATATGACAGATAAATGATTAAGTCTTATACTTTTCATGACATTTTGGTGGAGACCATTTTTGTTGTATTAGGAAGAATTAGGAAAAGAAAAGGTTATCAGATTCTTATCAATCAATCACATTGTCCTACAAAATATAAATGGTTAATGTCAGTGAGCACCTCATACAGAGATTCATAGGTTATGTGCTGGAACAAAGTATCTTTGCCTCATTTTACATATTGAGGTTTATAATTCTTTAAAGTCTGTATAACAGATTAGTCATTCACTTACAAAATGAATCTTCTATGCAAGGTTGTTCCCCTTCCCCAAACCTTTGTACTATAATAAAAGCATCCGGAAAAGATACTTGAGCCTACGTTTTATATCAGTGCCACCCAAAATGTATTAAAACCAGTAACACAAAATTATGTTTAAGTGAAATAGTCACATATAATAGACTTCGCAACATTCTACAGTAAATGCCTATATATATTAAATCTCTGAAGTTGTATATTATAGAGACATTCTCCAGTTCAGTTTTAATTTGTTATTCAGTAATTTTAGTCTATTCAGAAGCAATTTCGTTTCAGTTTACCTTCATGGTAGCAATGTCACCATGTAAATAAGCATACTTTAATTTATTATTAGAACATAGTTTCAATGTGCATATTTCTCTGGGTATGCAATGTTAAGTATTGTATAAAGCATGATTTTCACTTAGAAAATGTGGTGCAAGTTGTTTTGTGAATAGGAACTAATTTTTTTTTATTACTCAGCTTTGCATTACTCTAACAAATGCATCCTATTCAGCTTATAAATATAAAAATGTACATCTTATTTTCCAAATAGGAATATTTCAGTCTAGGAATTGCTGGGCTTGTTTTTTACCTGTACTCAGGTAGCATGATTTGACAGCCATTATTTAACGGAAACAAGGAGCTCATCTCATGGTACCAGAAAAAAAGAAAAATACTTATCCATCGTGTCATAAACCATTTTTAAGGAAAAGTCACAATGGTGTGGTCCCTACTTTTGTTCCTACCTTTAAAAGCTCCACCAAATTCCTCAGTATATAATCTAAATATTTGGTAGATGTTCATATCCAAACTGTAAGAATGAATGAAATCATTATTAATAAACTATTTGAATTATCTAGTCAAGTGCCTTTTGTGTTACAATTGTCTTTTCAAGTTCATCATATATGCTTAAAATTAAATTTATACTTATAATATTAATTACATATTATGTTAAATAATATATTAATCATATATTATATTATAATGTCATATAATCTGATATGAATTGTGTATTGCCAACTATTTCCTGGTACCTTATTAAAATAGTTTTAAACTATTTTCCAAAGTTTTTGTATATTTATGCATTCTAAACTTTGTCATATACCAAGATACTACTGAAAGGTAAATCAAACTGATACATAATAAATATCTTTTTTAAAATATTTAAGAAATTGTAGAAAATTAGGTCCCATTTTAAAATCATATAGTTTCCTTTAATTAAATGCTTGATGTCAAACATAGCAATAATATTCACCTTTTAATATGTTTTTTATTTTTCTAGTATAGTGAAAAAATAATGTAAGGTAAGGAAGAAAATAGATCAGAGAAAATAAAAGTAAGAGAGACAGACAGAAAGTCAGTGACAGAGATTGAGAGAGAAAATGAATGCAATCAAGAGGGGCTAACATACTTCTGTAATAATATTAATGCCTTCCGTAGAACTCAAACTTCATGGTCTAAGCATCTCTCAAGTTCTTACTTGTCTGTGCTCTTATAATGACAAACACATTTCAATATGCACTTGGAAGAAGAAAACATTAAAATTATAAAACTAAGAATAAATGCAGGAATGTATTAAGGTATATAAATTGCTTGATCAACAGTCAGATGCAAGGGTGTTTATAACAATAAAAATAATGTTATTGAATGTGAGGATGAAGACAGATGACACAAGGCAAAGAAAGAAGTTTGTAGAAGATGGAAAAGAGTCAGGTTTCCATTAATACTTACAAAAATAATTCCATGTTTTGTTTACCCTATTGATATACACATAAGGATTCTAACTTGTAAAACATAATATAGCAAATATGTGTTTTAAATAACTGCATTCAAGGCTTTTTGATAGCAGTTCAATTTAAAATGGCATGTTTTCAATGAATATTATTAATGCTCATTTAAAATTTCACTTAATTCAGTATGACTTTTACAGTTTTCTTATTGTAATTCTATTTTGGATACTAATATAAATATGAAGAACTGTAAAAAGTTTCAATTTTGTCTTCCTCAGCTGTAATTCATTTGTGTCAGAACAAGAATTACCATTTTAAGGATTTTTTAAAAATATATAATTTTATATCCTACTTTATAGAACAGTTTTTTTGCTCTGGGACAATGTTTTGTAGCCTGTTAATTGTATTTTAGTAAAACACTGATTGGTCAGTAGCCAGGCAGGTAGTACAGGTGGAAAAACTAGGCAGGAAGTACAGGTGGGAAAAGAGAACAGAAAAAATCTGGAAAGAGGAAAGCTTTGTCTGCAGTCCTGACCTGGCCACAGGGCAAGAAAGAAGTAACTGTCTCACTTAAAAAGGTAGCAAGCCACATGTCTAACATAGACAAGAATAATGGGCTAATATAAGTTATAAAAGTTAATAAGAAGACTGAGCAAATGGGCCAATCAGTTTATAGTTAATGTAGACCCTTGTGTGGTTTCTTTGGGACTTATCTACTATGGGAACCTGGCAGGACAGAAAACTCAGTCATAAATGGTGCCCAACATGAGGCTTTGGGGTTTTGTTTTGTTTGGGATTTGGTTTTTTGAAACAAGATTTCTCTGTATTTTTTTTTAAATTTGTCATGGAACTAGCTCTTGTAGACCAGGCTGGCCTCAAACTCACAGAGTTCCACCTACCTCTGCCTTCCGAGGCCTAGATTAAAGGCATGAGCCACCACTGCCTGGCCAGCAGGCATTTGACTTGAGTTTGTGAGCAGCATGCTGAATGTGGCTTGCTCAATGGCAATGTGGACTTGCTGTATGCCTGGAACTGGGGTAGTGTGCATGGCTCAGAGGCACGAGTGGCTCCACCATGCTGTACTGGACAGGAAAAGCAGGCACTGATGTATTAACTAAGCAATGATGCAGCTTAAGTTTTTAAGAAGTGCTTAGCATTTTACGAAGTGCTCCTGGACAGTAAGAATTACAGACTCACAATAGGACAGATTCAGACATAAAAGAACTCTAAATGGGTCACAGTGTTGGATAAATATACATAGGCTTGAAAAAGAGAAGAAAAATTATAGAGAGTCATAAAATTAAGTTAATGCTTTTAAAAAATAAAGTCTTTAAAGATACAGAGTACAGATAATCATAGAATAAACAGAGTAAAGAAAAATGAAACACATAAAGATGGAAAGTTCACAGAGTCTGGATTATGTATATTATTGTGTTATCTTTGAATGTTTTGACTGTGAAGGAGCTAAGTACAGAGAGACATTTCATTGTATGGACTGCTAAGCTAATCCAGCATGTATATTATAAAGGTATTTTGACTTCAAAATTTGGGTCTAAGGACATGTTGCTTGGAAAAAGAGGTTTTGTTTTTGTTTTTGTTTTTCACAGAAGATGAGAACCTCTGGATTGCATCTAGGCGAATGTGGTTTCATGGACCAAGGCCTCCTGAAAGGTGGACATAAACACCCTCAAAAATTACTTCACCCAACTGCTGACTGAGATGAACCTAGCACACAGCATATACCATAAATGACGTGATTATCAGTTCCCCCAATCAGCAGGAAGCAGTATGGACAGACTGCGACCATATTCCCAAATATTGTCTATGAATGTTTATTTACATTTAAAGGGGATATGGTATAGATATGAATAATTTGCATTGATATGGATCTTGGTTTATTGAATACAAATTTAAGGTCAGACTTGTTATATGTATATATCTGCTCTTGATTGAGATGTTGTGATTTTGTATTTCATTTAAAAATGTAATGTACAATTAAGAAACATAGGTTAATATATTTTCAGCTTTAATAGTCAAGCTTATAATCATGTTAGTTAGATTTTCCAGATAGATAAAGATATATTTCAGTTAGATAGGTATTCTTCAGATCTTTCAGAGGCCTTCAGAATATGGCATTTAAAATGTTTTAAGACTTTAGAACTTTTCATGACAGTGAGACATATCTGCTCATGGCAGCACCAAGCTACTTCAAACGTAAGATGGGTGTTTAAGAGACTCTTTATGGAGTGATTAGCCATTTGGGCAAGAAACTGCTCTTGCCTGGACTACTTCACTAGATATGCATTACCTGCAGAGTAATGATTTCTGAACTTGCTTAAAGGTAAGATGATCCTTCAGGGTTCTTGCTTCATGAAAGTATCTATGAGACATTCTGAAGGATACAGAAGAAAGTGACTGGCTAACTGTCAATATAGGTGGATGATGTGGGAGTGTCATATATCAATCTGTTGATTTCATTGGTTAAGCAATAAAGAAACTGCTTGGCCCTCATAGGTTAAAACATAGGTGGGAGGAGTAAACAGAACAGAAGGCTGGGAGAAAGAAGCTGAGTCAAGGAGTCGCCATGATTCTCCCACTCCAGGCAGACACAGGTTAAGATCATTCCTGTTAAGCTAGCTCGTGGGCTACACAGATTATCAGAAATGGGCTAGTCCAGGAGCGAGAGTTAGCCGAGAAAAGGCTAGATATAATGGGCCAAGCGGTGTTTAAAAGAATACAGTCTCCATGTAATTATTTCGGGGCATAAGCTAGAGCTAGCCATGTGGGCAGCTGGGTGCAGGGGACGCAGCCCCGCGGCTCTTATTACTACAGGTGGAACTGTATTTGAAATTTCCTGCTTCATGAAAAAGTCTGCTGGATACTATGGGCCTGTGGGCGGAACATAGATGCCCCAATTGTACAGAAGAATTTTGGGTGAGTGGCAAGGCAACGAGATGTCTGTGTCAATTCTAGAATTTAGATCTCCAATTTAGAATCTGGAGTACTTTTTGTTTCATTAAGCTCTCCTCATTATAAATTATGTATTTTAAATTTTACTAAGAATAGTGTTCATATAAACCAATAGAGTCAAGGACAAGATAAAATGTTTGAGATTATATAGACACCAATAGCCTTTCTTAACTTTAAAAGGAGTTCAACCGTGTAGGGCTATAAAAACTTGACAAAGGTGAGGATAGTCAAGGAAATAACTAGGTTTTCAAGTTTTGTCTTATAAAAACACTAATATCCAATCTGAAAGAAGCTAACAACCATCAAGACGTTAACAATATCAACACAATTGAAGAAAGCAGTCTTCATTACACTAGCCTATATTCAATTAGTAAATTTTGTTAGTTTTACTCTCTGAAGTGAATAAATATTCTTGGAATCTCTTTTTCCCTTGGCATCAGATAAAATTTTAAATCAAACTTTTACTTAAGAAATGGAATGCTGTTGAGGAAGAATGTAGCTGATTGTTGTCTTTAGGGGAAGTATGAAAGTTATAGTGCAAGATACACCTCTATAAAAACATCAATGATGAAATTTAATAAATACATTTAAAATAAAAACAAACAAAACTTGCTGTACCTAAAGGATATAATTTAAAAGTGAACTCTTTTCAAAATTAATGTTTTTTTTTTAAATTATAAGGCCAATTTGTTCTTCTCAAATATTCTTGGATATGGAGCCTTCCACTGTAAAGTGGTTTGTATTTTATATTGCTACTAGACTAGAAATTTCCAACGATTATATACCCTTTCTCACATTATTTATCAGTTGTTAAGTACTTTTCTCTAATATTTCCCTGGATATATTACACCATACATATGTATCCTCCAGCATCTTAAATACTGTTTTTTTTTTTAGATTAGTTGTAATCAGAATCATGTGATAATTTCAAACATACATTTGGATGGATATAGATATGGGCACAGATTCATGGTGTATATTTGCAAATGATCACTGCACTGAAGAAATGTGCTCTCTGATCTGTTGATTATGTAAATATGATCTGTCTCACAAATTTCCAAGTAATCATTTTGAATTTTACACAAACTATAAATATTCTAAAGTGTTGCTGTCAGTGCATTCAAGCACTTATGTCTTCCTTGCTGTATATTTCATATGACCAAACAGTTCACATATACAAGAATAGCTTCTGTTATCTCTTTTCTTTAGACTTCCAGGAGTTCCTTCTATGTCAGTGCTTCTGATAAATGCTTCAATTTTTATTCCCTTGAAAGAACCTTAGGAGATAATTTAGAGTGCAAAGTCATAGTTGTAACATTTTTGCCCAGTTTCTTGATACAGGAGGAATTCATTTACTTTCACAGACTGACCTTCTTTTGCCAATAAAGTAACTAAAATTTATATTGTTTTATTAAAAGGACATATTAATAAAATTAAAATGTTTCATGCCTTTAAGAATGTGGTATGCAATTAATAACAAAGCTTTTAAAGAAAGAAAAACAGTGCCAAAATCAATTCTCAGATACCTGGATATATGTCTTATAAATTCCATTAATTTAACTATTTATCACAGATTACAAAAAATTAAATTATTTATTCCTTAAAACATGGATACTGAGTTTAAAACTTTAATTTGATTTAAATAACATTTTAGTAATTAAATAGCCAATGCATATAGTACACGACTTTTGACATATTAAGCAACAGATGCAGGAAGAATATAACAATAAATGTACCAAAGAAGCCTTATTGAAGGATCATTAGAAATTACTTTTACTAATAAAGTAATAATATTTAAAATTTAATGTTAAAGAATAAACAAATTAAATCATGAACTATATCTTTCAGGCTTAATATGTAAATGTACCTTAGTATTTTATACTATGCTAGAAAGCATTTTCCCAGGGGATAACTATGCTCTTTAGAAAAAAACATTTAGTCTTTACTTATCTGTCTATTATGATTGACGTCATTTTTATAACAATTGCTATAATTCAATGATTGTCTACATAAACATGATTTTCTGGAAAAATGACTTTGCAGCAGTTAGGCAGAAATACTCCTTTTTAGCAGAATACATGTCCCTCATAGAAGAATCAAAGTAAATTATACACAAAAGTCCACAAAACATGACCCTGGAGTTATTCATTAAAGCAGCACCTATTCTTGGAAGAGAATGTTCATTTTATGTTAATGTAGCTGGTTGATTTTGGTTACATTTGAAAATAAGAAGAAATTTGGAAAACTTTATATTGATGTTCCTAACAATTAATGTTTCTTTGCCATTAACTATTTAAACAAGGAAAAAAATATTGTTATTCTCTCACCTAAATAATTTGGAGAAATAATTACCTGTTGTTCTGTTAGATTATAATTTTGAAACATATTTCCACAAAATTGAGTCTAAAAATTATTATTCTTAAGGTAATAATAATAGGAGATGAAAATTTGAAAGTGAACCAATCATGTCTTAAAAATCATTTATGAGATATGTAGTATTATAAATGAGATGAGAGATTGCCTCATATCTTCTATTGTATGAGGAAAAATAAGATGGAAGCATAAAATGTCTTTATGAAGTCCTACACTAGACAGAAAGTATACAGGTATGTTGTAATAGGAGCGGTGGGCTGCATCCCAGGCACCCGGCCACCCGCACGGCTAGCTTTACCCGAAATAATTACACGGAAACTGTATTCTTTTAAACATTGCTTGGCCTCTTATTGGCTAGTTCTTACATATCGATCTAACCCATTTCTAATATCCCTGTAACACCACGAGGTGTCTTGCCAGGGAAGATCTTACCAGTGTCTGTGTCCGGTAGGAGAATCATGGCGACTCCCTGACTCAGCTTCTTTCTCCAAGCATTCTGTTCTGTTTACTCCACCCACCTATGTTTTAACCTATGAGGGCCAAGCAGTTTCTTTATTGCTTAACCAATGAAATCAACAGATTGATATATGACAATCCCACATCACTTCCCCTTTTTCTGTTTAAACAAAAAAGAAAGGCTTTAACTTTAACATAGCAAAATTACATATGGCAAAACAGTTATCAAGCAAGAATTACAGTTACAATATTTATATCTATTTTATCTTTTATCATAACTAGAGCATGGGACTCTTAATCCCAGGGTTGTGGGTTCGAGCCCCACGTTGGGCGCCATTTGTAGTAATTGGAGCGGCGGGGCTGCGTCCCCCAGCACCCTGGCCGCCTGCTAGCTTATGTCCCGAAATAACAACACACAAACTGTATTCATTTAAACACTGCTTGGCCCTTTAGCTCTAGCCCTTACTGGCTAATTCTGATATCCTGATCAACCCATCTCTAATAATCTGTGAGCACCGGTCTTACTGGGAAGATTCTAGCCTACGTCCATACTGGGTCGGAGCTTCATCACGTGTGTCTGCCCAGAAGCCGGGGGCATGGCGTCTCTCTGAGGAGTCTGCCCCTGAGAGGAGAGCTGTGGAGTCTGAACTCACTTCCTCTTTCTCCCAGCATTCTGTTCTGTTTACTCCTCCCACCTATCCTCTAACCAATAAAATGGGCCAGGGAAGTGCCTTTATTAGCCAATGACCTTCCTCCATCATTTCCCCTTTTTCGGTTTAAACAAAAAAAAAAAAGGCTTTAACTTTAACATAGCAAAATTACATATAACAAAACAGTTATCAAGTAAAAATTACAATAATCTTTATCATAACTAAGGAAAACTATAACTATAACTAACTATTCTTAACTCCATCAAAGACTCCAGAAAGATACAATACTACCTAATCAAACAAGAAAAAAAGCAACTTTTAAAACTCTAGAAATGACAGAGACATCTCGCTGCCTGGACAGTCACCCAAAGTTCCTCTGTACCATTGGGGCATCCATCTTCAGCCTTCAGGCCCATGGTATCCAGCAGACATTTCCATAAAGCAGGAAAATTCAAAGTCAGTTCAGTCACCATCTGTTGTGTCCTGCAGAATGTCTCGCAGACTCTTTCATGAATCAGGAGCCCCGAAAGATCATCTCACCTTAGGCAATTCAGTAGTCCTCTCTCTGTGGGTTCTCTGTGTCCAGTTTATGCAACAGTCCAGGCAAGAGCAGTTTCTTGCCCAAATGGCTATCAAACTCCATAACGAGCCTCTTCGATGCCCATCTTATTCTTGAAGTAGAATGGTGCTGCCAGGAGCAGTGTGTCTCATTGTCATGAAAAGTCCTAAGTTGTTAAAACATTTAAAATGCCAGATTCTGTAGCCTTTGAGGGATATGAAGAATGCCTATCTGAAATATATCTCTATATATCTAGAAAATCTAAGTAACATGACTACAAACTTGACTATTTTTATGATTATCCATCAACAACCTATATTTTCTAATTATACATTACATTTTAAAAATGAACTACACAATCACACCTTATTCAAGATCAAAAATACATATACATATAACAAAATTGACCGTAAATCTCTATCAATAAAGCAAAATCTATACTAATGCAAATTATTCATACCTATATCATGTCCCCCTTTAAATGTAAAAGAACATTTATAAACAGTTTTTGGGAATATGGGCGCAGTTTTTTCTCTCCAAACTGCTTCCTGCTGAATGGGGGCGTTGTTAATTAGGTCTTTCATGGTATAACCTGTGTGCTAGTTTCATCTCAGTTGGCAGTTGAGCGAAGCAATTTTCTGAAGATGTTCACAACAACCCTTCAGGAGGGTGTGGTCCATCATACCATATCGGGATAAATGCAATCCACAAGGTCTGATCCTCTGTGAAAACAAAGAAGAACCTCTTTTCCAAAGTATCATATCCTTAGATCCAAATTCAAAATATCTATGTTGGATTAGTTCAGCAGCATTTATAAACAAATATCTTTTAGTAGCTTTTGCTCTTTCCTCAGCATTCAAACAATTCAAAGAGAGTATAATAGCATACAGTATCAAAATTCTCTGTTTATTTTCCATCTTTGTACACCTTTGTTTTAACCTCTATTTCGTTTCTTTTTACTTCTATTTTATATTCTCTGTATATCTTTGACCTGGAATAACTCTGTGAACCAGGCTGTCCTCAAACTCTCAGAGATCCACCTGTCTCTGCCTCCCAGGCTTTGGGATTAAAGGTGTACACTACTACACCTTGAACTCACAGAGATCTGCTTGTCTCTGCTTTCTAGGCACTGGGATTAAAGGCGTGTGCTACCACACCTTGAAGTCACAGAGGTCAATCTCCCTCTGCCTCCCAAGTGTTGGGATTAAAGGTGTGTACTACCACACACAACTCTCTTCCTTTTTTTTTGTTTTGTTTTTTACTTTAAGAACTTCAACTTTTAGTCTGCATATATTTTAATACACTGTAAACCATTTAAAAATTTTCTTTGTCTTTGTATCTCTCTTTACTGTATATCTCTCTTTTTCTGACCACATGAGTCTTTAATTTACCAAGCAATATCAGTAGGACTAAAGCCGTGACTTTGCCAGCTAGATCCAGTCCATTCCTTAGCTTTCCAACCTTGTGGCTGAGCTACTGGCTGTAGCCATGTTTACTGCCACAACTCTATGGTATTTCAAGGTTCCTGCCAGCAAGTAAGTTGCAGCATTATGTCCACAGACAACACACAAGTCCTCTCTCTGTAGTTGGCCCTCCTGCCTCAAACAGTCAAAGTTTCCCTGGCAGGATGGCCCAGAAAGCCGGCATTTTTAAAGGCGCAGCTTTTTTCCTGCTACGGCTGAAAACCGAAAAGCATGTGTTCAGCTTTTCGTCAACACCATTTAAGTGTTTCGTGGCAGGACCTCTTAATGAGCTGCAGGGTTTTGCAGCTAAAGCTGAGTCAGGAAGCTTCTCTTAGATGAGAGCGCTTGCTTGCCTCTAGCAAGCAGAGTGCCACAAATGCCTTAAAGCCAAAGTTCACACTGGCAGCACAGCCCCAAGAAGCTGTGCTTTAAAATGACACAGCGTTTTTTCTGCTGCTGTTGCCGAATCAGGAAATCTCTCTACAGCACTCACCAACAAACAGCAAAAATCTGTGTTAAACTCTCCCTCCCTTATTTTTAAGCCTTCTCTTGTTTTTTAAGTGGGTTTAGTCCATCACGTCGGGCGCCATTTGTTGAAATAGGAGCGGCGGGCTGCGTCCCAGGCACCCAGCCGCCCACACGGCTAGCTTTACCCGAAATAATTACACGGAAACTGTATTCTTTTAAACACTACTTGGCCTCTTATTGGCTAGCTCTTACATATCGATCTAACCCATTTCTAATATCCCTGTAACACCACGAGGTGTATTACCAGGGAAGATCTTAACCTCTGTCTGTGTCCGGTAGGAGAATCATGGCGACTCCCTGACTCAGCTTCTTTCTCCAAGCATTCTATTCTGTTTACTCCACCCACCTATGTTTTAACCTATGAGGGCCAAGCAGTTTCTTTATTGCTTAACCAATGAAATCAACAGATTGAAATATGACACTCCCACATCACAGGTACATTGATCTTGCACATTCCAGTTACTTGACTTATGAGAAATAAAATTTTGCTTTTTATAGGCCATCCAATTTATATTACTTTGCTAGAGAAATCAATGCAAATTCATAAACTGGATCTATACAAAGAAAATAAAATGATTGTCAAATGATAAATTTGGGGACAAGAATTTGTGATAGAATCACGGGTAAAAATCTATAAGAAAGGTAAAACAGTTATCATAGGAGAAAGAATAAGTAAATGTACAATAGTAACTTCATTTGTAATGTGATACTTCCAAAATCTTGTAACCAGTCAATTTCAGATCCCCAAATAGGTAGAAATAATCATTAGTCCTGGTATACATTATTCTAAGCACTAGGAAAGCTGAGTAAGGTGGAGGAATGTCAAGTTTGAGGTAAGTTTGTGCTATATTTTAAGACTGTCTCGGAACAGCAATGTCAACAATTAATATGTATAAAGTTTTGGAAAAAAGAAATATTTAGTAAACTTTCAGCTACCATAATTCTATATTCTTTATTGGTGTAAATGAGGTCAATTTATCTTATCATAACATGTACCTGAGATCATTATATAATTGGAGCCTTTGAAGACCAGCCTCATTGCCCACTCAGGGTTCAGAGAGATTGATACAACTTATAAAAATCTGTGGGTTAATGAAAAACTATCACAAATGCTTTTCTAAGCAAGTTTATTTATTCTTTGTTTCTATCCTAATTCACTTGTTCTACTTTTAATTTCTCCTAGCTTCTTCTCTTAGATCCTTCTTCCATTCTGAAAAAATGCATGAGTTACCTCCTCATTGGTCAAAAGTACATCCCTAGGGTAAACAATTAGGGAGCTGAGCCATTGCCATGGCAGCATAGGTATCAGGGCTATAAGAGGTGGGGGCATAGTACCCAAAGACAACTTTGAGACATAGGTCCATTGTTAACAGACTGACAGGTAATGAACTAGCGTGGCCTTCATAGGGTACTCTTATCAGCAACCTGGCCATGTATCTGTGACTCTGACATTGTGCAAGCTCTAAAGTTTTTTTTTTCTTCCTGAAAATATGTTCATTTTATTAGGTAAGCATTGATTAAGTTCAGTTCAGTTAGCAAGTCTCAGGGGGTGTGATTGCAGGTTGTGAAACCAGACAAGGGAATTAAATCAGTTCTGGGTACTGACTTACAATTTTCTAAATTGGCCACAAGGGTGACTGACAGGCAGGTCTCAAATTTTATACCCAATTATATACATTTTCCTAGATGGTTGGTTCCCTGTTGTAGGAGGCCCACTTGTTTTTTTTTTTTTCCTCAGCTGTCCAGACTCCCAAAATAACCACACAGAAATTATATTATTTGCAATACTGTTTGGCCAGTACCTTAAGAGTAATTCTGTCTACCTCTTATATCTCCATTAATCTGTGTATAACCATGAGGCCTTAGCTTATCAGGTAAAGTTTCGGTGTCTGTCTCTGGTGGGGCTCCATGGCTTCTCCCTAACTCTGCTTTCTTTCTCCCAGTATTCAGTTTAGTATTCCCTGCCTAGCTCTGTTCTGCCCTGCTCTGCTATAGGCTCAAAGCAGTTCCTCTATTGACCAGTGGTATTCACAGAATACAGAGGAGAATCCTACATTAGTTCCCATGAAAAGGATAGATTTTTACCTTTTTTCCTTTATTCATGAACAGTTAACCTGTCAGTGATCTTGGCATATGCATATTCGAAAAGTTCTTCATTTATTCTCTCTACGGGAGTGTGAAATTGCAAACTTTAAAGATGACTCAAGTATGTGAAAATGTATTATCCATATTTCTATTAAATTATTGCATCTGAGGAAAGATGCCATTTGTTTACAAATCCTTATATCATAGCAAAGTTTTAAACTTATGATATATTTGCAAAATGCCTTTAGTCCAGTTTGAAATTGCTCTGAGGTACAAATAAGCTAATTGTGTGCAGTTGTTTGAGCAAAATACCAAGTCAGGGTTTCAAGAGTCCACAGTCCTTATAGGAAAAATAGATTCAGTTAAGAGGCATGACCCAGTAAATATTCTGTTATCATTTATAAACAGGTCATGGTGGGGGACCAATCCCATGAGGGGCAGCGGTCATACAAGAGATGGCAGTAAGTCCCCATAGTACTCTGTAGGTCCCCCAAAGCCTCAGTGGGTAGGTGAGAGACTGTGGCAAGTAAGAGTCAGACACATACATAATGCAGACAGAGAGTTTGGATATAGAGTTTATTTAGTGTGGGGAGCTGGATGGGGGTGGAATTTGTCTCTTAAAGGGACAAGGTACCCAGGTGACAGACCAGAGCAACAAATTATAACAGTCCCATCTTTCTCTTATAATAAAAATGTAGGAAGTTAGTCATAGCCGGTTGAGGGAATTGGGATGTTGGATTCTCAAGACTGCCTCCTGCTTTATTGTGGGCATTGCCTTGATGGGGAACCAAGAAAGCTTGGTGCTGGTTTCATCCTGAGGCAAAGTAACTGGTCGCTTTACGTCTACCCAGGATTTGTGGTGTGGAAACTATTCAGTGTCTCTTGTATTTGACAAGGTGTTGGAAGAGAAGTGGACAAAGTTAAGTCTAGGGAGAAAAAAATGGTTTTCTTAGGACAAGGAAACTGAGAGGGATGTATCTGACCTATTAAGGGTGGATCCTTTAATTCTCCTCTCTAGAACTCACAAGAATTATTTGACTTTGTGAAAACATAAGTTTTAGACATATACATTATATAAACAGCCACATATTTATGTCACAATGACTGTGACATATGTTGTTGCACAATGGAAGACTATGAAAGGCAGCATGAGAGAGAAATTTGATAACTTGTATTTGTTCTTAAACCTTTACAACTTCCAAGTATACATTTTAATAACTTGCATTTGTATATGTTAAAACACCTTTTATTAAGAAAATGTTAAATAGTTTTACTGAAATTTGTTTGGTGAGGTTTAAAAAAAAACTACATAATCACTTAGCTGTCAAATTGCATCAGAGGTCTTTGAGAAGTATAAAATTTTACTTAAGTTATTGATTAAAAAATGAGAGAACTTGGTTGACTACTTATAACCACTCCTCAGGGTCCTCTATGATCGTTGAGAGCACACACATTAGGATTGTATATTTTGTTATAAGGAGAATCTTCCAGATTCCAGAAGATCCTGTGTGTTAGAAAATCTGTAGGAAAACAAGCCTGCCTTAACCTGAGCAGTTTGCTTTCAGTGATTCTGTCCACTGTTTGGAGATCTTTACTTGGGATGAAAGGCACTTTTGCCCAATTGTTAGCGCTTTCACTTGATGAAGTGAATTGTGGATGGATGTTGTCTATACCCACCTGTCTTCTTTCTTTGGAGGAAATAGAGTTCTGCTGCTAGGAGCCAACCTGTCTCTCTGCTATGAAAAGACTTAAAATAATTAAATATTCAAATGCCGTATTCCCCAGATGTCAGAGCAGTTGAGGGTTGTTTATCAGGTACAGATAATGTATCACAACAGTATAGGAGGTGCCTGGAGAGCTGACTCTAAGCTTGACTGCACTGGCTCTCAATTTAACAGGTAAGATTTCTACTTGTAAAAGACAAAGAAGAAAAAAACTGTATACAATAGAAACTTAGTGGGTAGAGCTGACAATAGTGGAGAACAGCTTAATATATTTTAAAGCAGGATTGGATTACAAATAAAGTATTTTTATAAGAGACTTAAAAGTACGTACCAATTTAAACTATGGGACTTACTGGTTTCTTAGTCAGAAAGGAGATATAATGAACTTAAAACATTTAACAGTAAGTATACATACATTTACACATGATTGAATTTAAGTTCCACATAAAGTTAAATGAAAAGTGAGTGAGAGGAAGTTGGCTGAGGTGGGACCTTACATCCACTAGTTGGAGTGAAACTAGGGGTGGAACCTTTGGCTCCCCGCTTTGTTAAACTCAAAGAAAATGGTGAAAGCCATGGTTATCCATATGGTGTAACTCTTTAAATTTAGCCATTGGCTGGTAGAAGTTAGAAATGTCAGCCTGTTTCCCATGGGTAAGGCAGAAAAATAAACAACTAGCTCAGGTTGTTATCCATTCATCCACAAGATAATGGGGGCCGAGAAATTCCAGTTGCCTGAGAGGTACTAGGTCACCAGAAGGGAACAGTATCCTGAAAAAGATCCTTAAATCAAGCAAATGCACTACTCAGTGAGTGCAGTGCTGGGGCAGAGCCTGTGAAAGGGCATTCACAGGGGAGGCGCTAGGCCAAAAGGGGACAGTATCCCGAAAATAATCTGAGGGTCCCTGGGCCCCCCCAAAAAAACGAATGCACCATTCAGTCATTGTCACCAATATTATTTAAAAAAGGTGGTAGGGGACCTGTCCCACAGGGGCAGTGGTTTCATGCGGGGCAGTGGAAGGTCACCTGAGATCTCAGCAGTTCCCCTAGGACTCAGAAGATCCCCTTGGTAAGTGGGAGACTGCAAAGCGTGAGAGACAGAAAGATGCATCAGAGAGAGAGAGAGAGAGAGAGAGAGAGAGAGAGAGAGAGAGAGAGAGAGAGAGAGAGAGAGAGAGAGAGAGAGAGAGTGTTTAGGTATAGAGTTTATTTACTGGGTTGTGAAGGGGAAAGGGAGAATGGGTAAGGAGAGAAAGAGGGAAGAAGAGAGAGGTAGAAGCTGCCTCTCCAGAAGAAAGGGAGAGAGATTCCACTTGCCTCAGCCTCAGCAGAAAGGGGAGTTGTGAGTGGGTGGGGCTTATTTCTTAAAGAAACAGGGTACCCTCGTGATAGACCAGGCCAGCAGATTATCACATATTCTATATATCAAAATTATACAGTCAAATGAAGTACCATCTTCCTGACCATTCACAGGAGATGGAATATTTTCAGTAGATGGGATATTTTTATGAGATTAACACACAAGCTGTGGGAAAACAACCAAAGATTTTATTAGGTAATAAATGAAGTTCTTGGGGAAGAAATGAAGTGACTCATGAAAGAAATTACAGACAGGAGCAACTGATTTCCACAAGATGTAACTCTGTGGCTTTTCCAGGTGTGGCTTATTATCAGAGAATAACTCATCTGGCAGGTCAGCCGGTTGAACACTTATTATTACCTGGTGTATTTTTCATGGCTCCTGAGAATTATCCTGTTTTGTTTTTATTTTTTATTCTCTCATATAATACATAGCAAATGCAGTTTCCTTCCTCTACCCTCCCAGTCCTAACTCTCCCCCAGATGCACTCTTCCCATTGCCATCTTGAAAAAAAAAAACCATATCAACCAAATACCATAACCAGTTACAATAAGTCTAGGCTCAAACTAGGCTAGAAAGGACATCCAGTAGGAAAAAGGGGGTCATAAAAGGAAATAAAAGAGTCAGAAATACCACAATTTCCACTGTTAGGATTCCCACAAGAACACCAAACTACACAAACATAAGGTATATGCAGAAGATATACTGTATACCCCTTCTGGCTCTGTGATTTTCACTTTAGTCTCTGTGAGACCCTGGAAGCAGTGCTTAGTTAATTCTGTGAGTATTATTTTCATGGTGTACTTAACCATTTTTGTTCCTGCAATCCTTCCACCCAACTCTTCCACAGCATTTTCTGAGCTCTCCCAAATGTTTGACTGTGGGTTTCTGCATTTGCTCCCATCAGTTGCTCTAGAAAGTCTCTCTGATTGATGATAGGACTAGGCACTGATCTGTGAGTATGGCAGAATATATTAGGAAAATTTCATTGACAATTTCTAGACCAGTCACGTTCAGTTTGTTGAGGTTTCTTTGGTATCTAACCTCTAGTTCTTAGCCATCTGGGTATTGTAGGGCATGGACTCACTCTCATGACTTGGGTCTCACCTTAGGCCAGTCATTGCTTAGACAATACTGTGCCACAATTATTCCAGCATTAACTTACAGGGAGGACAAATTGTAGGTCAAAGGTTTTCTGGCATGGTTGGTGTCCTAGCCCCACCAGTGGAAGCTTTGCCTGGTTACAGAAGATGGCTGCTTCAGGCTCCATATTTCTCATTACTAGGAATCATTATTAGGGTTACCCTCATAGATTCCTGGAGCTTCCATTGCTAGGTTTCCACATTAATCCACAAATGTCACCAAATTCCACTTGACTCTCCTAGGACTACTTTCTCTCTCCATCCTTCCCCAGCATGCCTTGATGCCTTCTGTTCCTATCCCTAATGTCCCAATCTATCCTCAAAATCTATTCTATTTCTCCTTCCCAGGGAGATCCATGCATCTCCCTGCATTGATCTCTCCTTGTTTCTAAGTGTCTCTGGGTCTGTGGATTGTATCATAATTATCTTTACTTAATAGCTAATGTCCATTTATAAATGAGTACATATGATGTTTTTCTTACTGATTCTGGGTTACCTCACTCAGCATGATTTTTCCTAGTTTCATATCTTTACTGCATATTTCATCATGCCCTGTGTGTGTATGCCTGTATGTGAATGTGTTGTGTGCGTCTTTGTATGTGTATCTCTCTCTCTCTCTCTCTCTCTCTCTCTCTCTCTCTCTCTCTCTGTGTGTGTGTGTGTGTGTGTGTGTGTGTGTGTGTGTGTGTGTGTGTGTGAAGACAGAGTTTACTATGTGCAATATTTATGACTTCCTGGAACTCTTTTTAGAACAGGCTGACCTTGAACTCAAAGAGTTCTGCCTGCCCCTACCTTCCAAATGCTGGAATTAAAGGTGTCTCCCACCATTCCCAGCTGAGATAAACATCTTCTCAAGAATTTTAGAGTATATTTCATTTTATTGCTTCTAATATTTGAGTTCATTATTGATTATGCTTCTTGGTTTTTCCCTTGTGGTATCATAGCATGCATAACATGTTGTTCAGGGCTCAATTTGTGGCCTTGACATGAAAAACAGAAAAAGAAAGGCCTACATTCTCAATATCCTTTATAAGAGCAACCGTTGTGTTACTAGTAAAGATTTCAGTAGGCTTTACCCCATAAAGACCCACTACCTTTCAATAACACCAAGAGAAGCTTATGCTTTGAACTAATGCTTTAAAACATTGGTGGTGTATGTTTGTAATGGACAGTGTTGCATAAATTATGAACTAAACCAAGTCTCATTATATATTTACTCACTGATGGTTTCAGCAAATAAAACATATTGCATATAAAACATGAGAATGAAATGGTAATTGATGTTATTAGAAACACATACATACACACACACACATATATGTAGGATATATACATTAATGTAGGATTTCTCCATTATTAGATCTTTTTCAATATATACCTCATACTGCTTCAGGTTTTTGTTAATAAAATGTTATAGTGCTACTGGTAAATTATTGGCATTTTCTTTTAAAGACTTTGTCTTAGAGTCTTTGCATAGGAATATGACAGTCACATATTTTGTCAAACTGCCATAATAATCTATGAATTACATTGAAATTTACAAACTCAATATTTCTCTTAGGGAAAAATTAAAAAAAAACATAATCTCAGTGTGGTGGTTTGAACAAGAAACAAGAATGTACTCCATAGGTTCATACATTTAAATTATTAGTAAAAAAAAAAAAGGAGTAAAACAGCTTGTGAAGGATTGCTGGTATGACCTGATTGGAATAGTTTTGACTATGTTGGATGAGGTATGTTACAGGAGATGGACATTATGATTTCAAAAGCCCATTCCAGACCTCCTTGTCTCTCTCTGTCTCTCTGTTTCTCTCTCTCTCTCTCTCTCTCTCTCTCTCTCTCTCTCTCTCTCTCTCTCTCCTCTCTTTCTCTTTCCTTTTCTCTTTCTCTGCCTATTGCTTACAGGTCAAGATGTAAATATCATAGCTATTGGTCCAGCACCACATTTGCCTGCTTCCCATCGTAATCATAAAGTAACCCTCTAAAACTAGGTGCCTATCACCAATTAAATTCTCTCCTTTATAGAGCTGTCTTAGCATGGTATGTCCTAACAGAAATAGATAAGTAACTCAGACACTGGAGATATGGGGAGAAAACCTTGACTGTGCTCAATAAAGAAGACATAACATTTCCATTTAGCAACATATTAGCAAGTATATCATTTGACTTGTGAACACTGCCATGACAATTTGGTGTTAAATAATATGCAGAATCTAGCATGGATGAGACTGTTGACATCTTTTATCCCTCAATAACTTTGAAAACATGTTCCAACACTATGAAAGCTAATCAACAGAGTTTCCTAGCCATTTCAATATCATTTCCTCTATATCCATAAACGAAAGTATGGATAAGGCTTAAGCCATGGGTTTTAGGATCTAGCTTATGCTGGGTACCTAAGGACATTGGCAATAGCCTGTATTTTTTTGGAGACCTATGGGACCTTCCTGATAATTAACTCAAAATGAAGTATTCCACAATTTTCACTCTGATTTTCAGTTAATAAACCATAAAGGCCAAAAACCCATCATGTACCTATGTATGATATTTCCATATATATATATTGTATTTTGAAATTAGTTTACTATGCACTACTTTTCTGTCACATTTCTGGTTCATCATTTCTTTTGCACATCAGCTAACCTACCTTCTTGTCCCTTCACTATCTCTTGTTCTTCTATCTTATCACATGTATCCTAATAACTTTCCTACAATACATTTTAACTGGGTGGTGAGATAGAATGCTTATATTACTTTTTCTTGCATTCTTCCTTTGGTTCTTCCCACTGCCTGACTTTCCCCACATTCCCATGTTCCATTCTGCTATAGAAATTTTTTAACTTCAGTTTTCAAATTCTCTAATTTCATTTTACCTATAACTTGCTATTTTCTGAAATATATTTCCCCACTAGTGATTCATTTCTAGTTTTCTGCCTTATATTAATGCAGTATCTTAAAGACACAAGAAGATGATTTGATACTAGAACACATATAGGAGAAAGAGTGTGACATTTGCTATTCTGTGCCTTAGTTACCCATGCTCTGGTGGAGGGACACATATCATGCACATGGGGCAATACTATTTGGCCCCAGATGATTGTCAAAGAAAAATAAAAAAAGAAAAGATGAAGAAAAATGATGTTAGTAAAATGAGTTGTGTAGATAAAGGGAGTGAATAATTAATTCCATATATGTATAAAATTATTGAAGAACAATAAAAAAATTACAGACAAAAATGTGCTCTTATGTAAACATAATAATACTTCCTGTCTCAGCTTTTTTCTATTTTTTCCATAGTATATAGAATGTGAAATCTATAGGCTATTTCTTTATTCTTTTAGAGGTTTTGTTCATAGGAGGTCTCCTATTATCCATATAACCAAATTAATATGTATATACTATATTAACAAAGTAAGAATATTTGTATTTTCATAAATTATGACTAACTTTGAGTCCTTCCAGCATTTTAATTTGATATGTGAGAAAAAGTTCTATGAGGAAGGCAGTAGCTATATTATACCTTTTTCTAGCAATTGAATGTAACACTTATTTTAGTCCTCATGCCCAGGATTGTAATTTCTATTTCTCATCTTATCTTGCAAGTTATTTTTATGCCAATGGCCTTGCATATATGTATGTATGTATGCATGTACAAATAGGTATATATATATATGTATATATATATATATGTGTGTGTGTGTGTGTGTGTGTGTGTGTGTGTTTGCACTTGATTAGTTTGGAAAAAAATGACTGTAGATATGTATAAGTGATTTATCTCTATTTTGGGCTGTATTTAAAAGACTTGATTTCTTGTGATCATCATTAGTATTATCCTTCTCATTATTCAATCTTATTGATCAAAAATAAAGACAAAAAGTACTCTGAGAGTAATTAAATGTCTATAAGTTTCTATATTGCAGTAAAATATCTCAATATATTCTCTACAGTAATGGGTAATTGTATCCCATGGTACACCTAAAAGTGTAAGGTTCATGATATTTACAAGTATAATAAATGAAAACTAATAAAATTTGAATCTTAAACAAAAGTCAAGCCTTGATGAAAAGCTGCAGCACATAAATTCTGTGTCTTCAGTATCTGATTCATTTTACAGCACAATGTATTTGATTAGCTCTGGTGTTTAAAATAAGCAGCGCAAGCAGTTCACTACAGTAAGCATAATTCAGTGAGTAAAAGCATGTGAAATCTCTTTACACCATAATGTTTTTGACTAGTGCATGGCAAGTAGTTCTTAGTAGAATAAGCAAATAAAACTCTAAGAGGATCATGCTTGAAGAACTGTTTGCTGATATAATGCAAAAGAATGGATGTTCAATCACAGAAAGAATTATTTTGTCATTCACTAAACTTTATAAATGACCACCAAAAATGAGCACAAAATTACTGCATTGATACAAAAATAGTCATGTGGTCCTCTTCAATGAGATGAACTGAGCCAGTAATGATGTCTTTTTAAACAAATTGCCTACAAGAACAAACTTGTGTCTGAATATAAGTTATATCCTTTCTGAAGCTAATTGCTAACATCTTATCTTTACAAATTTAGGAAATTATTTTTTAGCAATTATTTGAATATGAAAGACCTTGTGTTATATAAAACTCAAAATATAACTCAGTTAAACACTGCAGCAACTAGAATTGTTTCCTTATTCAGAAGTGCTTTTACACTACTTTTTGCCACTTTGTCAAAGTGAAATATAGATTTATTTCTTGCTTTTATAATGCTACTTTTCCCTTACATTGAAAAAATTATTTTAGGAGGATATCATCATTTCCATTTCTGTATAATCTGGAATATTTTAATGCACAATGTATTTAGAATTTGCATATGAATTATTGCAATTGAAATACTGCATGTGAAAGCATAAATGAAATAGCCATTTCACAGCACTGAGTTTATCTAAATTTTTATATAAGTAAATCAAGTAAATAAGTACAATGTGGGAAGTTCTTAAACATAAACCTGAGAAACAAACTGGAGACAGACAATTTAAAATGGCTTTTAGTGTGTACCTCTACTAGAAAAATGCATTTCTTACTTTATATTATTGATCTTTTAATACCAGGAAAGTACAACTTTAGCATTATATATTTTTATAAGATTTACCAACAATCAGTTTAAAAATTCTGTCTAGTATATATATGATACAGGCATTATTATAGGCACTGAATATCTTCTGTTGATACCAAATTCTCATTCCTATTAAGAATAGTTGTCATATTATATAGTTGAATATTTGTAATTCTACCATATCTTTGAATTCTGCCATAAAAAATATTTCAAATTAGAGAAATTGTAAGAGTATTACAACTTCATGATATGTAATTGTCATAATTGATGATATTTCTGGACATTGTTCTTTACTAATATTCTTTTTTTAAATTGTTTATATTTTATTTTCTGTAGGATTTGATTTCTTATTTAAAATAAGCAATTCAATAACAACAACAACAACAACAATAAAAAGACACCGAGCAGAAATACGTCAACTAATGCTAGTCTGGGCTCCATGCAAAATTATTTTGAAATTCGTGTTAATCGGGCTTTTATAACCCGTTTAGTAAGTATAATTCCCAGACCCTGTTACTGTGGAAT
This sequence comes from Microtus oregoni, assembly GCF_018167655.1. Classification (NCBI taxonomy): domain Eukaryota; kingdom Metazoa; phylum Chordata; class Mammalia; order Rodentia; family Cricetidae; genus Microtus; species Microtus oregoni. The sequence continues at coordinate 624,947 of NW_024543955.1, read as the reverse complement.
ATGAAATTCAAAATGCATTTTATTTCTCTTCTTTTGTATGCACGTGCTTTGGTGTGTGGTTAAAGAAATAACCTCTGATCGTATTGTTCTTGAACAAACAACCTAGGAGCTGAGTTTGCTCTCAAACAACCTACTGATCCCGAACAAAACCGAAAAGCACAAAGACTACTCCAGAGAGACCCATCAAAGACACTAAACTTTGCCAGGCAAGGTTGAGAGAAGGTGGAGGGGGGGGGGGGGGGCTCTCCCAGCCTCTTCCTTCTTTCCTCGTGGGAAAAGCGATGACCTTGCGGGAACCGAGCAAACATCTGCTTGGCTTTCTGAAGCCGGCCTGGGGACCTGGAGCCCGAATCACAGATGTCGCTTTATTAATATTCTTATTAGTTCTTATCACATTACAGCAAGAAGCTGATTAAAAGCTTGTTATTCTTTTCAAATTCTAATTCTGATTGTATGCCTTTTAGAGTTTATGAAGCAGTATGTCAATGATTATTTATTCTGTAAATTTAGATAATTTAATCTGCTTTTTTTATTTATCCTTTATTTTCCCTTACTTTCTTTTAGTGCATTCTTTCTTTCCTGCTTTCACCTTTTATCTATACTTCTATATACATTGACATCTTTCATTGTATTTTTTTTGGTCTTGAAGAAAAAGATCATATCCTTTTTTAAGTTCTTATATTTCAGATTTTGGTTTTTGGAGGCAGGAATCTTAATGACAGTGTCCTTTGCAATACAGAAGCTTCTCAGTTTTAGGAGGTCCCATTTATTGAATGTTGCTCTTATTGTCTGTGCTACTGGGGTTATACGTAGGAAGTGGTCTCCTGTGCCCATGTGTTGCAGTCTGCTTCCCACTTTTTCTTCTATCAGGTTCACTGTGGTTGAAATTACACTGAGGTCTTTAATTCATTTGAACTTGAGTTTTGGGCATGCTGATAGATATGGGTCTATTTTCATTCTTCTACAGATTGACATCCAGATATGCCAGCACCATTTATTGAAGATTTTTTCTTTCTTCCATTGTATACTTTTAGCTCCTTTGTTGAAAATCAGGTGTTCATAGGTTTGTGGGTTAATATCCGGGTCTTCTATTCGATTCCCTTGGTCAACATCTCTGTTTTTATGCCAATACCAAGCTGTTTTCAATACTGTAGCTCTGTAATAGAGTTTGAAGTCAGGGATGGTAATGCCTCCAGACAATCTTTTTTTGTATAAGATTGTTTTGGCTATCCTGGGTTTTTTGTTTTTCCATATAAAGTTGATTATTATCTTCTCCAGATCTGTGAAGAATTTTGATGAGATTTTGTTGGGGATTGCATTGAATCTATAGATTGCTTTTGGTAGAATTGCCATTTTTACTATGTTGATCCTCCCAATCCAAGAGCAAGGGAGGTCCTTCCATTTTCTGGTGTCCTCTTCAATTTCATTCTTCAAACACTTAAAGTTCTTGTCAAATAGATCTTTCACTTCCTTGGTCAGAGTTACCCCAAGATATTTTATGTTATTTGTGGCTATCATGAAAGGTGATGCTTCTCTGATTTCCCTCTCTGCTTCCTTATCCTTAGTGTATAGGAAGGCAACTGATTTTTTGGAGTTGATCTTGTATCCTGCCACGTTACTAAAGGTGTTTATCAGCTATACGAGTTCTTTGGTAGAGTTTTTGGGGTCGCTTATGTATACTATCATATCATCTGCATATAACGAAAGTTTAACTTCTTCCTTTCCAATACAAATTCCCTTGATCCCCTTATGTTGTCTTATTGCTATTGCTAGAACTTCAAGCACTATATTGAAGAGGTATGGAGAGAGTGGACATCCTTGTCGTGTTCCTGATTTTAGTGGGATGGCTTTGAGTTTTTCTCCGTTTAATTTGATGTTAGCTGTCGGCTTGCTGTAAAAAGCTTTTATTATATTTAGGTATGACCCTTGTATCCCATATATAATATTTTAAAATAACAAAAAATAGAGCTTTTTCCTAAAAGAAAAATATTGCAAATATTGATATTATTTATTACTGCTGACTTATTTTAGGGTCTGTTATATAGTAATTGTGTTATAGTGAAAACATATAATGAAATTGATTTTTTGTTGTTGAGAGACAATTAACAACATGTGACAGTCATAGATTCTTTTAAGATCAATTTACTTAGGTAGATGTAGAAATTTTACCAATTGAGGTGTATGAGTTATATCAGTTTCTTTCCATGGAAGTTTGTTTAAAATGTAGTTTATAATAAAAATAGGTAAAATTAATATTTTTTGTTTCTTTGTTTGTGGAGTGTCAATACAGCATTTCTATGCTCTGTATAACAGGCTGGCCTCAAAATCAAAAGCTGCTATCTCTGTGCTTGGAATAAGGGCATGTTATGTAAGTTGGGTAAAATAAATATTTTAGTGAATGGTCTATTATCTTTGACTTCCCTTAGTGAAAAATGTTGTAACAATTAAGATCAATTGAAAACTGGATTTTTATTTGTAATATTTGGGCTTAGTGGAGGCAAAGATGGGTTTTCTACAAGAGATGATCTTTAAAAAATTGTTACAAAAATCATAGATCAAAAGAAATGTATGTTTTAAGTTGGAAACTTAAAGATATTAGCAGCAGCATTTCATTTTAATGACAGCATGGAAAATGAGCGTTTTCTTTAGTATCATAAATTTAAGATGGATTAGGTGGAGTTTTATCACTCAAAAGCAGGCCTCTGTAAGTAAAGCAATCTCTTATCTTGTCTTTTCGGTTTGAAAATGACAACTCTGGGAGCTTGGCACCAGCTGCCATAGAAATCCTATGCCTTAAGGTCTGAAGTATCAGTAAATTGAATAACCACCATCAATGTCAGAGAATCAGTGGCCTTCTATGCACATTAATCCTTCCTGTGATTCAAAATTGTTATTAGACTACCTATACCATATAACAAAGTTAATTTGACATTTATGTTTCTATTTTTTATAATCCAAGGAGCTATTCATTTTATGACCTTCTTCTGTCATCTGCTTCTTTTATCTTATTCTCTCTCCTTGTTTTACTTTGATTATAAAACAAGATAATTTTCCATTTGTTTATTTTTGTAGTTTGTTTTTGAAAATCAGTACAACCAGAGAGGCAGAATTCAACTGATGAGTGACTTAGACTACTTAACAATATTAGCCATGTAAAATTTCTTAAATATAATGTAAAATTTATAATGAATAGGGAGTACTACAGCAATGTATTTTGTATTTTCTTGATGTTTTTAAATTGCAAAATAACATGCAGCTGTCACTAACATGCAATGTCTACTGAGTATATCAGTAAATCTATTACATAATAAAATCTGTGCAATCTCAAATTTATATCTTTATTGGATTTTGAAAACTTCCAACAAAGATTGAAGTATAAGTGACAATTTTATGAGTCAGTTTTATCCCTTATTAAATCAATAATCTAGGTATAATTGTCTCCATATCAGTAGCTTTATGGTATTTATCTTACACACTAATTTTTATGTTATATTGGGAAAGTTTTAGTTTATACAAAAATGTTCTTTCAAGCAGGACAAAAAATTAGCTATTAGAATTTATTTTTTCCTAAAAAAAAATTACCTTAAACCTATGACAAGCTCATGGTTTTACATCTATCTTTTATTATTTATTTAAAACCTAATTTTAAAAATTAGTTGCAGATTTTTAAATCTCAGGAAACATTTTAGATTTTATAAGGAAACATTTTAGATTTTATAAGGCTTGGAATAAATCACAGCAGTTTTCAGAAGGGTGATTGAGAAGCAGAAGAGAGAAGCCATGCATTTTAAGCTTGCTAGCCTGATCACCAATGGATTTTCAACAAACATTGATACTGCAAGCAGGCATGGGGAGAAGAGCATTCGACACCCATGTATGCAAGAAAAGAATTACGTTGACTCAGTGAGTTATTATAAAACAGTGTTTGGAGTTGGAAATAAAATATGGTGGAGGGAATAAAAGTTATTTGAGTGAGAGAATAGGTTGTGTTTGATCAAACGATAATATAAACATGTATGAAATTTTTAAACAATAAATCTAAAAAAATGATTAATTAGGCCCAATATCAAAAATAGATAGAAGAAAAAGGAAAACATATCTCCCGGCTGAGGAGGCAAACAAGCGAGCCATATGGAGGCTCTGTGAATAACTACCTGAATCAAACTTTCACAATATTTGATATTAAATAAAATTCTTTATTGTACTTCTTCATTTTTTAATTACTTTTCATGAAATCTTTTCACCACAAAACAAAGTAGATCACATCCTTCAGGCAATTACCTTGTATACTGCAGAATTCTCATCTATGAATTGTAGTTGAATAGCTCAGCAGCATTGGATAGATTATGTAACCTCCTTTTCCGTTGCTGTAAAATGAAGAGATTATACTGATCCTCCTCTTAGGGTTATTTATAACTATTGAAATCCCAAAACGTGACAGTGTAGGTATTGGCTTTTATATTGACTTTGAATTTTTAGGCTCTTTGGGACATTGGATGACATTTAGTCTAACCTCCTCATAACGCAAATGAGAGAACTGAAATTTAGACCTTTCTTTAATTTCTTTAAATAAATATGTTTTATTTCATTTTACATACTAATTACAGTTCCCAGTTCCTCCCCTCTTCCCAGTCCCTCCCTCCACCTTTCCCTCCACTCCACACTCCATTCATTCCATAGAGATTATAAAGTACATTTTTTTAGTGAGGGTTCAAGGCTCTCCGTATTCTATCTAGGCTGAGCAAGGTATCCATTCATTGATAATGGGTTCCCATAAAGCTACTAAAAACAGTAGGAGTAAATCCTGGCACCACTGCCATTGGCCTCACAGTCTGCCACAGCCATACAACTGTCACTCACATTCAGAGGGTCGAGTTTGGTCCTATGTTGGTTCCTTTTCTGCCTGTCTGGATTTGGTGAGCTCTCATTAGCTCAGGTAAACTGTTTCAGTGGGTATCTTAATCATGCTCTTGACCTCTTGGGTCATATTCTTATTCTTCCCACTCTTCAATTGGACTTTGGGAGCTCAGCTCAGTGCTCCACCACATGTCTCTGCCTGTTTCCATCAGTTGCTAGATAAAGGATCTATGGTGATATTTAAGACAATCATCAACCTGACAACAGGGCAATGTCAGTTCAGACAGCCTCTCCTGGGGTGGGAGAATTGTCTGTAATCTGTCAATCATGTTTTAAATAAATGCTGATTGGCCAGACAGGAAATATAGGTGGGAAAACCAGACAGGAAGTAGAAATGATGTAATGAGAACAGAAGAATTCTGGGAAGGAAGAAGTTGATTCTTCCCACTCCTGCCCAGACCACCAAAGCAGCATGATGTGATCTGCCCCATTGAAAAAAGGTACTGAGCCACATGGCTAACATAGATCAGAAAAATGGGTTAATCAAGATTTGAGAATTAGCCAGTGAGAGGCTAGAGCTAATGGGCCAATCAGTTTATAATTTATGGAGACCTATGTGTGATTTTCTTTGGGGCTGAACAGCTGTGAGGTACTGGGCAGGACAGAAATACAAACAAACAGGACTGTTCATGATACAGAATGGCACCCAGTGTGGATAACTGCATCCACAAAAAGCCTAAAAATGCTTGGGAAAGACTAGAGTAAATCATTTCGGTTTTCAGCTGTAGCAGGAATAAGAAAAGCTGTTTTAAAATTCCAGCTTTCTGGGCCGAACTGCCAGGGAAAACTCTGACTCTTTCAAGCAGGCCATCCAGACTACGGAGCTATGGATACAATGTTGCAGCTTGCTTCCTGGCAAGGACCTTGAAAAGCCATAGGAGCTTTTCAGTGTTGTTTACACACTGTTGGAGCTTGCTTCCTGGCAAGGACCTTAAAACACCATAGAGTTGTGGCAAAAAACTTCTCCATATTCCTTAGCAAATTAAAGTCCCATGTGATCCGAAAAAGAGAGATATACAGTAAAGAGATATTCAAAGAGTAAGCAAACCTCTAAATGATTTACAGTGTGTTAAAAAAAATACAGGCTAAAGGTTAAAGTTCTCAAAAAAAAGAGAGAGAGTAGTCTGGGAGGCAGAGACAGATCTCTTTGAGTTCAAGGATAGCCTGGTTTACAGAGGAAGTTCCAGGACAAAGATATACAGAGATTCTGTCTCAAAAACTAAAAGTAAAAATAAAAGAAATAGAGGTTAAAATAAAGCCTCATTAAGATGGAATATACACAGAGAATCTTGATACTGTATGTTATTATGCTCTCTTTGAATTGTTTGAATGCCAAGGAAGGAGCAACAGCTGCTGAAAGATATTTGCTTATAAATGCTGCAGATACGTATTTAGAAAATACCTTTGCTTCAAAATTGAAGTCAAAAGGTACATTACTTTGGAGAAGAGATTTTGCATTTGTTTCTACAGAAAATGAGAGGCTGTGGATTTATTCAGACTTAGGAAAAATCAGCTTTGATCAAGGAAGACCACCTGAGAAATCTCTGGCAGGAATAGATGGCCCAGATGCCTGAGTTCTTCATCCAGAACAGGTTCAAGACTGCTGCCTGAGATGACCAAGACTCACAGGATACTTCAGTCAGGACTTGATGATAACTCTAAATTTTCTTTAGGTCCCCAGAAGACTATCAGTGCTCCCAACCAGCTGGACGTAGCCTGGAATACTACACCCACATTCCCCAAAAATGGACTATGGATATTTTCCTTTTAAATAAAATAAATTAAAAAAAAGAGGTGGAAGCGGTGTGGGAGAATTGTCTGTAATCTGTCAATCATGTTTTAAATAAATTCTGATTGGCCAGGCAGGAAATATAGGTGGGAAAACCAGACAGGATGTAGAAATGATGTAATGAGAACAGGAGAATTCTGGGAAGGAGGAAGTTGATTCCTCCCACTCCTTCCCAGACCACCAAAGCAGCAGGATGTGATCTGCCCCACTGAAAAAAGTACTGAGCCACATGGCTAACATAGATCAGAAAAATGGGTTAATCAAAATGAGAGAGGCTAGAGCTAATGGGCCAATCAGCTTATAATTTATGGAGACCTATGTATGATTTTCTTTGGGGCTAAACAGCTGTTAGGTACTGGGCAGGACAGAAACCCCAACAACAAGCAGGCCCCCCTTCATGTTACACTCTCCACTACTGCTTAAGTTCTTAGCTAGAGTCATCCTTATGGATTTCTGGGAGTTTCTCTAGTGCCAGGTTTCTTGCTAGAGCCATAATGGCTCCCACATTCAAAATATCTTCTTCCTTGTTCTTCATCTTTGTCCTTCCACCATCTCAACTATACCCTTCCCTCAAGCTCTACTCCCACCTACTTCTCCTCTCCTCATACCATTATACCCTCCCTTCTCCTCTCCAACACCCATGCTTCCAATTTCATTAAAAGATCTTGTCTATTTCCACTTCCCAGTTGGACCTATGTGTGTTTTTCTTAGGGTTCATTTTATTATTAGCTTCTCTACCATTGTGGAATATAGGCTCATTATTCTTTGTTTGACAGCTAATATCCACTTATGAGTAGGTACATACTATGCTCATCTTTCTGGGTCTGGGTTACCACACTCAGGATTTTTTTTCTAGTACATCCATTTACATGCAAATTACAAGATGTCATTCTTTTTACCACTGAGTAGTACTCAGTTGTGTAAAAGTATCACATTTTCTTTATCCATTTTTAAGTTGAGGGGCATCTAGATTGTTGCTAGATTCTGGCTCTTACAAATAATGCTGCTATGAATGTAATTGAGCATCCTTTGTGTATATGTCTAACATTAGTTTTCCTGGGTCCTGGGGTAGGCTGTTTCCAAGTTTTCTGAGAAACCACCACGCTGATTTACAGAGTGGTTCTACAAGTTTGCATTTCTACCAGCAATGGATGAGTGTTTGCTTTACTCCAATAAGCTGTCATTGATGTTTTTGATTTTATCTTTTCTGACTGGTATAAAATAGTATCTCAGAGTCATTTTGATTTGCATTTCTGTAATGGCTAAAGATGCTGAACATTTCATTAAGTGTCTTTTGGCCATTTGAGATTCTTCTGTTGAGAATTCTCTGTTTAGTCCCAATGCCATTTTTAACTGCATTACTTGGATTTCTGATGTCTAATTTTTTGAGTTCTTTAAATGTTATGGAGATCAGTCCCCTGTCTGATATGGGGTTAGTGAAGATCTTTTCGCATTCAGTGGGCTGCCTTTTGTCTTATTGACTATGTCCTTTGCTTTACAGAATCTTCACAATTTCAGGAGGTACAATTTATTTATCGATGTTCTCAGTGTCTCTGTTACTGGTATTATATTTATGAAATGGCCTCCTTGTGACCATGCATTAAAAACTACTTCCCACTTCTTCGTCTATCAGGTTCAGTGTGGTCACATTTATATTGAGGTTTGGACTTGAGTTCTGTGCATGGGGAGATATACGGATCTATTTTCCTTCTTCTCCATGTTGACATTCAGTTATGCCAGCACCATTTGTTGAAGATGCTTTCTTTTGTCCATTGTATAATTTCAGCTACTTTGTCAAATATCAGGTGTTCATAGGTATTTGGATTAATATTTGGGTCTTCAATAAATTCCATTAGTCAACCAGTCTGTTTTTATTCCAATACCAAGCTGTTTTCATTACTGTAGCTCTATAATAGAGCTTAATGTCAGGGATGTTGATTCCTCTGGAAGTTTCTTTTTTAAAATTTTTTATTAAAAATTTCTGCCTCCTCCCCGCCTCTGTCTTCCATCCCCCCCTTCCCTTGCTCCCCTTCTTCTCCCTCTCAAGCTCAAAGAGCAGTCAGGGTTCCCTGCCCTGTGGGAAGTCCAAGGTTCTCCCCCCTCCATCTAGGTCTAGAAAGGTGAGCATCCAAACAGCCTAGGCTCCCACAAAGCCAGTACATGCAGTATAATACAGGATTGTTTTGGATATCTTGGAGTTTTTGTTTTTCCATATGAGGTTGAGTATTTTTCTTTCAAGATCTGTAAAGAATTGTGTTTCAATTTTAATCAGCATTGCATTAACTCTATTGATTGCTTTTGGTAGGATTGATTATGCTGATCCTATTTATGCAAAATCATGGGAGAACTTTCAGGTATCTTCTTCAATTTCTTTTTTCAAAGATGCAAAGTTCTTGTCAAACAGGTCTTTAACTTGTTTGGTTAGTGTTATTGCAAGATATTTTATGTTATTTGTGGATTTTTTGAAGGGTGATGTTTCCCTGATTTTTTTCTCAGCATTTTTATCATTTGTATATGAGAGGGCTACTGATTTTTTTTTTTAGTTTATTTTGTATCCTTCCACATTACGGAAAGTATTTATCAGCTTTAGGAATTCTCTGGTAGAGCTTTGGGGATCACTTATATATCCTATCATATCATCATCAAATAGTAAATGTTTGATTTTTTTCCTTTACAACTTTAATCCCCTTAATCTTCTTTGTTTTTCTTTTTGCTCTATCCAGAATTTCAACTACTATTTTGAATAGATATGCAGGGAATTGACAGCCTTGTCTTGTTCATGATTTTAGGGTAATCAATTTGATTTTCACTACATTTAATTTGATATTGACTGTTGGCTTCTGTATATTGCTTTTATTATATTTAGATATGTTCCTTGTATCCATGATTTCTCTAGGACTTGTATGATGAAGGGGTGTTGGATTTTGTCAAATGTTTTTCAGCAATTAATGAGAAGATCATATGGTATTTTTCTTTCAGTTTATTTATGTGGTAGATTATATTGATAGATTTTCATGTGTTGAACCAGTTCTGCATCTCTGAGATGAAGCCAATGTGTTCATGGCAGATGATTTTTTGATGTGTTCTTAGATCCAGTTTGCCAGTATTTTATTGAATATTTTTGCATCTATGTTCATGAGTGAGGTTGGTTTGCAATTCTTTTTCTTTACTGAGTCTGTGGTTTTGGTATCATGGTAACTGTAGCTTCATAAAAAGAGATCACCAATGTTCCTTCTATTTCTATTATGTTAAACTTTGAAGACTATGGGTGTTAGCTCTTTTTATGAATTTCTGGTAGAATTCTGCTCTGAAACCATCCAGGTCTAGACTTTTTTGTGTGTGTTGGGAGGCTTTTGATGACTACATCTATTTCCTTGCAGGTTATAGGTCTATTTAAATTATTCACCTGATCTTGATTTAACAACATACATCAAAGAGATCTGGAGAATCATTAGATCATACTCCATAAACCTATACTACACAAAATTGAAGAATGAAAAGAAAGTGATGATTTTTTGGATAGGTACCACATACAAAAATTAAATCAAGATTTAGACCTTTTAATCAACAGTTTAAGGTCCTAAATTAAGAGCTGATGTTTATCATTTTCTAAAATCAAAAGATACTAATGTTTATAAGTACCTATATTTGCAATTTTAATGAATAAACTCATTGTGAATAAGCTAGAATAAAATTTGAATAGTTATCATCGCCCTAAGGAACTATGGTAGTATATCCATATGGAAAACTTTGTGTATGTAAGAAGGCTCTGATTCAAGCAAAGTTTCACATTTAGAATCTTTAATAATTAAAAAAAATCAATATAGTTTGCTCTTTCTGAAATGATATTAGAGATAAGTAAGGTAATTTTTAAAGAAAACACTGAAATACTACTGAACCACTGCAATCATTACACTATTCTCCACTACTTCAAAACAAATTGCAATTATTAATAAATTTAGAATTTATATTTTCTCTGTGTTGTAAAATTAAATATAATAGCAGGGAGAAAAAAATCTGTGAATATACAGCCTATTCATTTTGCTCTATGCTCAACTCTTCTGTTTTGAATGTCTCTTGAAATTAATTGTAAATTGCTTCGATTTTGCATTAAAAAGGTGACATTACACTTAAGAAGTTTATTTTAAAGTTGTTGAAATTATACTGTCTTAATTAGTGTTTTTATTGCTGTTATAAAGCCTGTACAGGAAGTCAAGGTAAAAATCTGGAGGTGGGAACTGATGCGGCATGCATGGAGAAGTGCTGTTTATAGACTTTTTTCATAACTTCCTCCAAATGTCTTCTTATACAATCGAGGGCTATCATTCTAGGGTGGCACCCCCTGTAATTGGCAGAGGTCATTCACATGTATGATACAAAAAGAATTACAGACAAATAAGGAATTCTTAGAGTGGTACAAATAATAATTCCCAGGAAAAATAGCAGTTATCCAGTGCCATATAGTAAGCAGTAAAAACACACATAGAAGTAACATTATATAGAACACTGAGCAGGTTATGTTTTGAAAATATATGCATATATGTTTACATATTTTCATACATACCTGGTATGGGACGTCCTTCTGTCTATTACAAATATGTAGAACAGATGCTTAAAAGAAATCCCACACTAGCTCAGAATTGAGAAATAAATGGTTATTTATTTAGGGTTAAACTCACAAATCAGAATGCTCTGTTGGAATGGAAAACAGAGAGAAAAAAAATTCCACCTAACAAATTAATAAAAATATAGATACATCCTCAAAACAAAAAAAGAAAGAAATGAGTTTATTTACATGTAAGAGCTTTATTTACATGCAAGGTTTATTTACGTGAAAGATAAGTAAGCCTGAGAAATCAGCAAGAAATAATTAAAATTAAACCTCTGAATGATTATTTTATAAGAAGCTTAGGGAACCAGTAGGCAGGAGAAAAATTGATCCAGCAGAGCACAGGAAATATTTGGTACACATGCCTATATATATGCACATACATCATATACATCTAATATAGGTCTAATCATGTAACAATAATTAATAAAAAGAGGAAGGCTATGAATGTGAAAATGAGTAAGGAGGGGTAAATATGTGTGTTTAAAAGAAAAAAAGAAAGGTAAAAGGGTATAATTTTATTTTATTTTCAAAAGTAAAAGAAATAATACAATTAATTAATTAATTTATTAACTAACCAAATGAAATGCACCAAAATTATTGATAAGCTAGTATGGTAGATACATTTTGTCAGTTGAGACTTTCTCTTCTCTGATTACTCTAGCTTGATCAAGTTGATTTAAATTGAATCAGGACAGATGTGACACTCATTGAAGATATTTATGAAATACAGCACAACAGAGACCACATTCATTATTGGATCAATGATAAAATTTTTAAGATGTTTGTTTATTTTCCCACAGACAAAGTTCTATAAAAGCTATGTCAAAAATCTAAACTCTAGTACATACTATACCATCAGGAATGTTTTCTACTATAATGATTAACCCTATTCCTAGTGTTGACCTTTGAAGAATTAGCAAACAGAAAAACATGGAAAATGTCACAAAATATTTTTTAAAGTAAAAAATTAGATTTTCAGGTCTAAAGTAGAATGAAATCCAAATATTGAAATCCCAAATAAAAAGTCCATTATTAAACTGTTATATCTTCCTTTCACATTTCAGTTTTACATAGCAGCTTGGTTTCTAAAAGATAATATTTGACATCCAAATACCATGGAGAAAGATCTTAAACACACTGAGCCCAATTCAATACCTATCTAACTCTTCAAAATCCCCTATAGGTTTCAAAGAATGCTTTCTACAGCTAAGTAAAAGAACAAAACCAAACAACAACAATAACAACAACAACAAAAAAAAAACCTTTTAGCAGGAAAGCTCTCATAATACCAAAGAGAATAAATTGAATATGTCTATATATTTTTACTCAACATAGGGTGAACTAGAATGCCCTGGGAACACAGATTGAAAAGACCACTGAATAGACATAACTAATCACACACTTCACACCTGATGTAAAATTTAAACTGTCTTTACAAGAGTGTGTCTTCATATATAGCAGGATTTACTTTTAGAACCCTATTCTCTGATGTCAACTTTGAAAAATATTTTTGAAATACATTATGATTTAGAAGATACAAATGTTTCAGTTTCTTCTATTTCTGGGTTAATTTTAATCAAAAAAGAACTCAATTAATTCCATAATATATATGATTCAATAAATAGTTATTAAGAAAAGCATTTCTAAAGTAGTTGAGGGCAGTTGCCTAAATTAAAAATATCACCTTTTTCTTCTTACAAATGTTTTGGCCCATTAATGTGACATTAAATCTTCCTTTATCTCAGTTTTTTATTTTATTTGATTTTTTTCCTTAAAAGTATTATGCTGGCAGCAGGGATCCCCAAGTATTGTGATATATATATATATATAATATTATATTTTATGTATATATTTATTCTATAGTTTAAAATATTTCTTTTTTCAGGAAGGATTTATTTTATAGCTTTTCACCTTACATTGAAATAAAACTGCATTGATATCTTCATAAAAGTGAAAACAATTCAGTAAGTGACATAAGTCCGGTTATGAGATTTTTAGACTTATGTCTTTTTTTTGGTTCAATACAGGGTTTCCCTGTGTAGTCCTGGAGTATGCCTTGGAACTCTCTGTGTAGATCAGGATAGGTTCAAACTCACAGAGATCTTCCTCCCTCTGTCTCTTGAGTGCTGGGATTAAAGGTGTGTACCACCACCACCTGGCTTTCAGGTTATGTTTCGTAACAACTCCCTAGGTGATATTCATCATGCTAGTCTCTTGATCATACTTTGGAAATGAAGTTCTAACAATCATGTTAAATGAATAACCACTGCAGTATAAGTTGCTTGATGAATTAAAATAATTGATGGTGAAATACAGGGATGTTTTAAAATAAATTATTTTCTCTTTAAATATAGTTGAAATTATTTACCATACCAGCATTTACAATATATATGCTTAAGGCTATGCCTCAAAATAAACCATTTAAAAAAGGACAAATAGAATCCAAGTGCTAGTGCCTTAGTGTATATTCACTGGATTGCTCTACTATAGTCATATACACATGTGCACACAAACATATATTCATACCTCATAATTGTTCTCACAGCTCTTACATGAAAGGAAACGTAATTGTATACTCCTCATGCCCTCCAAGAAAAGATAAAAGCTATTTTTTATTCCAGGTGAATAGGTATTACAGAATTTTATTTCATACTAATTAATTATGACAAAACAGGAAAGAAAGCACATTGCCAAAGCTACATTCTCAACCAGTCAAATCAGCAAATATCTTCTATGCTAGTGAAGTCAGCAAATTCTCAGTCTCAGACAAGGTGGTTAATAATTTTTCTGGGTCATCTCTACAGTTTAGATTACTAAGAAAATTATTGTGAGGTATTAAGTAAAAGGCACTCAGTAAAGGAACAGAAACTATATGAAAAGAGAAAGATATATTTCCTAATGGATACAGTCTGCACTGTTTTGACTGCATTTGCACATATCCAGGAAAATCTTTTTTTTCTGTATGCCTTGTAATTCATAAAAAAGAAGTGTCCAGTTATTAAAATCCTAATGGTTTTTAGAATTGTATTTGCTTAGCAGTTTAAAATTAATGCATCCTATGATAAGAAATTTAAATGGGTAACAACTGATTATGTGTGAGTTTTATTTCTTCTTTTATCTCTTTGCTTACCAACATATCCTATTTTAGTTGGAAAGAGTAATTATTGATTAATTATTTGTTTTGTATCTTGTTTTATTATCATAATTTATTATGTTTGCACCCTCCCACTAAAATTTTTATTAGTAGTCTTTGCACATTCAAGACTAATGGGAATAAAATGAAGGGAAGATGTGGTTTTAGTATGGGTGAAGTTTTCTGAAAATAGATGCATAGGGAAATTGTAAGCAGATTTGTTTTAATCTCTCAGAGTATATGGCTTTCCCTATCCCCTGATAGAAATCAAAAGTAGCCACTTCTATTTAACATTATGGCTAGGATGAATGAAAACTTCAGCAGGCTAAAAATGTCTTGTTTTAGTTGTTGCCAATTAATTTAGAATTTTAAAACTAATAAATAAATTATTGAAAAAGATAAATAATTGTCCTTAACAATAGCAATGGTAATTAAAATCACATATTTAAAAGTAAAATGTTCATGTTTGAACTTACAGAGACTCTATAGGTGAATAGATGGATATGCTAAAAGAGACAAATTCATCATGTGTTATTGTAAATAAGTAAATGTGGCTCAACTTCACACTCTATAGCATGAACAAAAATGTCCTATGTAGGGAAATGAATCTACTGAAAGCAAGACAAACAAACATACTCATTGAAGGAATGAATACTCAGTGACCTTATTAGTTTTATAAAGACTTCATATCTTCATAGAAATAAAGTACCTTCACCATTATTAAACTGTTGTTTATCTTTTTTGAAAATGTGTCTCAATATCAATCTGATACTTACCTTGGAACTAATGGCCCTTGAAGTCTTCTACCAGAGTGCTAAGATTATTGGCATTCACTAGTATGTCCATCCTAGTGTTACACACTTCTTAAGATACAGTGACACAATTTATTATTTTTTGTTTTTTTTTATCAAGAGAGAACACAATAGTACTGTTTTAATATATTTCAAAACTGTTACTTATAATGTCTATGAGCTTAATCAAGCTTATTTGTTGCAATATTTTAAGATGACTATTGCAAGTGAATCCATGGCAAAATGTCATTATTTTCTCTTATAAAGGTAACAGGCAAAGAAAAACTTATTTTACCCAATGAAGCTTTGCACTGTCCTTTTGGAGGAGGGCGCTTGTTGGTTCCCTGTAGCATAGCCCCAAAATAATCACACAGAAACCATATTTTTTAAATCACTGCTGGGCCCATTAGCTTTAGTTTTATTGGCAAAGTCTTGCATATGAATTTAAGTCATCTCCATTAATCTCTGCATCATCATCAAGTCGTGGCCTACCAGCAAGAACCCTCTCCGGCAGTGACTCCATGGGTTCTTTTGACTCTGCCTCCTTTTCTCCAGCATTCAGCTTAGTTTTCCCCACCTAGCTCTTTTCCCTTATAACTCTGCTATAGGCCCAAAGCAGTTCCTTTATTTATCAATGGTAATCACAGCATACAGAGGGGAAATCCCACATCACTGTCTCATATCCAAGTCTTTAAAAAAAAATGCTGTGAATTTATGTATACCAAATGCCCTTTCAACCTTAATGCTGTGGTCATTTTTAAGGAGTTACAGTCTAATAAAGAAAGACCTAGTCCTTACATGAAAGTCTCAAAACTATTATTTAAAGTTTTAAACAAAATATACTGTCCCCTCTATCTTAAATCCAGGTATTTAATCAAATACAGAAGGAGCACTATAGTAAAATGGTTTAAATGGAAACAATAATTTCCTAAACTATAGATTTTTATGATTTGTATTGAGCTCTACATTTTTCTCTGCTCCCCTCCCTGCCTCTCCCTTCTCCTTCAATCCTCCCCTAAGGTTCCCATGCTCCCAATTTACTCAGGAGATCTTGTCTTTTTCAACTTCCCATGTTGATTAGATATATGTATGTCTCTCTTAGGGTCCTCATTGTTGTCTAAGTTCTCTGGGATTGTGTTTTTGGGGCTTGTATTCTTTGCTTTATGTTTAAAAACCACTTAGGAGTGAGTACAAATGATAATTGTCTTTCCTTGTCAGAGTTACCTCATTCAAAATGCTGTTTTCTAGCTCTATCCATTTTCTTGCAAAAGTCAAGATGTCATTATTTTTTCTGCTGTGTAGTATTCCATTGTGTAAATGTACCACATTTTATTTATCCATTCTTTGGTCGAGGGGCATTTACGTTGTTTTCAGGTTCTGGCTATGACAAACAATGCTGTTATGAACATAGTTGAGCACATGATGACAACTAATGCTGGAGAGTTTGTGGGGAAAAGGGAATAGTTCTGGATTGCTGGTGGGAATGCAAGTTGATAAAGCCCCTTTGGATGTCAGTGTGGAGATTTCTCAGAAAATTAAGGAAAAAACCTTCCTCAAGACCCAGTAATACCATGTTTGGTTATATATCCAAAGGATGCTCAATTGTGCCATAAACTATATCTTTTAAATGAAAATTTCTCTCCTGCCTCGACCCACAGGTGTTCAGTTTCAAAGTAACACACAGAGGGTTATATTAATTATAAATGGTTTGGACTACTAGCTCAGGATTATTGTTAAGTAGCTCTTATATTTTGATTTAAGCCATAATTATTGCCTGTGTTTAGCCACATGGCTTGGTCACTTTTCTCATTGCAGTATTCTCATCTTGCTTCCTCTATGTCTTGTTTGCCATTATATCTCTCCCTTTTCTCTTCACAGAATTCTCCTAGTCTGGTTGCCCTGCCTATACTTTTTGCTTGGTTACTGGCCAATCAGCATTTTATTTAATCACTATGAGTCACAAATCTTTACAGTATACAAGAGCATTCTCCTAGAGCATTTTACCCTTTTTATTTCAAAATAGAGAGAGAAAGATGGGTAGAAAGACCCTAGAGCCACTCCTCAGGATCTTCCATGGCCATTGAGGACAGGAGCTTTTAAATTATATTCTCCTTCTGTTAGTGCATGGCTTGCGAGACTTCAGAAGATCCTGTGTTAGGAATCTGTGAAAATACAAGCCAACCTTGCACTGAGTGGCTAGGAACTCAGTTCCTGTCAATTATATCCACTGTCTGGAGATCTTCAGAAGTTTAGATGAAAGGCACTTTTTCCCAGTGGTTAGCACTTTCACTTGATGAAGCAAATTGTGAATGGACATTTTTCTGTGCCCATCTGTCTTGTGTCTTCTTAGGAGGAAATTGGGTGCTGCTGCTATGAGACAGTTTGTCTCTTTGTTATGTAAACGCTTTTAATAATTAAACATTTAAATGTCACATTCCACAGATCTCTGAGCACTTGAGGGCTGCTTATTAGCTATATATTTGACATTATTACTACAGTGTAGGATCTCTCTGAGTTTGACTGTACTGGTTTTTAACTTAACAGGTGTGAAAGACAAATAAGAAAAACTGTTAACAATAGAAGCTTAACAATAAAACTGACAATAGTGAAGAACAGCTTACTATAATTTAGAGCAGAGTTGGATTAGATATACAGTATATTATAACAAATTTAAAAGTGCATAAAAACTTAAAATATTTGAGACTTATTGCTTTCTTAGTCTCAGACTGGGACTACATAAAACATTTTTTAGCAGTAAGTACATGTACAAATATATGAAGTTGAATTAAGTTTCATCCACATATACACACACAGAGTTAAAGCTAACTTACATTCACACATAATGTTAAATAAAAAAAAAATACATTCATGCACACATACATATTTTAAACAGGAGTTGGGTGAAGTGGATTTGGGCCCAACCAAAATCATGCTACTGAGCAAAAAACACATGTAAGAGAGTCAGTAAAAGTGATTTAGCGAAAAAATGTAAGTAAACGGCAAGATGAGGCAAGGAGTGTACCTCAGTAAAGATAGTGACTTTGTTATCTGACTTGCCCTTAGACAAGATGGTAGTAGTCATGTGGTCATCCATAGCAAAGATGGCAGTGTGGTCATCTGATGTCTGTAGTCAAGATGACAGTAGTCATGTGTTCTGGAGAAACCACATGTTTTCAGAGCCTAAGTGGGAATTATTTTTTTATTTTATTTTTTTTATTTATTTTTTTTTCGCCTCCTCCCAGCCTCCCACTCCTCTCCCCCTCTCCCCACTCCTCTCCCCCTCCCTCCACTCCTCTCCCCCTCCCCTCACTCCTCTCCCCTCCCCCCACTACTCTCCCCCTCCCTCTCCAGTCTGAAGAGCAGTCAGGGTTCCCTGCCCTGTGGAAAGTCCAAACTCCTCCCCACTCCATCCTGGTCTAGGAAGGAGAACATCCAAACTGGCTAGGCTCCCACAAAGCCAGGACATGAAGTAGGATCAAAACCCAGTGCCATTGTCCTTGGCTTCTCAGCAGCCCTCATTGTCCGCCATATTCAGAGAGTCCGGTTTCATCCCATGCTTTTTCAGTCACAGTCCAGCTGGCCTTGGTGAGCTCCAGTAGATCAGCCCCACTGTCTCCGTGGGTGGGTGCACCCCTTGTGGTCCTGACTTCTTTGCTCATGTTCTCCCTCCTTCCGTTCCTCATTGGGACTTTGGGAGCTCAGTCCAGTGCTACAGTGTGGGTCTCTGTCTCTATCTCCATCCATTGCCAGATGAAGGTTCTTTGGTGATATGCAAAATATTCATCAGTATGGCTATAGGATAGGATCATTTCAGGTTCCCTATTCTCAGCTGCCCCAGAAACTAACTGGGGACCTCACCTTGGGCACCTGGAAGCCCCTCTAGGTCCAAGTCTCTTGCCAACCCTAAGATGGCTCCCTTAATTAAGATATGTGCTTCCCTGCTCCCCTATCCAACCTTCCTTTATCCCAATCATCCCGTTTCCCCAAGTTCTCCCCATCCTACCCTTCTCACTTTTCTCTCCCCATCTCCCCTTATCAGT
Source organism: Microtus oregoni (assembly GCF_018167655.1). Classification (NCBI taxonomy): domain Eukaryota; kingdom Metazoa; phylum Chordata; class Mammalia; order Rodentia; family Cricetidae; genus Microtus; species Microtus oregoni. The sequence continues at coordinate 605,665 of NW_024543955.1, read as the reverse complement.
GGGAATTTTAAACAGATATAAATAATAAGAGAGACATAGAGGACTTGTAGAACATACATTTAAAACATAATTGCATCTGTGTGGCCACACCAATTACACATTCTTTCATATATGAAGTATATAGGATACGTATTCAGCATTGCCAGCCTGGGGGCAGCAGCCATGGATGAGGCCTGGGACTGGAGCAGCCACCAGGAACCAGTTTTGCTGGTTTTTATGGGACCAGCAGTAGTAGCTCATGCCACAGAGAAAAGGGGGGAGGGTCAGATAAGCTTAGCTGTGGTAGGAGGCAAGCCAGCAAGGAGAAAAGCAGTTGGGCATGAGATGCTGGTGGGACAGAGCCTAACATGGCTAGACATAAACTTTTTCATCTTCCTGTTAACTGACAGAAATTAGAGAGCTCTCATGTTTCAGTCTGCCAGTAGGTAGCCACTTTAGGTTGTTTTTAAGGGCTGAATGTTGTATAAGGGCTTTAGGTTGTTTCTAGAGCTGAGTGAGAGATGACAGACAAGATCCACAAGCAAATATTTCAGGCATCCCTGAAATAATGTGGACATTGAGCAGATAGGTTAAGCCATCGTCAGACTCTACAACACAGAGGGTGGGTACTTGGAACTTTCTGAGTGGCTGAAGGACTACAGTCTAAGACGCAACATGAGATCTCAGTCCTCAGCCATGGGGAATAACCAGAGATAAATGAGAAGAAAAGCTGACTTGGAGAAGGGAACCTTACCAACATTTAGTCAGTGGTGCTGTGTGAAGTGATAGAGTAGACACTAGAAGTTGTAGGGTGTTCAAGATCCAGAATTCCTGTGTGCCTCAGCCCACCTTCCTGCTGGTAGGAGGGAATATGGAGAGAGCCAGGCCAAGTCACTTAGCAATGCTATGATTCATGGTGTGGGTGAGGCAAGGCCATGGCAGGTGGGAGACAGAAAGATAGGCCATGCACAGAGAGCTTGGTTATAGAGTTTATTTAGTATTTGGATGGATGTGAGTATAAGGGGTTGTGGAGGAGGGACAAAGAGAGAGAGAAGGAGGGATAGAGAGTCCGGGACAGAGAAAGAGAAGAAACGGGGAGTGGAAAGGGGGGGCAGAAGCTTCTTTTTCAAAAGAACAGACACAGAGAGAAAGATGAGTAGGAGGGATGAGATCTGCTTGCCTTGGTGAGAAGTGGAAGATTAGGAGTGGGCAGGGCTTGTCTTTTAAAACAACAAAGTACAAAGGTGACAGGGCAGGTCAGCAGATGTGTTACTATAACAGTTTTTCTGTGTATCTTTGACTGTCCTGGAACTCACTCTATAGTCTAGGTTGGCATAGACATCACAGATATCTGTCTGTCTCTGCCTCTGAAATTCTGAGATTAAAGGCACATGCTACCACACCTGACTACTCTATTTCCTTTTTAAATAGTACTTTTTATGTCTTTTTCCTTTTCTCACCAAAGACTATTTTATTTTTAACAACACTGTAAACTGTTTAGAGGTGGGGTGTTTTTGTTTGTATCCGTCTTTAGTATATATCTCTATTTTGTTCGGATGACATGAGTCTTTTATCTGCAAGGCAATATGACTAGGATTAAAGCTGCAGTGGTTGCTGGCTCCACCTCTTTTCTTACCTGTTTGAGAGACTAACTTCATGGCAAAGGTACTGGCAGGAGCCACATGTATAGCCACAAGTCTGTCAAGCTTCTAGGTCCATGCCGTCACAAAGAAGCCTGATGCTGGCTCCTCATAAACATGATTTAAGTGTTTTATGGAAGAGCCTCTTTTTGCCACTAAGGCTGAGTCAGGAAGCCTCTCTTGAAGGAACAGTGCATCTGCTCACCAGCAGCAATCATATCCTACCAAAAAAAGATGGTTACCAAGAAGCTGTGCTTGACTCTGTTCTAGTCTGTCTAGAAAAATTTTTTTAAGCTTTCTTAGTCTTAACGTAGAAGTTTATTTCTTACCAAATATTTGGGCACCATTTGTAGACAGAAGTTTCTGACCCACCCAGTCCCTCAGACATTCAGTTCCAAAGAAACACACAGGTTACATTAATTATCAACCGTTTGGCCTACTAATTTAAGCTTATTATTAAATATCTCTTACATCTAAAAGTAATCCATAATTCTTGCTGTGTTTAGTCATGTGGCTTGGTACCTTTTCTCAGAGAAGCATTTTCATCTTACTTCCTCAATGATTTGCTTAGTATTGTGTCTCTCACTTTCCTTTTTCCAGAATTCTCCTAGTCTGGTTGTTCCACGTATACTCCCTGCCTGTCTAATAGCCAGTAGGTGTTTTATTAAGCCAATATGAATCACAAATCTTTACAGTGTGGGGGAGATTTCTCCCACAACAACAGCTATCACTAATACCTCTTATTCATATCAGGGTACTGAAACTGAGCTTTCTATCAGACCAGAAATGATGATTAGTGGGATTTAAAAAAAAAATACATAGGTGTAGGTGAGAGACATAGATTATCACAAAAATTCATCAGCTTAATACCTAACAGGAATATCATGCATCATTTAAGCCTTAAAGGACATTATAATAAACAATTAAGTATAATATAAATTTTAGGCTGAGAATATATAAAGATATATTTAAAAGTTTACAAACATTTTAAGCCGTTCTATGTGACTCTTAAACTGTTAAAGTATTTTACTATGCCTGTTGACCCAGAGACAGTGATTCATAGGCAATGCAACTGTTACTTATTAATTTGGATGCATAGTATAAAATAGCACATTCTGATAAACAATACATAGTTTGAAGTAAAGTATATTATTAAAGATAAATTGTCATATATTATGTGAATATTTTTAAAGGAGGATTAAATTATTATACAAATAGTTTTTCTAAGAACTACTTAGTTTACTTAAAAATTTAGGGGACTTTCAAAACAGAAGAATGACATTTCAAGTACAGCATAATTTCCTAAACAACAATAATAAAAATAGCATATATTTATAATATCTACTATAAATTTCTTTCATGAAGCATGCCATTATAGTCCTGGCTACAAGGTGCAAGAAAACACATGTAAGGCTTTGAGATTTCTCTTCGGATATTTTGATTACATAGTTCTAAGGATTTTAGAATTTTCAACAATTAGGAGAAATTAACAATTCTTAGATAAATAAAAAATCAATTATCACCATTGTATTGTCAGCTGTTCCAGTTTTCTTATAGATGTGTTCATATTTTCATGTATTTAACAATATACAAATATATATATATATGTATATGTGTGTGTGTCTATCAATATTCTGACTTTCTTAATTTGTGGTAGATATTAATTTCTAATAATATACAAGTAAGGAAAACAAAATCCATAGAAAACTATTGAGTACTTATGCTTCCCTATGGTCAATAACTAATCTTACCTCCCAATTTGGGTGTTAAATAAAATGATTACTTTATTGGAATTCTTTGATAGTGGAGTAGGAAGATATAGGTGGTTGAAGGCAAAGTTAATTACACACTGCTTTGTTTTTAATATACTATAAATAGGCCTGCTTAGTTCGGCTTAGTAATAATGTTTAATGATTGTGTTTTAGTTATGGGATGTAGTGTCAGTAAGAAAAGGTATTGAATTTGCTCTTGTGAATGTAGTCTCTCATAGCGAGCAATTAAGACTCTATGCCTCACAAACACAAGCACATTCTTATTCCAATAATGTTGTATAAGGTGGTGGATTTCTCAAACTATCCATAAGAGAAGCTGACAAAATCAAATGAAATATTGTATTTAAAATATCATTACATATCTTCACATATTTCATAAATTTCATGTCATGCGCAAGTTGTAAATAACATGCATAAGTTGTACGGAACATGCATAACTTGTATGGAACATGAAAATACTTCTCCATAAATGTTGGTATCATTTATATGGCAAATAAATTTTATTTTTTAAACCTGTAAAGAAAGGCTATTTTTATTTGTATAATTAATTTTTAACAAAAACTTTTTATAAAAGGTAGATTATTATTAGTTCCAAAAATCTTAATAACAAATGAAAGACCACATTTCTATTGTTAGTACAACTTAAAAGGAGATTAAATAAAATGACTTATTTTACCAAAGCCTTCAATAACATTGTATGTAAAAGCTGGTATTCTTTCTTTTTTTTGAAAGAGGATAGAGTTTTATTTGTTTTTAATTTTTAGTTATAATTCTGTCATTGACTATTTTATTTTTTATTTTTTTTTATTTTTATTATTTTTTTAGTTGTTGAAAAAAAAATTCCTCCACCTCCACGTTTCCCATTTCCCTCCCACTCCTCCCACACATCGCCCCCTCCCTCTCACTCCATTCCCCCTCCCTCTTGAGAACGAAGAGCAGTCCATATTCCCTGCTCTGCGGGAAGTCCAAGGTCCTCCCACTTCTGTCCAGGTCCAGGAAGGTGAGAATCCAAACAGGCTAGGCTCCCCCAAAGCCAGTTCATGTATTAGGATCGAAACCTAGTGCCATTATCCTTGGATTCTCATCAGCCTTCATTGTCCGCCATGTTCAGAAAGTCTGGTTTTATCCCATGCTTATTCAGTCCCAGTCCTGCTGGCCTTGGTGAACTCCCAATAGTTCAGTTCCACTGTCACAGTGGCTGGGTACACCCCTCGTGGTCCTGACTTCCTTGCTCATGTTCTCCTTCCTTTTGATCCTCATTTGGATCTTAGGCTCAGTCCAGTCTCTGTTTCTATCTCGATCCATCGCCAGATGAAGGTTCTAAGGTGATATGCAAGATATTCATCAGTATGGCTATAGGATAGAGTCATTTCAGGTTCCCTCTCCACAGTTACTCAAGGTACTAGCTGGGGACATCTCCCTGGACACCTGCGAGCCCCTCTAGGGTCAAGGCTCTTGCCAACCCTAAGATGGCTCCCTTAATTAGGATATATATTTCTCTGCTCCTGTATCCACCCTTCCTTTATCCCAACAATCCCATTTCCCCAAGCTCCCCCCATCCTCCCCTTCTCACGTTTCAAACCCCATTTCCCCTTAGACCCATGCCACCTCACCCCCAAGTTCCCAGTTTTTGCCCGGCAATCTTGTCTACTCCCCATATCCCGGCGGATGACTATATGTATTTCTTTGGGTTCACCTTCTTATTTAGCTTCTTTAGGATCACATATTATATGCTCAATGTCCTTTATTTATGGCTAGAAACCAATTGTGAGTGAGTACATCCCATGTTCCTCTTTTTGGGTCTGGGATACCTCACTCAGGATAGCATTTTCTATTTCCATCCATTTGCATGCAAAATTCACAAAGTCATTGTTTTTTACCGCTGAGTAGTACTCTAATGTGTATATATTCCATACTTTCTAAATCCATTCTTCCATTGAAGGGCATCTAGGTTGTTTCCAGGTTCTGGCTATTACAATTAATGCTGCTATGAACATAGTTGAACAAATGCTTTTGTCATATGATAGGGCAACTCTTGGGTATATACCCAAGTTTGGTATTACTGGATCTTGGGGTAGGTTGATCCCGAATTTCCTGAGACATAGCCACACTGATTTCCAAAGTGGTTGCACAAGTTTGCATTCCCACCAGCAATGGATGAACATGCCCCTTACTCCACAACCTCTCCAGCAAAGGCTATCATTGGTGTTTTTAATTTTAGCCATTCTGACAGGTGTAAGATGGTATCTCAATGTAGTTTTAATTTGCATTTCCCTGATCGCCAAGGAGGTTGAGCATGACATTATGTGTCTTTTGTTCATTTGAATTTCTTCTGTTGAGAATTCTCTGTTCAGTTCAGTGCCCCATTTTTTAATTGGGTAAATTAGCATTTTAAAGTCTAGTTTCTTGAGTTGTTTATATATTTTGAAGATCAGACCTTAGTCTATTACAGGGTTGGTGAAGATCTACTCCCAGTCAGTGGGTTGCCTTTTTGTTTTAGTGACAGTGTCCTTTGCTTTACAGAAGTTTCTCAGTTTCAGGAGGTCCCATTTATTCAATGTTGTCCTTAATGTCTGTGCTGCTGGGGATATACGTAGGAAGTGATCTCCTGTGCCCATATGTTGTATAGTACTTCCCACTTTCTCTTCTATCAGGTTCAGTGTGTTCAGCCTGATATTGAGGTCTTTAATCCATTTTGTCTTGAGTTTTGTGCATGACGATAGATATGGATCTATTTCCATTCTTCTACAGGTTGACAACCAGTTCTGCCAGCACCATTTGTTGAAGAGGCTTTCTTTCTTCCATTGAATACTGTTAGCTCCTTTACCAAAAATGATGTGTTCATAGGTGTGTGGGTTAAAATCCGGGACTTCTACTCTATTCCATTAATCGACTTCTCTGTTTTTATGCCAATACCAAGCTGTTTTCAATACTGAAGCTCTGTAATAGAGTTTGAAGTCAGGGATGGTAATGCCTCCAGCAGATCCTTTATTGTGTAAGATTGTTTTGGCTATCCTGGGGTTTTTGTTTTTCCATATATAGTTGATTATCCTCTTCTCCAGGTCTGAGAAGAATTTTGATGGGGATTGCATTGAATCTATAAATTGCTTTTGGTAGAATTGCCATTTTTACTGTGTTGATCCTCCCAATCCAAGAGCAAGGGAGATCCTTCCATTTTCTGGTATCCTCCTCAATTTCTTTCTTCAAAGACTTAAAGTTCTTGTCAAATAGATCCTTCACTTCCTTTGTTAGAGTTACCCAAGATATTTTATGCTATTTGTGGCTATCGTGAAAGGTGATGCTTCTCTGATTTCCTCTCTGCTTCCTTATCCTTTGTGTATAGGAGGGCAACTGATTTTTTTGGAATTGATCTTTTATATGCCACACTACTATAGGAGTTTATCAGCTGTACGAGTTCTTTGCTGGAGTTTTTGAGGTTGCTTATGTACACTATCATATCATGTCAAAATAATGAAAGTTTAACTTCTTCCTTTCCAATTCGAATCACTTGGCTTCCCTTATGTTGTCTTATTACTATTGCTAGAACTTCAAGCACTATATTGAAGAGGTATGGAGAGAGTGGACAGCCTTGTCCTGTTCCTGATTTTAGTGGGATGGCTTTGAGTTTCTCTCCATTTAATTTGATGTTTGCTGTCGGCTTGCTATAAATAGCTTTTATTATAGTTATGTATGACCCTTGTATCCCTAATCTCTCTAAGACCTTTATCATAATGGGATGTTGAATTTTGTCAAATGCTTTTTCAGCATCTAATGAAATGATCATATGGTTTTCTTCTTTAGTTTATTTATATTATGGAATACATTGATAGATTTCATATGTTGAAGCAGCCCTGGATCCCTGGGATGAAGCCTACTTGATCATAATGGATAATTTTTCTAATGTGTTCTTGGATTCAGTTTGCCTGTATTTTATTGAGGATTTTCGCATCGATGTTCATGAGTGAAATTGGCCTGTAATTCTCTTTCTTGGTTGAGTCTTTGTGTGGTTTTGGTATCAGGGTAACTGGAGCTTCATAAAAGGAATTTGGCAATGACTTTTCTGTTTCTATATTGTGAAGTACATTAAGGAGTATAGGTATTAGGTCTTCTTGGAAGTTCAGGTAGAATTCTTCATTGAAACCATCTGGACCTGGGCTTTTGTTGGTAGGGAGTTTTTTTTTTTTTTTATAACAACGTCTAATTCTTTGCAACTAACAAGTCTATTTAGATTGTTCACCTGGTCCTGGTCTAACTTTGGTATATGGTACGTATCTAAAAAAAGTGTCCATTTCTTTAACATTTTCCAATTTTGTGTTAATTTCCAATCTTCTCCTCCTCCTAGGTGAGTCTGCTTCTTTTTTTTCTCCAATGTGTGCTTTGTCCATTTTCTTTAAGTGGGCACTTAGTGCTATGAACTTTCCTCTTAGCACTGCTCTCATAGTTTCCCATAGGTTTGAGTATGTTGAGTCTTTATTTTTGATGAATTCAAGGAAGACTTTAATTTCTTTCTTTATTGCTTCCTTGATCCAGGTGTGGTTCAGTAGTTGACTGTCTCGTTTCCATGAGTTCGTAGGCTTTCTGGGGGTAGCATTGTTGTTGAATTCTAACTTTAATCCATGGTGATCTGATAAGACACAGGTGGCTACTAATATTTTTTTTGTAACTGTGTAAGTTTGCTTTGTTACGAAGTATGTAGTCAATTTTCGAGAAGGTTCCATGAGCTGCATAGAAGAAGGTATATTCTTTCCTATTTGGGTGGAATGTTGTATAGATGTCTGTTAAGTCCATTTGATTCATTACCTCCATTAATTCTGGTATTTCTCTGTTAGGTTTCTGTCTGATTGACCTGTCCATTGGTGAGAGAGGAGTGTTGAAATCTCCTACTATTAGTATGTGTGGTTTGATGACTGCCTTGAGTTTTAGTAATGTTTCTTTTACATAAGTGGGTACTTTTATATGAGGGACATAGATATTCAGGATTGAGATTTTGTCCTGAATGAGTAAAAAATATTCCTCTCCATCTCTTCTGATTGATTTTAGTTTGAAGTCAACTTTGTTAGCAATTAGTATGGCCACACCTGCTTGTTTCTGCTGTCCATTTGCTTGATAAACCTTTTCCCAGCCGTTTACTCTGAGTAGATGTATGTCTTTGTGGTTGAGGTGTGTTTCCTGTAAACAAAAAATGTTTGATCCTGTTTTCGTATCCAATCTCTTAGCCTGTGCCTCTTTATAGGTGAGTTGAGTCCATTGATATTAAGTGATATTAATGACCAGTGGTTGTTAACTCCGGTCATTTATTCTTTTTTTTTTTTATTTTTTTGGTAGTAGAGTTTGTGTGTTTCCCTTCTTCGAGGTGTGCTGGTGATGGGTCATTAGATATCTGAGTTATTGTGGGCATTGTTGGACTCCTTGGGTTGTGATTTTCCTTTTATTACTTTCTTTAAGGCTGGATTTGTGGCTACGTATTGTTTAAATTTGTTTTTATCCAGGAAAATTTTGTTTTCTCCATTTACAGTGAATGAAAGCTTGGCTGGGTATAGTAGTCTGGGCTTGCATCCATGATCTCTAAGTTTCTGCAGTACATCTATCCAGGACCTTCTGCCTTTAATGGTTTCCATAGAGAAGTCAGGGGTAAGTCTGATAGGTTTACCATTATAAGTAACTTGACCTTTTTCCTTTGCAGCTCGTAATATTCTTTCTTTATTCTGTGTGTTTTGTGTTTTGATTATTATATGGCGAGGAGATGATTTTTTTTTTTTGATCCAGTCTATTCGGTGTTCTGTATGCTTTTTGAACCTTCAAAGGAATATCTTTCTTTAGGTTGGGAAAGTTTTCTTCTATAATTTTATTAAATATATTTTCTGGACCATTGAGCTGTTCTTCTTCTTCTTCTTCTTCTTCTTCTTCTTCTTCTTCTTCTTCTTCTTCTTCTTCTTCTTCTTCTTCTTCTTCTTCTTTTTTCTTCTTCTTCTTCTTCTTCTTCTTCTTCTACCCCTATTATTCTTAGGTTTGTTCTTTTTATTGTGTCCCAGATTTCCTGAATGTTTTATGATGAGAATTTGTTGGTTTTGTTGTTTTTTGATCAGTGTGTTTATTTTCTCTATGGTATCTTCAGTGTCTGACATTCTTTTTTCTATCTCCTGTAATCTGTTGGTAGTACTTGTCTCTGTAGTTCCTGTTCGTTTTCCCAAATTTTCCATCTCCATCCTTCCCTCGGTTTGTGTTTTCTTCATCACTTCCATTTCATTCTTCAAGTCTTGTACTGCTTCCCTTACCTGTCTGATTGTTTTCTCTTGGTTTTCTTGGATATCTTTGAGTGATTTATTCATTTCCTCTACCTTTTTGTTTGTAATCTCTAATTGTTTATGTCAGTTTTTCACCTCCTGTTTAAGGTCCTCTATTATTTTCATATAATTCACTTTTGAGTCGATTTCCTCTAATTCTTCTGGAGTAGAGTGTACAGTTCTTTATATTTCGGTATCCCAGTATTCTGGTGATTTCATGTTGCCTTTCAGGTTGTTGGAGGAATTCTTGAATTGGCGCCTGCGATGCAATGGAGCCAGGCGAGGCCTGGTGTCTTGGTCCAGTCTTTGCTGTGATTGACTCTCTGTGTGTATCTCCTCAGTGTAGAAGCAGGAACCATTTCTGTCTAGAAGTAACTCCTCAGTACTGAATCATGGACCCCTGGTAACCCAATGACCTGTCCAGATGGAACTCCTCAGCACCTAAACAGGGGTGCCTGGTAGCCCAATGAACCAGAGACAAAAGGAAGAATGTGGCAGGCAGAGCGGGGTCCAGTAGAGCACAGGAGACCCTGCAGCCCAAGCTGAAGGTGCCCCTGCTCCCTTGTGGGGGAACCTTGAGGCCTGCCCTGTAGGCAGGCACTCACGGCTCTGGGTGGGTAGCCTTAGTGTAGGAGCGGAAAACTCAATGCTGGTATTCTTTTACTTATTTTTTAACATAGTTGAAAATAATGTCTAAGATAGATATGTACCTGAATGTTAAAATCTTTTGCTTGTTTGTGAATGACCCTAGTAAATCCTTTCAATCTCCTTGCAAATAATGGAAAAGAATGAAAAGGAAGGAAGGAAATAAGCAAAAAATGAAAAGTTACTCTAAGTTAGTATTGTAAACCTGACAATATTCTTTAACAGAAAACACAAGAAATAAACAGTTTGGTTACAAACTTATTGTTAAACAGAAATTCAATCCAGGAAAAATTCATAGTTTAAATAATTCAGGCTGTGTCCTAGACTTATGATTCTAATTTTATTAAAGAACTAAAGTTTCTTCCAATATTATAGTTTAGACATTTCAACCTAGATGCTTATCTTATTATCATATTATTATAGACATCAATCTAATGAGGAGGAATAATTTCAATATTTTATTTTATACATGTAATAAAACAAAATAAATTAAAAATATGATAAGATAAAACAACATAGACACATACACATGCTCAATAAAAGTTAAAATCTCACTCATCATATACACGACTCCACTCTAGACTTTGTCTGGTTTCCCTAGGTAGACCTGATATGCCTGGGGCTTATTATGTAAAGAAAACTGTTTAAATCTTAGGTGATCCTCCTGCTTCTTCCCCCCCCCCCAACTTGTGGCACTATAAGGAGGAAGTGCCATGTCCATGCCTGTCTCCCATTTTTATCTAAGTTAAGATTAATATGATTCAATGAAACATTAGGTAGATCTGTCTTGAGATAATGGCACTTCTAGTCAATGGGAATTTATGCATAGATTTCCAAATCTGAAACAGTCCTAGTTAATTTTTATTCAATACATGAATGTCATTCCATGAGTTGTTTGAGTGTATTGAGTATCTTTTTTTTTTCCTGAGGGTAAAGAAAAATGTATGTTGGCATTTTACATTGTAGCATGACAATTTGGATGTTACTTCAAGCCTTATTCCCATGAGCTCAATAATATTTTTCCAGATGTTAAGCCAAATTATAAATGTTTTATTTACTCAGCTACTAACAAGTGAAAGTGCTTAAACATATTTCACCTGTGCTCTCATATTTTGTCAGAGACTGCTGATTGCCAGTACTGTTAGTGAAACAGAAATCAGAGGGTAACACTTGAGTTACTTTTCAAATAAAGTTCTTGTTTCAGCATTTAGTTTTCCAAAAGGCTTTTAATCAAGGTTATGTGAAAGACCATAAACTTTCTACTGAATATTTAACAAGCAGGAGGTCATTGAAAACATGTCTTAGCAAGGGCAAGTGAAATGAGATTGCAATCAGGAAAATAAAAGATCACATGATAAGCAAAGCTTTGTCATCTAGATAAAATTGAAGAAAAAAATCAAAGTGACTCATATTATCCAATTACCTTTGCAAGATTTAATCTTTCTACTTTGAGCAATCTCTTTTAAAAATCACAAACAGAAATAACTAATTTGATTTGATTCATTAGCTTATCTTAATGATGATGACTAACATTAATTTTGCACATTGATGATACTGGTAGAATTCAATTCTGAAGAGCTTAGCATTTTATTTGATATTACTAATGAGACTCCTTTTGATATGATATAAAATATATTAAATTTTGAAATGTCCTTTGATAATAATACATTTTTTAACTTGAATCATTACTTAAAGAAAACTAACTAAACCATGTTTCCCTTTCAAAAAAACAAGAGTTAATTTAACAAAGATAAATATTTTTTAAAATTTCTATATAACAATGTTTTTCTTTAACATGAAGGATTCCTAACATTATCTATTAGCATTAACAGGAGGTGATTAAATAAATAATATAGTGCATGCTTTGAATATTTAAATATACATAGAGATATTTTTAGGCAGAACATGACCATATATATCATATTCCAGTTGTAAAGCAAGGTTTTCTAACATAATATAGTCATAAAATATAAATTTTCATTTGGAATTAAATAAATAAAATAGAAAATTGTCTTTGAATCATGCAGCTATGTAGAATGACAATTTCTTTTGTATAATTATTGTATTAATTCTTGGAGAGTTTTATGCAATGTACTTTCATCATATATACCTCCATGCCTGCAGACTGCTCTCTCCCTGTCTACTTAATTCATCATTTTAGAAGAGATTGTCACACAGCATCTGTTCTAGGCCTATAGTTCTTAGAATCTTTCACTTTCTGTAACGTTCTCTGAGCCTTAAATGAAGGGATTATTTTGTAAATGTATTAATTGTGAATAGTATGGCACAATTAGTTGATCAATGTCTTTTGATAATTTCAATTATAATTTGCAAATTCAAGAAAATTTGTTTAAAATATTTAATCTAACTGTACACTCCGGATTTAGAATTTAGTACAAATGTACTTCTGTTTATTTCTTAGTATTCATCATCTGCATGGAAATAGAAACTTGTTCTTTCCTAAAATAAAATTAAAGAATACATGCAATGTGAATTCAAATAGATTATAGCTCATTATCCATTTTAAAAATCCTCAATAGACATGAATTGGTTACAAAAGGAAAAAGATTTGATGACCCAAGATAAGAAGATTTTTAATCACACAAAGTGTAATTTAATATATGGTTGAAAACATATTTTGTTCTAGATAAGAGAAAGAAATAATAACCCTGCAGCCAGTGACAGAAGGAAGTGATTTAAAAACTAAGCTAGGATGGTGTGGCAATTGTATTAGCTACTTTCCTCCTTACTGTCACAAAATACTTGGTAAAGTAATTTATGGAAGGAAGGGGTTATTTTTGCTTACCATTTGAAGTGGAGTCCAACATGGTAGAGAAGGCTTAGTGGCAAGAGGGCTAAAGTATATGTCACATTGAATCTTCAGTCAGGAAGAAGAGAGCATTCAATGTGTATGTTAGCTTACTTACTGCTTTCAATACAGTCCAGGATTACAGTTGTGGGAATGGTGCCTTCTCTACTTAGGAGGAGTTTATTCTCCTCATTTAGGAAGATATAGGTGATTACAAGTATAAGTATAGTGAAAGTTGTCTCTAAGGTTAGTCTAGAGCCTATCAAGATAACAATCAATAAAAATTATCCTGGGATTTAATTTTTCAACAGTCTAGCATTGGTTAAGAAATAGTCCTAAGCCTGACATGAAACAGAGGACTCAAAGTTTTAATGAATTTTCTTATCTCTTGGGTTTGGAATATTTACTGTAGTTTCCTGGTGGACAAAGATAGCAGTTATAACCAAGATAGCTATAGTCATGTCAAACTGGGTTCCTTCCCTGCTTTTCTGCATATAGAACTTTAAAGCTCTTGTAACTTGAGATTTTCTATATCTGTTTCCATACATCACTTTTTGAGCTCCTATTTTCATCTATGTTTTAAAATATGTTCCTAAATTCTGCCTTTTGACTTAAAAAATACAGTCATTTAAGATGTCACAGAGTATCCATAAATTTGCATTTTTTTCTGTCACTATTGATGTTTCCCACATATTATATCATTACTGTCTCAATATTTCTTATGTTTTTGAGTAAAAGAAAATATAACATGCCCAGTACATTGGACTGTGTGTGATATCTTTAAAAACAATGTTTTGAAAAAGTAAAGCCTTACATTTTATAATAGATTATTGTTGAAAAAATAAATTTTAGTTGTTATTAATTATATAAGCCACTAGATATATCAGAGATTAATTTACATTAGCAAATTCATGTATAAGAAAGGGGAAATATTCAAAACTCTAATGTCATAGTAACAGGATTCCATTTCAATTTGAGACATACCTGATTTACTTAAAATGTATTTTTATATAATGTATATTGATATTATGTATGTTAAATAATGGTTGGCATTAAAGTATTTTAAAGAAAATTAGCTGATTCTTTTTAGAGTGATTCAATTTAAGCTTAAAATTGCCAACATTGCATTAATATGTGATGTATTATATACTTCCTGAGAATAGGGGACTGGGACATTGATTACTATTTTAATGTGTTTTGGTGTAATTTACTTTGCTAGCATGACTTTCTTTGATTGGGGCTATACTTATTTTAATCATGTAGTGCTAATTTGTGAGATGTTGTTTATAATATCAAAAGCGTTTTTAGAATTAACATAAATTATGTGTTACCTAATAATGTATCTGGTATCATCATAGTTGAGTAAGGGATAATTTTAAATAGTAACACTATCATGTATAAATAAATACACCTTAAAAGGCATAAGCTACAAGTTGTTTCACTCTTTGTTCTGGTACCAGATTAAAAAAAAGAAATAGGTGCCTTCTTTCTTAATAACTTTATTATTATTCAAAAGAAAGAACATAAATCCATTTCATGTTGATATACTCAGTTTTCTATTTTTGTGAAAAGGTAATCTGGATGATAAATACAAATAGAAGTATAATGTAGATTTTAAAAGTAAATGATGATAAGAAAGATAAAATGGCACAGGTAAAAAACATTTTCCTCCCAGCTCAGGAATTAAAAAAGAAAACATATCAAATTCAAATTCTGTCATCCATTCATTGTAAGAGACATGTTATATTAAATATGTTTTTGAATAATTTGGGTTAAAACATAACAATGGATAAAGCCAAGTCCAATTTAGTATATTTGGTTCATACTTCTCTTAGTTAACTACTCTACATCATTTATTTTGCTTGTGTTTACTCTATTTCAATTAGTAGACTCAACATTTGTATTACAGAAGAATCAATTACAAGAAATTATTTATTCAAAATATATGCTTTGAAGTATAAAATATTTGTCTTTCTTCAGCACTTTAAAAGCCTACTTTTAACATCTTAAAATATACATGTATTTGCTTATAAAGATGGAGATAGGAAAATTAAACCTAAAATATGGTAGTAGTGATAATAGCTTTAATTACAATTACCTTCCAAGACATTTTAAAAAGAGAAAAAAAATAGACATGAGTATAAAAATTTCTAGCTCCTTTATGTCCTTCCCATGCAGAGAAATCAGTGGATCAGTGGAATCATAATTCACTTTTAAGGAAACATCCATTACACATTTTTCTCCAATCATTGTCATTGAGTAAATTGATAGGAAGGAACATATTTAAGAAGGAAACACACTTAGAAATTACCCAGAATGATTATATTTTCTCCCTGCATGCTTGCTGGTAGTCATTCCTCCAGGTGGTTAGAAGCAGATAGAGAAAATCTATTTTCTTTTTTTTGTTTGTTTGTTTGTTTTGTTTTTATTTTATTTTATGTTGTTTTTCATTTTTTTCCATTCAAATATTTACACTTCCTCCCCTCCTCCCATTCCCCTCCTGCTCCCCCACTCACTCTCCTCCCTTAAGAGAGGGCAGGGAACCCTGCCCTGTGGAAAGTCCAAGGCCCTCCCCCCCTACATCCAGGTCTAGTAAGGTGTGCATCTAAATAGACTAAGGTCCCCAAAAGCCAGTACATGCAGTAGAAACAGGTTCCAGTGCCATTTTCTATGGCTTCTCAGTTCGCCCCCATCTGCAGCCACATTCAGAGAGTCCAGTTTGATCACATGCTCATTCATTCCCGGTCCAGCTGGATTTGGTGAGCTCCCATTAGATCAGGCACACTGTCTCAGTGGGTGGACCAACCCCTCGTGGTCCAAACTTCTTTGCTCATCTTCTCCCTCCTTCTGCTCTTCAACTGGACCTTGGGAGCTCAGTCCGTTGCTCTGAAGAGTGTCTCTGTCTCTATCTCCATCCATCGCTGGGTGAAGATTCTATGGTGATATTCGAGATAATCATCAGTGTGATAGTGGGGCAAGGACAGTTCAGGCACCCTCTGCTCTGCTGCCCAAGGACCTAGCTGGGGACATCCCCATGGACACCTGAGATCCCCTCTAAAGCCAAGTCTCTTGTCAACCCTAAAATGACTCCCTTAATGTAGATATATTCTTCCTTGCTCCTATATCTGCCCTTCCTCCATCTCCACCCTCCCACTCCCCCAAGCTTTCCCCAGTCTTTCCCTTCTCCCTTCTCTCTCCCCCTCTTCTGTTATCCCACACCCCCTACCCCTACCTCCGTGCTCCCAACTTTTGCCCAGCGATCTTGTTTGCTTCTAATTTCCAGGAGGATCTATATATGTTTTTCTTTGGGTTCACCTTGTTATTTGGCTTCTCTAGGCTTGTGAACTATAGGCTTAATGTCCTTTGTTTATGGCTAGAGTTCACAAATGAGTACATACCATATTCATCTTTTGGGGTCTGGGTCATCTCACTCAGGATAGTGTTTTCTATTTCCATCCATTTGCATGAAAATTCAAGATGTCATTGTTTTTTACCGCTGAATCGTACTCTAATGTGTAAATATTCCACACTTTCTTTATCCATTCTTCCATTGAGGGACATGTAGGTTGTTTCCAGGTTCTGGTTATTATAAATAATGCTGCTATGAACATAGTTGAGCAAACATTTTTGTAGTATGATTGGGCATCTCTTGGATATATTTCCAAGAGTGGTATTGCTGGATCCTGAAGTAGGTTGATTCCCAATTTCCTGAGAAACTGCCATAGTGATTTCCAAAGTGGTTGCACAAGTTTGCTTTCCCACCAGCAATGGATGAGCGTTCCCCTTACTTCACATCCTCTCCAGCATAGGCTATCACAATGCTTACAAACAAGCAACAGACTATCAAAGAAGCAAGAGCTGCCCAGGGTTCTGTTATACTCAAATGTGTGGGAATAGTTTGGAGAACAATGAGAAGGAAACAAATATCAACCTCAGAGTGATGACAAATGTGCTCATGCTTTACAGGATAAGAGATAAATCTGAACAGGAATGGACAGGCCTGAAAAGTGGTTGGCAGTGAAGGAAAAAGACTTAACAAATTTCAGTAGGAAAACAGTGATCTGGTTGAATCTTAGCACTAGTACCCATTCCCATTACTGGAAACAGAGAAGGAAGGGCAAATTAGAGGAAGCGTTGCAACACTTGAGTCAGCTGTATCAGAAGATAGTTCATGTGTCAGCAACGGATGAGAGGTCTACCAAACCTCACTGCATGTGTGTTGCAAGTGGGAAAATGCACATTATGCCCCAAACCTGTGAAAGGTTGAAGCCCAAAGAAAGGGGGCAGAATAATGACCTCTCCACAATGTCCTTTTCAGAGACCAGTCCAGCACTAGGGATGCACCCCAGCCTTAGAAACTAGTGTGGTATTGAACATTTTGGTTCCATCTGGTTGACCTAGAGGTCATAGCAGAGCCAGGGAGTGTTATCCCAACCAGTCATCCTTCCACAGATGAGCCTGTTGGTCAGGAGCTTTGGCTCTGTTGCCATCTAGACTAGACAGGGTTGGCCCAGCAACAGCACCCAGCCATCCACAGCAAGCTTCATTGTTCTCCGAAGCTCAACTTCATGCAGATTCAGCTCTAGAAGTCTTGGGCACCCAGTCTGAAATTTTACAAAACTAACGAAGAGTACAAATTAGAATAGGGTTATTGGGGGTTTTCTTTGCTTCTGTTTTGTTCTTTTCTTGCCTTCCTCAATATTTTGTCCTGCTTTGTTGGCTTGGTAGCTGATTGGTTGACTGATTTCTATATGTTTTCAACATATATATGTATGTACATGTGACCCACACTATATATATATATATTCATAGGTCTTGGTTTTTCCTTTGTCCTTTTCTCTAGCATTGTAATAGCTTAGATTTTCTGTTATTTTTATATAACTAGTTAAAAGGTTGTACATTTATCTTCTATCTTATGAGAATAGGGCTTGCTCCCAATTTTTATAGACAGGATTTCTCTGTAGCTTTGAAGCCTGTCCTAGAACTAGCTCTTTTGACCCAGCTGGCCTCGAACTCATAGAGATCTGCCTGCCTCTACCTCCCAAGTGCTATAATTAAATGCATGCAGCACCACTGCCCGGCACTCCTCTCCCATTTTTATCTACAAAAAAGCCATCTCTTCTACAATTATGCAGTTATAATAGTTCCTTTACTGCAATGTATATATTCAGCTACTATCTCTTCCTTCTTAGTCATGCTATAGATTTTTGTCTTTATTATTCTCTGATTTTTCTATTTAAACATTGATGTCTTGTTCTAAAAAATGTGTGTAAACTACATTTTCTCTATCCAGTACTTTAATATCTCTGTCTCTAAATTAAACCAGCATAATGCAAAAGAATCTAGTTTATCTAGATAAATCCAGATATGCCAAAAAAATAAGTGGAGGACAGCACTCTAAATTCTAAGAGCAGAGGAATCAAAGAACACAGAACCACCAAATAGAAATGGAAAAAGAAGTTAAACGTAAATTTGGAGACTAATTCAATCCAACAGATATAAAAAAGAGAGGGAGGGATGGAGAGAGGGAGGGAGGGAAGGAAAGAGAAAGGGAGGGACGGAGGGAGAGAGGGACGGAGGGAGGGAAGAAAGGAGAGAGGAATGAAGAAAGAGAGAGGAAAAAAACAACACTAAGACTAGGGTAAGATAACTAACACCAAAAATCCAAAGTCTGAGACTTAAAATAATCTCTTAACTTTAAGCCTCTATAAAGTAAAAAAAAAAAATAATAAGAATAAGAACAAGTTACATACTTTCAACATAGCAGACATTTCCATTCTGAAGGAAAAAAAAGAGATGGAAAGATTGAAGCAAAGCAAGACTAAACCCCAACACAGAGGATGTTGCATCTTGCAGTCTCATTTCCGGCATCTGGAGCTCATAATAGTATCGTCTAGATTTCAACAGCCCTGGGTGGTAGCTCTGTGGCATGAGGGCAGGGGATGGAGACTGAAACATGATTAACACAGAAGAGAAGCCAGTTTGCAATAAAAGGCTGGACTCCTTTCCCCACCTGGGTCTTATACAACAAATGGTCCATGTTCAGGCCAGTTTATAGAGAAACTCTAGAAGGTTTTCTTCACCTGGACATCATGTTAAAAACCAGAAAATTTGTGGGAAACAAAACAGTAAAAACCGAGTGGAGGTGCCAATTCTATGAAAATGACCTCTAAATGGCTAGATACTTTGTAGCTCAACATTCATTTGGACTTTTCCTCTCAGCCCATTAACCCACTCCTATTCTCAGAAATGATTTTTCATTTTAAAATAAGCTTCTCTTTCTTTCAATTTCCAATATGTCCCTGGTAAATAGATAAATTGTCCTGGAACTCGAGTGAGTATCTACTGAACTCAGATCTGTGGCCAACAGTAAGCAGGTTTTTTTTAAAAACAAACAAACAAACAAACAAACAAAAACCAACCAAAATCATAAGCATGCTTTTCCCCAAACTCTCGGGCTTTTTCTGTGTTTCTCTGATCGCCATGCCTTACTTACAAGGCATGGCTTTCTCTCCACCTCTCCACCTCCCCACCCAATGATGCCCTCCTCTTTTTTGTGTTTTTTCGAGACAGGATTTCTCTGTGTAACAACCCTGGCTGTCCTAGAACTAGATTTGTAGACCTGGCTGGTTTCGAATTCACAGAGATCCAACTGTCTCTGCCTCCCGAGTGCTGAGATTAAAGGTGTGCACCACTATCACCCAACCTCTAAATTCTTTTATTAATGGGACTAAGAAACCACAGAAGAGAGTGCCAATTTCCTTTGTAACAGCACATCAATAGATCATCCTATTGTAGCACACAGGCAGTTCACACTTTTGACAACTGCAGTATCTTAAAGTCTCCATAGTAACTTGGGTTCTACCTTCACAGATTCATGGAATGGGCTCTTAGGTGCTCTTTGCATAGGATCAAACCTTGTCACACTTGTCTGACCCTAGCTGCTTTCTGGAACCTTAGTGAAAGATTCCACAACCCCTCAACTCTTGTATTTTGCAACTGCATGAACAATGTTGCCAGTCTTTTCTTCCAGCTGGAGATAGAGTCTGGTCGCTTCCTACTACAACAGTGAGGTCTTCTGTGTACTTTGGTAGCTAAGGAGAAAACTATTCCTATAGACGGTTCATTCACAGCCAGAATACTCTTCAGTGGCATTAATATTTTACTCTTTTTTTTTTTTTTTTTTTTTTTGGTTTTTGGAGAAAGGGTTTCTCTGTGGTTTTGGAGCCTGTCCTGGAACTAGCTCTTGTCGACCAGGCTGGTCTCTTGCCTTTCAAATGAAACTGCACTTTTGCAAGTTGGAGCCCTTAATAGATGAGGTCATGCCCTCATGATGTATTTCCTTTAAGAGTTTTTGTTGTTGTTTTTTTTTTAAAGATGCTTCACTCCAATGAAGGAAGGAACATCTTTCTATTGTACTAGGTCCCTTCTAAGTGTGGCCTTTCTGGAACACTTTAACAGTTATGAGGTGAGAAGTAATTGCTTTTGATTGTAGACAAGCTAAATAAATTTAATTAAGTCAAATCATAGTTGGTGGTATAGCTTTTTTTATTTTTATTTTTATTGAGAAAAGGAGAAAAAAAAACAAGTTTCCACCTCCTCCCAGCCTCCCATTTCCCTCCCCCTCCTCCCACCCTTCTCCCCCTCCCCCCACTCCTTTCCCCCTCCCTCTCCAGTCCAAAGAGCCCTCAGGGTTTTCTGCCCTGTGATAAGTCCTAGGTCCTCCCCCCCTCAGTCCATATCTAGGGAGGTAAACATCCAAACTGGCTATGCTCCCACAAAGCCAGCACATTAAGCAGGATCAAAACCCTGTGCCATTGTCCTTTGCGTCTCATCAGCCCTTATTGTTCGCCATGTTCAGAGAGTCCAGTTTTATCCCATGCTTTCTCAGTCACAGTCCGGCTGGCCTTGGTGAGCTCCCAATAGATCAGCCCCACTGTCTCCGTGGGTGGGTGCACCCCTCGTGGTCCCGACTTCTTTGCTCATGTTCTCCCTCCTTCTGCTCCTCATTGGGACCTTGGGAGCTCAGTCCAGTGCTCCAGTGTGGGTCTCTGTCTCAATCTCCATCCATCACCAGATGAAGGTTCTATGGTGATATGCAAGATATTCTTCAGTATTGCTCTAGGATAGGGTCATTTCAGGTTCCCAATCCTCAGCTGCCCAAGGAACTAACTGGGGACCTCGGCTTGGGCACCTGGGAGCCCCTCTAGGGTCAGGTCTCTTGCCCACCCTAAAGTGGCTCCCTTAACTAAGAATTGTGGTTCCGTGCTCCCCTATCCAACCTTCCTTTATCCCAATCCTCCTGCTTTCCCCAAGCCCCCCCCTCCTTCCCTTCTAACTTTTCTCTCCCCATCTCCCCTTACCCCGATCCCACCCTACCCCCAAGATCCCACTTTTCTCCCCGGCAATTTTGTCTACTTCCCTTAGCCAAGAGGATAACTACATGTTATTCCTTGGGTTCACCTTCTTAATTAGCTTCTTTAGATTCACCTATTGTAGACTCCGTGACCCTTATTTATGGCTAGAAACCAATTATGAGTGAGTATATCCCATGTTCATTTTTTTGGGTCTGGGATACCTCACTCAGGATAGTGTTTTCTATTTCCATCCATTTGCATGCATAATTCACAAAGTCATTGTTTTTTACCGCAGCATAGTACTCTAATGTTTATATATTCCATACTTTCTTCATTCATTCTTCCATTGAAGGGCATCTAGGTTGTTTCCAGGTTCTGGATATTACAAATAGTACTGCTATGAACATAGTTGAACAAATGCTTTTGCCATATGATAGGGCATCTCTTGGGTATATTCCCAAGAGTGCTATTGCTGGGTCCAGGGGTAGGTTGATCCCGAATTTCCTGAGAAACCGAAACACTGACTTCCACAGTGGTTGCACAAGATTGCATTCCCACCAGCAATGGATGAGGGTACCCCTTCCTCCACAGCCTCTCCAGCAAAGGCTATCCTTGGTGTTTTTGACATTAGCCATTCTGACAGGTGTAAGATGATATCTCAAAGTTGTTTTGATTTGAATTTCCCTGATTGCTAAGGAAGTTGAGCAAGACCTTAAGTGTCTTTTG
This sequence comes from Microtus oregoni, assembly GCF_018167655.1. NCBI lineage: Eukaryota > Metazoa > Chordata > Mammalia > Rodentia > Cricetidae > Microtus > Microtus oregoni. The sequence goes on along the minus strand of NW_024543955.1, from coordinate 583,453 downwards.
GCCATTTGAACTTCTTCTGTTGAGAATTCTCTGTTCAGATCATTGCCCCATTTTTTAATTGGGTTAATTAGCATTTTAAAGTCTAGTTTCTTGAGTTCTCTATATATTTTGGAGATCAGACCTTTGTCTGTTGCGGGGTTGGTGAAGATCTTCTCCCAGTCAGTAGGTTGCCTTTGTGTCTTAGTGACAGTGTCCTTTGCTTTACAGAAGCTTCTCAGTTTTAGTAGGTCCCATTTATTCAATGTTGCCCTTAATGTCTGTGCTGCTGGGTTTATACATAGGAAGCAATCTCCTGTGCCCATCTGTTGTAGGGTATTTCCCACTTTCTCTTCTATCATTTTCAGTGTGTTCGGGCTGATATTGAGGTCTTTAATCCATTTGGACTTGAGTTTTGTGCACGGTGATAGATATGGGTCTATTTTCATTCTTCTACAGGTTGACATCCAGTTGTGCCAGCACCATTTGTTGAAGATGCTTTCTTTCTTCCATTGTATACTTTTAGCTCCTTTATCAAAAATGAGGTGTTCATAGGTTTGTGGGTTAAAATCCGGATCTTCTATACGATTCCATTGGTCGACTTCTCTGTTTTTATGCCAGTACCACACTGTTTTCATTACTGTAGCTCTGAAATAGAGTTTGAAGTCAGGGATGGTAATGCCTCCAGAAGATCCTTTATTGTATAGGATTGTTTTGGCTATCCTGGGTTTTTTGTTTTTCCATATAAAGTTGATTATTGTCCTCTCCAGATCTGTGAAGAATTTTGATGGGATCTTGATGGGGATTGCATTGAATCTATAAATTGCCTTTGGTAGAATTGCCATTTTTACTATGTTGATCCTCCCAATCCAAGAGCAAGGGAGGTCCATCCATTTTTTGGTATCCTCTTCAATTTCTTTCTTCAATGCCTTAAAGTTCTTGTCAAATAGATCTTTCACTTCCTTGGTTAGATTTACCCCAAGATATTTTATGCTGTTTGTGGCTATCAAGAATGGTGAAGCTTCTCTTATTTCCCTCTCTGCTTCCATATCCTTTGTGTATAAGAGGGTGCCTGATTTTTTGGAGTTGATCTTGTATCCTGCCACATTACTAAAGCTGTTTATCAGGTGTAAAAGTTCTTTGCTGGAGTTTTTGGGGTCGCTTAAGTACACTATCATATCATCTGCGAATATCGAAAGTTTAACTTCTTCCTTTCCAATTGGAATCCCCTTTATCCCATTATGTTGTCTTATTACTATTGCTAGAACTTCAAGCACTATATTGAAGAGGTATGGCGAGAGTGGACAGCCTTGTCGTGTTCCTGAGTTAAGCGGGATGGCTTTGAGTTTCTCTCAGTTTAATTTGATGTTAGCTGTTGGCTTGCTGTATATAGCTTTTATTATATTTAGGTATGACCCTTGTATCCCTAATCTCTCCAAGACTTTTAACATAGATGGATGTTGAATTTTGTCGAATGCTTTTTCAGCATCTAATGAAATGATCATATGATTTTTTTTCTTTTAGTTTATTTATATGCTGGATTACATTGATAGATTTTCGTATGTTGAACCAGCCCTGCATCTCAGGAATGAAGCCTACTTGATCATAGTGGATAATTTATCTAATGTGTTCTTGGATTCGGTTTGCCAGTATTTTGTTGAGGATTTTTGCGTCGATGTTCATGAGTGAGATTGGCCTGTAATTCTCTTTCTTGGTTGAGTCTTTGTGTGGTTTTGGTATCAGAGTAACTGTAGCTTCATGAAAGGAATTAGATAATGACCCTTCTGTTTCTATATTGTGAAATACATTAAGGAGTATAGGTATTTGCTCTTCTTGGAAGTTCTTGTAGAATTCCGCATTGAAACCATCTGGTCCTGGGCTTTCTTTGGTAGGGAGTTTTTTGATAACAGCTTCTAATTCTTCGCGACCAACAAGTCTGTTTAGATTGTTCACCTAGTCCTGGTGTTACTTTGGTATATGGTATTTATCTAAAAAAGTGTCCATTTCTTTTACATTTTCCAGTTTTGTGTTATACAGGCTTTTGTAATAAGATCTAATGATTATCTGAATTTCCTCTGTGTCTGTGATTATGTCCCCCTTTTCATTTCTGATCTCATTAATTTGCGTATTCTCTCTCTGCCGTTTGATTAGTTTGGATAGGGGTTTATCAATCTTGTTGATTTTCTCCAGGATCCAGCTTTTTGCTTCATTGATTCTTTGGATTGTTTTCTGTGTTTCTATTTTGTTGATTTCCGCCCTCAGTTTGATTATTTCCAGTCTTCTACTCCTCCTAGGTGAGTCTGCTTCTTTTTTTTTTTCTAGAGCTTTCAAGTGGGCTGTTAAGTCTCCAATATGTGTTTTCTCTGTTTTCTTTAAGTGGGCACTTAGTGCGATGAACTTTCCTCTTAGCACTGCTTTCATAGTGTCCCATAAGTTCGAGTATGTTGTTTCTTTATTTTCATTGAATTCAAGGAAGACTTTAATTTCTTTCTTTATTTCTTCCTTAATCCAGGTATGGTTCAGTAGTTGACTCTTCAGTTTCCATGAGTTTGTAGGCTTTCTGGGGGTAGCATTGTTGTTGAATTCTAACTTTAATCCATGGTGATCTGATAAGACACATGTGGTTACTAATATTTTTTTGTAACTGTTAAAGTTTGCTTTGCTACCGAGTATGTGGTCAATTTTCGAGAAGGTTCCATGAGCTGCAGAGAAGAAGGTATATTCTCTCCTATTTGGGTGGAATAATCTATAGATGTCTGTTAAGTCCATTTGCTTCATTACCTCCATTGATTCTCTGATTTCTCTGTTAGGTTTCTGTTTGATTGACTTGTCAATTGGTGAGAGAGGATTGTTGAAGTCTCCTACTCTTAGTGTGTGTGGTTTGATGGCTGCCTTGAGTTTTAGTAATGTTTCTTTTACGTACGTGGGTGCTTTTATATTAGGGGCGTAGATATTCAGGATTGAGACTTCATCCTGATGAATTGTGCCTGTTATGAGTATAAAACGTACCTCTCCATCTCTTCTGATTGATTTAAGTTTGAAGTCAACTTTGTTAGAAATTAGTATGGCCACTCCTGCTTGTTTCTTACGTCCATTTGCTTGATAAGCCTTTTCCCAGCCCTTTACTCTAAGTAGGTGCCTGTCTTTGTGGTTGAGGTGTGTTTCTTGTAAACAGCAGAATGTTGGATCCTGTTTTCGTATCCAATCTCTTAGCCTGTGCCTTTTTATAGGTGAGTTGAGCCCATTAACATTAAATGATATTAATGACCAGTGGTTGTTAACTCCGGTCACTTTTTTAGTAGTAGGGTATGTGTGTTTCCTTTCTTTGAGTTGCGCTGGTGAAGGGTCTCTAGATGATAGAGTTATTGTGGGCATTGTTGGACTCCTTGGTTAGTGATTTTCCTTCTATTATTTACTGTAAGGCTGGATTTGTGGCTACGTATTGTTTAAATTTGTTTTTATCCTGGAAAATTTTGTTTTCTCCATTTATAGTGAACGAAAACTTGGCTGGATATAGTAGTCTGGGCTTGCATCCATGATCTCTTAGTTTTTGCAGTACATCTATCCAGGACCTTCTGGCTTTCATGGTTTCCATAGAGAAGTCAGGTGTAAGTCTGATAGGTTTACCTTTATTAGTAACTTGGCCTTTTTCCTTTGCGGCTCTTAATATTCTTTCTATATTCTTTATATTTTGTGTTTTGATTGTTATATGGCGAGGGGATTTTTTTTTTTGATTCAGCCTATTTGGTGTTCTGTATGCTTCTTGAACCTTCATAGGTACGTCTTTCTTCAGGTTGGGAAAGTTTTCTTCTATAATTTTATTAAGTATATTTTCTGGACCGTTGAGCTGCCCTTCTTCTCCTTCTTCTACTCCAATTATTCTTAGGTTTGGTCTTTTTATTGTGTCCCAGATTTCCTGAATGTTTTGTGATGAGAATTTGTTGGTTTTGCTGTTTTCTTTGATCAGTGTGTTTATTTTCTCTATGGTATCTTCAGTGTCTGACATTCTTTCTTCTATCTCTTGTAATCTGTTGTTAGTACTTGTCTCTATAGTTCCTGTTCGTTTACCCAGATTTTCCATCTTCATTCTTCCCTCGGTTTGTGCTTTCTTCATTGCTTCCATTTCATTCTTCAAGTCTTGAACCGCTTCCCTAACCTGTTTGATTGCTTTTTCTTGTTTCTCTTGGTTTTCTTGTGTGTCTTTGAGCAATTTATTTATTTCCTCTACCTTTTTGTTTGTAATCTCTAATTGTTTATATCAGTTTTTCACCTCCTGTTTAAGGTCCTCTATTATTTTCCTATTGTTCACTTTTGAGTCGATTTCTTCTATTTCTTCTGGAGTAGGGTGTACAATTCTTCTTATTTCGGGATCCCTGGATTCTGGTGGTGTCATGTTGCCTTTCAGGTTGTTGGAGGAATTCTTGCATTGGCACCTTCCCATCTCTTCCTTCAAATGGAGCCAGGAGAGGCCTGGTGTCTTGGTCCAGTCTTTGCTGTGATTGACTCTCTGGGTATATCTCTTCAGTGTAGAAGCAGGAACAGTTCCAGTCCAGATGGGATTCCTCAGCAACTAAACAGGGCCGCCGGTAGCCCAATGCTCCAGGGCCAAAAGGATGAATGGAGCAAGGGGGGGGCGGTATCCAGGAGCGCACAGGAAGCCTGGCACCGGAGCTGAAGGTGCCCAGGCTCCCTTACAGGGGACCCTGAGGCCTGGCCGGTATGCAGGCACTCACCGCTCTGGGTGGGTAGCCTTAGTGTAGGAGCTTAAAACTGTTCTTGAGCGCTGGTCCTAGCATACAGCAGGGCAGGGTTGGGGAGGCATGCTGGGGGGTCGGTCGTGTGAAAGAAAGACAGCCCTGCAGAAGGAGCTGGGGGAGGGGGGTTTGTGCTCTCTTCCTGGACAGTCCGCCCCTGGATAGCACACACTCACCCGTCCAAATGGGATTCTTCAGCAACTAAACAGGGCCACCGGTAGCCCAATGATCCAGGGCCAAAAGGATGAATGGAGCAAGGGGGGAGGGGGTGGTATCCAGAAGAGCACAGGAAGCCTGGCGCTGAGCTGAAGGTGCCCGGGCTCCCTTACAGGGGACCCTGAGGCCTGGCCGGTATGCAGGCACTCACTGCTCTGGGTGGGTAGCCTTAGTGTAGGAGCTTAAAACTGTTCTTGAGCGTTGGTCCTAGCATACAGCAGGGCAGGGTTGGTGAGGGGGGCTGGGGGTGTCGGTCGTGCCGAAAATCTATTTTCTTAATGATTATAGGGAATTACTTTGCTTGAGGATACATCTTCAATATCAAGAACTAGCTGCCCAGCAATAAAAGGTTGCTTCTTATGATATTTTCAGTGTGAAATCGGCCCTTGACTTCTACTTTTCCTGCAGAATTTCATCTGGAGCACAAAGTAGAGAATTTTAGTGCTACAACTGCATAAAAGGGATAATAAAACTGACTTGCAGAAAATATATCTTTGAGAACAGTAGTAGATTTTATATATAAAAGAAAATCTTTGATATAATGGAAATTCTGGTTTGTGATTATCATTGTATTTTGCATAATTAGTTTAAATGACTTAATATGTTTTAATCATAAAACTATGCATTACATTTATCATTACAAAATATAATTTCTTGCATTTTATCAGCTTTTATTTTTAATCAACAAAGGCTAATATTATAGAGGGAAATAAAAACTCACTTTGGAGGTATCCCAGAAAGGTCAACTATTGTTTTCTACATATAGTTAAGGGAGAATAATTTTGTGAGAAGTAAAATAAAAATCTGTTGCTTGAGAGTAAGAAAGAATTATTTGGAAGCTCCCTTAAAACCAAGGAAAGCCCATATGATAATAAGAATGAGAAAATACTTATTCAAGGATTTCTAATATTTCTGTTGAAGCAGACTCAAAGAGATTGATATTAAACGAATCAGTTTATGTGTTTGCTAGGTTCTTGTTCTTAGCTTGGTTGAAACACTAATACTAAAAGTTTTAGTAAGATATGACAAAGAAAATTTTTACAGCACTGGCAACTTGAAAGAGAATATTGTCATACCTGGTTTAAGATCGTTAATTCTCTGAAGACCTTTACTCAACTTATATTTCCCTCCATTTCTGATATATTTATAGACATACTTTCTATATTTGAAAGAGTATAAGGCAAAAGGGAATTTGGACTGAACAAGCTGTTTCTCTGGGGGAAGATAAACTACGGGATACTGTTATAAAATTATAAAAAGGGAACAAGATCTCTTCATTGTTAAACATACTGCCTTTTAAGTTTATTTTTATTTATTTATCTTGAAGCCTCTACACACACACACACACACACACACACACACACACACACACTATGATTATCCATTCCCATATCTCTCTTAACCACTCAAAATATTCATCCTACATCCCTCTCCCATCTTTGAGTCTTTTTTTACTTGTTTTATTTTTTAAAATACTTCACTGAATTCATTTAGTGAAGGCCATGGGCAGAAGGTTGAGTATCCATATAGTGGAGCACGAGCAATGTACTAATGACCACTAAACATTGAGTCTCTCTTCTTTAGAAGCTATCAGTGGCCAATAACTGCAACTAGAGATGGGCCCTCATAAACAACTCCTCTATCTGTGATGGAAATTTTGTCAGCTAAATTTGATATGGTCTTATGCAGGTAGTCACAGCTACAGGGATGAGTGAGTATTTTAACTGTATCCTGTTCAGAGGTCACCTATTTCAGAGTATCCCTCCTATACTTACCTTCTAGTATTGTTTTTCTTTTTGATCTGGGATTTTCTATGAACCTTATGGTAGAGGAAATGATTGATAAAGATGTCTTGTCTTATTTATAGTTTACCCTGTACGTTCCAAAATATCCCTATATATGAGCAACTTCAGTAGTTTCCTTCCACACTGGCTTTCTGACATTGCAAGTTTGAGTTCCTTATATAGATATCTTCAATTTAACTGACTGTTTCAAGATCTGGCAAGGTGATACACTGTCACATGGGGCATAAAGTATTGTCAATTGACAGCTTAATTTCTGAAACTTGAAGTCTAATGCTGAAAATAAAAAAAAAGATATATTATATTGTTGATCCAGTGGTATGTATTATAGATGCATAAATACTGGGTGTGTGCATGTGTATGTGTGTGTATATTTTGCTTCGGCCTTGTATTCTATTCTTTTACTTTTACAAATATGCACAACTCTTGGTGTTTATTTTTATCAGGCTCATTATGAAAAGTAGTGTTTCTGAGCAGGAGTGGTTGGAAGTAGAAAAATATTAATTAATACCAATTTACATGTTTTTAATTATTTTTGACATATTTTATACCTATTATAGTGTTTTGGTTTATAATTCAGACTGTGTAAATAAATTTATTTTAGATAGATGAAAGGTGGATGTTATCTTTTTCTTCATGCTAGACAAGAAAAAGCTTCATAGTATATATGTTCAGTAATTTATGGATGAAAATAGCAGTGTCTTGTAAAAATTTTTGGTATGTCTCTTTTTGTTATATTTGTAGTATATCTCATTAATTTTTTCTACTTGTTCTGCTCATGGTAATGTACAAAATCAAAACTGTAGCTCCTAAGAAGCATAAAGACAGTATTTCTGACACTCTTAAATTTATTTCAACTTTATTTTTAAAGTTAACTTTCTATTAAGTTTTTGTTTTACTTTTTAAGTTTTTTAAAACTATTTGGTTTTATTAAGTAATTGGTATATTTCTTCCCTCCCTGTTTGATTCTAATCGATGGTAAGAATAGATTTATCAGGTGCTACAAGAAAAAAGAGAAGACAGTTCTTTAGTAAATACCAAATACTGTTAGCATCTAGAAAATATGGGTTCTTTTTATTTTGAACATTAAAATCCATTTACACATGATTAATTTAATCTTTAAATAATAAATGTTTGCCTACCATGAGAATTATCTCCCTGGTGTCTCTGAAGAAATTGTATACATGGTTGCTTCTCTTGCTCTAAAGTTCTCACGGTTACTTTGTTGAAAATGAATTAGATGTGAATTTTCATCTTTAAGTCAATAAAGTGTTTCATTATTTTTAAATTGTTAACAATAATATACTGACCCATTTCCCTAGAGTAAGAGGTATTTGTATGGTATAATATTAATTAAAATTCTATAATAGACTAATTTTTAGCCTTTAGATAAATTTAAACTATAAATATAACGTAGCAGCATGAATTATAATAAAAGATCAGTGAGTTCCATACACTCCATACTGAGTTTTGACAATATTTGCTTGACCAAACTTTTATTAGGCCCTTTAACTTTCTGTGTCTAATAGTGTGTTTTCTTAAACACCTAAATTTTAGTAAAATCAATGACAGTTCTTTGCCAAGAACTACTCACTCATGGGTTATTATTTTTCATTATCTACACCTGCATATAGTAAAAAGTATAAACAGATGCATAACTGTAACCCAAAAACAATATATGATTTTTTCCATAAAATATTTGTTCTCAATTCTTTTGATACATTTGATAAAATTTATTGATTTTCCACTTAAAGAAATATCTATATATTTTCTAGATACATAAATTATGGTTAACTGATATCTCTTATCTCTTGATGAACATGAAACTTTATGTGTAAGAATATGAAACATTATATATATATATATATATAAACTTTATGTACCTTTAGAATATTATAAACTGAAGCTAGCTCCTTGAGAACATACTAAAAAATCACTCAAATGCACAAGAAAATTACTGTAATGTAACTTTCATTAAAATGATACAGCATTTACCAATATATCATCTGTTAAGTTTTGAATAATAATATACATATTCCTATCTTTGTAAATATAACTAAGATCAAAGTCTACTTTTGCTGATCAGAATAATAACCTTTGGGAAGGAAAATCATTTCTTAACCTTGAATATCACAAGATTAGTCCTCAGAGACTTTTCATAAATTATTCATATTATCCATGTAGAATGGCATCAAATTACCTTACACTGTGAACATAAGGGACATGAATAAAAACTATAGCTATTTAAATTTCATTTTTAGTGCAATGTGGCATATTTAGAATAGAAAGAAAATGTCACTAGCAGACAAAATTTTATGAGTTATTTAAGAGGGAGTTCATAGTTTAGCCCTTGCTTTCCAACTGCAGCTCCTCTACACACACTTACCATCATAATTCACTTAATAATATGTTTACTGGAGGCGAGTTTCTTGCAGGTAGGCTGTTCCATCACCCCATTTCTATCCAAAGAACCCTGAAAGCTACAAGCCCCACTCTGCTCCCAACACCCCCATCAGTGGAACTGTGAAAGACAGCCTGCTACTACAGTGGAAGTCTGAAAGATAGCTTGCTACTACACAAAGAGGACCAAGACGGGGGACCAAGAGAGGAACTCTGAAGCATAAGCTGTGGTTTCACAGAGTAGAGCAAGAATGTGCACCAAGGGAGCAGACCAAGAGAGCAAACAAAGAGAGAAGGCCAAGTGAGACCTCAGTGGCTCCCTAAAACACAGACAGTGACAATATAGCACAGACCAACAAGAGTTCCTAAAGATACCAACACCCCCTGCGAATATCGGAACAAGAAGCAAAGGCACTGATGGCACCAGTTGGAGGAAGAGATGAGTAGGCACCAATGCAAGAATTCATCAAACAACCTAAAAAGCAACAAGATAACACAGAACCCAGTGGTCATAAAACAGGAAGACTTGATCATTTTAACCAAGAAGAAAGAGGAGAAAATGATTTTAAGTGTAACTTTATAAAGATAATGGAGAATTCTAAAAAGAAAATGAAAATTTTCTTCCTTAAAGTAAAGGAGGAAAAGACAAACAAAATTGAAAGGAATCAATAAATCTCTCAAAGAAACCTAAGAAAACAAAGAAAAAATACAGAGTTAAAACAAACAGTTCAAGATTTGAAAAATGAAACAGAGGCAACAAAGAAAACACAAAGAGTGTTAAATCTGAATATAGAAAATCTGAGTAAAAAACGGGAACTACAGAGACAAGCATAACCAACAAAATACAAGAGATGGAAGAGAGAATCTCAGGGGTTAAAGATACTGTAGAGAAAATTGATCCATTGGTCAAAAAATCATTAACTCCAACAAATTCTTAACACAAAACATCCAGGAAATCTGGGAAACCTGGAAAAGACCAAACCTAAGAATAATAGGGATAGAAGAAGGAAAACTCCAGCTCAAAGGCACAGAGAATATATCCAACAAAATCATAGAAGAAAACTTTCTTAACCTAAAGTAATATATCCCTATGAAGGTATAAGAGGTTTACAGAACACCAAATAGACTGGACCAGAAAAAAAAAATATCCCCTCGACATATAATAATCAAAATGCAAAACATACAGAAGAAAGAAAGAATATTAGAAGCTGCAAGGGGAAAATGTAAAGTAGCATTTAAAAGCAGACCTATCAGAATTACAGCTGACTTCTCAATGGAAAGAATGAAAGCTAGAAGGTTCTGGACAGATGCGTTGCAAACAATGGACACAAGCCCAGACTATTATCAACACTTTCTATCACTACCAATGGAGAAAACAAGATATTATATGACAAAACCAGTTTTAACCAAACTTATCCATAATTCCAACCCTAGAGAAAGTAGTAGAAGGTAAACTTCAACCCATGGAAGGTAACTGCACCCCCCCCCAAAAAAAAAAAACAGGCAAAGAAAACCTAACACCATCAAACCCCAAAGAATGGAAACACACAAATAGTATCACTAAACAATAACAAATTATCACTCACTGGTCATTAATACCTCTTAATATCAATGGATTAAATTGACCTATAAAAAGACACAGACTAATTGACTGGATGCAAAAGCAGGATCAATCCTTCTGCTATATACAAGAAACACACCTCAACTTCAAAGACAGACATTACCTCAGAGTAAAGGATTAGGAAATGATTTCCCAATCATTTCCCAATCAACCTAAAAAACTAGTGGGTGGAGCTATCTTAATATCTACCAAAATATACTTCAAACTAAAGTCAATCAGAAGATGGTGTCGGAAAGTCCTTTCATAAATGTGTTCCTTTCATTGGTTAATTAATAAAGCTATTTCTGTCAGTGGCTTAGCAGAATAGAGCTAGGTGTAAACTGAATACTGGGAGAAAGTAGGCAGAGTCAGTAAGATGTCATATAGCCACCAGAGGACAAAGATGCCAGCTGCCAGCCAGAACCATGCTGGTAGGCCACGAGCCTTGTGGTAAAATATAAAATAATAGGAAAGGGTTAATTTAAGATGTAAGAGCTAGCTAGAAATATGCTTAAGCTTTTGGCCAAGCAGTATTGCAATTTGAAGTCAAAGGTGTAAGTAACAACAATCCCACACCAGTTTGGAATAATGATTAATAGAATGGTTATTTATTTAAAGGGGAAAAAACTTACAGATCACCATCGCAGGCAGCAGCCCTCTGTGCAATAAGGAAGGGAGTCTAGTTGCCAGAAGCAGAGCAGGAAGTAAGAGAGAGAGGAGAGGGAAGTGGCCGCTTTTTTAAAGGGAGAGAGACCATGCCCCAATGGGCTGGTATCTCAGCGGCTATTGGCTGAAGGAGCGGGAGGAGCTCCCGCAACACCTCCCCCTTTTGTTTAAGTAAGAGAGTTCTAAACCTACTATGAAATTATATACAATAAGTACAAATATCCTAATCTAACTATCTTAGATCTTGTATAATAAATAAATTGGCCAAATCATGAGAAAAAAGTAACTACATTTATATAGTCTTCAACCCCATCAAAGATCTGAGAAGGGAAATAATGTTACCTGGGTAATTAGAAAGTTCAGTAAAGCAACTTCCAAAACATGCAGCAAATCACAGAGACAACAAGCTACCTGGGCAATCACCCAAATCACGTTGCAGCATTGAAGCAGCCAACTTTGGCTAAGGCCTAACATAACTGACATGCCATTTTCTAAGGCAAGCAACTTTTCAAAACTATCCTACTCTGTCTTGGCAGCATATGACAGTCCTGTTTTATTCATTGATGCACGCTCTTCATCTCTCTCAGTGGTTGAGGTATGGGCATTTCTTTGCACAAAGGCCAGTTCTGCCAAAAAGAAAGGCTCCAGGTGGAGTGTCTTTGGTGCTCAACATTCTCTCAGTAATAGATCAGTGCTGCCAGGAGCAATTGTATCTCACTATCACGAAACTCTGAGTTAGATTAAAGGCCATTTTCTACAGCTCTTTGAAGAGGTTGAAAATTATCTATATATACTGATTATAATCTCTATATATCTAAAGAACCTGATTAGTTTAATTATAAATGACAAACTTAGAATACTATTGATCACTAGAATTCTCAATACCTATCTAACTTAAAGACTAAGACAATAAACAAATATGAAACAAATGAGGATAATGACCTCCAAATATAAAAAAGGTACAAATATACATTGCAATATGGTAAATATATATCAATACACAAATAATATATAAGTATCTTAATCAGAGGTAGAAATGTACACTGCAATATGGTAAATATAATATATATATATATATATATGTCAATACATAAAAAATGTTTTAAACAGAGGTAGAAACATGCATGCTTACAATAGTCAATATAATTTAACTTTGTATCTATATAAGAATGGATACCAATATATTTGTCTCAAAACAATAACTCACAATTAACAACAAGTACCAATCTATTATCCCATGATCTCTCTTTTTTTTTCAAATGATCCCTAAGGTTATAAAATTCCTCCCCCAAACCGTATACTAATTAAAATCAACCCCTAAATGATGTCCCTGAACCCAAGGGCAAACTTTACTGGGAGAGGGGACATCATTCTCTAGAATTACTTCCAGCTGTCATGGGGGTGACGTTCTTTCTGGGGGATCCTGTGAAATTAAAATGATGGTTAAATTTCAAGATCAATGTCTTTTAAAATTGCAAATAGTCTCTGAGTATTTTGTGGAGGTCTGGCCAGAATGTTGTACAAGATGTGCACCATTTCAGCTAACCAAGTTGGAACTGTCTTGTGCAGCTGGTACCAAAAACAGGTCTTGTAGTAGTGCTATCAGTATCATGACATCATATTAACCAGGTAGAGTTGTTGTTGTGGGGCCCCATCTTCTTCCTGGAAACTTCAAATGTCACTGCAGGAAAAACTCACTGTTCATTGTGAAAAACTTAAACATTAATCATATAGACATATATAGACATGCATATATTCAATAAAAGGCATGATAGATATATTCAATGAGAGGTATGGTAGATATGAAGAAAAGCAAATATGTTTTCTAAACTCATTATTTCTTTCCGTCCCATATTGTGGCTCTTGACATGAGACAGAGACTCCAGAAAATCTGGGATTTTTTCTGACCAACAGGCTTGGAATTGGAGAGGGAATGAGCCAGAGTCCAACTTCAAAACTAGCTTTATATATTAATAAATAAATCACATTAATACATATTTAAATATAAGAGTAGAATAATTTTACTTATGAGACCTGTTTGATTTTCTTTCCAATTCTTATTGGGTTGTAAATAGTGTCCATCTGTCAGTATTCAAACATCCAGGGTCCGTTGAATTTTTGAAGATGACTGTTTTCCTGCAGAGATAAGAAGAGAACCCTGCCCTCATACTATAGGTTTTTCTTACTACCTGTATGATTATCATCATTGTGGATGAGCTGTCATTTCTCTTTTCCAAGAGGTTTCTCCTCTTTAAATTGAATCTTTATTAATTTTGATGGTATCCACAATTGTTATTTTCCTGTGGAAGAACCCCTTCCCCATCATAGCACATCTCCTGGCTTCCATTAAGAGGTCAGCACATCTTTGAAATACATCGGTTGATTTAGTTCAGCAGACTTTTCCATTTTCCAATGTCTTTCTGCTGCTATCGTTCCTTTCTCGTTAGCGTTAAGAAAATTCAAGGTTAATAAAGCATTATGTAATCTATTTCTGGGTGTATTTTCAGTCTCTTTCTGCTTGTTGAGCATGTCCTTTATAGTACGATTTGGTCTTTCTATAACTGCCTAACCTGTAGGATTATTTGGTATACCTGTAATATTTTTTATATTATAATAATCAAAAAAGCGTTTCATTTTCTTAGATACATATGCTGGACCATTATCTGTCTTTATTTGTGCAGGTATACCCATGATGTTCATAACTTCCAATAAATGTGTGATTACTGAATCAGCCTTGTCTGAGCTCAGGACAGTAGCCCATTGAAAACCTGAATATGTGTCTATGGTGTGGTGTACATATTTAATGTACCAAATTCCATAAAGTGGAACTCATCCATCTGTCAGATTTCATTCCTCTTAGTACCCTTTGGGTTACTCCCTGCAGGCAACGGTGTTTGATTATAGAAGGAACAAGTAGGACATCTCTTTATAATGTCCTTAGCTTGTTGCCATGTAATAGAAAATTCTTTATTTAGGACTTTACTATTGACATGATGCTTTTTATGAAATTCTGAGGACGAGGACTGCAACATGCTTCTAATCAATAATTGATCAATCTCAGTGTTGCCTTGGGCTAGAGGACCAGGCAGACCTGTATGGGAACAGATGTGTGTTAGGTACATTGGACAAAGCCTGTTCCTGATTATGTCTTGTACCTGGATAAACAATGAAGTCAACTCTGTTTCATCTGGTATAAAAATTCAGCGGTTTCAATATGCAAGATAACTCTTTCTGCATATTGTGAATCTGTAAATAAATTAAGAGGTTCTTCAAAATCCCTAAGCACCTTAAGAATAGCATATAATTCTGCCTTCTGGACAGAATTATAAGGGCTTTGTTCCACCTTACTCAAGTCATCTGACTTGTAACCTGCTTTCCCTGATTTATTTGCATCAGTATGGAACGTACGGCCTCCAGTTATTGGAGTATCACATACAATTCTAGGAAGAATCCAAGAAGTTATCTTTATGAGGTGAAGTCTACCACTTTTGGGATAGTTGCTATTAATTTCTCCCAAAAAAAAATTAGCACAAGCTCTTTGCCATGGTTCATTGTCTTCCCATAAGTTTTTTTATTTCTTCAGTAGTAAAAGGCACTATAATTTCTGCTGGGTCTATACCTGCTAGTTGACGAAGTCTCAGCTTACCTTTTATAATTAATTCAGAGACTTTTTCCACAAGGTTTTAATTTTTTACTTGGATTATTAGGTATAAATATCCACTCTAAAATAATATCATCCCTCTGCATTAGAATCCATGTTGGAGAAATTCTGGAAGGCAATATGACTAGGATGCAGCTAAGATTTGTGTTCACCCTATCCACATGTGCCTCCTGTAATTTTTCCTCAATCATTGTCAGTTCCTTTTATGCTTTGACTGTCAGTTTTCTTGGACTATTCAAATCGTTATCACCATCTAAGGTTTTTTTTTTAAATGAACTATTAGATCAGGTGTTATCCCAACAGCTGGTCGTAGACTGGAAATGTCTCCTAACAATCTTTGGAAGTCATTAAGAGTCTTTAACCAGTTTCTCCTAATTTGTGCCTTTTGCGTTTTAATTTTCTCTAACCCTATTCTGTAACCTAGGTAATTAATAGACTTTCCTCTTTGAATCTTTTCAGGGGCAATTTGTAATCCCCACCTAGGCAAGACTTTCTTTATTTCTTCAAACATCCTTCCTAAAGTATCTTTATTTGAATCAGATAATAAGATGTCATCCATGTAATGATAAATTATGAACTTGGGGAATTGTTTACGAATTATTTCCAATGGCTTACTTACAAAATATTGGCACTATTGAGCATACCCTGTGGGAGTATAGTCCATTGATATCTCCTATTAGGCTGAGAATTATTATAAGTAGGCACTGTGAAGGCAAATTTTTCTCTATCCTTTTCTTGTAACGGTTTAGTGAAAAAACAATCTTTCAAATCAATATCTATAAGAGGCCATCCTTTTGGTAACAGAGAAGGCAAAAGGAATTCCAGATTGTAGTGGGCCCATAGGTTGAATTACTTTGTTGACAGCTCTTAGATCTGTCACCATTCTCTATTTACCAGATTTCTTTTTTACAACAAACACAGGAGAATTCCAAGGGCTGGTTGATTCTTCAATATGGTGAGCATCTAGTTGCTCTTGCACAAGATGTTCCAATGCCTGTAATTTATCTTCAGCTAGAGGCCACTGTTTGATCCATATTGGCTTCTCAGTTAGCCATTTTTAAGTAGGGCTGTTGGTACCTCTAAAGGTTTGGTATTTGCTGTATGTTCTTGTACAGCCTGAATGGCTGGTGACCTTTTTCCATAATACCTCATCATGTCCTTCCCAGAATTATGAGTTCCTGGAACTACAGGAGTGTTAATCTTGGTATTCCATTGCTGTAGCAGGTCACAGCCCCATAAATTTATGGCAATATTGGCTATATGTGGCCTTAGTCTTCCTATTTGCCCTTCAGGCCCTATGCATTCAACCCATCTTGTGCTTTGTTTTACATGAGATAGGGTTCCAATTCCCAGGAACTGAACATCTACATTTTGAAGAGGCCAATTCAGATGCCAAGATTCTGGAGTAATGATACTTACATCCGCACCTGTGTCTAATAAGCCTTCATTAAAAGTGCCATATATACAGACACTTAGCTTTGGTCTTTGGTCATTAATAGAAGTCTGCCAAAATATACATTTACTCTGTCCTACTGGGTTTTTTGACTCATCCTCCATGCATAATTCATCATTGAGACCAGTATTACATTTTACAGCAGAAAATGGAGCTTTTAATTTTCTTGGTGAGGTACGTTCTCCACTGTGACTGGGAATGACTGGGCCACTGTTGGCTTGGGGGCCTGCGAGAGGCCCCTCAAGGAGTTTCCCGAAGATTTCGGGTTGCCCGGTCTGTCTGTTGTTGACCTGCATTCGTTGGACCAATGCCGGCCTTTACCGCATCTCCTACATATACCTGAAGGCCGAGGTCTCCTATTTTTGTCATTCCCAGAATAAATATTATTCCTAGAAATTCTTTGCCTGCAATCCCTTTGCAAATGTCCTAATTTACCACAATTAAAACATCTGGCAGTTTGATGTCTCCTCATTGCTTTGGAAATCTCTTCTCCCACCCAAGATTCATCATTATAGCTAAATGCCTCAACATTCATCATATGCTGAATCCATTCATCCATAGGGGCTGATCTAGACTTTAAAGGCCTAATTATATTTTTTGCACTCTATGTTTGCATTTTCAAAATCTAGAGATTCAAGAAGCATTCGTCTAGCTTCTGGGTCTGTTACCCCTATATCCAGAGCCTTAATTAATCTTTTCAAAATGTCAATAAAGGGTTCTCTCTGTCCCTACCTAATCCTGGTATATAATTCAACCCTTTTTGCTGGATCTTGTATCCTATTCCAAGCATTTAAAGCTTCTTGGTGACATAGACACAGTACTTCTTCATCATAAAGAGCTTGGACCTGTGGATCAGCATATTCTCCTGCATCAAGAATTTGATCTTGGGAAACCTCCACACCTTTTGCTCTTCCTTGCAGTTCCATATGTTTGGATTCTTCTCTGAAATAGATTCCAAACATCAAGGAAGGTCCATTATCTAAAACTGCAGACACTAACTGATGGAAATCATGGGGGGTAGCTCTAGCATTAGAAGCCCAAGTCCTTATCATTTCCTTAACATAAGCAGAGTGCAATCCAAAATTAACAATAGCTTGCTTAACTTCTTTCAGATCATTCATTGCTATTGGCATCCATCTAGGTTCTTTGACTCCCTTTGAGCCTTTTGAAGCTGATGCTTTGTCAGAATTAAGTATAGGGAATGTCGCTAAAACCCTGGGTAAGCCAGTTCTAATAGCTGGTGGAGACATTGTATCCTGTCCTTGTGCCTCCTTACTCTGCTCACCAGCTCCAATAATTTCTTCAATCTTTTCAAATTTTTTTTATCATTGTCTCTCTTAAATCCTGAATCTCCTGACTTGTATATATTTCCAGTGATTTCACTGAGGTATCAATTTTTTGGTCCCCATTCTGCACCTGTGATTCCAAAGCTTTAATTTTTTCCTTCAAAGATAACTTGTCTTCCTTAAACATTTCTTGTATATCATGTAGATTCCCATCTTGGAGGTACATTCTGCCTGTTACCTTATCAAAACTTTGTGATAAACTCTGAACGTCAAATTCAACAGCATGAACCCTTTCAGGTAACTTTCTAGTACCAATGGATATGGAGTCAATTTTGTCTATCATAGTATCCACTTGTTCAGATAACCTCTGATTTTCAGTAATTTTAATCCTGTCAATTAGTTGTTCATTATTAGTTCGTAAAGATTCTATCTTTCTTAGGAGTGCCATATTCTTCTGTTCATTATTAGTTCATAAATATTCTATCATTCTTAAGAGTGCCATATTCTTCCTTAATGATAGAATATGGAAAAGAAAACTCAAACCTAGTAACAAGCAAATTAAGGTATTCCCCATAATCATATAAACCTTGTATGATGTAATCCATTGTATTAGTAAATACAAATGTACTAATCCATTGTATTAATAAAAGCAAAGCAGTAAAATTTGTTAGAAACAAAAACTGCCATGTTACCTATTATCCAGCAGGTGGCGCTGTTGCCAAGTTGAGACGAAAACGGGGACCTGTTTCAGTGTCTGCCTTAGTAGATGTTAAAAACTGGAAAATGCAAGTTTCTCAACAAAGTAAATGTAATTAAATCAATTCCATAGATGGAACCAGAAACTCAGAATCAAGGGTTAGAGAAGAGCAACCTGGAAGCTGCTTATGCCTCCACATGAAAGAGTTGCTCCAAGGTGTTGCAGCTTTCCGCAACTGCTTGTGCTCTGGTTCATGCCACTCAAGTGCTGCGCTTGCAAGGGAGATTTAAAAACGACTCAGAAAAGAGCAAACCACGCAGGCAGAGACTATGCGGGCCTGTGGAGTTTAAATCCACGTGGGGAGGCAAACGACAGGGTACATGGGGACTTGAAGTCAATCTGAGGTGTCTATAGGGAAAATATAAAGAACTGCAGCAAAAAAAGCTGGCTCCACGCACAAGGTACAGGCCGCAAGGCACAGTCCGCAGCTAAGGGAGGGAAGGCTAGCACCAAGCCAAGCTGGCAGCAGGCAGCTGAGCAGGGGAAGGAGGGGTCCTAAAACCAAACTTTGGTTGCCAGATGAAGGCGAATGTGTAAGTCACAACAACCCCATACCAGTTTGGAATTATGATTAATAGAATGGTTATTTATTTAAAGGGGAAAAAACTTACAGATCACCATCCCAGACAACAGCCCTCTGCGCAATCAGGAAGGGAGTCTAGTCGCCGGAAGCCGAGCAGGAAGTAAGAGAGAGAGGAGAGGAAAGTGGCCGCTTTTTTAAAGGGAGAGAGACCACGCCCCAATGGGCTGGTAACTCAGCAGCTATTGGCTGAAGGAGCGAGAGGAGCTCCCGCAACAGCAATTAATATAGTTTCTGGGTAAATATTTGGGGCCAAGGCATCTGGGAATGAATAAACCGTCTCCCCCAACAAGAAGAGATGGAGAAGGACACTTTTATACTCATAACAGGAACAAACCGTCATAATGAAGTCTCAATCTTAAAATTCTATCTCCCAAATATGAGAGCACCCACATATGAAAGAAAGATTACTAAAGCTTAAATTGGACATCAAGCCCCATAAATTATAGAAGACTTCAACACCCCACTATCCCCAAATGGACAGGTCAACCAGACAGAAACTTAACAGAGAAATAAGAGAACTAACAGATGTTATGACTCAAATGGACTTAACAGACATCTACAGAACATTCCACCCAAACATAAAAGAATATACCTTCTTCTAAGCACCTCCTGGAACCTTCTCTAAAATTGATCACATACTTGTTAAGAAAGCAAACTTCAAAAGATACAAAAACATTGGAGTGAGGCCTGTGTCTTATAGGATCCTCATGGTTTAAAGTTTGAATATAACAGGAACACTAATCACAGAAATCCTACAAACTAATGGAAAATGAACAGTGTTTTATAGAACCACAACTGAGTCAAGGAAGAAATAAAGAAAGAACTTAAAGACTTCCTCAAATTCAACAAAAATGAAGTTATAACATACCCAAAACTATGGGACATTATGAAATCAGTGCTAAGAAAAAAATTCATAGCACTAAGTGCCTACATAAAGAAAGTGGAGAAAGCTCACACTAGTGTAACAGGACACATGAAAGCTCTAGAACAAAAAGCAGTCGACTCACTCAAGAAGAGGAGATGACCAGGGATAATCAAATTGAGGGCAGAAATCAGTAAAATAGCAACAAAAAGCAATACAAAGAATCAGTGAAACAAGGAGCTGGTTCATTGAGAAAAATCAACAAGATATACAAACCTTTATCCAAATGGTATGCCAAGATGCCAATTAGTTGACAAAGACTGCTTGATCATTTCCAGCTGCCCAGACCTGAAATGATCACACAAAAACTGTATTATTACAACACTGCTTGGCCTATTAGCTCATGCTTCTTGTTGCCTAACTCTTATATCTTAAATTAACATATTCCTATTATTTTATATTTTACCAGAAGGCCCGAGGCCAACCAGTATGGTTCTGGCTGGTGACTCACATCTTTCTCCTTTAGAGGCTACATGGCTTCTCTCTGACTCTGCCTTCTTTCCTCCTCTAACTTCTTGGAATTCTCCCTTGCCCTATTCTTTGTTGATATAAAACCAAAGTGATACTTCAGTAACCAATGGTATTCATAGAATACAGAGGAGAGTCCCACATCACATACTATTCAAAAGGCAAAGAGAGAAAACCTCCAAATTAATATAATCAGAAATAAAAAGAAGAAATAACAACAGACACTGAGGAAATCCAGAGAATAATTAGTTCATACTATAAAAAAACTGTATTACACAAAATTGGAAAATGTAAAAGTAATTGACAATCTTCTTGATAGCTACCACATAGCAAAATTAGATCAGGTGAGCAATTTAAATAGACCTATAACATGCAAGGAAATAGAAATTGTCATCAAAAGTCTACCAACCAAAGAGACCCAGGGCCAGGTGTTTTCAATGCAGAATTCTAAAAGACTTTCAAAAAAGAGCTAATAGCTATATTCCTCAAAGTTTTCCACAAAATAGAACTGGAAGGAACATTGCCAAACTCCTTATATTAGGCTACAGTTACCCTGATACTGAAACCAAACAATGACTTAACCAGGAAAAGGAATTATAGACAAATGTTACTCATAAACATAGATGCACAAATACTCAATAAAATACTGTCAAACTGAATCCAAAAACAGATCAAAGAATCATCCACCATGATAAAGTCAGCCTCATCCCAGAGATGCTGGGATGGTTCAACATATGAAAATCTATCAATGTAATCCACTATATAAATAAACTGAAAGGAACAAAAGGCATATGATCATTTCTTTAGATGCCGAAAAAGCATTCAACAATATTCAACACCACTTCATGACAAACATCCTGGAGAGATCAGGGATACAAGGAAAATTTCTAAACATAATATAACCAATAAACTACAAGCAGACAATCAACATCAAATTAAATGCAGAGAAACTCAAAGTGATTTCACTAAAATCAGGAACAAGAAAAGTCTGCCCACTCTCTCCATATCTATCCAACATAGTTCTTGAAGTTCTGGATAGAGTAATAAGACAACAAAAGGAGGTCAAGGGGATTCAAACTGGAAAGAAAGAAGTCAAATTTTCAATATTTGCAAATGATATGATACAATACATAAGTGACCCCAAAAACACTACTCAGGAACTCCTACAGCTGATGAATACCTTTGGTAATGTGGCAAGATACAAAGTCATCTCAAAAAATCAGTAGCCCTCTTATACAAATGATAAAGAAACTAAAAAAGAAATCAGAGAGACAAGACCCAGGCTCCCCCAAGCCTGCCCTCTTATCCGCAAAGTCCTTGGCTCAGGAACAGTTTCCTGCTCCTGCACTAAGGCTACACACGCAGAGGGGTGAGTGTCTGCCTGCTGGGCAGGCCTGAAGGTCCCTGAAAAGGAATGCAGGCACCTTCAGCTTATGCTTCAGGGTCTCCTGAGTTCTACTCGACACCGCCTTGACCCCCACATTAGCCCTTTTGTCTGTGGTGTCCTTGGGCTACCATGCATCCCTGTTTCAGTGCTAAGGAGTTCCATCTGGAGAGACAGGAACAGTTCCTGCTCCTACACTGAGGAGATCCACCCAGAGATTCAGTCACAGCAAATTCTGGACCAAGACACCAGGCCTCTACTGGCTCCATTTGAAGGAAGAGATGGGCAGGTGCCAATGTAAGAATTCCTCCAACAACCTGAAAGGCAACATGTCATAACCAGAATCCAGGGATCTTGGAACAAGAAGAATTGAACTCCCCAATCCAGAAGAAATAGAAGAAATCGACTTTAAATGGAACTATAAGAAAATAATAGAGGACCATAAACAGGAGGTGAAAAATGCCATAAAGAAATAGAGATGACAAACAAAAATGTGGAGGAAATGAATAAATCTCTCAAAGATACCCAAGAAAAACAAGAGAAACAAGAAAAAGCAATCAAACAGGTAAGGGAAACGGTTCAAGACTTGAAGAATGAAATGGAGGTAATGAAGAAAACACAAACTGAGGGAAGGCTGGAGATGGAAAATCTGGGTAAACCAACAGGAACTACAGAGACAAGTACTAACAACAGAATACAAGAGATAGAAGAAAGAATCTCAGATATTGAAGATATTATAGAAGAAATAAACTCACTGATTAAAGAGCAAAACAAATTCAACAAATTCTTAACACAAAACATCCAGGAAATCTGGGACACCATGAAAAGACCAAACCTAAGAATAATAGGGGTAAGAGAAGGAGAAGAATTACAGCTCAAAGGCCCAGAAAATATATTCAAACAAAATTATAGAAGAAACCTTTCCAAACCTAAAGAAGGATATTCCTATGAATGTACAAGAAATACAAAACACCAAATAGACTGGATGAAAAGAAAGCATCCCCATTCCATATAATAATCAAAACACAAAACATACAGAATAAAAAAAACAGATATTAAGAGCTGCAAAGGAAAAACGTCAAGTAACATATAAAGAAAAACCTATCAGGATTACACCTGATTTCTCAATGGAAACCATGAAAGCCAGAAGGTCTTGGATCGATGTGCTGCGGTCACTAAGAGAACATGGATGCAAGCCCAGACTACTATACCTGGCAAAGCTTGCATTCACCATCGATGGAGAAAACAAGATAGTCCAGGGCAAAAACAGATTAAAACAATACGTTGCCACAAACCCAGCCTTACAGAAAGTACTAGAAGGAAAAATCACAAACCAAGGAAACCAATAACACCTGTAATAACACAAGCATCTGACAACCTTCCACCAGCACAACTCAAAGAATGGAAACACACAAAATCTACCACCAAAAAAAAAAATAACCAGAGTTAACAACCACTGGTCATTAGTATCACTTAATATCAATGGACTCAATTTATCTTTAAAAAGGCACAGGTTAAGAGAATGAATATGAAATCAGGATCCAACATTCTGCTGTTTACAAGAAACACACCTCAAACTCAAAGACAGACACTACCTCAGAGTAAAGGGATGGGAAAATGTCTTCCAATCAAATGGACCAAAGAAATAAGCAGTGTGGCTATACTAATAACTAACAAGAATGATTTCAAACTAAAATCAATCAGAAGAGATGGAGATGGACACTTTATAATCAAAACAGGAACAATTCCTCAGGAGGAAGCCTCTATCCTGAATATCTATGGCCCTAATATAATAGCACCCACATATGTAAAAGAAACATTATTAAAACTCAAAGCACACATCAAACCCCACACTCTAATAGTAGGAGATTTCAACACTCCTCTATCACCAATGGACAGGCCAACCAAACAGAAACTTAACAGAAAAAAAAGAGAACTATCAGATGTAATGAGTAATGAACCAAAGGGACTTAACAGACATTGATAGAACATTCCACCCAAACAGAAAAGAATATACCTTCTTCTCAGCATCTCATGGAACGTTCTCAAAAATGGATCACATAATTGGTAACAAAGCGAACATCCATAGATACAAAGAAATTGTAGTAACCACCTGTGTACTATCTGATCACCATGGAATAAAGGTAGAATTCAACAAGAATTCTAGCCCCAGAAAGCCAACAAACTCATGGAAATTGAACAGTCAACTACTAAACCACCCCTGGGTCAAGGAAGAAATAAAGAAAGAAATGAAAGTCTTCCTTGAATTCAATGAAAATAATGACAGATCATACCCAAACCTATGGGACACTATGAAGGCAGTGCTAAGAGGAAAGTTCATTGCACTAAGTGCCCACTTAAAGAAAATGGAGAAAGCACACATTAGAGACTTAACAGCACAGCTGAAAGCTCTAGAAAAAAAGAAGCAGATTCACCCAGGAAGAGTAGAAGACTGGAAATAATCAAACTGAGGGCTGAAATCAACAAAATAGAAACACAGAAAGTAATCCAAAGAATCAATGAAACAAAAAGCTGGATCTTGGAGAAACCAAGATTGACAAACCCCTATCAAAACCAATCAAACGGCAGAGAGAGATCCTGAAAATTAACAAGGTTAGAAGTGAAAAAGGGTGCTGGGCAGTGGTGGCACATGCCTTTAATCCCAGCACTCAGGAGGCAGAGGCAGGCAGATCTCTGTGAGTTTGAGACCAGCCTGGTCTACAGAGCAGTTCCAGGACAGGCTCCAAAGCCGCAGAGAAACCCTGTCTCGAAAAACCAAAAAAAAAAAAAAAAAAAAAAAAAGAAGAAGTGAAAAAGGGGGACATAACCCCAGACAGAGAATCATTAGCTCTTGCTACAAAAGCTTGTATGCCACAAAATTGGAAAATGTGAAAAAAATGGACACTTTTTATTTATTTATTTGTTTTTTATTGAGAAAAGGAAAAAAAAAGTTTCCCCCTCCTCCCAGGCTCAGATTTCCCTCCCCATCCTCCCAACCTTCTCCCCCTCCCACCACTCCTCTCCCCCTCCATCTCCAGTCCAACAAACAGTCAGGGTTCCCTGACCTCTGGAAAGTCCAAGGTTCTCCCCCCTCCGTCCATGTCTAGGAAGGTGGACATCCAAACTGGCTAGGCTCCCACAAAGCCCGAACATGAAGTAGGATCAAAATCCCGTGCCATTGTCCTTGGCTTCTCATCATCCCTCATTGTTCACCATGTTCAGAGAGTCCAGTTTCATCCCATGCTTTTTCAATCATAGACCAGCTGGCGTTGGTGAGCTCCCAATAGATCAGCCCCACTGTCTCAGTGGGTGGGTGCACCCCTCGTGGTCTTGACTTCCTTGCTCATCTTCTCCCTCCTTCCGGTCCTCATTGGGACCTTGGGAGCTCAGTCCAGTGCTCAAGTGTGGGTCTCTGTCTCTATCTCCATCCATCACCAGATGAAGGTTCTATGGTGATAAAGTATACAATGGAAGAAAGAAAGCATCTTTAACAAATGGTGCTGGCACAACTGGATGTCAACCTGTAGAAGAATGAAAATAGACCCATATCTATCACCATGCACAAAACTCAAGTCCAAATGGATCAAAGACCTCAATATCAGTCCGAACACACTGAACCTGATAGAAGAGAAAGTGGGAAGTACCCTACAACAGATGGGCACAGGAGATCGCTTCCTAGGTATAACCACAGCAGCACAGACATTAAGGGCAACATTGAATAAATGGGACCTACTAAAACTGAGAAGCTTCTGTAAAGCAAAGGACACTGTCACTGAGACAAAAAGGCAACCTACTGACTGGGAAAAGATCTTCACCAACCCCGCAACAGACAAAGGTCTGATCTCCAAAATATATAGAGAACTCAAGAAACTAGACTTTAAAATGCTAATTAACCCAATTAAAAAATGGGGCACTGAACTGAACAGAGAATTCTCAACAGAAGAAGTTCAAATGGATAAAAGACACTTAAGGTCATGCTCAACCTCCTTAGCAATCAGGGAAATGCAAATCAAAACAACTTTGAGATATCATCTTACACCTGTCAGAATGGCTAAAATCAAAAACACCAATGATAGCCTTTGCTGGAGAGGCTGTGGAGGAAGTGGTACACTCATCCATGGCTGGTGGGAATGCAATCTTGTGCAACCACTGTGGAAATCAGTGTTTCAGTTTCTCAGGAAATTCGGGATCAACCTACCCCTGGACCCAGCCATACCACTCGTGGGAATATACCCAAGAGATGCTCTATCATATGACAAAAGCATTTGTTCAACTATGTTCATAGAAATGGACACTTTTTAAGATAAGTACCATATATCAAAATTAAATCAGGACCAGGTGAACAGTTTAAATAGACCTGTGAGTCACGAGGAATTAGAAGCTGGCATCAGAAATCTACCTACCAAAAAAATTCTGGTTTCAATGCAGAATTCTACCAGAACTTCCTAGAAGAGCTAATACCTATACTCCTTAATGTGTTTCACAAAATAGAAGAGTCATTGCCAAATTCCTTTTATGAAGCTACAGTTACCCTGATACCAAAACCACACAAAGACTTAACCAATAAAGAGAATTACAGACCAATCTCACTCATGAACATCGATGCAAAAATTCTCAATAAAACACTAGCAAACCGAATTCAAGAACACATCCAAAAAATTGCAGATTATGATCAAGTAGGCTTCATCCCAGAGAGCCAAGGCTGGTTCAACGTATGAAAATCTATCATTGGGGGCTGGAGAGATTGCTCAGTGGTTAAGAGCATCGCCTGCTCTTCCAAAGGTCCTGAGTTCAATTCCCAGCAACCACATGGTGGCCCACAACCATCTGAAATGAGGTCTGGTGCCCTCTTCTGGCCTGGAGACATACACGCAAACAGAATATTGTATACATAATAAATAAATAAATATTTTTTTAAAAAAGAAAATCTATCATTGTAGTCCATCATATAAATAAACTGAAGAAAAAAACCGTATGATCATTTCATTAGATGCTGAAAAAACATTTGACAAAATTCAACATCCCTTTATGATAAAGGTCTTAGAGAGATTAGGGATACAGGGTTCATTCCTAAATATAATAAAAGCTATTTACAGCAAGCTGACAACTAACATTCAATTAAATGGAGAGAAACTTAAAGCCATCCCACTAAAATCAGGAAAAAGATAAGGCTGTCCACTCTCTCCATACCTCTTCAATATAGTGCTTGAAGTTCTAGCAATAGTGACAAGACAACACAAGGAGATCAAGGGGATTCGAATTGGAAAGGAAGAAGTCAAATTTTGTTCTTTGCAGATGATATGATAGTGTACATAAGCGACCCCACAAACTCTACCAACGAGTGCCTACAGCTGATTAACATGTTTATTAACCTGGCAGAATACAAGATCAACTCCAAAAAATTAGTTGCCCTCCTATACACAAAGGATAAGGAAGCAGAGAGGGAAATCAGAGAAGCGTCACCTTTCATGATTGCCGCAAATAGCATAAAATATCTTGGGGGTAACTCTAACTAAGGAAGTGAAAGATCTATTTGACAAGAACTTTAAATCTTTGAAGAAAGAAATTGAAGAGGATACCAGAAAATGGAGGGATCTCCCTTGTTCTTGTATTGGGAGGATCAATATAGTAAAAATGGCAATTTTACCAAAAGCAATCTATTGATTCAATGCAATCCCCATCAAAATCCCAACAAAATTCTTCACAGACCTTAAGAGACCAATAATCAACTTTATATGGAAAAACAAAAAACCCAGGATAGCCAAAACAATCCTATACAATAAAAGTACCTCCAAAGGCATTACCATCCCTGGCTTCAAACTCTATTACAGAGCTACAGTAATGAAAACAGCTTGATATTGGCACAAAACAGAGATGTTGACCAATGGAATTGAATCAAAGACCCAGATATTAATCCACAAACCTCTGAACACCTGATTTTTGAATAAGGAGCTCAAATTATACAATGGAATAAAGAAAGCATCTTTAACAAATGGTGCTGGCATAACTGGATGTCAACCTGTAGAAGAATGAAAATAGATCCATATCTATCACCATGCACAAAACAGAGAATTCTCAACAGAAAAATCTCAAATGACAAAAAGACACTTAATGAAATGTTCAACATCCTTGTCCATCAGGGAAATACAAATAAAAACGACTCTGAGATACCATCTTACATCAGCCAGAATGACTAAATACAAAACCAGAAATGGCATCTTATGTTGGAGATGATATAGAGTAAGGGAATAGTCCTCCATTGCTGGTGGGAATGCAAACTTGTACAAACCCTCTGTAAATCATTATGGCTGTTTTCAGAAAATTGGAAATCAATCTAACTCAGGACCCAGCAATACCACTCTTGGGCATACACCCAAAGGATGCTCAGTCATATTACAAAGATATTTGTTCAACTATGTTCACAGCAGCATTATTTATAATAACCACCACCTGGAAATGATTTAGATTAGATTCCCCTCAAGCAAAGAATGGATAAAGAAAATGTGGTTCATTTACAAAATGGAGTACTCAGTGGTAAAATAATGACATCAAATTTGCATGCAAATGAATGGAACTAGAAAAATAAAAACATCATGAGTGAGGTAACACAGACCCAGAAAGGTGAACAATGTATAGATTTAGTCATAAGTGGATACTAGCTATAAAGTAAAAGATATTGTGCCTATAGTTCTTGATCCTAGAGAAGTTAAGTAACAAGGTGATCCCTAAGAAAAATATACATAGATCCAACTGGAAAGGAGAAATAGACAAGATTTCATGACAAATTTGAAGCATGGGTTGGGGGAAAACAGATGGTGGAAGGGGAAGATGGAGAAGAAGAGGAGGGGAGGACCTGAGGAAACAGGATAGTCAAGGTGGAGGAAGGACAAAGATGAGAGCAAGGAGATATTTTGATTGATAAAGGCATTATGGGATGAGAAAGAAACCTGTCATTAAAGAAATTCCCTGGAATCCACAAGGATGAACCCAGCTAAGACCCTAAGCAATAGAAGACAGATTGCTCAAACTAGCCTTTCCCTGTTTTCAGATTGATGAATATCTTAAATGTCACCATAGAACTTTCCTCCAGCAACTGTTGAAAAGAGAGGCAGAGATTCATAGCAGAGCACTGGTCTGAGTTCTCAAAGTCCTGTTGAAGAGTGGAATGAGTGAGAATATGAGCAAAGGGATCAAAACCATGATAGGGACACCCACTGAAACAGTTTTCATGGGCTAATGGGAGATTACTAATTCCAGCCAGACAGGGAAGGGAACAGTCTAATTTCAAACTTTTCCTTCTGAATGTAGGAGACAGATATATGACTGGAACAGACTGCTGAGCCATTGGAAGTGGCCCCAGGATTTATCCCTACTACTTGTACTGGCTATTTGGGAAACTATTCTCTTTGGATGGATAACTTGCTAGATCTAGATATAGTAGGAAGGGTCTTGATCTTCCCCAAATCAATGTGTCTTACAGTCTCTGAAGAGGGGATGAGGGAAGGGGTAGGGATATATGTGGAGGGTATGAGAGAAGGGGAGGGAGTGGGAACTGTCATAATAAAAAGTAGTTTGTTTTATTTAAAAAAAAGTAAAAAAAATAATGTTTACTTGGTGGGGAGTTGACAGACAAATGCCATTTCAAGGAAATAGCTTCCTCAGAGCAGCAAGCCAAAGTCGAATCAGTACAAGGTCAAACTGAATACAAAGCCATTTGAAATTAGCATACACTGTGTGTGATGCTACACTATGACCATTCACTGACAGACTGAATATATTCCAATTTGAGTTAGTTTTCACTTATTGTTTAATTTATAATATTCTTTGATAAAATATATACTGCATTTTTATTATCTTTCTTGACTGTTTTATAAAGTCTAATGTGCAGATGTACAGGTAGTGATCCCCATTTAAATTACTGCATAATGTAGTATCAAGCCTTTTATAGTTATAATTTTTCCACACTAAATTAAAATAATATATATTTAAAATATCATCCCATATATTCACCAATATTACTTACCCATCATTCATTAGCAATCATTATGCTCATAATATTTTGATTTCTTGATATAAAACCCTTTGCTTCTGAAACACATGTAGTGGCATTGAAGATAACATATTTTATAAGCTATTGTGGTTTCTGAGATCCTGTCTCATTCATCTTTGTGCATTTGCAAATAGTCATTTTCATTATTTCTATAGAAATAGAAAACAAATATTCAACTGCTTATGTAAAGATATAAGATAGCTAAAACCTTGAACATATTTCCTTCAGATCTATTTTTTATCAATGATCAAAAATATTATAAGCAAATGTATTTGTTAAAATTCTGTGTGTTGTTTCTTTTGTTTTGAGTACCTTGGAATATGCTATGTCCTAGGTTTTTAGTTAACCACTTTTGCATAAATGGTTAAGAATTCAATTTCAATCAGGGTTCCCTGCCCTGTGGGAAGTCCAAGGAACTCCCACCTCCATCCAGGTCTAGTAAGTTGAGCATCCAAACTGCCTAGGCTCCCACAAAGCCAGTGTGTGCAGTAGGATCAGAAACCCAATGGGAGGGAAATGGGAGGCTGTGGCGGGGAAGAGACAGAAATCTTTAATAAATAAATAAATTAAAAAAATATTCTGTAGGCAAACCACCCCCTGGGTGGAATCCAATGTTATCTTCTTAACGGAAAAAAAAAAGAATTCAATTTCATTATCTTTTTTACCCCCACTCCCTTCTCTGCTTGTTTTAGATAAAACTTGTTGTTCTAGTTTCATAAGTACAAATATACATCAACATTAAGAATTTAAAGATTGTACTCTTTTCTGTATTTTTAGTAGCAAATTTCATTTTGCTCTAACTACTAATTTTGAGCCTGAAATATGCAATATACATCATTTACATTTGTAGATGTATTGATTTTCTAAGCTAGATTCAAACTCTAGATCTCATACACGCTGTAGATTAAGCTCTAACCCTCACACATGTTACGGGGCACTCTACCACTGAGATACAACTCAAACCTTTTATTTGTTTGTGAAAAGGGTCTCACTAAGTTTTATAAACTGACCTTGTGATGAAATATTTGGGTGAAAAACAACATAGGGGAAAAGAGGCATTCTTTCTATTTACAAGTCCATATCCCAGTTGATCATTGAGGAAAGCCATGTCGGGAACTCAAGGCAGGTGTGCTTGTTGTTTCACACAGCATTACATCCAACCAATGAACTTACTTTACAGCCAAAGATCTGCAGCATGAATCACAGTAAATGCTTTTTGCTAGATGGATGGCAGGCCAGTTTATATGCAAGAGTCTTATAGAGTTCAGAATCACATGCCTAGAAATGATGCTATAGGCAGTAGGCAATGTCTGATATCAATTAAACAATCAAGACAGTCCCACCCAAATGTGTTCACAAGCCATAATAATCCAGAACATTCTTTAGTTAAATAACTTCTCTCAGGAAAAGAAACTATGTAAAGTTGTGGGTTACAACTAACAAAGACTAAAAGTGTAGTGGAACTGAAAAAAATTCTAATTTATAGTAAATAGAGCTTAATTAATTATCATAGACTGAGTTAGTTGAATACTTTGGTATAGACATCAAGTGTTACTACAAGTAAATTAGAATGTTGCTGTCTTATCTCCAGAAAGATAACATAAAGAAAAGAAATATAGACTAGAACTGACTAAAAAAGGAAGTTTTTTTTTTCAAAAAAAACTTTAAAATATAATTTTTGGATTACATATTTAATTAAAATTGACATGTATATTTTCAAATATGGAAATAATTGCAAAAATTATTATTTAGTTTGAAAAACATTTTAATCTAGGAAAAATAATACATATGATTTTTGTTTCAAAGTTATTAACATATCAAAATATAGATTTTGCATGATAAATGGACAGAAAACAGTATCAAATCTTTTATTATTTATTTATTTATTATTAATTTATGTAACCTACCAACCACAATTTCCCCTCCCTATTCTGCTCCTGTTCCCTTTTCCCATTTTTTCCCCCCATCCAACCTTCTCTCTCCATGCAGAGAAGGGAAGGCCTACCATAGGAGTCAACAAAAGCATAGCATATTCAGTTTAGGCAGAACCAAGCTCCTTCTTATTGCATCAAGGCTGGGAGAGGCATAGCACTGTATACAACATTTTCCAAAATGTCAGCAAATGTGATAGTGACAGGTCATGGTCCCACTGCTAGTGCCCGCACAAACAGACCAAGCTACACAACTGTCATGCACATGCAGAGGGGGGCCTAGGTCAGTCCTATTCAGCTCCCTAGCTGACAGTAAAGAGTCCATGAGCTCCCATGACCTCAGGTCTGCTCAGGTCTGTGGGTTTACTCATCATGATCTTGGCCCTCCCACCCTTGCTCATATAATTTCTCCTCCCTCTCTTCAACTAGTCTCCTGGATCTAGGCCCATTGTTTGGCTTTGGATCTCTGCATCTGCTTCCATCAGTTAATAGATGAAGACTCTGTTTTAAATCCTAAGTATATTTAAAAGCTAATTCATTTTCACAGGATTCAAACAAAATTAGCATAAATAAAAATACATATATATCCACAAATAGATAAATACTGCCTTCACTGTTTGTTTTTTGTATGCATATATTTCAGGGCTGACCACTTTGTAATGGATATCATATTAGGGAGCTAATACCTGGGAAATATTAATTTTCCTTCTCTCAGCAGTCATCAGTAGCCTGTAATTCTTTGTCAAAAAGTATGAGGTTTTAAGATTTTCCATCCCCATCATTAAAATATTTAGTGATATTGTCATTTGGAAGCCAATAAAGAGAAGAGGTCAATTACATGATATATATATATATATATATATATATATATATATATATATCATGTATATTTATTTAATATCCTTGTCTTGATATATATATATCAAGACAAGGATATTAAATAAATACTTATACATTTCTTAATAAAATAATATTACATTAGGTAGTTTTTAAGATAACTGAAAATGATGAAATAGTATAAACAAAATATTGCTTATTTGAACACATCTCATAAATGATTTTTCTTATTATCTAAGTTTAAAATAAAAGTGACATTATATATCTTTGTTTTGGTATTTGAAGTGCATTCTAGATATATTCTATCACAATTTTCTTTTATTCCAACTGTAGAAATGAAAGTACAGCATATATGTGGAAAGGATGCTTAAAATAAATCCTACACTAGCTCAGAATTAAGAAATAGGTGGTTATTTATTTAGGGGTAGACTCACAAATCAGAATTCTAAGCTTGAAAGGAGAACAAAGACTGAATCCAGCAACCTAAAAGAGCAGCCATGGAAGAAGGGAGGGCTGAACATATAGTATAAGAGGCCATGCCCCAGTAGGCAGGTAACCACAAGCTGTAAGACTTCATACAACACCTCCCCCTTTTGTTTAAATAAGAGAGTTCTAAGCCTAATATAAAATTATATACAATAAGAACAAATATATTGAATAATTATCCTATCATAACTACTTTAAGTCTTGTAAGATAAACAAGTTAGCCAGGTAAGTCATGAGAGGAAAGTAACTACAACCATCTAGTCTTCAACCCCTTAGAAGATCCGAGAAGGGAAATAATATTACTTGAGTAAGCAGGAAGTGCAATCAAGCAACTTCCAAAATGTGCAACAAATGACAGAGACAACTGGCTAACTGGGCAATCACCCAAAGACTCATTTGCAATGTTGAAGCAACCAACTTTGGCTAAGGCTTAGAATAACTGACAGACAATTTTCAGAGGCAGGAAATTTTTCAAAACCGTCTTACCCTATCTTGGCAAGATTTGACAGTCTAGCTTATCCATTTTCGGATACTATGTATCTTGTCAGTGGTTGACGCATGGGCATTTCATTTCCCCAAAGGCCAGTTTTGCCAAGAAAAAAACAAGCTCCAAGTGGAGTGTCTTCAGTGCTCAACATTCTCTTGGGACTAGATCAGTGCTGTCAGGAGAAATCATGTCTCATTTCAACAGAACCCTAAATTATTTAAATGCTATTTTCTATAGCTTTTGAAGTGGGTGAAGATTATGTATCTATTCAGAATATAATCTGTATGTATCTAAAGAACCTGATTAGTCTAACTATAAGTATGACAAACATAGATGACTATTGATCTATAATTCTTGATACCTCTGTAACTTAAAGACTAATACAATAAACAACTGTGCAACAAATGAGGACAATGACCTCAAAATGTAAACAATGTATAAGTATCTTTATCAGAGGTAGAAATTTACATTGGAATATGATATATATATATATGTATATATATATATAAATGTTTTAAACATAGGTAGAAGCATGCATGCATACAATATTCAATGCAATTTAACTATATCAATATACAAGAATCTATACCAACATAATTGCGTATAAATAATAACTCACAAGTATTCACTCTATTACTCAATATTATTAATGGTGTGAGTAAGCTCACACTATTTTATTATACCATCCAATTTCCCCATTTTTTGAAAGATCCCTGAGCCTATAAAATTTCCCCACAACCCTATACCAATTATAATCAACGCCTAAATGATGTCTCTAACCCTGAGGACAAACTTTGTTTGTTATTACCATTGTGGATGAGCTGTCATTTCTCCTTTTCAAGAGGTTTCTCCTTTTCAAACCAAGTCATTACTAATTTTGATGGTATCCATAGTTTTTCTTATCCTGTAGAAACAAGAGCAAAACTCCTTCCCCAACGTAATACATCTCCTGGCTTCCATTGTGAGGTCAGCACATCGTTGAATTAAACTGGCTGAATTAATTCAGAACACTTTTCTATTATCCAATGTCTCACTGCTGCTGTTGTCCCTTTCATTAGCATTAAGAAAATTCAAGGTTAATAAAGAATTATATTATCTGTTTCCGGGGGCATTTTCCATCCCTTTCTGTTTGTTTAACTTATCATTTATAGTTCAGTTTGAGCTTTCTATAACTGCTTGACCTGTAGGATTGTGTGGTATACCTGTAATATGCTTACTATTGAAGTAAGCAAAAAAACTGTTTCATTTTCCTAGAGATATATGCTGGATCATTACCTGTCTTTATTTGTTCAAGTATACTCATGATGGCCGTAATTTCTAATAAATGTGAGATCACTGAATTAGCCTTTTTTGAACTTTAAAGCAGTTACCCATTGAAAACCTGAATAAGTGTCAATGGTGTGGTGCACAAATTTTAATTTTCCAAATTCTTCAAAGGGGAACCCATCTGCCAGATGTCATTCCTTTGAGTACCCTTTGGGTTAGTCCATGCAAGTAGTGGTGTTTGGTTATAGAAAGAGCAAGTATGGCATGCCTTTATAATCTCCTTATCTTGTTGCCATGGAAGAGAAAACACTTTCTTTAAACCTTTGCTATTGACATGATGCTTTTTTATTAAATTCTGAGGCCTGCAACATGCTTCCAAACAATAATTAATTAATTTCTGCATTACCTTGTGCTAGAGGACCTGGCAGACCTGTATGGGATCTGATGTGTGTTTTGTATATAGGAAAAAACCTATTCCTGATTATGTCTTACACCTGGATAAATAATGAAGTCAATTCTGTATCATCTGGTATAAATTCAGTAGTTTCAATATTCAAAATAGCCTTTTCTGCATATTGTAAATAAGTAACTATTTTAAGAGGTTCTTTAAAATTACTTAGCACCATAAAATAGCATATAATTTATGCCTTCTGAACAGAATTATAAGGGTTTTGTTCCATGTTACTTTATTCTTCTGATTTGTAACCTGCCTTCTCTGATTTATTTACATCAATATTAAATGTACAAGCTCCAGTTATTGGAGCATCATACACAATTTTGGGAAGAACCTAAGAAGTTCTCTTTATAAGGTTAAGGCTATTGCTTTTGGGATAGTTGCTATTAATTTCTTCCAAAAAATTAGCACAAGATCTTTCTTTTGGTTTATTGTCTTCCCATAATATTTTTATTTCATCTGTAGTGAAAGCCACTATAGTCTCTGCTGGGTCTATACCTGCTAATGGATGAAGTCTCAATTTACAGTTTATAAGTAATTCAGATACTTTTTCCATATAAGTTTTTTTTTGGATTTGGATGGTTTGTTTTTTTTGTTATTTATTTTTAATATGCTTTTCAGACTAGATAACACAGTTGGCCTGTTTTCAAGTTTGCTGTCCCCTTTCTTTTTTTTTTCTTTTTTAATTTATTTATTTATTAAAGATTTCTGTCTCTTCCCCGCCACCGCCTCACATTTCCCTCCCCCTCCCCCAATTAAGTCCCCCCCTCACCCTAAAAGCAATCAGGGATCCCTGTCCTGTGGGAAGTCCAAGGAACCCCCACCTCCATGCTGGTCTAGTAAGTTGAGCATCCAAACTGCCTCGGCTCCCACAAAGCCAGTGCGTGCAGTAAGATCAGAAACCCATTGCCATTGTTCTTGAGTTCTCAGTAGTCCTCATTGTCCGCTATGTTCAGAGAGTCTGGTTTTATCCCAGGCTTTTCCAGACCCAGGCCGGCTGGTCTTGGTGAGTTCCCAGTAGAACATCCTCTTTGTCTAAGTGTGTGGGTGCACCCCTCACGGTCCTGAATTCCTTGCTTGTGCTCTCTCTCCTTCGGCTCCTGATTTGGACCTTGAGATTTCAGTCCTGTGCTCCAATGTGGGTCTCTGTCTCTGTCTCCTTTCATCGCTTGCTGAAGGTTAATATTCAGGAAGATGCCTATATGTTTTTCTTTGGGTTCTCCTTTTTTAGCTTCTCTAGGATCACTAATTATAGGCTCAATGTCCTTGGTTTATGGCTAGAACTTCAAATGGCCAAAAAAAAGACACTTAAGGTCATGCTCAACACTATCCTGAGTGAGGTAAGCCAGACCCAAAAAGAGGAACATGGGATGTACTCCATATAAGTTTTTTTAATTTTTTTACTTGGTTTATGTGGTAAAAAGATGCATTCTAATATAGTATGATCCCTCTGCATTAAAATACCTGTAGGAGAATTTCTGAAAGGCAGTATGACTAGAATACAGTTAAGATTTAAATTCACTCTATTCACATGTGCCTCCTGTATTTTTTCCTTAACAATTGTCAATTCCTTTTCTGCTATATCTGTTAATTCTCTGGGACTGTTCAAGTCTTTATCACAATCTAAGGTTTTGTTTAAATGGATTATTAAGTCGGGTGTTATCCCAACACCTGGTCATAGTCTGGACATGTCTCCCAATAATTCTTGAAAGTCATTAAGAGTCCACAATAAGTCTTAATTTGTGCCTTTTGGGTCCTAATTTTCTGCAAATCTATATTATAACTTAGGTAATTGACAGAATTTCCTCTCTGTATTTTCTTCATTTTTTTCAGGAGAACTTTGTAATCTCCACTTTGGAAAAACTTAATTTACTTCTTCAAACATTCTTTTGAAAGTGTCCATGTTTGAATCAAATAGCAAAATGTCATCCATGTAATTTTAAATTATAGACTTAGGAAATTGCTTACATATTTTTCTAATGGCTGACTTATAAAATACTGAAACAATGTGGGGCTATTGAGCATTCCCTGTGGGAGAATAGACCATTGATATCTCCTAGCAGGCTGAGAATTATTATAAGTAAACACTGTGAAGGCAAATTTTTCTCTATCCTTTTCTTATAAAGGTATAATGAAGAAATAATCTTTCAAATCAATTAGTATAAGAGGCCATTCTTTTGGTAATAAAGAGAGCAGAAGAATTTCAGACTGTAGAGGGCACATAGGTTGAATAAACTTATTGACAGCTCTTAGATCTGTCAGCATTCTCCATTTACTAGATTTCTTTTTTAAAGCAAATATAGGAGAATTCCAAGGGATGGTTGAATCTTCAATATGGTGAGCATATAGTTGCTCTTGTACCAGTTGTTCTAAAGCCTGCATCTTACCTTTAGTTACAGAACAATGCTTAACCAATATTGCTTTCTCAGTTAACCATTTTAAAGGTATGGCTATTGGTGCCTTTAAAGGTTTGCTATTTGTGTTATGTTCTTGTATAGACTGAATGGCTGGTGATCTTTGTGTACAGTACCTTATAATATCCTTCCCAGAATCATGAGTTTCTGGGACTGCAGGAATCTTAATCTGGGTATTCCATTGTTGTAAAAGGTCATGACCCCATAAATTTATTGCAATATTAGTCACATATGGCCTCAGCTTTCTTGTTTGACCTTCTGGCCCAAAACAGTCAACCCATTTTGTACTTTGTTTAATATGAGATATGATTTCCATTCCTATTAATTGAACATCTCCTTTTTGAAGAGGCCAATTTTGATACCAAGATTCTGGAGTAATGATACTCATATCAACACCTGTGTTTATCAAGCCAACAATTACAGTGCCATTTATACAGAGTCTTAGCTTTGCTCTTTGATCATTTATAGAAGTCTGCCAGAATATATGTTTCTTATTTTTTATTGGAATTTTTGACTTATCTTCCATGTTTATGTCATCCTTTAGAACAGTATAATCTTTTACAGAAGGCTCTGGATTTTTAAAAAAAAATTCTTATGAAACATGTCCTCCACAATGACTGAGAATGCCTGGGCCACCTTTGGCTTGGGGGTCTGTGAGAGGCCCCTCAAGGAGTTTCCCAGCAGTATTTTGTTACCTTGTATTTTTGTTGTTGATCTGCATTCGTTGGTCCAATGTTGGCCTTTGCCACACCTTCTACATATACCTGAAGGCTGAGTCCTCCATTTTTGCCATTCCAAGAGAGACATTATTCCTGGAAATGCTTGTCTACAATCCCTTCTCAGATGTCTTATTCTACCACAATTAAAACATTTGGCATTTTGATGTCTCCTCATTCCTTTGGAAATTGCTTCTCCTACCCTATATTCAGTATTATAGTCAAATGTCTCAATGGTAATTGTATGCAAAATCCATTTATCCATAGGTGCTGCTCTAACATTTAATGGACTAGTAAAGTGTTCTCTCTGTCCCTGTTTAACCCTGGTATATGATTTAATTCTTTTTTCCTAGTTCTTGAATCCATTCCCAAGCATTTAAGGCTGCTTTATGGCACAGGGACAAGATTTCTTCGTCATAAAGAGCTTGAACATGTAGGTCAGCATAAGAGCCTTCACCAAGAATTTGATCTTGGGAAGTCTCAAGGCCTTTTGCTTTTCCCTGTTCTTCCAAAACTTTGGCCTCTTCTCTGAAATATTTTCTTTAAATATTTATTTATTATTTTTGATATATACAATATTCTGTCTGTGTGTATGTCTGCAGGCCAGAAGAGGGCGTCAGACATCATTACAGATGGTTGTGAGCCACCATGTGGTTGCCAGGAATTGAACTCAGGACCTTTGGAAGAGCAGGCAATGCTCTTAACCACTGAGCTATCTCTCCAGCCCCTCTGAAATAAATTTTAAACACTAATAGAAGTCCATCATCCAGGACTGCTGAAACTAAGTGAAAGAAATCATGTTGTATTTCTTTAATGTTAGAAGCCCAAGTCTTTATCATCTCCTGTGGAATGTGGAATGCAAGCCATATGTTACAAAAACTTGCTTAATTTCTTTTAGATCATTCGTTCTTTCAGGTATCTATCTACCTTCTTTGGCTCCTTTTCGGCCTTTTGAACTTGATGCTTTTACAAAGTAGACTACAGGGTAGGAAGCTAAAACCCTGGGTAAGTCATCTCTGACAGCTACTGGCAATGTTGAATCCTGTCCTTGCACCTTCTTTACTTGTTCATCAGCTCCAATAATTTCCTCAATTATTTCAAATCTTTTTATTATTGTCTTTTTGTAAAGACTAAATCTCCTGGACTGTGAATAGTTCTAGTGATTTCATTGAAGCACCTAGTCTCTGGTCCTCTTTCTCTACATGTGATTCCGAGGTCTGAAGTTTCTCCTTTTAAGATAATATCTCCTCCTCGGGCCTTACTTGAACAGCATGCAGATTGTCATTCTGGAGAGACAGTTTTTTCTGTTAATTTTTCATAGAATTTGACAAATTTTGATTGTCAAATTCAATAGTATGAATTCTTTCAGATAACTTCTTAGTATCCTTCGATATGGATTCAATTTTGTCTGTAATAGTATTAACATTTCTAGGTAACTTTTGATTTTCTATGGTATTAATCCTGTATCACCATAGCCATATAAGCCTCACATAATACAATCCATAGTATTAGCAAAAAAGTTACTAAAAGATGCAATATAATGAAGTATGCCATTTCAATTTATTAATTACCTGTTATGTGACTCAGTAAACTACGAACTTTATTGTTTAGCATATGTCATGGATGCAGAGTTTCCATGCAACCAGTGGCGACAGGAATGTTCCTGGGCTGCTTTAGTTTTTGCCTTGTTACTGGTTAACATGCTTTGGTACTGATCAATATCATTTGCTTGACCAATTAAAAGCAATTCAATCAATTTCATACAAGGAGCAAGATACCCAGAACTCACGGTGAGCGAGCAGAAACCAGAAGCTGCACAAGTCACAATGTGGCAAGGAGCCCCACCAGGGAATGCAGCATTCATGCGTGCACTTGGGAAATTTGCAATTTGCCACATGCAGTAAATGCCACTGTGGCAGGGATTCTACAGAATAAAAAAACTGCTTAGGTAAAAGTGAGCCAAGCAGGCAGGGTTGGGAGACTGCCTGGGTCATGGAACAGCTAGGCTGTGAGGCTGTCCACCCAGTAGGCATGGGTCTGAAACCACCTGGGTGCCAAATGTGGAAAGGACGCTTAAAAGAAATTCCACACTAGCTCAGAATGGAGAAATAGATGGTTATTTATTTAGGGGAAAACTCACAAATCAGAATTCCTTGCTTGAATGGAGAACAGAGACCGAATCCAGCAACCTAAAAGAGCAGCTGGGAAAGAAGGGGTGGACAGACTCTGCATCAGAATATATAGTATAAGAGGACATGCCCCAGTAGGCAGGTAACCACAAGCTGTAAGACTTCCTACAGCACATATTTAATATTTTTTTTCAAAGTAATCCAGCTAATTTTGACATTCTTAATATGTGGATAGTTTTTAGTACTCTTATCACAATAGAGAAGAAATTTGAACATATAAAGCAAATATCTTCATCAATTCTACTTCTCTCATCTCCTTTATTAGATGGCTTTTTCTTTCCTTTCTTCTTTCCTCTCTAGTCATTTTAACTTTGTTCTTATTCATTTACATTAGGAAAGGAAGATAAAAGAGTGTAAAGAACTTATATATTCCAAAATAGAATAAGAAATATCAGTAAGACCTACAAATTTGGTTCATGAACTCTAATCAATAACTTCCTTAGGTTATTGTTTTCTCTGGGATATTAAATAATATGCCTGAATATTATTTGTTTTATGTGTGTAGACAGACATGTAAGACTTGTTTTAAATTGTACTTCTTGTAGTTAAGAGTTCCTTTCTTATTAATTTGTAAAAGATTTAATATATGATACTCATATTGTTAACATAGAATACAGAGATATTCTAGGCGCTAATTTTTAAAACTGTGTGTACTTTCAAATGACCAACATGGCATGGTATAATTTATAAAGTAATTATTTAGATAATTATTTTAATTATTAATAATATTTGATAACTATAAATTATATTTGCATGAATAACATTCTACTGAAAACGATGTGCTTGAATATTCACAGGTATATTAGTAATTATTCAGAAATCAAATCCAAGTAAATGAAGCTTTATAGTTCTTGGAAATTTTAAATTGAGTTGCCATATTCTTAATAAAGAGAGATATGATTGAGCAATGATGGCTCATGACTTTACTTCCAGCACTTGAGAGGCAGAGGCAGGCAGATTTCAGTGACTTAATGGCCATCCTGGTCAACAAAGT
The DNA here is from genome assembly GCF_018167655.1 of Microtus oregoni. Lineage (NCBI taxonomy): Eukaryota > Metazoa > Chordata > Mammalia > Rodentia > Cricetidae > Microtus > Microtus oregoni. The sequence continues at coordinate 541,701 of NW_024543955.1, read as the reverse complement.
AAGCTCCAGAATAGCTAGGGATGTTACACAGAGAAACCCTGTCTTAAAAAAAAGAAATAAAATAAGAGAATAAATAAAAATAAGCAAATAGAGACATTATAATCTAAAGTCACTTTATATTTGCTCTTAAGATTTCTGACTTTCACATTTCATTATTGGAAATTTCATTCTTATAAAAATCATAATCAAGTTAAGACATCCATTAATGCATTGAACGCTGAGTTTTAGAATAAAATTGATATTGAAAAATTATGAACTTTCAAATAATATTTAGTGAGATCACTGTAAATTTTTATACATATATACAAACAATACAGCCATGTCTCTTGAAGTTACTGCAATTAGAGTCATACTTAACCTCTTGCAAAGGTTGTATATGAATAATAAATTAAGCAACAATTTATAGTATTAAATAGTGTAAACTGAATTTTGCATCTGTGACCATAGCTATCTTATTGATATCAAAATGAAGAGATAGTAAATACTCTTTACTTTTCATTTATTTAAGCATGCTGTGCCTTATTTTGTCTTCTAGAATGCTAAGGAGAGAATGAAGTTTTCCCTTCCTTTATGGCTTGTTGATAACGGTGATAGATAGACATATGGAAAGGAACATGTATACATTAAAATTAAATATTATAGTCATCCTTCTTTGGTAGCTTCTTTATTTGCTTCTGTACATTTGAAATTCTTCTATAAGATTTCACTGAATGTTCGTTCCCATCTACAAATTGTATAGGTGGGTAAATACCTAAAACACTCTAGTCTTTCTTCAGGTATATTTTATAAAAATATCATAGTTTTCTTTTCACATCATAAAGTTTTCTAAATTTCTTTCAGTGATAATGCTGGTACTCTTGTGCCATCTGAAAATTTAGCATGGTAGCTTCTTTTATAGTATAATTAACATGAGCTAAATGAATCCAGTTTGTACTACAGTTGTCAAGGCATCTGAGTATTTATAGTTTTACCCTCACATTTGAGCAGGAGAGCTTTTATAACACATAGGGTGTTATAAACACATATAGGGTGAATCTAGAGCTGATGAACTCATACACTCTGGTTTTCAATAAAGTATTATTGGATATCACTACATAGAGACCAGCTAATTCTATCAAAGTTGTTAAACTGAACATGTCCTATATCACATGGTTATGGATGAAACTAATTGGTATCATAGGTACATCAATTCCATATGATTTGGAACTACATTTTGAAAAGAAAATAAAAATGAAAATTTATTTGCAAAATATTAGTTTCCTGCTAGTAGACAATGACATGCACTGGTTCAGATCATTTCTTATATATTTTGGAGAAGTCAATTCAAAGTGCAAAACAACTTACCATTTCATCTATATAAAAAACTTCAAGTTGACAAATTAAAAATATATGAAAAAGATTTTTAAGGGTACAAAAGACAACTAAATGTGAAATTGGCTGATATCCTACTACTAATAAAGGTACAAGAAAATAAACGATAGGAAAATTCAGCCCTGAAAGGGCAAAGACTGTGTTACAAAATCAGTGTCACTAAGATCCTTTATGTGACAGACATGTTATTTGCATTATGTGTTTTCTACAATATATGTTCCTTAGCAATTAAAAAAGCTATATTGAAAACAAAGTTCAGAATGTGAGTGAATTTACAAAACAGTAGTCTATGCCTGGACAATAAAAAATTAGTATAGTCACTGACTCCAATGCTTTTATACTCAGGCCTTTCATCATAGTATTGTATTCTATGGGAGGAGTTCAGTGAATTTTAAAGAAAGTGAGCCAGTAGAACGCTCTTTTCTATGGAAAAAACACATGTCCAGATAAGAGCTGGGCATTTTCAAATCATGCACTTTTTATTAAATGTACTATCTAAATCCCCATGTTGTGGTGCATAACCACATTGAGAATTCATTTTCCAGTGGACTCTACTAATATGTTTTGACATGCTCAAATGTGCTGATGTGGATGAAATGTTGAAAAGAAAGGTTCCATTAAAATATGTTTCCTTAAAACTTTTAGTATATTATTAAACAACAGATAAAGTGTTTCTTTACAATTTGTGAGTTTCAGTCTTTGTGGAATAATCAAATATGCCACACTCAAGAATATTAGACTTAGTATCTGCTGTCTTTGGAGGAAAATGATCAGTAACTGCTTTCCAGAGTCAAAATTAATATATTTCAGTCTATTGTGCTACATGCTTCACTAAAATGAAAGATAACAACTATCAATTAATATAACACAATTTCTCAAAGCAATTGATTACATGTTTATTCAGTAGTTTGGCAGAGTTGTTTGAGTGAAAGTTTTATTTCCAATGTCAACTGAACAGTTTCTACATTTTCTCTGAGGATATTCACTTTTGTGACAATGTCAGTGTTTCTTTACTAATTGTAGTCAAATATAAGGAATCATGCTGACAAAATATCTTGATTTAAAGTATTTTTGCTATCTTGTATGGTGCAAATATCTCTATTATGTGTCTGAACTCCGGTCATTTTCCTGAAAGTAATTTTCAGCCTCCATTGAAGTTAGTTGTAAAACCTCCAGCAGCAAGAGTGATTAGAAAATACATCTACAACATAAATGAAGATAACTATATTTCTGTTGCAAAAAAGATTGTAGAACGTCTTTAAAATTTCTGAAAACAAGGCATGTTATGATCATATTGTTATTTTTCATAAGTAGTTCATTGTCATCAGGCATTAAGTGATAATTGATATTATAATGTATCTCATACATTAATAAAACTAAGTCAAGCTTAAAACACTGTTTTCTTCGGCCATGTATGATAGCATATGCTTCATAGTGCTAACTGTTGTGATGAAATATCTTCTATTATAATGTTAAAATTCAATCCCCGATTTTTAAAATTTTTATTTATTCTTCTCTCATACAACACAACCCAGCACAGACTCCACTATTGCCTCTTCAGTCTCTGTGAGCTCCAATGACACCTGCTTAGTTAACTTCTTGCTCCCCTGGTATCCTCGATATCCCACTAGCTCCCACAATTCTTTTTTCCCCCTAATCCATGAGGTTCTATGAGCACTGAGGTGAGGGACTCTACCTCCAATCTGAGTTCTCTTTTCACTTAATGTTTGTCTGTGGGTCTCTGTGTCTGCTCCTATTAGTTGGCAGAGGCAGACTATGCACCAATCAAGGAATATCATTAGAAATCATTTCATTGTTCTAGGTATTGCTTGCTTGTTGTTTGTTTGTTTTTGGCCAGTCATGTCTTATTCTACCTAAGTTCTCTGGGCTATACTGCTGCCAGTTTCTGGTCATCCAGGCAGTGTCCTGCATGGGTTCTTTCTCATGGCTTGGACATCAAATTAGATGAGTTGAGCACTCCCACATTTGCCTAAGCATATCTTACAGGAAGGACATATTGTAAATCTACAGTTTTGTGCATGAGTTTGGACATATCCCACCACTGGATCCCTTACCTGGTTATAGAAGATCAACTGCTTAAGTTCCATTTCCTCCATTACTAGTAGTCCCATAGGTTCACACTAATAGATCACAGGGAGTTTCTACTGCAATTGGTTTCCAGATTTCCTGTAAATGCCCTCCAATTTCAGTCATCTCTGACTGTACTATCTTCTTTTATCCTTGCCCAACCCATGTCTCCTATTCCCAACCCTAACCTGATCCTAGTACACCTGTGAAATCTATTGTTTTCCCTCCCTAAGGGGATGTAGGTGTCCTACCTAGAGTCAGTCTTGTTACTTAGTATCTCTACGTTTTTGAACTGTAGCAAGTTTATCAATCAGGTAAGAGTTAATATCCACCTGTGAGTGAGTACATACCAAGTTTGTCTTTCTGAGATGATGTTACCTCACTTAAGATGATTTTTTTCTAGATTGATCAACTTGCCTGCAAATTTCATATTATCATGTTTTTAACAGCTGATAAAACGCCACTGTGTAAATATACCACATTGTGTTGCATTTTTTTTTGCTATTAAATTTTTGGGTTTTTTTTTTCTTCTTTTTTATTATTACTTAAAAATACTAATCCGAATTCCCACTCCATCCCTTCCTCCCAGTCCCCTCCCTCTCCCTCCAAAGACCCTCCCTCTCCACCCTGTCAAACCCTAAGAGAGTGCCATGCACCCTGCTCTGTGGAAAGTCCAAGGCCCTTCCTACAACGTCTAGGTTTACATCCAAAGAGAATAAGATCCCATGGATCTAGCAATTACACTCTTGGGAATATACCCAAAAGATGCTCAATTATACTGCAAGAGCATTTGTTCAACTATGTTCGTAGGAGCATTATTTGTAATAGCCAGAACCTGGAAACAACCTAGATGTCCTTCAACTGAAGAATGGATAAAGGAAGTGTGGCACATTTTCTTTATTTATTCTTCAGTTGAGGGATATCTAAGTTCTCTCCAGGTTCTGTATTTTATGAATAAAGCTACTTCAAGCATAATTTAGCAAGTATCTTTGTGGTAGGATGGAGTATCCTTTGGGCAAATACCCAAGAGTGGTATAGCTGGATCTTGAGGTAGATAAATTCACAATTTTCCAATGAAATATTAATTTCCACAGTGGTCAAAAAAGTTTGCAATACCACCAGCAATGGAGGAGCATCCCCTTGCTCCACCTTCCTGCCAACATGAGCTGTCACCTGTGCTAATGATCTTAAACCATTCTGACAGGTATAAGATAGAATCTCACAGTAGTGATGATTAAGAGTATTGAACATTCATTTAAGTATCTCACAGACATTTCTGATTCCTCTACTGAGAATTATCTGTTTAGATCCATGCTCCATTTTTTATGGATTTTTTAGTTTTTTTTTTTTGATGTCTAGTTTCATGAGCCCTGTAGATATTTTGGACAATATATACAGAATATTACCAGATGTGGAGTTGGTGGACATATGTTCCTATTCTGTAGACTATAATTTTGTTCAATTGACAGTATCATTTGCCTTATAGAAACTTTTCAGTTTCATGGGGTTTTATTTACTAGCAGTCAATCTTAGCTTATGTAGTAATGGTGTTATGTTCAGGAAGCTGTCTGAAGTGCCTATACATTCAAGGCTATTCCTCACTATCTCTTTTATTAGGTTCTGTGTACCTGGTTTAATCTTGAGGTCTTTAATCAACTTAGACTTGAGTTTTCTGCAGGGTGATGAACATGAATCAAATTCTATTTTTCTATGTGTAGATATTTAGTTAGAATAACACAATTTGTTTAAGGTCCTTTATTTTCCAGTCTATATTTTTGGCTTCTTTATCAAAAATCAGATATCCTTAAGTGTGTGTATTTATGTCTGGATCTTTGATTCAATTTCATTGGTCAATGAGTCCATTTTAATGCCAATACCTTGTGGGTATTTTCTTTTTACATTAGCTGTATAATAGAGCTTGAAATCAGGGATGATGATACCTTCAGAAGTTTTTTTTTTTTTTTTTTTTTTATTGTTCAGGATTGTTTTAGCTCTCCTGGGTGTCTTTGTTTGTTTGCTTGCTTTTCAATATAAAGTCGAGTATTGTCTTTTCAAGGTCTGAAACTTGATGGTTTTTTGGGGGGATTGCATTGAGTACGTAGATTTCTTTTTGATAGGAGTGCCATTTTATTATGTTAATATCATTGATTCATGAGGATGTGAGATCTTTCCTTTTTCTGATATCTTTTTCAACTTCTTCAAAAATTGCAAGTTTTTTTGTCATATAAGACCTCCAACTTGCTTGTTTAGAATTACCCAAGATATTTTATATTATTTTTGGTTATTTTGAAAGGTGTTTCTGTGATTTTTTTCTCAGTCCACTTCTAATTTGCACATAGAAGGGCTACTGATTAATAACATTTTTTAGTTAATCTTGTATCCAGTCACTTCCCCAAAAGTGTGTATTAGCTGTGAGAGTTCGCTTGCAGAATTTTTAGTGTTGCTTGTGTATACTATTTTATCACCTGGAAATAGCCATACTTTTGCTTATTCCTTTCAAATTTGTGTCCTCTTGTTCTCCTTCAATTGTCTTAATGCTATAGCTAGGATTTGAAATGCTATACTTAAAAGATACGGAAAGAGTGGAAGTCATGTCTTGTGCCTGATTTTAGTGGAATTGCTTTGAGTTTCTATCCGTTTAATTTGATGTTGGCTTACTGAAAATTGCCCTTATTGTGTTTACATATGTTCTTTGTATCCCTGATGTCTATTAGACTTTTATCATGAAGTGGTGTTGAATTTTTGTCAAAGGCTTTTTTAGCATCTAATGAGATGATCATGAGGGCTTGGTCTTGCAATCTTTTTTATAGTGAATTACATTTATTGCTTTTTATACATTGAATCATCCTTACATCTCTTGGATGGCACCTACTTGATCATGGTGGATGATCTTTTAATGTGTTCTTGGATTCAGTTTGTAAGTATTTTGTTGAATATTTTTACACTTCTGTTCATAAAGGAAATTTGTAATTTTCTTTGTTGAATCTTTGTGTGATTTGGGTGTCAGGGTGTTGTGGCCTCATAAAATGAATTTGTCAATGTTTTATGGATAATTTGATGACTATTCAAAAGAGCATAGGCTCTTCTTTGAATATCCAGTAGAATTCAGCTCTAAAGCCATCTGACCCTGGATTTTTTGGTTGGGAGACATTTGATGAATATTTCTATTTGCTTAGAGGTTGTAGGTTCCCTGCCCTGTGGAAAGTCCAAGGTCCTCCCCTTTCCATCCATGTCTAGGAAGATGAGCATCCAAACTAGTTAGGCTCCCACAAAGGCAGTACATGTAGTAGGATCAAAATCCAGTGCTATTGTCCTTGGCTTCTCACCAGTCCTCATTGTCCACCATGTTCAGAGAGTCCGGTTTTATCCCATGCTTTTTCAGTCCCAGTTCAGCTGGCCTTGGTGAGCTCCCATTAGCTCAGTCCCACTGTCTCAGTGGGTGGGTGCACCCCTCACGGTCCTGACTTCCTTGTTCATGTTCTCCCTCCTTCTGCTCCTCATTTGGACCTTGGGAACTCAGTCCAGTGCTCCAGTGTGGGTCTCTGTCTCTAACTCCATCCATCGCCAGATGAAGGTTCTATGGTGATATGCAAGATATTCATTATTATGGCTATAGGATAGGGCCATTTCAGGTTCCCTATCCTCAGCTGCCCAGTGAACTAACTGGGGACATCTCCCTGGACACCTGGGAGCCCCTCTAGTGTCCAGTCTCTTGCAAACCCTAAGATGGCTCCCTTAATTAAGATATATACTCCCTGCTCCCATATCTACCCTTTCTTTATCCCAACCATCACATTCCCCCAAGTTCCCCCCATCCTCCCCTTCTCACTTTTCTCTCCCCATCTCCCCTTACCCCTATCCCACCCCACCCCCAAGATCCCAATTTTTGCCCAGCAATCTTGTCTACTTCCAATATCCAGGAGGATAACTGTATGTTTTTCTTTGGGTTTACCTTCTTATTTAGCTTCTCTTTGCTATGAACTTTCCTCTTAGTACTGCTTTTATTGTATCCCATAAGTTTGGGTCTATTGTTTATTCATTTTCATTGAGTTCTAGAAAGACTTTAAGTCTTTTATTTCTTTCTTGAACCAGTTTTTATTCAGTAGAGGATTGTTCAGTTTCCATGAGTTTGTAAGCTTACTGTTGTTGATATACAGCCTAATCTGTCGTGGACTGATGTGATATGTGGGGAAGTTTCTATTTTCTTGTACCTGTTGAGACCTAGCATATGTTCCATTTTGGAGAAAGTTCTGTAAAAGGCGGAGAAGAATGTATACTGTTTTTTGCTTCGCTGAAATGTTCTATAGACACCTCTTAGGTTCATTTATTTGGTTTATAATATCTGTTAACTCCAGGATTTCTGCTTGCTTTTTGTTGAATGACCTGTCTGTTGATGTGAGTGGCTGTTAAAGTCTACCTCTATCAATGTGTGATTTAAGCCTTAATAATGTTTATTTTATTTGAGACATAGATGTTAAAAATTTAAACATCATCGTGGTGGAGGCTTTATTTGATGAGCATGATGTGTCCTTCCCCATCACTTTTGATTAATTTTGTTTTGAAGTCTATTGTGTTAGATCTTAAAATGACTACACCTGCTTGTTTCTTAGGTATGTTAGCTTGAAAAATCCTTTTCCAACCTTTTATTTTGAGGTAATGCCTATTTTGCATGTGTTGGTTTGAGGTTGTTTATCTCCTTAAATTTCATTAATCTATGTAGTCAATCTTGTAAGCAGCATGTTCTCTCTCTCTCTCTCTCTCTCTCTCTCTCTCTCTCTCTCTCTCTCTCTCTCTCTCTGTCCCACTCTCTCCCTCTCTTGTTTTGGCTTTTCAACACAGGGTTACTCGTTGTAACTTTGGCTATCCATGCAGCCTAGAACTCACAGAGATCAGCCTGCCTCTGCATCATGAGTATTGGGATTAAAGCCATGCACCACCACAGCCCAGATGTTTTCTTTTTTCTAAATATAAAATTGTAGTATAGAAGAAATATGAATTTACTGTTTTCATATTATTATTGAAACCAGTGTCTGTTCTTCATATGTCCACTAATATGTATCATTTTAAGTCTGTGAAATTATAAATAAAATACATTATCTTGAGCTCTGCTGTACTAATGTGCTAACTGCTGAGAGAGGAAAAATATGATTCCTCCAGGGATGAGCTCCCACAGAAGTTGCTCAATATCACATGGCCATTGCTGAACACTTTGTACATATGAGCAATACTAAATGGATATATATTCATACTAAATGAGCAATACTAAATGGATAGTATATTCATATGTAGTAGTATTGCTCATATGTACAAAGTGTATATCTATCTATCATCTATCTAGAGAGAATTAGTAATTTAAAAAAGATCATGAACTAGTGAGGAAAAACAAAGATTGTGTTGAAAGGCAATAGGAAAAGTAGATGCAGTATTCACATATAAAGTCTCTTTTTAAAAAAAGGTAAAACAATTTATATACAAGAAACTGTTTCAAAAAATAGCTGAAGATTATAAATGATTGTATTTTACATGGTAGCTTAGGATGGCCCAATCATCATATAAATTTTTCCTTCTCAGCCTCACAAGTAAGAGATTACAATTCTGGAATTACAGATATGAGCCATTATGACTGTATAAAAAGTTTTGTTTGAGAAGTGGTAGTAAAGAATACCTTATTTACTTCTTTGTAATACTGAAAATAGATTTTTTTTCTTACAATAAATTATGGCTATGGTTTCTCCAAAGACTCTGTTTACTAAAGGTTACATTTCCAGTTCTGTATCAAAGAGAATATTTATAAATAATTTTCTACTTAAAAGGTATTTCTCAGCATCTGATATTTCTAGATAAAAAAAAAAATCTCTTTTCATAAAACCATTTCTTTGTAAATATGTTCTCTTCAGAATTGAAAACTTCCATCAAATGGGCTGATAAATTCTTAGTTCAGAGGGCATAGAAGTAGTACAGTGTTTAAAAGCACTAGATATGTAAGCCTGGTGGCATGATTTTGTTTCCTAGAACTAAAAAAAAGCAGGAGGAGAAAATTGACTACATAATGTTGTCCTGTGAACAACCATATGTGTGTCTACACATAGCACATACACACGTACACACACATACATATACACACTCAGTTACCAGATGATAACAAACTTTTTTAAACCCTTTGTTTTGAGTAATTAAGTAAATATCTAATATTTTTCAGTCATATTACTGGGTACTGATTTTAGTGGCAATATTATGATAGTGACAACCTCAGATGATAAAGATCAAAATATTAATCATATAATATTTTCTTTGGCAGGTCATTCCATATTAAATATTAAGTTAGAGTTGAATAAATAGTTGTAGAATATCAATGAGAAATAGTTGTTAAAGAAATTCTGCCAGAAATCAATTGTTTTACATAGTTATTATTCCTTAAAATAATGAGTAGATTAGATTTTTATTAAGTCAAGAATAGGACAATTAAGTAAAATTAAGATATTTGACAAAAAACTCATTATTATGACAACATTAATATAGTTTTATTAATTGTTTTCCTTTTGTATTTTATTTCTTTTTATTTATTCAATGTTTCTTTCATATCATACACCTTGATACCATTTATTTCTCCTTCCTTTTGCCTCTGAAACCCTCCCCCGCCAAAAAAAACTCTAAATTTAAGAGAAAAAAAGAAAAAAAAATTGAAAATCTCATCATGAAAGCTGCAGTGTGACACATTAAGTCCCACAGTAAACACCTTTGTCCATATATCTTTACTTGCAAGTATTCATCGCAAAGTCATTGATCTGGTTCAAGGCATTTGCTTTTACTATATTATTGATACTGGTCCTCACTAGAACTCCTCTTTATTATCGCTGTGTCGTGGAAATCTTGCATCTTTGGTCTTGTGGATAAGGTCCCTTCAAGTTTTCAAGCAGATCATAGATGGGGTGGATACTGGGGCAGGCCAAATTTTAACCGTGGTTCTTGGTTTGGGCATCTGTGGGTTTAGTCAGCCTGTCAGTTATTCCCATCCTCACCACCAAGTTGAGCTCTCCTGCATTGCCCCAACTAATTTACCCTTGCAACAATGAGTGAGGGGTGGGACCAGTTTTCCTACTTTCATACCTTTAGGGTCAGCTCTCCTCGACCTAATCCATACGGGCCAGTTCTACTGTGTTGCCCAAGCAAGGTGCAGGGGCACTCTCATGAGTGGTCTAGCTTGTAAGAAGCAGCAATAGCCCTCCCATTTTTTATGACCCCAGGGCCAGTTCTACCATCTGTTCCAGACATTGATGGGTAGGGGGTGGAAAGGAGGGCATCTCTTTTCCACAGATGCCACTATGTGTCAGATGAGTAATGGGGACAGCATTCTTCTGACCACAACATTGGAGCTGGTTCACCCACACCTCTAAAAACACGGCCAGCTCTTCTGTGCTGCTTAGGTGAGGAGCAAGGATCGCTTTTCTGATTGCTAAACCTGGCAAGGAGGAGGGCCATCTTGATTTTCTGTTGCATATGGCAAAGAGCATGGGAGGGCAAAGGGGGCATCTCTTCCCTACTTCCTCATGAGCGTCAAGTAGTGGGGACAGCTCTCACATGCTTACAACATTGGGGCTGACTTGCGCACACATATGCCAGCAAGGTTGGCTCTATTATGTTATCCCTCTATTATGTGAAGTGCAGGGCCTGCTCTCCTGAGTGCTGCAACTGATGGGGGCAGGGACAGCTCTCCTGCTCTTGTCATTTCAGAGCCAGTTTCTCCCACCTGCCTATGGTATTGATGGGTGTGTGTGTGGGGGGGGCTTTTTCACCCACCCATGCCACCAAAATATAGATGATAATGTGGACAGTTCTCTCATGCTTACAGCTTTTGGACTGGTTAACACAGGGCTGGCTCTATTATGCTGCCCTGGTGAGGTACAGGCCCTGCTCTCCTGAGAGTTCTAGCATTTGTGGAGTCAAGACAGTGCTTCTGTTCCTATAACCACAAGACCAGCTCTCCCACCTGCCTCAGGTATTGACGGGTCATGGGATGGCATCTTTCTCCAGCCCATGCCACCATATGGTAGATGTGGAGTAGGACTAGAAATTCTTTTCTCACTATTTATGAGATGGTCCACCCACACCTCTGCCAACAGTGTTGTCTCTACTGTGCTGCCTAGGTTAGCTGCAGGACTTGTTCTTCTAGTGAGGCACCTAGTGAGGACATAGATAGCTCTCCTACTCTTGTAACTTTAGGGCCAGCTTTTTCACCTGCCTCATGTGTTGATGTGCAAGATAGTGAGGGCATCTTTCACTCACCCATGCCACCACAAGACAGATGAGTAGTGAGTACATATATATTAGATATAAATAAAACTAAAACAATACATTAACCAACTTGATTAGTAAGCTAACAAATATTTATAAGTAGTTATATTTTATTTCATAAATACAAAATATATTTTCTTTACAAAATCTGGCCATGGAAATACTCTTTTTGTAAATTAAAGAGTAAATAAATTGTTTAATCACTACATGTTAAAATAAACATTCAGATTAAATGCAATGTCAGAGAATAGATATTAGCAGGAGTATGAAACATGAAGTCTAATTGTCATCAGAGAGGAATTACCCACTAAATGATGGAAAGAGATGCAGAAATCTACGGCCAAATATTAGGAGGAGCTCAGGCATTCCTGTGGAAAAGGGAGAAAAAGGTTTATAAGAGCCAGAGGGGCCAAGGACACCACAAGAAAGCCAATAGGTTCAACAAACACAGGACACAATAGAAATATGTGCTCTTGATCACTGAGGCATCTCTTAAGTGCCTTTTCAATTTTGTAACAGCATTTACGATATCATTACTGTTGTTCTTCAGGTCTTGCACTTTCTTTGTAAGACCTATCTGATGTTCTTAACTTCTATACCTGTATCATCAACTTCTTTCTCTTCATCACAGATGGAAGATGTGTGTTTTCATGAATGTATGAAACAACTTCACATTTGACATTGAATGTCCAGCTGCTAGCTGAGAAAATTCCTTGATCATGGCATCCCTAGGTGATTATATGAAGCTGGGCTCTTGTGGCATTTAGTTTTCTTATAATGAAGAAGATGTTCTTAGGTTTTTAGAGGGTGATTCTAAGAACCTCTTTTCCCATTGGAAACAAGCCTGGTCTTCACCAAATTCAGTGATTGCTGCTGTAATGTGAGCATAGCTTGCTTTTTATCAAGGAGTTCATCTATGTTCATCCTGATGTGCAGGGCACCTGTGTGATTTGTCATTCCTAATAGATAATCTGTCTTCACACCACCCTTGAGACTGTGGTGGAGTGCAAAAGGGGCAACAAGTCATGTATCAAAGACTTAATAAGGACAGAATGAATGTAGTACAAAAAAGGAAAATTTAGGGTCATTCAGAGAGCTGTTGAGGAATATTAAACTATGTAAAGATGAATTAAATGTGTTTAACAGTGTAAAGATGTGTTGGTTTGCCTGCCTAAGGCACCTATTTGATCTAACAACAAGCAGATTGGCCAATACCTATGCAGAGGTGAGATAGGCAGAGCTGGCTATCAGAGAGATTAATGAGGAAAGGACTCTAGGCTATGTTGAGAAGATAATGTGGGAGAAAACATCAGCCATCCATCTGGTAAAATAAATAAAATAAACTGTCAATGAAGAGAAACAGATTAAATATAAGAGATAGTATGACAAACATAAGATAAGGCTGAACATTGATATTTGATAATAAGTCTCTATGTCTTGATTTGCGAGCTTGTTTGCAATCCAGGAAAGTCTACTGGAGGGAACAATTTGTTTTCTTTTTATCACTTTACTTATGGTTTGCACTGAGTCCAATAACATCAAAGGTAGTCATTACTTTCTTAAGAAAACTTAGATATCTCATAGGTAATGGAATCCATATAAGTATGATTATTATCTGAAAGGAGCTGATGACATGGGTTTGATTTTGTGCTCCAATAAAATAATAATTAACATTTGCCTATAAATAATAAAAATTGAGAACATAACATTTTGGTCACTTTATTAAAACAATGTAAATATTTTAAGTTTCAACCACTAAAGTATACTCTAAATTGTGAATAGAATGTTTATTATCATACTTGAAAGCCTTCCATTAAAAACACAATTTCACTCTTTACATACATTACAAAAGAGTCTAAAAGGAAGAAGTAACATCTTTTCTACATTACTTAGTATTCAATTAAACAGAGAGAATTCAGGTATTTAATTACACCAAACAAACTTGTAGGGCTCAATAATCATATGTAGGTGGAAATACAGGAACCGTCCATCAATGAAGGGGGAACAGAGCTCTTGGTATAAAACAGGTTGAGCAGTGTCTAAATGGTTTTAAAACCCAAGAAATAATTTGTGACAGCTAGGTGGTGTTGACACATGCCTTTAATTGAAGCAGAGGCAGAGGCAGGTGGATCTCTGTGAGTTCAAGGCCAGTCTGGTTCTATAAGAGCTAGTTCCAGGACAGGCCCCAAAGCTACATAAAAACTCTTTCTTGATTCAGTGATTTACAGATTAATAGAAATGGGTTAATTTAAGATGTCAAAGTTAACTAGAAATATGCATAAGTTATTGGTCATACAGTATTTTAATTGATAGAGATTTGGTGTCATTATTTGGGTCTAGACACCTAGGAAACAAATGAGCAGTCTCCATTTACAAAATGGCACACCAACATGAGGCAGCTACATCCACATAAATCTTGAGAGAGCTTGTGAATTAATTCTACACAAAAAAAAAATCAGAGTTAAGCATGACTTCTAGCTAGCCATATTTTTTGTTCAGATTTGCTCTGTTTACTAGAAGCAAGCAATGGCATGCTTCCTTTAAGAAAAGGCTTCCTGACTCAGCAGTAGCAACAAAAGCTGTGAGGTTCTCTTAAGAAGGCTTCTTGGTTCATTTATGCTAGTTTCAGAAACAGCTTTAACAATTTCAAGAAACAAAGCACTTGAATTGACAACATGTTGCAAGTTATTTATGGCTTGCATTCTGCATTTGTTAGGAAGATGATAAAGACATGGGCTTCTACCATTAAGGATAAATCATTAAGGATAGATCAGATGACTAGCTTCAATTAGTATCAGCAGTCCTTGATGATGGGCCTCAATTGATGTTTAAATGTTATTTTAGGGAATAGACTTGGATTTTAGAACAGGGAAAAACAAAAGGACTTGAGACTTCCCAAAATCTTGGTGAGGGCACTTATGCTGACCCACAGGTTCAACTTCTTTACAATGAAGAAATCTTGTTTCTAAGCCACAAAGCAGACTTAAATGCATGGGACAGGATTCAAGAACTAGGAAAAAAAGTTGAATCATATATCAGGATTAAATTGGGCCAGAGAGAACACTTTAATTACGCATTTTTTACAAAGACTAACTAAAGCTGTACAAATAGGAATAACAGATACAGATGCTAGATTCAAACATAAATTCATTATAAAAAATTTTAGAAGAAAGCTTTGCCGAAATGTATATTGCAAATTTTTCCTAAAAAATACTGAGAGACTCTGCCAATTACAAAGGTTATAATATAGGTTTACAGAAAATTAGAATACAAAAGGCACAAATAAAGATAGACCAGTTGTGGACTCTTAATCACTTTCAATGACTGTTAGGAGATATTTCTAGTCTATGACCAGCTGTTGGGATAACACCTGAACTAATAATTCATTTAAACAAAATTTTGATGGTGATAAAGACTTGAATAGTCCCAGAGAATTAACAGCTGAAGCCGAAAATGAATTGACAATTGTTGAGGAGAAATTACAGGAAGCACATGTGGATGGGGTGAATCCAAATCTTAATTGTATTCTATTCTTATTTTTTCGAGAATTTCTTCTTCAGGATTTTAATGTAGAGGGATGATATTATATTAGAATGGATGCTTTTACCACATGAACCAAATTTAAAAATTAAAACTTATGTGGAAAAAGTCTCTGAATTAATTAAAAAAGTTAAATTGAGACTCCATCAATTAGCAGGTATGGAATCAGCAGAGATTATTGTGCCTTTTAATATTGATGAAATAAAAATGTTACAGGAATACAATGAACCATGGCAAAGAGCTTGTGCTAATTTTACAGAGAAATTGATAGCAATTATCCTAAAAGTGATAGACTTAACCTTGTTTCTAGCCATAAATAAGGGTCACGGAGTCTACAATTGGTGAACCTAAAGAAGCTAAGTAAGAAGGTGAACCCAAGGAAAAACATATAGTTATCCTCTTGGCTATGGGAAGTAGACAAAAATGCCAGGGAGAAAATTGGGATCGTGTGGGTGGGGTGGGATGGGGGTAAGGGGAGATGGGGAGAGAAAAGGGAGAAGGGGAGGATGGGGGGAACTTGGGGAAAAAGGATGACTGGGATAAAGGAAGGTTGGATAGGGGAGCACGGAAGCACAATTCTTAGTTAAGGGAGCCACCTTAGAGTTGGCAAGAGACTTGAACCTAGAGTGGTTCCCAGGAGCCCAAGGCGATGTCCCCAGTTAGTTCCTTGGGCAGCTGAGGATAGGGAACCTGAAATGACCCGATCCTATAGCAATACTGACGAATATCTTGCATATTACCATAGAACCTTCATCTGGTGATGGATGGAGATAGAGACGGAGACCCACACTGGAGCACTGGACTGAGCTCCCAAGGTCCCAATGAGGAGCAGAAGGAGGGAGAACATGAGCAAAGAAGTCGGGACCACAAAGGGTGCACCCAACCACAGAAACAGTGGAACTGATCTATTGGGAGCTCACCAAGGCCAGCTGGACTGTGACTGAAAAAGCATGGGATAAAATCGGACTCTCTGAACATGGCGAACAATCAGGGCTAATGAGAAGCCAAGGACAATGGCACGGGGTTTTGATCCTACTTAATGTGCTGGCTTTGTGGGAGCCTAGCCAGTTTGGATGTTCACCTTCCTAGATATGGACGGAGGGGGGAGGACCTTGGACTTACCACAGGGCGGGGAACCCTGACTGCTCTTTGGACTGGAGAGGGAGGGGGAGAGGAGTGGGAGGAAGGGGAGAAGGGTGGGAGGAGGGGGAGGGAAATGGGAGGCTGGGAGGAGGCGGAAACTTGTTTTTTTTTCATTTTCTCAATAAAAAAAAGGAAAAAAAAAGAGAACTTCTTGGATTCTTCCCCAAATTGTACATGATACTCCAGTAACTGGAGCCCATACATTTTATACTGATGCATATAAATCAGAGAAGGCAGGTTATAAATCAGAAGAATTCAGTAAGGAGGAACAAATCCTTTATAATTCTATCCAGAGGCACAATTATACACTATACTCATGGTGCTAAGGGATATTAAAAAAAAAAAAACCAAAACTCGTAATTTAGTTACTGATTCACAATATGCAGAAAGTGTTGTTTTACATATTAAACCACAGAATTTAAACCAGATGATACAGGATTGACCTCATTATTCATACAGGTTCAAGATATAATAAGGAATAGGCTTTGTCCCATATACGTAACATACATCTGATCCCATACCTGTCTGCAAGGTCCTCTAGCACAAAGTAATGCAGAATTTGATCAATTACTGACTGTAAATGTGTTGAAGACCTTAGCAAATTCTATAAGAAACATCATGTCAATAACAAAGGTTTTAAAAAAAAAAGAGTTTTCTATTGTACGGTGACATGCTAAAGAGAATATAAAGAAATGTCCTACTTGCTTTTTCTGTGCAGGGACTAGCACAAAGGGTACTCAAAGGAATGAAATCAGGAAGATGGATTTGTTCCACTTTGCAGATTTTGGAAAATTAAAACATGTATACCACACCATTGACACTTATTCATGTTTTCAGTGGGCAACTGCTTTAAGCTCACAAAATATTGATTCAGTAATCACACATTTATTAGAAGTTATAAATATCATGGGCATACCAGCACAAATAAACACAGATAATTGTCCAGAATATGTCTCTAAGAAAATGAAACATATACCAGGTATAGCAAACAATTCTACAGGTCAGGCAGTTGTTAAAAGATCAAAACGAACTATAAAAGATATGTTAAACAAACAAAAGGGATGGAAAATACCTCCAGAAATAGATTACATAATGATTTATTAACTTTGAATTTTCTTAAAGCTAACGAGAAAGGGACAACAGCAGCAGAGAGACATTGGATAATAGAAATTCTTCTGAATTAAATCAGCCAGTATATTGCAAGGATGTTTTGAAGTCACAATGGAGGCCAGGAGATTTTCTAGGTTGGGGAAGGGGTTTTTTTGCTCTTCTTTCCACAGAATAAAAAAAATCTGTGGTTACCATCAAAATTAATAAAGATTCAGTTTGAAAAAGAGAAACCTCTTGAGATAGAGAAATGTCAGCTCATCCACAGGAATGACAATCATACAGGTGGTAAGAAAATCTCATATGTGTTGGGGCAGGGTTCTGCTCTTGTCTTTACAGGAAAATACACTTCAAAAATTCAAGATACCATGGGTGTTTGGATGCTGACAGATGGAAAAATAACTATGCAATAAGTATAATATATATGAATATATAGAGCTGGCTTTGGAGTTGGATAATATCTCTGCCCTTCTCTAAATGCAAGCATGTTGTTAAAAGAAAAATTCAGAATTTCTGCCACATGTCAAGAGCTGTCTGGTATGGGACAGAAAGAAGAAAGAATTTAAAAAAAATTACTTTTCTTCATACCTATTTTTGTCTCTATTGTACATTTCCTTGAATCTGTATGTCTCTATATGTCTATATAAATAATGTTTAACTTTTCTACAATGACCTATGAATGTTTCTGCATTAATCTTTGAAGTTAGCAGGACAAAGTTGGGGCCCCACAACAACACCACCTGGTTGGTATAATGTCAATATGCTGATAGTGTTACTATAAGACCTGTTTTGTGTACCAGCTGCTCAAGATGGTTGCAACTTGGTTAACTGAAATTGTGCATATTTTTATAATGTTCTGGCCATAACTCCAAATAGGAACCTCAGAAAAACACTACTGAATACTCAGAGATTATTTACATTTAATACCAGACAGTAATCTTGGAACTTAACTATCGTTTTACTTTCACAGGATCCCATAGAATGAGCATTGCACCCCTGACAGCTGGAAGTAATTCTAGAAGACAACATACCCTCTTCAAACAAAGTTTATCCTCATGGTTAGGGACATCATTTATAGGTTGATTATAATTAGTATAAGGTTGATGTTTGGGGAGAAATTATGTACTCTCAGGGATCTCTTTGGAAAAAAAGGGGGGTAAAATTGGATGGAATAATTGATTAGTGTGAGCTTACTCACACTAATAATAATAGTTAATAATAGAGTGAATACTTTGACTTATTATTTATAGGCAATTTACATTGGTATAGATTCTTGTACATTGATACATCCAAATTATATTATGTTCCCATTTTTGTCTACAATATTTATATATCTAGACAAAGTTATTTTGTCATATTGTATACATGCATGTTACTACCTCTGCTTAAAACATTTTTGCATGTTGATACAATTTTAGGAGATATTTATAATAATGTAATGTACATTTCTACCTCTGATTAAAATCCTTATACATTGGTTAGGTTTTAAGGTCATAGTCCTCATTTGTTGCACAGTTTTTTATAGTATAATATTCTAATATGAAGTCTTTGTCTTTAACTTATATAGGTATTAAGATTTATAGATCAATAGTCATCAGTTTGTCATACTTATAGTTGAACTAATCAGATTCTTTAGATAAATAGAGATTAAATTCTGCATAGATGGGTAATCTTCAACCACTTTAAAGAGCTGTAGAATATGGCAGTTAAATAACTTAGAGTTCTCTTAAAGTGAGACACAATTGCTCCTGGCAGCACAAATCTATTACTGAGAGAATTTTGAGCACTGAAACCACTCTACTTGTAGCTTGTTTGCTTCTTGGCAAAATTGGCCTTTGGGCAAGGAATTGCCCATGCATCAACCACTGAAAAAATGCATGATGTCCAGACAGGCAAAGCAGGCTACAAGAAAAAAGACTGTCAAATCTTACGAAGACAGTGTAAGTTGGTTTTGAAAAATATCTTGCCTCTGCAAATGGTCTGTCAGTTACTTTAGACCTTGGTCAAAGTTGATTGCTACCACACTGAAAGTGAGACTTTGGGTGATGGCCCAGGTAGACAGTTGTGTCTGTCATTTGTTGCACATTTTGGATGTTGCTTGACTACACTTCCTACTTACTCAATATTTTTCCCTTCTTAGATCTTCGGTGGGGTTGAAGACTAGATAGATGTAGTTACTTTCCTCTCATGACTTGTCCAAGTTATTTATTTTATAAGACATAAACTCATGAAGATAGGATCATTATTGAAACATTTATTACATGTTTCTTCCTTGATATATTCTTTCTTATTGTATATAATTTATATTAGGCTTAGAACTCTCTTATTTAAACAAAAGGGGGAAGTGCTTTAGGAATTCTTACTACCAGTAGCCTTTAAGTTACCTTCCCACTTGGGCAAGGCCTCTTATACTATTTATGCTGTTGTAAAGCACAAGTCTGGCCTCTTCCAGCTGTGGTATTCAGTTGATGTTTTTTGTTCCAGCAGAGGAATATGAACTGTGTGTCTACCCTTAAAAATAACCCTCTATTATAATTAATTCTGCACTAGTATGGGATTTCTTTTAAGTGTCCTTCTTCAAAATATTTAGTTATAATTTTTCTTAGTTATGATAAAAGTTAAAATAGACAAACATTATAACTAATTTTTGCTTGTTACCTGTTTCTTTGAAATGTAATTTAACTGTGTTAATGTTAAAACCTTTCTTTTTATTTAGATAGAAATGAGGAGGTGATGTGGGATTCCCCTCTGTGTGCTATAAGTACATTTTTTTTTTTACCATTGGTTATCAAAAAAGCTGTTTTGGTCAATGACTTAGTAGAGTAAATCCAGGTGGGAAATTAAAACAGAGATACAAAGAGAAAATAGCCAGAGTCATAGAGATGCCATATAGCTGCCAAAGGAGAAAGACACCAGATGCCAACCAGAACCTTACTAGTAGGCCACATGCTCATGGTGATTCATGAATTAATAAAAATAGTTTAATTTATGATGGAAGAGTTATGTAGAAATATGCATAAGCTATTGGCCAAACAATATTGTAATTAATATGTTGAAGAAAGGCTGCTTGTTGGTTCCCAGCCACCTGGCTAGTTTAGACCCAAAATAATCACACAGAAACTGTATTAAATAAATCACTGCTTGGCCTATTAGCTCTAGCTTTTTATTGATTAACTCTTATATTAACATAATTCATTTATATTAATCTATGTATCACCTCATGGCTGTGGCTTACTGAGTAAAGATCCTAGCATCTATCTCCGGCATCTCCATGGAGCTGCCTCCTTTCTTACTGTGCCTCCTTTTTTCCAGCATTAAGCCCAGCTTTCCCTGCCTACATAAGTTCTGCTTTGCTATAGGTCCAAAGCAGTTTCTTTATTCATTAATGGTAATCACAGCACACAGAGGGAATGCCCACATCAGCTCACTTTTTTCTGCTTAAATAAAAAGAAAGGTTTTAACATTAACATGATAAAATTATATATAACAAATAGGAATCAAACAATAATTAGAGTTACAATATTTATATCTACTTTATCTTTTATCATAACTAATGAAAACTATAACTATAACTATAAATTTTTCAACCCCATCAAAAACTCTAGAAGGATATAATATTACCTAAGTAAACATAAAATGCATTGTAAGCCACTTCCAGAACTCTAAAATTGACAGAAACAACTTACCTTTTAGACAGTCACTTAAAGTTCTTCAGTACCATTGGAGCATCCATCTTCATCCTACAATCCCATAGTATCCAGAAGACTTTTCCATGAAGCAGGAAATTTCAAAGACAGTTCCACCTATATTGGAAGTTTGTCAGTCACTTTCTTCTGTATCCTGCAGAATGTCTAGCAGAACCTCTCATGAAGCAGGAACCCTGAAGGATCATCTAACTTTTAGGCAAGTTTAGCAGTTATTTATCTGCAGGTCCTGCATGTCCAGTCAAGCTGTCTAGGCAAGAATAGTTTCTTGCCCAAATGGATAACCAACTCCATAAGGACACTCTTTGATGCTTATCTTCCTTTTGAAGTGACCTGTGCTGTCAGGAGCAGATGTGTCTCATTGTCATGAAAAGTCATAAGTTATTAAAACTTTTTAAATGCCATATTATGAAAGTTTCTGAAAGATTTGAAGAATACATACCTTTCTGAATTATATCTCTAAACATCTAGAAAATCTAACTAATATTACTACAAGCTTAACAACTATAGATGAGTATCTATTAACTTATATTTCTTAATTATACATTTTATTTTTACATATAACAAAATTTACCTTAAGTTTGTATCAATAAACCAAGATCCATACCAATGCAAAGTATACATCTCTGTAGCATTCCCCCTTTAATTCTAAAGAAGCATTTTACAAACAATATTTGGAAATATGAGTGTAGTTCTATTCATACTGATTCCTTCTGACTTTTGGACATAGTAATTTTTGGGTTGTTCATGGCGGCCTTCAGGGTGCCTTCTTCCATCAATCCACACCAGTCTGGAAGCAATCCACAGGTTCTCATCCTCTGTGGAAACAAGAGAAGAACCTCTTTTCCAAAGTAACATATACTTACACCCAAATTTAGAAGTCATAATACCTTTATAATATACATGCTGGTTTAGATTAGCAACCCAAACAATGAAATGTACTTAGCTTTTTAACAGTCAAAAAATTAAAAGATAACACAATAATATATATAATCCAGACTCTCTGTGAATTTTCCATTTTTACATGGCTTATTTTTATTTACTCTTTTTAATCTATGACTATATGTACTCCGTATCTTTAAAGACTTTACCCCATTTTTTATTGAAAAAATTTCTGCCTCCTCCCAGCCTCCCATTCCCCCCTCCCCCACTCCTCTCCCCCCCCCCTCGCCCCCTCCATCTCCAGTCCAAAGAGCAGTCAGGGTTCCCTGCCCTGTGGGAAGTCCAAGGTACTCCCCCATTCATCCAGGTTTAGGAAGGTGAGCATCCAAACTGGCTAGGCTCCCACAAAGCCAATACATGCAGTAGGATCAAAACCCATTGCCATTGTCCTTGGGTTCTCATCAGCCCTCATTGTCTGCTATGTTCAAAGAGTCCAGTTTTATCCCATGCTTTTTCAGTCCCAGTCCAACTGGCCTTGGTGAGCTCCCAATAGATCAGCCCACTGACTCAGTGGGAGGGTGCACCCCTCGCTGTCCTGACTTATTTGCTCAGGTGAACAATCTAAATAGACCTGTTAGTCACAAAAAATTAGAAGCTGTTATCAAAAACCTCCCTACCAAAAAATGCCCAGGACCAGATGGTTTCAATGCAGAATTCTACTAGAACTTTCAAGATTTACAAATGGCTCTTCCAATGGAAGAACTGCATATATGGCTAATAAAAAAATTGTGGAGCGTAACAAGGTTCCTTAAAAGCAACTCATAAAAGTTGCAAGCAGATCCTGATACAAATGGATCTGGTGTGATAACACCAAGCTGACCTTTGCTAAAGCAAGGTGGAAAAGCCCTTACAATGCATTATGAAAACACCCGACATATATATATTTGGGGTCAAGGATATGTTTACGCTTTTTTCACAGAAATAAAATAAAATCTATATCTGAAGTCAAGGCTGCAGACACCCCACAGAGGAGTTCCAGAGGTGACTGGGGAGAGGTCCTTGGTCCGGCCTTTCCTGCCCCCAAGGAGAGGAGTGCCTGATAACAGAACCTGCTGCTCCACTCTGCAGGGTGTCATTTCTGCCCCTAGAGAGTCCAGGGAGACCCGGCTGAGATAGTGCCAGGATGTGCTTCAGATAGCTGAATCCAGCTCACCTCACTCAGGAATCCCACCTGCCCTGAAGCACAAATGCTGAGCTGCTTCTGATGCAGACTTGAAGTAATAAGGGCGGCGGAGCCGCTTCCCCAGCACCCCAGCCGCCCGCTCGGCTAGCTTATGCCCTAAAATAATTACACAGACACTGTAGTCTTTTAAGCACTGCTTGGCCCTTTAGCTCTAGCACTTACAGGCTAATTCTCACATCCCGATCAACCCATCTCTAATAATCTGTGAGAATTGGTCTTACTGGGAAGATTCTAGCCTAGTCCATCCTGGGTCAGAGCTTCATGCCAGGAGCGGGGCATGGCGTCTCTCTCAGGCGTCTGTTCCCGAGAGGAGAGCTGTCGAGACTGAGCTCACTTCCTCTTCCTCCCAGCGTCCTGTTCTGCCTACTCCTCCCACCTATCCTCTAACCAATAAAATGGGCCAGGGCAGTGCCTTTATTAGCCAATGACCTTCCTCCATCACAGACTAAACAACTGTTTTAATCTTTGGGGCACAGAACTCATTTTAATTTAAATATTAACCTCTCTTAACTTAAGAAGGGGAAAGATTGGGGTTCCTGTCACTGTTGCTCAGAGACTGGAACTGTTGGTATTTGATGACAACAATGTATGTCATTGTGCTCTTACTGAAATTGATCTAATGATATTTGTAAGTGCTTATATATGTTGGGAAAGGTTTGACACATGCTGTAAAGTGTTTGGGTTTAATGCATATGTTAAAAATTTTAGATTTTGATCCCTTTTACACTGCCCTAATTGTTGGCAGGCAGCACACGTAATTTTATGTGGAGTAGGCAGTTAGGAAGGAGATATACCAAAGGCCAGAATAAAAGGTGAATACTGGGTTTGGAAAATGCCCTTTCTTCTTCTCTGGAGATGGAGTTATTGGTGCCCAAATAAAATCATTATATCTTTTGTTTGAGGAGCTCCTCACAGTCTTTTCATTAATGACAGACGCAGGGGCCCAATGACAGGAGTTAGTGTGTATCCTCGCCTGAACAGCACACCATACAGAGGTTGTAGAAACCAGCTCAACATGGCATGGTGCCAGTTATGAGGGTGCCCTCCACATGGTCTAAGACAGGGTGCCCTGTGATCTGCTTGCTTTAAATCTCGCTAGATACCTTTTATTTGAGGAGCTCCAAGGACGGGTGACTTGTGGCAGGACATCCCCCAAACTAAGACAGGGTCCTGGGAACCCTAAGATGGGTAAGGGGAAAAAAGACCTGGTCCCCACTCGACCTAAGAATCATAAGGCACCCCTCTGTTCCCAGGAGAGGTAAATTGCTTCACCATTCGAGAGGAGGGTCTTGTCCCAGTCCCTTCTCCTTTAGATCTGACACCACGGTTGCACTCTGACCTGGTGCCCTCCACTTAATAGCTGCCTGTCTTTATAAAAGAAAGGGGATCTGTCAGGAGCCAATTTCCTCCTAAAATCATTACAGGAACCATCACCCTGGGGAGTCTACAGATCTGTCAGGAGCTGTTTCCTCCTAGGATTATTGCAGGAACCATCACCCCAGGGAGTCTGCAGAGAGCCTCACACCCCCTAATTGTATTAGGAATCGTTCTATTGACAGAGCCTACCCCACACCCAAATTGGCTGTTAATGGAGAGCTATCTGTTAGCGGAACCGGCCCCACATTCCAAACTATCTAGAGAACTAGGTGTGTCATCTCCTAGTTGTGACTTCCTGGCCTACGTGACCTGACCGACGGTAACCTCCTGGACGACATGACCAACGTGAACCATGCGGCAAGAGCCCAGGCCCCTCTGCCGACCCCCAACTCCTTACCTTATATAAGCTGTACCCCATCTCTAATAAACGGAGGCTCTGACAAACTTAGCATAGCCTCATTCCTTTCTCTCAGCTCATATCTTCCAGATAGTGCCTCTCCGGACCCTGGAATAACTGAACTGCCAGGCAGGTTACAAACCCCTAGACTAAGTAACCCGCCAAGGCAATCAACATTTAAGAAGTGATATCCTTTGCCCATGCATTGAAGGCTACCCCTCACTTTTTCTTCTTTCAGATTCAGTGTGGTCAGATTTATTCTGACATCTTTAATCCATTTGGACTAGAGTTATATACATGGAGATAGATATGGATCTATTTGCATTTTTCTAGATGTTGACATCCAGTCATGTCAGCATAATTTGTTGAAGAAACTTTTCTCTTCTATTGTATAATTTTAGCTTCTTTGTCAAAACTCAGATGCTCACACATGTGTGGATTAATTTCTTGGTCCTCAGTTTGATTCCATTATTCTACCTATCTGCTTTTATGCCAATATCACACTGTTTTCATTACTGTAGCTCTATAATATAGCTTGATGTCTTGGATAGTGACATCTGCAGAAGTTCCTTTATTGTGCAGGATATCTTAGGCTATACTGCATTTTTTATTTTTGCATATGAAGTTTAGTATTGTTTTTTCAAGGTCTGTGAAAAATTGTGTTGGGATTTTGATGAGGATTACATTGAATCTATAGATTGCTTTTGGAACAATTGCCATTTTTATTATGCTGATTTTAGCTATCCAAGATCATGGAAGATCTTTTCATTTTCAGGTATCTCCTTCAATATATTTCTTCAAAGATATAAATTTCTTGTTAACAGGTCTTTTATTACTTTGGTTAGTGTTACCCCAAAATATTTTATGTTATTTGTAGCTTTTTTACAGGGCAATATTTCTCTGATTTCTTTCTCAGCTTCTTTGTCATTTTTATATAGGAGGACTATGGATTTTTTTAGTTCATCTTGTACCCTGCCATATTACTGAAAGTATTTATCAGCATTAGAAGATCCCAAATAGTGTTTTGGTGTCATTTATGTATAGTATCATATCATCTGCAAATAGCAGAAGTTTGACTTCTACTATTCCATTTTATATCACCTTGATCTCCATTTCTTTTGTCTTATTGATCTAGCCAAAACCTCAAAAACTATGTTGGATAGATATGTAGAAAGGAGTTAGCCTTGCCTTGTTCCTAATTTTAGTGGAATCACTTTGAGTTTCTCTCCATTTAATTTGATGTTGGGTATCATCTTGCTGTATATTGCTATTGTTACATTCAGATATTTTCTTTTTATCCCTGATTTCTCTAAGTCCTTTATCATGAATGTGTGTTGGATTTTTCAAATGCTTTTTCAGCATCTAATGAGTTGATCATGTATTTTTTTTCTTTCAGTTTATTCATATGGTGAATAACATTGATAGATTTTCACATGTTCAACCATGCTTGCATCTCTGAAATGAAGCTGACTTCTCATGCTGAATGATTATTTGATGTGTTATTGGATTCCCTCTGCCAGTATTTTTGAATCTATGCTTATGAGGGAGATTGGTCTCTAATTTAATTTTCTTTCTTTGCTGAGTCTTTGTGTAATTTCAATATCAGCATAACTATAGCCTCAGCTCTTCTTTGAAGTTCTGGTAGAATTCTGTGCTTAAACCATCTGGCCCTGTGTTTTTTTGTTTGTTTGTTTGTTTTTAGGCTTTTGGTAACTACTTCTATTTCCTTGCAGGTTATATTTAAATTGTTCAATTTTTATTCATTTAATTTTGCTATAGAGTATGGATCCAGAACAATTTCCATTTCTTTTACATTTTCCACATTTGTGGTGTACAGTTTTTGGTGGTATTGAAAGACCCTACAGACCCCCTCCTCAAAACCCGCAGCTAGCATGCTCCCGGGGGAATGTCCTGTTTGCTTAAAAAAAATTCTCTGGATCAGCAGCCAGCCTGCTCTCGTAAGAACATCCCATGTGCTTGAGAGAGCAGGATGTCTATGAGATAGGAAGACTGCAAGGCAGGATATCGATAAGATAGGACATCAACAAAGCAGGTTGACTGCAAAACAGGATCTATGCTGAGAGAGGAAACCATTCATGCCCCCTGCCTCATTCCGATAACCACGCTTTTGCTTCTGTAAACTTGCTTTTTGCTCTTCCCTATAAAAAGCCCACCCTCCAGTTGGCAGGCGAGCAAGTCTTCCAAGAGATCTTGCCACCCGCAGGTACCTGTGTCTACTCAATAAACCTCTTGCTAATTGCATCCTGTGGTTTGGTCTCGGAGTGTCCTGGTTCTGGGGTCTTCATCATTGGAGGAAAGGTCCTCTCTGAGGGTCTTTCAGTATGACCTAATAATTCTCCAGATTTCCTCAGTGTCTTTTGTTATGTCCCCATTTTCACTTATGATTTTGTTCATTTGGATGTTTTCTTTCTGTCTTTTGATTAGTTTGAATAAGGGTTTGTCTATCTTGTTGATTTTCTCAAAGAACCAGCTCTTTGTTTTATTGATTCTTTGAATTGTTTTCTTTGTTTCTATTTTTATTGAATCCACGCCTCAATTTAATTATTTCCTGTTATCTACTCCTCCTAGGTTAGTCTGCTTCTTTTTGTTTTAGAGCTTCAAGGTGTGCTGTTAAGTTACTAGTGTGAGATTTCTCCACTTCCTTTATGTAGGCATTAAGTGCTATGAACTTTCCTCTTAGCACTATTTTCATAGTATCCCACAGGTTTGGTTATGTTGTGCCTTAATTTTTGTTGATTTCTAGGAAGTCTTTAATTGTTTTGTTTGTTTCTTCCTTGACCAATGGGTGATTCAATTTTGCACTGTTTAATTTCTTCTAGTGTGTATGTTTTCAGCAATCATTGTTTTTGTTAAATTCTAACTTTAAACCATGGTTATTCTATAAGTTGTAGGAAGTTATTCCAACTTTTTCATATCTTTTAAGATTGACTTTGTGACTGATTATGTGATCAATTTTAGAGAAGGTTCCAAGAGGTGCTAAGAAGAAGTTATACTTTTTTGTGTTTTGGTAAAATGATTTACAGATGTCTGTTAATACCATTTTAGCCATGACATCTGTTAGGTCTCTTACTTCTCTGTTAAATTTCTGTCTAGTTGATTTTTCCATTAGGTAGAGTGGGGTGCTGCCATCTCCTACTATTAATGTGTGGGGCTTGATGTGCAATTTAAACTTTAGAAATACTTATTTCACATATATGCATGCTCTTGTATTTGGGACATAAATGTTCAGAATTGAGACTTCATCTTGAAAGATTGTACCTATGATAAGTATAAAGTGTCCATCTTTTCTGATAGATTTTAGTTTGAATTTTATTTTGTTAGCTATTAGAATACCTAAAATAGCTTCTTTCTTAGGTCCATTTGATTGGGAACTATCTTCCCATCCCTTTACTTAGAGATAATGTCTCTCTTTGAGGTTGAGCTGTGTTTCTTGTATACAGCAGAAGGTTGGATTAAGATTTTGTATCTATTCTCTTGACATGTTTCTTTTTGTAGGTGAAATGAGTCTATTGATATTAAAAGATACTTGTTGGAGGAGGGGAGCAGCTTGTTGGTTTCTAACCATCTGGCTAGCTTAGACCCAAAATAATCACACAGAAGCTGTATTAATTAAATTACTACTTGGCACATTAGATCTGGCTTCATATTGGCTAACTATTACATATTAATTTAACCCACTTCAATTTATCTGTGTTTCACCATGTGACAGTAGCTTACTGAAAATAAAGTTCCCAGCATCTGTCTCCGGTGGTTCCATCACTTCTCTCTGAATCTACCCTTTATTCTCCCAGAATTCAGCATAATTTTTCCTGCCTACCTAAGTTCTGCCTTGCTATAGGTCCAAAGCAATTTCTTATCCATTAATGATAATCATACCACAGAAGGGACTCCCACATCACCTCCCCTTTACGGTTTAAATAAAAAAGAACTTTTAACTTTAATATAGTAAAATTACATAGAACAAAACAGGTATCAAACAAGAATTACAGTTATATTATTTCTATATACTTTATCTTTTACCATGACTAAGGAAAACTATAACTATAAATTCTTTAAGTCCATCAAAGACTCCAGAAAGATATAATATTACCTAAATAAACAGGAAGTGCTCTGTAAGCAACTTCCAAAACTCTAGAATTGATACAGAAATCAAATTGTCTAGACAGTCACCCAAAGTTCTTTCATATCTTTAGGGTATCTATCTTCAGCCTATACACCCATAGTATCCAGCAGACTTTTCCATGAAGCAAGAGTTTCAAAGACAGTTCTACCTATATTGGCAGCATGTCAGTCACTTTCTTCTGTGTCCTGCAGGACGTCTGGAAGACTCTTTCATGTAGCAAGAACCCCAGAGGACAATCTTACATATAGGAATGTACAGCAGTCATTTATCTGCAGGTCCTGAATGTCCAGTTTATCAAATAATCCAAGCAAGAGCAGCTTCTTGTCCAAATGAATAACCAACTTCATAAGGAGCCTCTTTGATGCCCGTCTTCCTCTTGAAGTAGCTCGTACTGCCAGGAGCAGATGTGTCTCATTGTCATGAAAGTCCTAAGTCTAAAAGTCTCTGAAAGATTTTAAGAATACCTATCTAACTGAAATATATTTCTATACATTTAAAAAATCTACTAATATGACTACAAGCTTGGCTATTATATATGAGTATGCATTAACTTATAGTTTTTTAATTGTACATTGCATTTTAAAATGAGCTACACAAACACAATACCATAAACAAGACCAGAAATACATATGCATATAACAAAATTGATCTTAAATTTGCATCAATAGACTAAGATCCATACCAATGCAAATTATTCATATCTATATCATATCCCTTTTTAAATGTAAAAAAACATTTATAGACAATATTTGAGAATATGGGCATAGTTTACTCCATACTGCCTTCTGCTGATTGTTGGGGGTAGTAATTTTTGGAGGTATTCATAGTGTCTTTGAGCTGAATTTTTTCTTCTTCTATCCGTATTTCTTAGGTTTAGTCTTTTTATGGTTTCCAAGATTTTCTGGATGTTTTATGTTAGGAATTCTTTGGAATTAATGTTTTCTTCAACCAATGAATCTATTTTCTCTATATTATCTTCAGCAACTGAGAATATACATCTTGGACTTCTCTGTGTAGTTGAAGCATGTGTGTCAGAATTCCTCTAAGTGTATGGGGGATAGGAGGATTCAAGGTTGGAGGTGTGACTTGTAGCATAAAGGGTCTGATTGATGGGGTGGATATTTTGGGGTAGCACACATACAGGAGGCTAGCCTATTGGCCAGCTGGGGAAGCTGAAGCAGTTGGGGGAAAGGCCCAGTGTTATGCCCTAGTATGAAACACCTAGAGAGTTGGATGCCTAGCTGGGTAGGTAGTAACTCACCCCTTGGTCCACTCTGTGAAGTTGAAGCCTGTGTTTCAGAGTTCTTCTGAGGTCATGAGGGATAGGAGGGTTTGGGCATGGGGTGGGATTTGTAGCTTCCAGGGTCAGATTTATGGAATTCTTTTCTTAAAAAAAAAAAAAAAAACAAGAAATTGTAGAGGGAGACTATTCATTTATTTCCTGGTTGCCCAGACATGAATAATCACACAGAAACTATGTTAATTACAACACTGTTTGACCAATAGCTAATCTTATTCCTAGCTAGCTTTTATATCTTAAATTAACACAATTCTATAAATCTGTGTATAACCATGAGGTTGTGACCAATGTCTTTCTTCTTTGGCAGCAGCAAGGTTTTTCCTTGACTCAGCCTACTCTCTCTTCTATATCTCTGTCAAGATTTCTTACCTGTCTTTACTCTGCTAATTTATTGGCCAAAAGAGCTTTATTAATTAACCAATAAAAGCAACACATATGGAGAAGGATATGCCACATCAAGAACTTTAAATCCAATCTCCCTTATTTTAAATTTCCTCCTGACCTTAACCAACAATATCTTGTAAATAACACCCTTAAAAAATGAGAAATTTCCACAACTCATTGAATGATCAAAATGATCCTCTCCACTTTGGGGGAATTTAGGTTTTATATTCTTAATTTTACTTCCTTCTATCTGAGAGCTATAACATTTTTAAGGGATATTGAAAACAAAACTTTGAGTTAATTGTCAAAAACTGATAGAGATAGTTTTATTATTTGTTGTAAAGTATCTGCATAAAGACTTGTGTCACCTCATGGCTTAATTATTCTCTTGAGGCTGGATCATCTCAGCTAGCCTCAAAATTTTCCTGAGGAGTTTGTATTCCAATGCAGATCTTTAGGTGTTTATTTCACCTTAGTAGTACAATCATAGTCCTAGAGAAATTGTCATTGTGGGGCCCCATTCTCCTTTTGAAGACCGCAGTGTTTGCTGTTAGGCATACTCATGCTTCACTGCAGATAACTGATAGAGACTTAAACCCAATATTTTATACAGGAATGTAGAAGAAATATTTTTTTCTACAATTAGTTACAAAAAGTATAGAATATATATATATATACATACCTATGTATGTGTATATATACATATATATACACACAATAATCTTATAAATTTTCTACCTTAAGAGAAACTGTTCAAGTATCATTATAAAACCAAAGGTTTATGAGATGAGTGCCAATAAAATAGTCTTTAAGTATTTGTTTTTCTTCTGTCTCAATAAGGTGACACTTCTGACATGAGGCAGAAATTTTGGAGTTCCCTTTAATAAGCATGCTTCGGTTTAGAGAAAGAGAAAACCACACTCTAAAGTCAGTTTTAATCTTTAACTTGAAAAGAACTAGAAAAAGACCATTTACATTATATATCTGAAGAGAATCATAGAAACAAACATTTGATAAAAGATATGAAATTTAATTCTTTGACAAGGATGCTCAATTTTGCTACAAGGACATGTGCTCATCTATGTTCATAGCAGCATTGTTTGTCATAGACAGAACTTGGAAACAATCTAAATGTCCCTCAATCGAAGAATGGAAAAGGAATATGTGGTACATTTACACAATGGAGTATTACACAGCAGAAAAAAATAATGACATCTTGAATTTTGCAGGAAAATAGATGGAGCAAGAAAGCTTTATTTTGAGTGAGGTAACCCAGACACATAAAGACAATTGTCACATATGCTCACTCATAAGTGTTTTTAATCATAAAGCAAAGAAAACCAGCTTACAAATCATAATCCCAGAGAATTTATACAACAATAAGGACGCTAAGAGAGACATACATAGATCTAATCTTAATAAGAAATAGAAAATGACAAGATCTCCTGAGTAAATTGGGAGGATGGGGACCTTGGGGGAGGGGTGAAGGGGGGGGGAGGCAGGGAGGTGAGCAGAGAAAAATGTAGAGCTCAATAAAACTCAATAATTTTTTTTAATTAGTTTAATCCTTTGGGCAATATGGTATACCAATAGGCCAATTTACTCTTTATGTTGAGATTTTTTTCTTTTCTGGATGATTTATCCAAATCAGGTGGGCAATGTGATATACCAATAGTCCAATTTATACTTTATCTTGAGAGATTTTCTTTTCTGGATGATCTGTTCAATTTCATCGATGGCTTATTTCTCCAGTGGCCTTCCAACACCTTGGTTGGATACCTTCATTCTCCTGAAAAGACGAAATCAATACCCATCTCCAGCCCTAATTTTGTGGAGGTTATTTTGACAAATTATTTCTGATCAAATAAAAACCATATGTCAATTTTATAGGTTAGTTTATTGTAAATAACCATATTGTTTGATGAACTCTCATATTTTCATTTTAAATGGTTTATTTTGTTTAAATTTTATTTTAATCAATGTGGATGGTATTCATACCTATTCTTCTCCTGTGGAAAGAAAAGCAAAACCCCTTCTCAAACACGGCACATGTACTGGTTTCCAATCTGTGGTCAGTATATCTTTAAAGCATAACAGCTAATCTAATTCAGTAAGTTTTTCTACTATTCAATGTCTCTCCACAGTTATTGTTCCTTTCTCATTAGCATTTAGAAAATTCAAATTTAATAAAGCACTATGTAATCTACTTTGAGGATCTTTAGCATCCTTTTCTGTTTATTTAACATAGTCTTTAGCATTTGATTTAATCTTTCTATAACTTTAGAATTGTGTGGTATACTTATATGTTTGTTATTATGATAAGCAAAAAATGCTTCATTTTCTTAGAGACATATGCTGGAGTATTTGGGGGTTTTCTTTTGTATGAGTATACCCATGAAGACCATAACTTCTAACAAATGTGTGACTACCAAATTCTGAACCTAAAGTAATTTCCCACTGAAATCATGAACAGGTATTAAGAGGGTGTTAAAGGTAAAGTGAAGAAAGTTTTTTTTAATCAATACTATAAGAGGCCATCTTATGGGTAATAGAAAAGACAAAATAATGTGACATTGTATAGAGCCCATTGGCTGAATCATATTATTAACAGATCTTAAATCTGTTACCAGTCTTCATTTTCCAGATTTCCTTTTAATAACAAAAGCAGAGGAATTCCAAGGCCTGTTTGATTCTTGAATATGTTTAGCACATTATTTCTCCGCTACCAGCTATTCTAAAGTTTACAGTTTCTCTTTTGTTAAAGGTCATTATGGAACCAACAAAGGATTGTCTGTCAACCATTTTAAAGTTAGGGCTATCAGTGTCTTTTAAAGTGCATTTTGCTTTGTTCTTGTATAACTTGAATGATCAGTGACTGTTCTTTATAATACCTTCTATTTTTTCCCAGAAACAGATGTTAATTTATGGCTTGTTTCTAAGATGGCGGGAATATTAACCTAAGTATCCCATTGCTGTCAAGATTCACATCCCAATAATTAATTGTTATGTTAGTTACATATGACTTTAGTTTCCTCTCTGTCATTCCAGCTCTATATATTTGACCCATCTAATTCTGTGTTTTACTTGAGATAAAATTCCAATCCCTAAATCTGAACATTTACTTCCTTAAGAGGCAACTTTTCATGACAAGATTCTTGGGAGATTATTGTTACATCTACTCCTATGTTGATGAGAACTTCAATGATAATGTAATTTATTTACATTTTTAATTTCATCATTATTCATTTATAGTAGTTTGCCAAAATACGCATTTTATGGTTTCTCCTGATTTTTTTGTTTTCTCTTTTTTGCCTTTTCTATTATCCGGAGCAATATGGTTTCTTATAATAGGCATTAGACTGTTTAATTATTCTGAAAGGGGTTTTTCTATGATGGCCAGAAAGGACTGAACCATATTTGGCATAGGGGCCTGTGAAGGCTTTCTCAAGGAGTTTCCTGAAATTTTCTCTTGATCTATACTTATTAGTCCAATTCCTGCCTTTCCCCACACTTTCTGCATGTTCCAGAAAGAAGGGGCATTCGGTTTTGATTATGCTCATGTTTACTTATAAATTGACCTATTTTGCCACAATTATAACACTTCACATTTCAATTTTTTCCTGAAACCTCTGGAAACCATCTCTTCTATCCAAACATCATCATGATCCTGAGATTCAATATTAATTGTATCTCAGATCCATTCCTATGAGGGTGATGGCATTGCCTTTAAAGATCTAATTATCCGTTTTGCATTGAAAATTATCATTTTTGAAAGCCAGAGATTCAATTATTATTTGTCTATCTTCTGAATTTTGTATCATTCTATTACAGCTGAAGGCACTCTTTGTAAGAAATCCATGAAGGCTTATTTTGGGCCATGTATAACTTTAGTAAATGATTCAATCTTTTTTCAAATTCTCCAATTCTGCAGCAAATATTCAAAACTGTTGTGTGACATAAAGCCAGGGCATGGTCACCATATAATTATTTCCTTTCTATAATAACATAGTCTCCATCTTTAAGAAGTTGACCTTGACAGATTTCAATACCTCAACTTACTCCATTGTTCAATAGTTGGAGCCTCTTCTCTAAACCCAGTAGTCCATTGTCATTGTTGACCAGGTTCTAAAACAGATTTAATCAAGTCTATCTAGTTTTTAGGAATAATTCTTTTACAAACTGACTATGAGTTTAACCTTTGCTTCACAAAAGGTGAATGAATACAATATGAGACATTCATTTCCTTGAAGCTATAATTGGCACAGAAGTCAAATTAGCTCTTACAGAACACCTACCATTTGAAAATTTTAGTAAGGTTACTGAATATATTAAAGTGGTTTGTTTGAAAACATTAGGCTTCAAATATTTGAAGTATCAGAATTCCATCTATGAAGAAATCTTAACAATTCCAATGTGGCCAAAACAGTAGCAAAAGTGGCTAATGCTAAATAAATTATGTTGAGATATAACAAGTCAGTATTCTTTTTATGCTTATAAGGTCCATATAAATGTAATTATAATACTTTAATCAATTGAACCCTCATTCATAACTAAACATGAATAAAACATTAATCTAGAATTGGTACATGGAATATAAGTATAGGGATTTTTTTCTTATTATTTCAGATGAACAGATGGTCTTATTTGTGTAAAAGGAGACTCGACATATAAAGTCAAAATTTCAAATTGTAAGTGTATTGAGAAATTCTATATAATAAATAGTAATTTATGGGTATATTTTAATTAAATTTAATATATTCGTATATATATGAGAGATAGATAACCATATCATTCAAAACAACTTTGACACTATTACTATTTTTAGGAAATATTTCTTCTTTTGGATAACTATTTGGGTTTAGTGCATGAATTAAATGCAATTCATAAAAAGATGACCCCTCTAATTACTTAAAATAATCAAATTCAGAAACATTATGTGATTCATAAACTAAATAGTTCAGTTTCCTTGTGTGTGCTTTAGGCATGGCTAATGAATGCTTTATCCCATCAAGAGAAAAGATCATAATCACAGATACAGTTATATAGAAATAAAAATTCAAAGATGTGAAGATGATGGTGACATTTGAGAAAAAAATTAGGTATAGAGTTAAGGATTCCATCAATTTATTTGGAGATCTAGGTTACATTAACAGTTGTAGAAAGTTTTTGGAATTTTAAAGAAATTGTTCTTTATTTCCTGCCAATAGAACCCCAAATTCTTGAAAGAGGATTAGATTTATATTACTTCTATTTTTAACTAAATTCATAGATGCAATTTGTTTGTCTGGACAATGGAAATATATTGACATGGAAATCTGAATATTTAATCAAATGTTCTCAGAACACTGATTTATGCAAATTAATTCCATTTCAATTATTATATAGTTATTGTCCAAATAAAAAATTATTGGGCCAAATATATTTTTGTATGCAAATTAATTCCATTTCAATTATTATATAGTTATTGTCCAAATAAAAATGATTGGGCCAAATATATTTTTGTATGCAAATTAATTCCATTTCAATTATTATATAGTTATTGTCCAAATAAAAAATAATGATTGGGCCAAATATGTTTTTGTATACAAATTAACTCCATTTCAATTATTATATAGTTATTGTCCAAATAAAAATAATGATTGGGCCAAATATATTTTTTGAAAACCATGAAACATTTGCAATATTCTTCCTTTACCTCTTCTGTGTCTTTTGTAAGAAATATAGTAGTGATCAAAAGCAAAGCAGAAGCATTAGAAATTCTGTTACTTGAGATACCATATATTGTTGTTGGTTTTTCAGTTACAATTTAATAACACATGAGTTAAAAAGAAAGCATATTAAAAAGTAAAACTAATTCATGTTGGCAAATGGGAAAATATTTCATATATTTCTTTAGGTCCCCATAAGATTATCAGTTCCCCCATCCAACTGGAAGTAGCCTGTAATACAAAGCCCACATTCCCAAAAAATGGACTATGGATATTTTCCTTTTCTTTTTTAAAGAGGGGGAAGTGGAGTGGGAGAATTGTCTGTAATCTGTCAATCATGTTTTAAATAAATTCTGATTGGCCAGGAAGGAAGTATAGGCAGGAAAACCAGATAGGAAGTAGAGGTGATGCAATGAGAACAGGAAAATTCTGGGAAGAAGAAAACTGATTCCCCCCAGTCCTGTCCAAACACCGAGGAAGCAGGATGTCACCTGCCAGCTGAAAAAGGTACCAAGCCATATGGCTAAAATAGATCAAGATTAATGGGTTAATATAAGCTACAAGAGCTAATAAGTAGCCTGAGAAAATGGGCTAATCAGCTTTATAACTTATAGAAATCTCTGTGTGATTTTCTTTGGGGCTTGCCAGCTGTGGGATACTGGGCAGGACAGAAACTCCAACAAGCAGACCCCTTTATGTTACAGTTCATCTTATTACTTAGCTTCTCTAAGATTATGAACTATAAGCTCAATGTCCTTTGTTTATGGCTAGTATCAACTAATGAGTGAGTATATATCATATTCATTTGGGGGAGGTATGGGTTCCCTCACTCAGCATAGTGTTTTCTAATTCCATCCATTTGCATGCAAAATTCAAGATGTTATTGTTTTTTACTGCTGAGTAGTACTCTAATGTGTAGATGTGCCACATTTTCTTTATCTATTCTTCAGTTGGGGGCATCTAGGTTATTTCCAGGTCCTGGTTATTACAAACAATGCTGCTTTGAACATAGTTGAACAAATGCCTTTGTAGTATGATTCAACATCTTTTGGGTATATTTCCAAGAGTGGTATTACTGGATCCTGAGGGAGGTTGATTTCTGGATTTCTGAGAAACTGCAACACTGATTTCCAAAGTGGTTGCACAAGTTTGCATTTCCACCAGCAATGG
The DNA here is from genome assembly GCF_018167655.1 of Microtus oregoni. NCBI lineage: Eukaryota > Metazoa > Chordata > Mammalia > Rodentia > Cricetidae > Microtus > Microtus oregoni. The sequence goes on along the minus strand of NW_024543955.1, from coordinate 503,851 downwards.
ATGAGTGTTCCACTTACACCACATTCTCTCCAGCATAAGATATCATTAGTGTTTTAGTTCATATCCATTCTGACAGGTGTAAAATGGTATCTCAGAGTTGTTTTGAATGCATTTCCATGATAGCTAAGGAATATGATCATATCCTTAAGTATTTTTTGGACATTGGAAATTCTTCTGTTGAGAATTCTGTTTAGTTCAGTACATCATTTTTAATTGGGTTATTTAAAATTTTAATGTCCAATTTCTTGAGTTCTATATATATTTTGAAAATCAGTCCTTTGTCGGATGTGGGGTTGATGAAGATCTTTTTCTAGTCAGTACACTGTGTTTTGTCTTATTGACTGTGTCCTTTGCTTTACAGAAGATTCTCAGTTTTAGTAGGACCCATTTTTTATTGTTGCTCTTATTGTCTGTGTTACTGGAGCTATATTTAGGAAGAGGTCTCCTGTGCCCATTCATTGAAGGCTACTTCCTCCTTTCCCTTCTATCAGGTTCAGTGTAGTTGGATTATATTTAGGTCTTTAATCCATTTGGACTTGAGTTTTGTGCATAGCTATAGATATGAATCTATTTTCATTCTTCTACAGGTTGACATCCAGGATTAACAACACTATTTGTTGAAGATCTTTTTTTTACATTGTATAATTTTAGCATTTTTGTCAAAAATTATGTGCTCATAGGTGTGTTGATTAATATCCAGGTCTTTAATTTGTTTCCATTGGTCCATGTCTCTGTTTTTATGCCAATACCAAGCTGTTTTGATTTCTGTAGCTCTGTAATAGAGCTTAAGGTCAAGGATGAAAATGCCTCAGGCAGTTCTTTCATTGTACAGAATTGTTTTGGTTATCCTGAGTGTTTTGTTTTTCCATATGAAGTTGATTATTGTTCTTTCCAGGTCTGTGAAGAATTGTGTTGGGATTTTTATGGGGATTGCGTTGAATCTATAGAATGCTTTTGATAGGATTGCCATTTTTACTATGTTGATCTTTCCTATCTAAGAGCATGGGAGACCTTTCCATTTTCTGGTATCTTCTTCAATTTCTTTCTTCAAAGACTTAAAGTTCTTGTCAAATAGATCTTTCACTTCCTTGGTTATTGTTTCCCCGAGACATTTTATGGTATTTGTGTCTATTGTGAAAGGTGATGTTTCTCTGATTTCCCTCTCAGCTTCTTTATCCTTTGGGTATAGGAGGATTACTGACTTTTTGGAGTTGATCATGTATCCAGCCACATCACTGAAAGTATTGATCACCTGTAGGAATTTTCTGGTACAGTTTTGGGGGTCACTTGTATACACTATCATATCATCTACAAATAACAAAAAGCTGACTTCTTCCTTTCCAATTTGAATCTCCTTGATCTCCTTATGTTGTCTTAATGCTATTGCTAAAACTTCAAGATCTATGTTGAAAAGATATGGAGAGAGGGGACAGCCTTGTCTTATTTCTGATTTTAGAGGAATGACTTTGAAAATTTTCTCCATTTAATTTGATGTTAGCTGTCCCCTTGCTGTATATTCCCTTTATTATATTTAGATATGATCCCTGTATCCCTAATCTCTCAAAGACATTATCATGAAGGGGTGTGAATTTTTCAAATGCTTTTTCAGGATCTTAAATGAAATGATTCTGTTTTTTTTTTCTTTCACTTTATTTATATGATAGATTCCATTGATAGATTTTGTATGTTGAACAAGCTCTGCATCTCTGGGATGAAGCCTACTTGAACATGATGAATGTTTTCTTTATATGTTTTCTTGAATTTGTTTTGCTGGTATTTTATTGAGAATTTTTGCACCCATCTTCATGAGAGAGATTGCTCTGTAGTTCTCTTTCTTGAGTCTTTGTGCAATTTTGATATCAGGGTAACTGTGACCTCATAAAATCCATTTGGCAATGACCCTTCTGTTGCTTTTATGTGGATCATGTTAAGAAGTATAGGTATTAGCTCTTCTTGAAAGTTCTGGTAGAATTCTATACTAAAACCATCTGTCCCTTGGCTTTTTTTCATTGGGAGGTTTTTGGTGTCAGCTTTTAAGGCCTTGCAGCTTATATGTCTATTTAAATTCCTCACCTGGACTTGATTTAATTTTAGTATGTGGCATCTATCTAAAAAATTGTCCATTTATTTTATAGCTTCCAATTTTGTAGAGTACATTTTTTGTAGTAAGACATAATGATTCTCTGAATGTCCTCAGTGTCTGTTGTTATGCCCCCCTTTTCATTTCTGATTTTGTTAATTTGGATTTTTTTCTCTCTGCCTTTTGATTAGTTTGTATAAAGGATTTTCAATCTTGTTGATTTTCACAGAGTATCAGCTCTTTATTTCATTGATTCTTTGTATTGTTTTCTGTGTTTCTACTTTGTTGATTTCAGCCCTCAATTTGATTATTTCCAGTCTTCTAGATTTCAGGTGTGCGGTTAGGTTGCTGATGTGAGCTTTCTCTGTTTTCTCAGTGTGGGCACTTAGTACTAGGAGCTTTCCTCTTAGCACTGCTTTTATAGTGTCTCATAGGTTTGTATATGCTGTGTATTCATTCAAGGAAGATTTCAATAACTTTCTTTATTTCTTCCTTGACCCAGGCATGGTACAGTAGTTGTTTGTTCAGTTTCTATGAGTTTGTATTGTTGTTGAATTCTAACTTTATGGCATGGTAATCCGATAAGACACAGTGGGTTAATGTTTTCTTAGGATTTTCTTTCTGCCAGGTTCCTGCAATCATTAAGTCCCAAAGAAATCACACAGAGGTCTACATTAGTTATAAAGTGATTAGATCATTAGATCTGGCTTCTTACTAAGTCTTATATCTTATATTAGCCCATTATTCTTTTCTGTGTTAGCCATGTGTCTTGGTACCTTATTCTGCAAGGCAAATACATCTTGCTTCTTCTGTAACTGGGTCATAAATGAAGACGAGGACTTCCTTCTTTCCAGAATTTTCCTTTTCTCATTGACCCATCTCTACTTCCTGTCTGGTTGTCCCACCAATACTTCCTGCCTGACTACTGGCCAATCAGTATTTATTTAAAATATAATTGACAGAATACAGACCATTGTCCCACACTAGGACATATTCTAATTCTTTTGTATCTGTGGATGTTTGCTTTGTTACCAAGAATGTGATCAATTTTAGAGAAGGTTCCATATGGTGCTGAGAAGAATGTATATCCTTTTTTGTTTGGGTGGAATGTTCTATAGATGTCTGTTAATTCCATTTTTTTATTACATCTGCTAGTTTATTTTTTTTTTTTATTTCTCTGTTAAGTTTCTGTCTGGTTGACCTATCCATTGGCAAGTGAAGAGTGTTGAAAACTCCTGCTACTAGTGTGTGGGGTTTGATGTGTGGTTTATGTTTATTAATGTTTATTTTACATATGTGGGTGCTCTTGTATTTGGAGCATAATATTCTGGATTGGGACTTCATCTTGATGAATTGATCCTGTTATGATTATAAAGTGTTCTTCTCCATCTCATCTGATGGATTTTAGTTTGAAATCAATTTTGTTAAATAATAGGATAACCACAGCTGCTTGTTTCTAAGGTCCATTTTATTGGAAAACCTTTTCCAAACCCTTTACTCTGACATAGTGTCTGCTTTTGAGGTTGAGGTGTGTTTCTTTTAAATAGAAGAATGTTGGATCCTGTTTTCATATTCATTCTCTTAGCCTGTGTCTTTATATAAGTGAATTGAGTCCATTGATATTAAGCAATATAAATGACCAGTGGTTGGTAACTCCAGTTATTTTCTGTTAGTAGTGTTTCTGTGTTTACCTTCTTTGCATTATGCTGGTAGGATGTTATTAGTTGTCTGTGTTATTGTGTGTATAGTTAGCTTTCTTTTGTTGAGGTTTTCCTTCTAGTAGTTTCTGTAATGCTGGTTTTGTGGATTTGTAGTCTTTAAATCTGTTTTTTTTGTCATTGAATATCTATTTTTCTCTATCAATGATGAATGAAAGCTTTGCTTGGTATAGTAGTTTGGACTTGCATACAGGATCTCTTAGTGTCTGCAGCAATCTATCAAGGACCTTCTGGCCTTCATGGTTTCTATTGAGAAGTCAGGAATAATTTTGAAAGGTTTACCTTTATATGTTAGTTGAGCTTTTTCTTTTGTAACCTAAATAAGGATATCTCTATGAAGATACAAGAAGCTTACAGAGCACCAAATAGACTGGATCAAAAAAAAATCCCTCACTATATAATGATCAAAACATATTGAATGAAGAATGAATATTGGTGTCTGGCTGTCTGGCCATAGGACTGCTGCTGACTTCAGAAATTTCTTTTAAAACATTGCATTACATTGTCTAATAAGTTTGACTTTGGGATAATTTTTTTCAAGTTTGAAATTTTTTATTGTTTTTAAAAAATGCATTCCTGAAAACAGTTTCATTTTTTTTCTATATAAATTCTGAACAAGAAGAATGTGGAAGTTTGTCACAAAATAGAAGATCCCACCAACCTTTTTAGATATATTTTTAACTCAATTCTAATATATATTTATTTTTCTATTGATTTTATTGAGCTATAATTTTTTCTCTGCTCCCGTTGCTTCCTCTCCCCTTCCCTCTCTGATGGTCCCCATTCACTCAGTAGATTTTGTCTTTTTCTACTTCCCCTGTAGATTAGATCCATGTAGGTCTCTCTGAGGGTCCTCATTGTTGTCTAGGCTCTCTGTGATTTAGAATTGTACATTGTTTTTGTTTTTCCTTTATGTCTAAAAGGCACTTTGGAGTGATGACATATTATATTTGTCTTCCTGGTCTGGGTGACCAAATTCAATATGATGTTTTCTAGATCCATCTGGTGTGAGAGAATTATCTGTATTCTGTCAATCATGTTTTAAATAAACACTGATTGGCCAGGCAGGAAGTATAGGCAGGTCAACCAGACAAGAAGTAGAGGTGGGGCGATGAGAACAAGAGTATTCTGGGAAGCAGGAAGCTCTTCCACAAGTCCTGCCCTGATCACCGAAGAAGCAGGATGTGACCTACCCTGCTGAAAAAAGGTACTGAGCCATGTGGCTAACATAGATAAGAATTATGGGTTAATATAAGCTACAAGAGCTAATACGAAACCTGAGCTAATGGGCCAATCAGTTTATAATTAATGCAGAATCTCTGCATGATTTTCTCTGGGACTAAATGGCTGGGGGACTGAGTGGAACAGAAACTCCAACAAGCTGGCTCTCATGTTACAGAATGGCTCCCATGTGGATAACTGCATCCACAGAAAGCCTGAGAAAGCTTGGGAAAGAATAGAGTAAAGCATGTTTTCTTGGTAGCAGCAATTTCTTGGGTCTGCTCTTCTTGCTAGAGGCAAGCAAGCCCTCTCATCTAATAGAGGCTTTCTGATTCAGCTTTAGCAGCAAAACCCTGCAGCTCTTTAAGAGGTCCTGCCACGAAACACTTAAATGGTGTAGATGAAAAGCTGACCACATGCTTTTCAGTTTTCAGCCATAGCAGAAAAAAAGCTGTGCTGTTTTAAAATGCTGGCTTTCTGGACCATCCCACCAGGACAAATTTTGACTCTTTCAGGCAGGCAATCCAACTACAGATCATTTGACTGTGGTTTATGAATACACTGTTGCAGCTTGCTTGCTGGCAAGGACCTTGAAACGCCATAGAGTTGTGGCAATAAACATGGCTATAGCCAGTACCTCCTCCATGAGGCTGGAAAGCTAAAAAATGGGCTGGATCTAGCTGTCAGAGCAACAGCTTTAATCCTCTCCTTAAAGACTCATGTAGTCAGAAAAAGAGAGAGATACGGTAAAGAGAGATTCAAAGAAAAAACTCTAAATGGTCTAGAGTGTGTTAAAATATATGCAGGCTTAATAAATGGTTAAAGTCCTTAAAAATAAAAGATAAAAAAAGAGAGTAGTAGGATGTGGTGGTACACACCTTTAATCTCAGTACTTGGGAGGCAGAGACAGACAGACCTCTATGAATTCAGGGTATGGTGGCAGACACCTTTAATCCCAGCACTTGGGAGGCAGAGGCAAGTGGATCTCTGTGAGTTCAAGGACAACCTGGTCTACAGAGGGAGTTCCAGGACAGCCAAAGATATACAGAGAGAACCTGTCTTAAAAAGTAAAAGTTAAAAATTAAAGAACTAGAGGTTAAAATAAACCTGCAAAAAGATGGAAAACACATAGAGAATCTTGATACTGTATGCTATTATGCTCTTGATGAATTGTTTGAATGCTGAGGAAGGAGCAACAGCTGCTAAAAGATATTTGCTTATAAATGCTGCTAAACTAATCAAAGATAGGTATTTTGAAAATACATTGACTTCAAAATTGAAGTCAAAAGGTATGTTACTTTGGAAAAGAGATTTTGCTTCTGTTTCCATAGGAAATGAGAGGCTGTTGATTCATTCTGAAATAAGAAATATCAGGTTTGATCAAGGAAGACCAACTGAGAAATCTCTGACAGGAATAGATGGCCCAGATATCTGAGTTCTTCATCCAGAAGAGGTTCAAGACTTCTTCCTGAGATGACCAAGACTCACAGGATACTCCAGTCAGGACTTGATCATAACTCTAAATTTTCTTTTGGTCCCCATAAGATTATCAGTGCCCCCAACCAGCTGGAAGTAGCCTGAAATACTATGCCCACCTTCCCAAAAAAATGGACTATGGATATTTTCCTTTGTTTAAAAAAAGAGGGGGAGGTGATGTGGGATAATTGTCTGTATTCTGTTAATCATGTTTTAAATAAATGCTGATTGGTCAGGCAGGTAGTATAGGCAGGTCAACCAGACAGGAAGTAGAGGAGAGGCAATGAGAACAGGAGTATTCTGGGAAGCAGGAAGCTCTTCCACAAATCCTGCCCAGACCACCGAAGAAGCAGGATATGACCTACCCTGCTGAAAAAGGTACTGAGCCATGTGGCTAACATAGATAAGAATTATGGGTTAATATAAGCTACAAGAGCTAATAAGAAGCCTGAGCTAATGGGCCAATCAGTTTATAATTAATGCAGATTCTCTGCATGATTTTCTCTGGGACTAAACAGCTGGGGGACCAGGTGGAACAGAAACTCCAACAAGCTGGCCCTCATGTTACATCCACCCACTTGCCTGCACATTTCAAGATGTCATTATTTTTTCTTCTGTGTAGTACTTCATTGTAAAAATGAATAATGTTTTCCTTATTCATGCTTTGGTCAAGGGGCATTTATGTGGTCCAGTTTCTGGCTATGACAAACAATGCTGCTATAAACTTAGTTAAGCATATGTCCTTATGGTACAATTATCCTTTGGAACTATACCAAAAATTGGTATTGCTGGATCTTGAAGACATTTTGTTTCCTAATTTTCTGAGAAATACCATACTGTTATCTAAATGGGTTGTAAGAATTTGCACTCCCACAAGCAATGCACAACTGTTTCCTTTACCCTACATCCTTTCAAGTATAAGTTGTCATCAGTGTTTTTGATTTTGACCATTTTTATAGATAGGTGTAAGATGGAATGTCAGAGTTGTTTTGATTTGCATTTCTCTAATGGCTAAGAATGCTGAACGTTTCCTTAAGTGTCTTTCAGCTGCTTTAGATTTTATAGTTGAGTTCTCTGTTTAGGTCTGTACTACATTTTTTATTGGATTATTTGCTCTTTGGATGACCAATTTCTTGATTTCTTTGTATATTTTGGAGATCAGATGTCATTCTGATGTGGGGTTTGTGAAAATCTTTTCTCATTCTTTAGACTGTTATTTTGTCTGGTTGATCATGTCCTTTGCTTTACAGAAGATTTTCAGTTTCAGGAGGTTTCATTTATTAATTGTATCTCTCAGTGTCTATGCTACTGGGGATATGTTTAGGAAGTAGTCTCTTGTACCAATGCATTCAAGTGTACTTCCCACTTTCTCTTCTATGAGGTTCAGTATGGTTATCTTTTTGTTGAAGTTTTTGATACATTTTACTTGAGTTTTTGCATGGTGATAGATATGGATCTATTTTCAGTCTTTTACATGTTGATATCTAATTATGCTAACACTTTATTAAATATGATTTCTTTTTTCCCTTTTATATTTTTTGTTTCTTTGTCAAAAATCAGGTGTTCATAGGTGTGTGGAGTAATATCTGGGTGTTCGATTCTGATCCATTCATCCTCTTGTTTGTTTTTATGTATATTTCAGATAGTTTTTAGTGCTGTAGCTCTGAAGTACAGTTTGAAGTCAGGGATTGTGATGCCTCCAGAAGTCTCTTTATTATACAGGATTGTTTTGGCTATCATTTTTTTCCTTTTCCATATGAAGTTGAGTACTGTTCTTTTGAGGTCTGTGAAGAATTTTGCTAGAATTTGGTCAGCATTGCATGGAATCTGTAGATTGCTTTTGGTGTGATTGTCATTTATACTATGCTAATTCTACCTTTCCATGAGCATAGAAGAACTTTCCATTTTCTGATGTCTGCTTCAATTTATTTCTTCAAAGATTTAAAGTTCTTGTCATACAGGTCTTCTAATTGTTTGGTTAGAGTTACTCCAAGATATATTATAATATTTGCATCTATTGTGAAGGTTGATGTTTCTCTGAATTCTTTCTCAGCTCAGTTTTCATCTGTGCAAAGGAGGGGTACTGATGTTTTTGAGTTAATCTTGTATCCTACTACATTACTGAAAGTATTTATGAGTTGTAGAAGTTCCTTTGTATAATGTTTGGGGTTGCCTATGTAAACTGTCATGTCATCAGCAAATAGTGAGAGTTTGAATTTCTCTTTTCTGATTTGTATCCTCTTGATCCCCTTTTATTGTCTTATTGGTTTATCTAGGACCTCAAGAACTATATTGATTACATATGAAGAGAGTGGGCAACCTTGTCTTGTTCCTGATTTCAGTTTGATTGCGGGGAGGTTTTTTTCCATTTAGTTTGATGTTGGCTGTTGACTTGGGATAATTTTAAATATTAAGAATAGAAAAATGTTTATGGCATTATTGACTCTATTTTGAAAGAGGGTTAATTTTAATTTATGTGAAATGATGTTTATATAATTAGGAACATTGGATTGAAGTACAAATTTTTTATTAAGCAAGCTGTAAAATAAGTTCATTCCATAAAAATTTATATTATAAATATTACAAAGTACCATTTAATCTTTATGTTGAATGCAAAAATCTATAAAATAAATATGTACTTTGACTACTTCTAAAATTTCTGGGAAGTATTCTAAATACTACATGTTTTACTTCAACCCCTTAGTGCTGTTCAAAATTCAAATGCAGTTTAATGTATTCTGTTGTCTAAAAGTGAGAAATTTTATACCAAACATTAAAAGATGGAACATCCCATTTCAGAAGAAGCAATAAGATTCATTTTATATGGATTCCTTTTAAAAGAGAATACAGTGCTTTAAATGATTTATTGTATTTCTAACAATAACAGAAATGACTTAGTTTTAATCATTTCAAACATCCAATTCAAATTGGATTCAACCCCTGGGGCAATAATTTATGAGTCAATCACTTTTTATTCTAAAAATATAGTCAGAATCATTACTTCCTTTAGAATTTCTAAAAAGCTGGTGATAAAAAATGCTAAAGTCACACAAATATTCAAAACAACCTATTTGATGAAATGTTATTCATTTACTTGTTACTTACAATAGAAAAATAGTAAAAGTAACGTTACTCATTACCATGTATGCATTCTGAATTATTTACTCTTGTTTTACAGAGACATTTTTTTAATTGGAGGATTTCAATCAGAGTCATATAACTTGTAATTGACACAAATTTTGAATTCTAGTGTGTGTGATTCAAATGCTCATGTTCTGTCCAAAACAGATATAAGACATATAAGCTCAGTCTCAAATTACTATTTCAGAAACAGCAAGAAAGTGTTTATTTTTTTTCTGGTATAGGTAACTTAGAACTGTAACATACGGTTTTTCCAATGTTCTATATTGTTATTCATGGGGGTGCTCATGAATGGACTCTAAAGAAATGAATATAAGAACAGACAAAGTGCCTTATAGAAAGAAAAAAAATAGCAAATACTTTAGAAAGAGAATAGCATTTGGGTGGTGGTGTTTGAGTTTTATATCAATGAAGCCTAGGCTATTTGAAAATTTTTGCAAAACTTTTCAGCTTTGCCCCTAGCTATTATCAAGTCCTCTCTTAAGATAATCAGATGAGATACAAGTGTTTTTGTTAGGCATCTCCATATTGAATGAGTCAAAATATAAATAAATATACATTGCATATTCTTATCATAGAAATAATATATGAAATGTTACCACATTGACTAGAAAACATCAAAATTTGTGAAAAGGCATTATCATAATTGCCTATTTGACAGAGGAACTGAATCTAAAGTGGTAATTTAATGATCAGTTAACCAAAACTTTTAGAATAGTCTCTGGTTTGTTTCACCTTTCTCCCTTTAATTTGCTAGAGCATATATGTCCCTTGGAGTCAGGTAAGTAGAATATAAATTTAATTACAAATCATCAATATCAATATTATCCTTAACTGATGAAAATATTGATAATGTGCAAATAAAAAATATTTAAATTATTTTACTAGCTGAGGATTTGTTTTAAAATTTTTCTTTAAAGCTAAATTTGTATCTATGCATTTATTTATTTTAGTGAGAAAATGAGCAGTTATTAGGAATTGCTAAGAATGCTTTATATTTTATTTTTTAATTATTTTATTTTTATTACCTTAAAAATACCAATCCAATTCCTACTCCCTTCCCACACACTCCCCACACCTCCAACCTCTCCCTCTTCCAATCCTAAGAGAGGAGAAGGAACCCTGCCCTGTGGCAAGTTCAAGGCCCTTCAATCTGGCCCACCTGTCAACCACATTCAGAGGGAATAGTTTGATCCCATGCTCATTCATTCCAAGTCCAGTTGGAGTTGGTGAGCTCTGATTATATCAGGCAAACTCTCTCACTTGTTCCACTCTTCTACTGGACTTTGGAAGCTTAGTCCAGTGCTTCTATGTGGTTTTCTGCCTCTGTTTCAATCAGTTGGTGGACGAAGGTTCTATGGTGACATTTAAGATAATAATCACTCTGACTATATGACAAGGCCAGCTCAGAAACCCTCTCCTCTATTGCTTAGGGTCTTAGCTGAGGTCATCCTGTGGATTCCTGGGAAACTTTGTAGAGCCAGGTTTCTTGCTCCCTCGATCAAGATATCTCTCTCCTTGCTCTCATATCTGTCCTTCCTTCATCTTGATTATCTCATTCCCTCAAGTTCTCCTCAAGCCTTTTTTTATCCCCTTCCTTCTACCCCCTGTTCCCATGCTCCCAAGTTTGTCAGGCAATCTCATCTGTTTCTAATTCCCAGGTGGGTTTTTCTTTGAGATCACCTTATTACTTAGCTTCTCTAGGATCATGAACTATAGGCTCAATGTCCTTTGTTTATGGCTAGTATCCACTTGTGAGTGAGTACATACCATATTCATTTTTGGGGGGTCTAGGTTACCTCACACAGGATAGTGCTTTCTAATTTCATCCATTTGCATGCAAAATTCAAGATGTTTGGTGAATAGTAATCTAATGTGTAAATGTGCCAAACTTTCTTTAACCATTCTTCAATTGAGGGGACTTTAGGTTGTTTCCGGGTTCTGGCAATTACAAATAATGCTGTTATGAACATAGTTGAACAAATACTTTTGTAGTATGATTGAACATCTTTTGGGTATATTCCCAAGATCGGTATTAATGGATACTAAAGTAAGTTGGTTCCCAATTTCCTGAGAAACTGTCATACTGATTTCCAAAATGGTTGCACAAGTTTGCATACCCACCAGATATGGATGAGTGTTCCACTTACACCACATCCTTTCCAGCATAAGATTTTATTAGTGATTTTGGTCTTATCCATTCTGCCATGTGTAAGATGGTATCTCAGAGTTGTTTTGATTTTTATTTCTCTGAAAACAAAGGAAGTTGAACATGTCCTTAAGTATCTTTTGGTTATTGGAAATTCTTCTCTTGAGAATTTTCTGTTAAGTTCAGTAAAACCATTTTTAAATTGGGTTATTTAGAATTTCAATGTCTGATTTCTTGAGTTCTTTATGTATTTTGGAGATCAGTCTTTTATCTGATGTGGGGTGGGTGAATATGATTTCATTCTGTCTTTTTGTCTTATTGACTGTGTCCTTTGCTTTATAAAAGCTTCTCAGTTTCAGGAGGTCCCATTTATTTATTGTTGTTCTTATTGTCTGTGATACTGGGGTTATATTTAGGAAGTGGTTCCCATGCATTGAAGGCTACTTCCCACTAACTCTTCTATCAGGTTGGATTTATATTGATGTCTTTAACCCATTTAGACTTGAGTTTGGTGCACGGTGAGAGATATGGATCTATTTTTATTCTTCTACAGGTTGACATCCAGTTATTCCAGCACCATTTGTTGAAGATGCTTTCTTTTTTACATTGTATAATTTTAGCTTTTGTCAAAAATCATGTGTTTATAGGTGTATGAATTAATATCTGGGTCTTCAATTCAATTTCATTGTTTAGCATCTCTGTTTTTATGCCAATACCAAGCTATTTTGATTTCTGTAGCTCTGTAATAGAGCTTAATGTCAGGGATGGTATTACATCCCTGAGTTCCTTTATAGTATAAGATTGTTTTGGCTATCCCGGGTTCTTTTTTTTTCCAAATGAAGTAGATTATTGTTCTTTCAAGGTCTGTGAAGAATTGTGTTGGGATTTTTATGGGGATTGCATTGAATCTATAGAATGCTTTTGGTAGTATTGCCATTTTTACTATGTTGATCCTTCCTATCCAAGAGCATGAAAGATCTTTCCATTTTCTGCTGTCTTCTTCAATTTCTTTCTTCAAAGGTTTAAAGTTCTTGTGAAGTATATATTTAACTTCCTTGGTTAGTGTTACCCCAAGGTATTTTATGTTATTTGTATCTATTGTGAAAGGTGATATTTCTCTGATTTCACTCTCAGCTTCTTTATCCTTTGTATGTAAGAGCACTACTGATTATTTTAGTTGATCTTATATCCTGCAACATCACTGAAAGTATTGATCACCTGTTGTAGTTCTTTGGTGCAGTTTTGGTGGTCACTTATGTACACTATAATATCATCTACAAATAATAAAAATTTGACTGCTTCCTTTCCAATATGAATTCCTTGATCTTATGTTGTCTTATTGTTATGGCTAAAACTTCAAGAATTATATTGAAGAGATATGGAGAGGGTGGAAAGCCTTGTCTTGTTTCTGATTTTAGTGTAATTACTTTGAGTTTTTCTCCTTTTAATTTGATGTTAGCTATCAGCTTGTTGTATATTCCTTTTTTTATATTTAGATATGATCCTTGTATTCCTAATCTCTCCAAGACCTTTATCATGATGGGATGTGATTTTTTTCAATTGCTTTTTTAGCATCTTCAATGAAATTATCACATGTTTTTTCTTCCAGTTTATTTATATAATGGATTACATTGTTATATTTTCACATGTTAAACCAGCCCTGCATCTCTGGGATGAAGCCTACTTGTTCATGATGGATGAGTTTTTTGATGTGTTCCTAGATTCAATTTGCTAGTATTTTATTGAGATATTTTTGCATCTATCTTTATGAGTGAGATTGTTCTTTCTTGGTTGGATCTTTTTGCAATTTTGGTATCAGGGTAACTGTAGCCTCATAAAAAGAGTTTGGCAATGACCCTTCTGTTTCTACCATGAGGAACACTTTGAGGAGTATAGGTATTAGCTCTTCTTGAAAGTTTTGATAGAATTCTGTACTAAAACCATGTGTCCCTTGGCTCTTTTTCATAGGGAGGTTTTTGATGTCAACTCCTATTTCCTCACAGCTTATAGGTCTATTTGAATTGCTCACCTGGTCTTGATTTAATTTTTGTGTATGATGTCTATCTAAAAAAATTGCCCATTTCTTTTACTTTTTCCAATTTTGTAGAGTACAGGTTTTTGTGGTAAGACATAGTGATTCTCTAAATTTCCTTTGTATCTGTTGTTATGTCCCCCTTTTTCATTTCTGATTTTGTTAATTTGGATATTCTCTCTCTGCCTTTTTATTAGTTTGTGTAAGGGTTTGTCAATCTTGTTGATTTTCTCAGAGTACCAGCTCTTTGTTTCATTGATTGTTTGTATTGTTTTCTGTGTTTCTCTTTTGTTGATTTTAGCCAAAATTTGATTATTTCCTGTCTTCTACTCCTCCTGGGTGAGTCTGCTTCATTTTCTCTAGAGATTTCAGGTGTTCTGTTAGGTCGCTAATGTGAGCTTTCTCCATTTTCTTTTTGTCGGCATTTAGTGTTATGAACTTTCCTCTTACCATTGCTTTCATCGTGTCCCATAGGTTTGGATATGGTGTGCCTTCATTTTCGTTGAATGCAAGGAAGACTTTAAGTCTTCATTTCTTTCTTGACCCAGAGGTGGTTCAGTAGTTGATTGTTCAGTTTCCAGAGTTGGAAGGCTTTCTTGGAGTAGTATTTTTGTGAAATTCTAACTTTATCCCTTGTTGATCTGATAAGATACAGGTGGTTACTCCAATTTATTTTGTATGTATGGAGGTTTGCTTTGTTACTGAGTATGTAATCAATTTTAGAGAAGGTTCCATGAAGTGCTGAAAAGAAGGTATACTTTTTTCTGTTTGGATGGAATGTTCTATAGATGTCTGTTAAGTCCATTTGATTTATTACATCTGTTAGTTTTCTTATTTCTCTGTTAAGTTTCTGTCTGGTTGACCTCCCATCTCCCCTCAGTATTGGAGCACTCTGTGTTCCTCATATTTTCTTTTAAAAAATAATTCTTATAACACTCTCTTCTCTGTTATTTCCTTGAACTAAAACTGGAAAATTATCTTCTTTTACTCAAATAATATAATTTTTACTGAGTTTTTGAAATTACATTTAAATGTCATTCCATTCAAAATGATTTTTATTTTTTGTTTCATTTTTGTTTTCCTACTGACACATTATATCTTTTGGTTTTGTGATTCTACAGTACTTAAATCCATATTTCATGTAAAGAGTTTTGAGAATGTGGTCATATCAGATTGAAATCTAAGGGAACAAGTTTTTTTTTTCAATTAGTTAACCCAGTGTGGGGAGATTAAAGTATTTTTTTTAATTTAAACATTGGCCTTATTTACTGTACATTATATAAATATTTGAGGATTGAAATCAAACTGTCTATATACTTAGTTTTAGGGTCTTTGCTAAAAAATAGATCTTACAATGCCATCATGTTTCATTACAATGCTTTCCTTATGGTGCTTTGGGGAATTGTTTAGTGTTTTAAAAACTGGAATCTATAATATTAGAAGCTGATAGCTTTCTTTCTCGTTTTTTTTTTTTGAGACAGGTTTTCTCTGTAGGTTTGGAGCCTACACTGGAACTAGTTCTTGTATACCAGGCTGGCCTCAAACTCATAGATCCTGAGTGCTAGGGATAAAGGCATGAGCCACCACCATGTGGCTGAAGCTAATAGCTTTTTTTCCTGTATAGATTGCCCTTTATGGTATTTTTGAAATAAATACTATGTGATGTTTATCAGTGCGTAGTTATGTTTGTCTCTAGACTCCAGTTCTATACTTCCCTTGCAACATTGTTTCATTGTTTGATAGAAATTTTTTTCATTGTTATGCCAATAAAACTATGTGTTTATTGTTGAGATACTACAGAGGTTATTTCTCACTGGTTAACATTTTCTCACACTTTCTTTTCTACTTTTTAAATAAGCACGGATAAATTTCATGAATTAAACTTTTTTAGTTTCCTATTTTAATATATCTTTGTAATATAAATCTATTAGCATCCATCCTTCCTCTTTCATTTTGTATATCCTCTCTACTTTCTTCTATTCCCCTTTCTTATTTATAAGTCTTTCTGATTTTCTTTCTTATCTTGTAAATAATACCATTTAATTTAAATAAATCTCTGATGCATATAGTATACTTTAATAGACCTTTTTTTCCAACCACATCATCATGGCCTCTTCAGCTGATTTTGTAATTTGGCTACTTCAAATAAGTTAGCAATAAACAGGAATATAAGGACATAAATATGTTGTGTTAACTTGTAAGTTTGTATTTAAAAATGATATAGCTGGAACATGAATAAATTCCATTTAAAATTATATGAAGAACTTTTGGATGTTCTTTCATTGTGACAGGAATAATTTATATGCCATCAGAAGTTTATGATTGCTTTTTACCTCTATATTCATAGCTGTCATTTTTTCAGAGCTATAGATCCAACGCTGGGCCATGCACATGCTAGTAAATTACTATAGCACTGAAATACATTTACTCCTCCCGTTAATTTGAGAAAGGGTCACATTAGTAGATCACATTGACTTTGAAGTTAATATATGTTCAAGAATGGCTTCCAACTTCAGACGGACTGATCTTAGTCTGCTGAATGTTAAAATTGTGGTATGCATCACTTACCATACCAGGATTATTTTTATATACCTAATGATGCAAATTATAACTATGTGGAGATTCCAACTCACAATTATTGTTGTATTAGGATAATTTCTAACTCTGAACCTCATGATGGCCTCATTCTCACTATATATCTCATGATGATTTTAAATACATTTTAGGAGACTTTTTTTTTGCCTCATCCTTCTAATATGATCTATTGCAGGGGTGAGTCACCATATTTGTCGGTTTTATCTTGGATTTCCATTTTCTTTTTCAGCAACCCTGTCTATGAGCAGACTCTACTTAGTAAAACAATATCTCTTATATGAATATACAATCAAAATGAGTATAGGTATATGTAAATATGAATGAAATTTCTATGCCAAAGCAGCACTTATTACCAGTGTGATAGATGATATAAAAATAGAGTAACTTTTTAATAAAGAGTAGTCTATCTATATATAGGTTATATTTCAACAGTTTTAGTTACTCATCATCTTTCTCAGCCTAAACTATTGAATTAAATAGTTACATAAATAATCAATTTGTAAACATTAAATTGAATGTCATAAAGAATATCATAATTATATCATTTAACTCCTCTCTCTGAGGATGTGACCCATTTCTTCTATGCCATATCTACACTATGTATACTACTTGTTAAATATTCACTTCAGAGTTATCTCAATGTTTAGATTAACTGTTGTGACATCACAATGTTTATATTCAAGCAATCTTTTTCATTTACTAATTTAAATTATTTAGCTTAAACATAATGAATGAAAACCACAAGGTACTGATGCAGAAGTGGTATAATTTATAAAATAGGCAAAGACAAATTAATGCTATTATCACTTGACAAAGTTGCAGAGCATCTAAGAGGAAAATTGCATATCCAATATTTGGTACACTCTGATGGTACAGTCACCCAAATGCTGCCTTGTAACATAACTTCATGAATGAGGTCAAACAGCTATAGTTCTTAAATAAAGTTCTCTGTTATCGCAATCATCTCTGTTCCATTTTTGTTAAGTTCAATAAATTTGCAGAAATATAGTTTTGAGATTTTATTTGAAAAAGTTTCAAAATAATGCCTAATTTATTTTAAGTTTTGGGCCAACTAATACAGCAGATAAGTCAATAGATTTAAGCCACATGGTCAATACATGTCAAATCATCCCTCACAAGACAGCAAATAACCTTTATCATGTGATATATTCATGCATGTTACATATACTTACTGTCTTATTGAACATACAATAAAACATGCTAGTGAATTTTTAGAATAAACTTATTTCTAAGCCCATTAAAACAAATTCAACCCAAATATCAATTTCTTCCTTTGTAGAAGCTGAATTTTTATTCTTCTAATGAACACATTTCTGTATTTAGTAACAATAGGACCCTCCATTCTTAGCTGAGTACATGTTAGCATATTAGCT
Source organism: Microtus oregoni (assembly GCF_018167655.1). NCBI lineage: Eukaryota > Metazoa > Chordata > Mammalia > Rodentia > Cricetidae > Microtus > Microtus oregoni. Next base: position 486,045 of record NW_024543955.1, on the reverse strand, counting down.
CAGTATGATCTAATGACTATGGTCATTTTGTAAGTCTAATAAAGAGTGTGTCTCTCTTTTCCTGGATTGCTACAATAGATTATGATGGTCATACTGAACTAACCATCTTGGACAGTTAAAAGAAATAGTAGATTGGGAATGTTAGCTGTAAACAAAGAAATAGCTAGAGTTCCCAGAGGTTATAAAATCAAATCTGTGAGACTGTTGATTCTGGAAGAAAAAAAATACTTTCTTTTCATCTTCACTTGTGTCATTGTTATTAGGACAATCTCTAGTCTATAACCAACTATAATCTTTACTGTCAAGTGTCCTCCTAAATTCTTACTAGGGTTTGGGGAAGGAATAACTAACCCTAATAATACTTTAAAGCACTATAACAAAATCTATTTTATAAACTATACACACACACACACACACACTAGTCATCGTTGGACTTACCCTAAACAGAGGATAAAAATCCTCCTAGACATCATGGTAACCATGACATCTAGGGAAGAAAGAAAAGAGTTTCTTTGGATAAATTGCCCAGCTGAGACTGATAATGCTCCAGTGACTAGCCCCGTATTCAGGCATGCATGAGAAATACAAATTGGACTCAGTAGGGTATAACAACTTTTTTTTTGAAAATTGATGAGGCCACCAGAAAATGGAAGGATATCTCTGTTCTTAGGTAGGAATAATTAACATAATAAAATGGCAATCTTACCAAAAGCAATCTACAGATTTAATGTAATTCCCATCAAAATCCCAGAAAAAAATTCTTCATAGACCTCAAAAGAACAATACTCAACATTATATAGGAAAACAGAAAAAACAGAATAGCCAAAACAATCCTGAACAATAAAGGGACTTCTGGAGGCGTCACAATCCATGACTTCAAACTCTACTACATAGTTACATTACTAAAGACAGCCTGATATTGCTATAAAAAGAGCCAGGAGGATGAATCAAAGACCCAGTTCAGTTATTAATCCACATACCTATGAATATCTGACTTTTCACAAAGAAGCAAAAATATAAAATGGAGGAAAGAAAGCATATTTAACAAATAGTGCTGACATAATTAAATATCAACATGTAGAAATATGAAAATAGGTCCATATCTATCACCACACACAAAACTCAAGTCCAAATAGATCAAAATCTTCAACACAAAGCCAACCACACTGAACCTCATAAAAGGTAAAGTGGGAAGTATACTTGAATGCATTGGCACAGGAGACTACTTCCTAAATATAACCCCAGTAGCACAGACACTGAGAAAAACAATTAATAAATGTGACCTACTGAAACTGAAAAGTTTCTGTAAGCAAAAGACATGGTCAACAAGAAAGAACAGCGTCATACAGAATGGGAAAAGATACTCACCAACCCCACAACAGAGTACTGATCCCCAAAATATACAAAGAACTCAAGAAATTGGTCATCAAAAGAACAAACTATCCAGTAAAAAATGGAATACAGGCCTAAACAGAGAACTTTCATCAGAATAATCTATAATGGTTGAAAGACCCTTAAGAAAATTTTCAACATTCTTAGCCCTCAGAAAAAATGCAAATCAAAACAATTCTGAGATTAGATTTTACATCTATAATAATCAAAAACATTGATGACAACTTATGCTGGAGATTATCTGGAAGAAAGGGAAAATATCTCTGCATTGCTAGTGGAAGTACAAATTGTTACAGCCCCTTTGGATATCAGTATGGCAATTTCTCAGAAAATTAGGAAACAACTTTACTCAAGACCCTGCAATACCAATTTTGGGTATATACTCAAAGGATGCTCAATTGTATGCAAAGACATGTGCTCAACTATGTACATAGCAGCATGTTTGCCATAGCCAGAACCTGGAAACAACCTAAATGCCCCTTGACTAAAGAATGGATAAGGAAAATGTGGTTCGTTTATACAATGGAGTACTCCACAGCAGAAAAAATAATGACATCTTAAAATTTACAAGCAAATGGATGGATCTAGAAAACATCATATTGAGTGAAGTAACTCAGACCAAAAAGACAAATGTCATATGTTCTTTCTCATAAGAGGCTTTTAGACATAAAGCAAAGAAAACCAGCCCAAAATTATTCACTATCCCAGGGAGCCTAGACAACAATGAGGACCCTAAGAGAAAGCTATATGGATCTAATCTACATGAAAGGTAGAAAAGGACAGAATCTTCTGATTGAATTGGCAGTATGGGGACCATGGGAGAGTGTTGAAGGGGAGGGGAGAGGAAGGAAGAGGAACAGATAAAAATGTATAGCTCAATAAAATAAATAAAGAAATGTTTTCTCAAAACAAAAACAAAAAGAAATTCGGAAGGTATTCCTTAACCTTGAATTATTGCTCACTGGCATACCAGAGACTACCTAAATAATGTAGTTGTTTGCTATTATTCTTAGTTGCTCAACCAAATTATTTGATGAAAACACCCTGAAGACATCACACACGTTAGTCACAATACATAGATTAGTTAAGTTGTTATTGATCAAATGATTTCTCTGCTGCTGACTAGCTTTAAGCATATCATTTAGGCTATTGGAGGGTGTTAATCAATAATTTTCATCCCTGGGAATGGATTTACTAGTGTTTTTCTGTTAAAAGTGTTTGTACTCAAGCTGCCTTCTAAATTTGATCTCTATACCCATAGATTAATGCAATTTTCAGACATTATTAGAGAAGTATTCTGTGTATTGAATAATAATTAATGCAGAAGCTCACAACTGTTAAGATGGTTAATAATTAATCAATCTAGTGTACAGTTATAAGCAGCATATCTGTATCACTCATGCTAAGACTCTGGAACTACTATAGAAGAAGGAGTGAAAGATTGAAGGAGTGGGTGGACTGTGGTGGCACTGTGTTTTCTAGACATGTCACTCATGAACCCATAGCATCCGAGATTATCTGGAAAACATTTGCAACAGATCAAGTCAGTCAACATTACAAGAGAGATCATAAAGTATCTCCCAAGTTTCCAACCACTAGTAGAGGGGCTATTGACAGTTAATGGCTACTTTAACTGTGAGTGGAATTAGATTTCCATGGGAAAGTGGCCTCCAGTAGGTCAGTCATGTTCCAGTATATGACCACCATAGACATGAGTAGTATATGGGAAACACAAAATGGATTTGGTGGGTTATTTACTTTTAAAGTAAGAAGAGAATATGAATATCAACTGGGTAGAGAAGTAGGGGATAGATCTGGATTAACCTTTTGAGGAAAGGTGTTTAGTATGTTCAAAATATATTTTGCGAAATTCTCAGGGAATTAAAAAGAAGTGTTGGATTTGTAAAAGTAAAAATGAAAATAGGATGTGAAAGTTGGAGATTGATGGGTTGCTGTAGATTAGATAATAGAGTAGTTAAGGAAAGCATTGAGGATCAAAATACATTGTATATATTTTTTCAAAGAATAATTTTAAAATCATTTCTTTTGCTTTTGAGATTATAACATAATTACATTTTTTTTCCTAATTCCTTTTCCTCTCTTCAAGCCATCCCATGTACTGACCTTGTTAACTTTCAAATTTATGGCATTTTCTTTTCATTGTTATGATATACAATAAAGTGGGAGCAAGAGTTTTCCCCAGGGAAAGGCACTCTAATTGTTAATGCAATACCAAATGATCATTACTAAAAACATGCATAGAAGAAAAATTCTTTTTTTTTATTGAAAAAAGGAAAAAAAAGTTTCCGCCTCCTCCCAGCCTCCCATTTCCCTCCCCCTCCTCCCATCCTTTTCCCCCTCCCCCCACTCCTCTACCCCTCCCTCTCCAGTCCAAAGAGCAGTCAGGGTTCCCTGCCCTGAGGAAAGTCCAAGGTACTCCCCCCTCCGTCCATATCTAGGAAGGTGAACATCCAAACTGGCTAGGCTCCCACAAAGCCAGCACATTAAGTAGGATCAAAACCCCGTGCCATTGTCCTTGGCTTCTCATCAGCCCTCATTGTTCGCCATGTTCAGAGAGTCCAGTTTTATCCCATGCTTTTTCAGTCCCAGTCGAGCTGGCCTTGGTGAGCTCCCAATAGATCAGCCCCACTGTCTCAGTGGGTGGGTGCACCCCATTGGATAAAGGAAGGTTGGATAGGGGAGCACGGAAGCACAATTCTTAGTTAAGGGAGCCACCTTAGGGTTGGCAAAAGAATTGAACCTAGAGTGGCTCCCAGGAGCCCAAGGCGATGTCCCCAGTTAGTTCCTTGGGCAGCTGAGGATAGGGAACCTGAAATGACCCTGTCCTATAGCAATACTGACAAATATCTTGCATATCACCATAGAACCTTCATCTGGTGATGGATGGAGATAGAGACAGAGACCCACACTGGAGCACTGGACTGAGCTCCCAAGGTCCCAATGAGGAGCAGAAGGAGGGAGAACATGAAGAAAACTTCTTAAATTATATTAAAATGTGTCTAATAATACAACCAGAGAAAACATATGTAAAATGGATAACAATGATAAATGCTCACTAAATCTATAAATAATTGAAAACACCTTCAGAGAAGGTAAAAACTTATGGTGGCTCACAGATCTCTGTAACTCTCTTTCCCGATATCTTTCACCCTTTCTGACCTCTGTGGTACTGCAATAACATGGCACAGATACATACATTCAGGCATGTATATACACTTAAAATATTAATAAATAAATCTTACAAAAAGAAGCCTTCTTTGGATTTATCTGTAGAAGTCTGGGGTTCTCATTTAAATTTTTGACCAGCAAAAAGAGAAAGAAATCATGAGATAAGGTTATATATTTTAAAACCTATAGATTTAGGAATAGCACCTTTAGAAGTCAAAATACAATGTATTTTCCTAGCAAAGTGAATTTTACCATAGATTGGCTTGTTCTTTGAATTGAGACAAAACCACAAACAAATATTAATGGTTATAAAAATAAACAAGTCCAGATAAAATTATAAAACATTATGTGTAAATTCTTATACCAAAACACAGAAATTTTTAAAATACAAATAAAATTATCTAACAGTCCATAATTTATTTTAATGTTTTATTATAGTTACTTGATGATGTGTGTTTGTAAATGCTTGTATATACATGTCATGGCAAATGTACAGAGGGCAGAGCATAATTTGCATAATTTTCTTTCACTGTGTTGGTTCCTGGTAATGAAGCCATTGTCACCAATTTCTTTTCTTTCTCAGCTAACTTTCCAGTACATATTAGTTATTTTAAAATGATTCAAAGTTGAATATAAAATTACTATAAAGAAGTATACATTATGAAGCTTAATAATCAAATATCATGATCCTTTTGAAAATGTTTTATAGCTCTAAATAATACATGCTACTATGTTACTTATATCATTGTAGGACATCAATAATAGAATTATATCAATTAATTTTCTGTATCATTAAGACCATAGGACTAAGACCAAAGTTAATAAAAAAAAAACAATGAATTGAAACAAATAACTAACCTCACTCTAAAGATAGACTAAAATGTTTAAGCTAAAACATTTAGAGTTGATGAAAAGAATAGATCATTAACCCTAATTGTTTTAAATTGGAGATAGATATTTGAATAATAGGGAATATTATGAAGTTAGTCATCCTAAGAGAAGTTCATCTTTAGCTTCCTCCAAAATTCTGAATCTGACAGATATGAGAATATTGATAACATCTTTTTGTGTTTCAGAAAATGTATTGTAACAAGAGTCATATGTGGCTTATAATAGATAAATGTTTATAAAGCAGTGATACCTAAAATCTAGGACAAACACTGCTTATTTTATCTCCACCACAAAAACCATGAGTTGGTCATCATCTTCTCAGAATATAGATGATGAAAGACAGGGTGGTTCAGGGTTCTGTATCTCATACAAGGGAGGGTAGCAAGGGAGGGTAGCACAGTCTGGAGCTGGAACCTAGTAAGAGATAATAAAAGGAGACTGAAAGGTTGCACACATAGAATGAGTGCCTCCCTAACTTCCTTATCATCAATGTCATGCATTCTGCCTCCAGGGAAACACAAAAACTATTTGACTATCTTCTAGTTTGTCATATTTATTTTCTTGAAATTAAATGAAATTCATGCCTTGGCAATGCTGAAGCATACATGGGTAATCTATATATGGCAGTTCTGTAGAACTTTTTCTTATTGGTTTTTATGGTCTAAGGTGATAAGCATGACTGACCAGGTCTCTTCCTTCAGAGTGCACAAGCTTACATTATATATGGTTATGAACCACCATGTTGTTGCAGGGAATTGAAGTCAGGACCTTCGAAAGAGCAGGCAGTGCTCTTAACTACTGAGCCATCAAGAGACACTCTTTAGGGTTCATCTGGAAATTTCAGCAGTTCTTACTAGTTTTTTTTAGTACATTTTTATTTTATTTAATTAACTTTTTTCATTTTTTTTACATACCAACCACAGTTTCCTCTCCCTCATCTCCTCCTATTCCTTCTCTACTTCTTATGTATCACCTGCCATATATATTCCTTCTCCATTCAGAAAAGGGAGACATCCTATGGGCTTGAACAAAGCATGCCACATAAAGTTGAGGCAGTACCAAGCTCTTCCCTCTGCATCAAGGCTGGTCAATGTAATCTAGCATAGGGAACAGCTTTCCTAATGCCAGATAAGAGACAAAGACAGTTCCTGATCTCACTGCTAGATGCCTTACAAACAGACCAAGCTATACAACTGCCATACACATGCAGAAGACCTACGCTGGTTAAATGCAGGCTCCTTAGCTTTTGGTCCAGAGTTCATAAGGTTCCAGAAGCTCAGGCTCTCCCATCATGACTTTGACCCCTACAGACCTCCATTCACTGTTTGCCTATGTATCTTTTCATCTGCTTCCATCTGCTACTAGATAAAAGCTCTCTGATGACAATTAATGTAGTCACCAATCTGATTACAGTTAGAAGACTAGTTCAAGCATCTTCTCCACTATTACTAGGAGTCTTAAATGTGCTCATCTTTGTGGACTCCTGGGAGTTTCCCTGGCACCAGTTTTTTTCTCTAACCTGAAAATAGCCCCCATCAAGTCATCTCTTTCATTGTTCTTCCCCTTTGTCCCACTTTTATCATCCATCCCACATTCCCCCCACCCTTGGCCCCACTTTATCCAGGAGATATCATCTGTTTCCCCTTTCCAGGGAAATCTATGCATCCCTTTGGTGTCCCTCCATGTTATCTAGCCTCTCTAGGATTATAAATTTTAGGTTGGTTATCTTATACCTTATTCCTATTATCCAATTATGAGTGAGTATATGCCATAGGTATTGTTCATTTGTTTGTTTGAATCTTGAGGCTTTGTCTTTGCTAGCTAGTTGGTTGTCTGCATCAGTTTCAGAAGTTAGTCCATTACCAACATGTCAGAGGCACATGGTAGCAGGAAGGTAGACACAGCACTGGGACAAATAGCAGAGAGTTCTACATACTAATCCTTAGGAAGAGGGATATTTTCAATAGATTTCTACTTCATCTTTAATGTACTGTTTTTTCATGTTTAAAATTTTTTCTATGTCATCCACTGATTTTGTTTCTTCCTCTTTGGTTTTGTTATTATATTTCCTCTATGATTTATGTTTTCCACAATTACCTAGTAATCATTAGATGCTCATACCTAAGGATGAGTCATTAGTTCTAGCAGCATATGGAATTAATTACAGCTATTTTACTGTTATGTCTTCAGATATTACCACCATATTTTCTACACAAAAATAGACAAAGGTCAAAAGAGAAAACAAGGAATTCTACCCAAGCTCAACACCACTTCAGTAGAAAATGGAAAATATTATCAATTTCATTTTATGTTTATTGAGATAATAGTTGATCACATGAAACATTCATGTGGGGCTAAAAGGAAAAAAAACTAGAAAGGGAGTGAAACATGGAAAAAGAGTGGTAGTATTTTCCCACAGAGAATGAAGTATAAATATAAAAGTAAATACAGAGAATAGGTATTAGATCTAAAAATTTAATGATTCTTAAATTTGAGGATTATTAACTGGTGGGAAGAAAATAAAGTCTTGAGCAAAATTCAGAGGGAGAATATATCACATTAGACTAGAGACATATCCCCTTTGAAGTTTGGTGGCACAAGAAAGAATTGGTAAAACCAGCATTAAAAGTCCTGAAGTGAAAACAGTCACAAAGTCTAAAATAATAATAATAAAATAATAACAACAACAACAATAAAAATAATCCCCTACATATCATGAAAGCAATTAGAAAAATCTGGTATCAACAGAAGTAAATGTTATTAATACAAAATTATTTTTGCCTAATGTAGAATCAATTTATTATTTTGTCAAGAAAATATATTTCAGAATAAACTAAATATGACAGATATCATTTTTAATAAAACAACTATAGTGATATTTCATTTATATTTTAATATGGCAAAGCTAAGCCACTAGATGTTAGTTAGTGATGGCACACACTTTTAATCCCAGGATTCGAGAGATAGGGACATAGGGATCTCTGAGAGTTCAAGGCCACCTGGGCTAAACAAGATCAATGATGTAACAGATTCATGTATTTGTGCTTTACAACTTTAATTGCAGTACTAGGGAGGCATGTGTTTAGTCCCAGCACTAGAAATACTACAAAATGGCAGGAGAGAGGTTTTGCCCGCTTATTCTTCTTAGTCTATTTAGGGTTCTTACTATACAGTCACCCAGCCTTGGTAGAAGCAAGACTTCTCCAGTAGCTTGGCTGCTTTTAGTTTTCTGGTTTTCGGGATGAACAACATTGTCTTTCTCTCTGGGCTTTTATTATTTGTGTTACATTTAGTGCCCAATGTGAGACTGAAATCCACAACTTTGAGATTAGGCATCTCATACTTTACTTACTGATCTCTCTCTCTCTGTCTCTCTCTCTCTCTGTCTCTCTCTCTCTCTCTCTCTCTCTCTCTGTCTCTCTCTCTCTCTCTCTCTCTCTCTCTCTCTCTCTCTCTCTCTCTCTCTCTCCTTCTCCACAGTATGTTGTGAGCTCTTCCTGAACCCCCTTCACAGTCTGCTTCCAAACTACATAGCTACCTTGAAATCCAGTAAGTCTTTTACACACAGCAGCTATCAACCTCACATCTTCATCAACATCATTGGTAGATTTGGGAAGAAAATTGGGAATTCTTCAAGGGAGGAATTAGTTAAAAGATTGTTTTTTTCCCACATTAAAAAAATGGAGAAAACCATTATAATAGAGGGATGTTCGTCTGTATATGATAATATACAGTTTGTAAATGGAACAATTAAATAAGAGAATATCTAATTTAGATGTGATTTATGTGATGTCAATTTTAAACATTGTCCACGTTATCAGCATTGTCATATCACTATAAAAGTTGATTAATATGAGTAATAAGATACAGGCCTCAGAAAATGATAATGAAACAGATAACAGATATTCAAAGACAGACTACAAAATTTAATGGAGAGCCAATTTCAGCATTGCTTTATAAGAAAAGAAAGGAGCATCTTAAAGTTTTCAGACAACCATCCTTAATATATCCAGCAACCTTACAGAAATTACCAAGATCAAATTCAAAGAGAAGGAAACTATGTTACTATAGAAAGGCAGGTTATATATAATGAATGCACCCTGGATTTATGCCAATGGCAACTTTGAATACTTGGGACAGAATTGGAGAAATAGGAAAGAAAATTGAGTCATTACTAAAAGTATTTATGGTCCCAAGGAAAATTTTAAAGATTCCTTACAAAAATTGACTTCAGCAATAAATATAATGATACAAAATTCAGAAGCTAGAGAAATAATAATTGAATCTCTGGCCTTGGAGAATGATAATTCTCTTTGCAAAGAATAATTAGGCCATTAAAAGCAAAGTCAGCACATTGGAGGAATGGATCTGAGATACAATTAATATTAATCATAATAACATGTGATACATGGAGAGGAAATGTGATTTCCAGAGTTTTAGGGAAAAAAACTGAAATTCCAAATGTTAAAATTGTGGCAAAAAAAGGTCACATTAAAAAGGATTTTTGACAGGGTGTTATTAGAAACAATGTATTTTCTAAGAATAACCTATTCAAAAATCCTCTCTCTTCTGAATTATGCAGAAGGTTTGGCAAAGGAGGTATTGAAATAATGAATATAGGCCAACAAGGCATATGTGTGGTAATCCATTGACATCCAATGAAATTCCCTGTTTGACCTTTCATGGATCATACAATAAATAACTAGTCTTCATTCTTGGTTTGGAGGTAATTCTCCTGGGGTCTTTCTTCAGAGAAGGCTCTCCCTTGGGAAAATAAATATGCAGGATGGTCTCTGCAGTAGAAGGCAGTCACGGGCGGAAGGAAGGGCGTTCAATAGTGTATCTTTCACTTCTTGACTGCAACCGCCTCCACCATTCCTACTCTTCCTCATATGCTTTATCTACATTATACATGTCAGTCCTACTATTGTGCATGCACGCACGCACACACACACACACATACACACACACACACACACACACACACACACATGCACACATACACACACGCAAAGGAGTATACCAAGAGACAGAAAAACACAGAGAAAGAGACAGATACCAGAAGGCACCACATGTATTCTTCTGCCCCTTGCTCAAGGATTTGCCTTATAACTTCCATACACCGAAGAAAACAAGAAAGTATGATGTGTGAGAACTCAGTGTACAGGAAAAAAGACCCCAACACACCAATTAGCCCAAAGCACTGATGTGCAATATTCTCCCATAAAACAAACAGGGAGGAGGGCTTATAAATCCAACAAAGGCTACAGACAAATAAGAATTACAGAAGGAATCAGAACAAAAGAGTAGGAGAGTTGACTTGTGAACTGATCAGACAAGCACTTCAAAGTTTACAGTGAGAAACCTGCAGTCCCATGTTCCCAAGAAAACTCAAGGACACAAATCAAAAGAGAAGTAAACAGGAGCTTCTGGGAGGCTTAAAAAGGCTCCCTCTCATCAGTACACAGAAGGTGTCAGTGACTTCAAGCAATGACATGCTCCCTTCCTTGGGCTTTTACCTCTGGAAGAGGATGGTGTAGACAGGGAAAACGGTGTTACTGGGACATATAGGCCCATGCATGTTAGGTGAGGAGACAGGGTTTTGTTGTCAGAACTTAACACATGGGACAGTAGCAGTTAAATTCATAGGAGAGGCTGAATGTGCAGGTAAGAATATTTCTGGCATGCAGGCTCTGAGTATTGCACTGCCATGGTGCATGGCTATGTAGAACACAATGGCCTTAGACATGACCTTCTCTTAGAAAAGAAATTAACAGATTGGAATTATTAATTCCTTCTCTAGATGGAGTCAAAGCAGGAAGAAAAGAGGTGCCAGTGATTTTTAAATACTTAAAGGTAAGAAGGATTGAGTTAAACTGTTGATGGCTTTTATAGAGAAACAGTTCATAACACAGAGGGAAAATGTGGGTCCCTTTAAAAATCTTCTGTACATGTTCATTTTTGTGACCTTCTGAGTGTGGAAACCAGAAGCTGACAAGACATGCCTGCCTCATCTATTCTCCATGTTCGTTTTTTAAACAGGATCTCCTCATAGAACTCAGTACTTGCAAATTCAGCCATACTGGCTGGTCAGCAAGCACCAGGGTTCTTATCTTTGCAGTCCCACTACGGAAAATACAAGCACTTACACTATGTATGATCTTTTTAACCTACTGTGTGCAGAAAGGAAATACAGAAATTAGCAGCAAGAATAATGTTGAGCATACTCCCGTACAAGGCAAATGGTACTGTGAATCAAGAGGCACAGGGTGGAGGCCATAAGGATATTACACAGAGATTCAGACAAGAACAATGAGAGTGGGAGAGAAGACCCGGGCATATATAACGTTGTACTGGAGAGTCCACTGAGGCACCAAATCAGTGCACAGTCAACAAAATATGTCATGTACTGTAATTCCAGGCAGGGAAACAGAAGCTTCAGAGTGGTATGGCAGGACTGCCCCTCATCAGTACACTACAGGTGTCAGTGACTCCAAGGGATGACAGGTCCCCTCCCTTGCTGCAAACAGCAGAAGTCTCTGATCTCTGAAATGTGAGAAAAGCTGGGATACTGATGTTTACTGCAGAGAGTCAGCCCACATGGTTGGCAAATTGGTATCATTTAGAGTATGAAGACTCGGGGGAGTGGGGGATGGCTGAGAATGGAAAGTGCTTTCTGCATGAGGTGAAAACCTGACTTCATCATCCAGTACTCATTTGAAAAAAAAGTATGTGGACAGGTATGTTTAATCCCAGCATCAGGGAGACAGAGACAGGAGGATCAAAAAGAGCACACACATACACTCACAAACATGCACGCGTGCAAGCGTGCTCTCTCTCTGTCTCTGTCTCTTTCTCTCTCTCTCTCTCTCTCTCTCTCTCACACACACACACACACACACACACACATACACAGAGAGAGAGAGAGAGAGAGAGAGAGAGAGAGAGAGAGAGAGAGAGAGAGGAGAGAGGGAAGGAGAGAGAGAGAGAAGGAGAGAGAGGGAGAGAGTTCTTTGAAATCTGGCTATCCCTAGGGTCACAACATTTCCAACCCCATCTTTGGCTTCAAAGCACAGCCTCAAACCACACATCTGTTCCTCTCCTTCAATGTGAGTGAGCAAAGAAGGAGGTAATGGAGAAAGCAATGGGACTGGCCCATCCATGGCACCCTAGAGAGGACAGGGAGTATGGGGAAGAGTCAGAGACACACAGAGAGACACAGTGTCATCAGGAACCTGGTGTGCTGTCTGGGTGTGTGGGGTCCATGCAGAGAGGGCAAGTCTGTGCATAGCTAGCTAATACTCCACCCATTGCTGGTGACATTCCAGAGAAGGGTCCCCATGGGACTTCTCCATGCTTGGGCACAGCCCAAAGAGCGCTAGGCTCAGCCTGAAGCTAACAGGAATTGCCGAACCAATGTAGACAATCTGCACCGTCAAGCATGTACGTGAATGTTTATTTGGGGGTGTGGGTGGGTGAAGAAACATGTACGCAATGAGGAGCGGTCATAGCAAGCCCCACAGTCTCCCAGATGGTTCTCTTTTGGAGGTGGAGCTGCAGGGGGTGAAGGCTGAAAGGGGGAAGCTCCCTTCTAAGGAGTGGGCGCAGGAGGGTCCCTGCCAGCCCCAATCCTGGCTGCTGACCTCTTCCGGGCTGCCTTTAGAATGGTCTTCTCATAGAGCTCTTTTTCACGATAGTGCACAGATGGGCCTCGCAGGTACTTCTCTTCTGCCTCCTTGTAACTGAGCTCATCCAGGGCAGCAATGGAGAAGATGATTGCCTCTGGAAGAAGAACCTCCATGGTGAGCCGGACTTGGTCTCCACTTGCCAGCGAGAGCAGGACCTGGTGTGCTTCCTTGGATATTTCTTGCAAATGTGTGGCCACGAGATGCAACTGGTCCTCATCCTCTAGGTAGGTCTCAATGCAGAAGACTTCCCTCTTTGATTTCCAGAGGTCGTCCAGCCACCTGGATGGTTTCTTGCCCTTCACGATGTCCAGCAGGTGCTGGTCAGCCCCCTTTTTCTTCACGATGAAGTCTACGAGCTTCTGGTTGGCTCTGTCCCAAGCGGCTCTCATGCGGTCAGGCAGGAGTTTCTTGCGGGGCCCTTTGCCACCCAGGGTGGTCTCCTCCTCCCAGTCTTCCAAGTCAGCATAGCTCACCTTGGGGAAATCAATGCGCAGGTTGCCCTCTTGGATGGCTCGCCTTAGCGGGTAACTGGCTTGGGCGGTGTAGTAGTCCATGAAGGAGCCCCGGAAGGAACCACAGGCGAGGTCCTCTTTGTAGCGGTCGATCACCGAGAGGCACCAGTTGATGCCCTGGCTGTACACTTTGCTGGCTCTCTGCAGGAGTGATAATTTCTCCCCACAGTCCAGGAGCTTCAGCTTGCGGAGAGGGACTCGGACTCCCCTGCGCTCAAGCTGCATGCTGCCCTCGATCAGCAGCACCCTGGCGGTCTTGTCGTTCTTGCTGACATTCTTGACCACCGCCGGCCAGAAAGGGTGGTCCTGGAATTTGAACCAGACCAGCATTCCTCGTTGGATGATATTCGTCTCCTGGGCAGAAGCCACACTGGTGGCTTGGCAGTCTTCCTGAACTCCAGCGGCTCTCCTCTTGACCCTGGCATTACGTACCTTGGAGTGCACTCGAGTTTCCAGTCCTGAGAGCCCGCAATGTGCACACAGCACATGGATCTTCCTTTTCCTGCCAGCAATGCGGACTGATCTTCGCAGTCTGGGGACTGGAAGCACGCAGGCTGCCGGTGCCCCCTCTGAGTCTGGCCTCCGGGTCCGCGGGCCGGGGTCCTCCTTGTTCTCTGGGAGGGTGGTCTTCCTTTGTGCTCCAATGGCTCGGATCTCTAGGCCGCCACACTGTACTTGCTGCCTGAGAGCTTTGGGCAAGGAAGAGGCGTGCCTCGGGGGCTCAGAGGCAGGCTGATGCTCATTGTTAGCCCGGGCACCCTCCCTAGAGGCCCGGGCACTCAAAGCCCTGAGCTTGGGGGTACTCAACTTTCTCTTGCCAGGATTATCACCAGCGTTTCCTGTTGACGTCTTGCAGGAACTTGGCCATACTCTGGTGCCCCTTAACATATTCCCTTGCATTTCAAAGTAAGGGGGCTCTACAGCAGTGTGCACCTGGGCTTCCCCCCCTTGCACTGCAGGCTCATTCCGTGAGCCCATCAACACAGGTCCTGGGTGGCCTCGCTTCCCAAGACTCCTGTGGGAGAGCCCTTGGCCTTTCTGTTTGCGCCCTTGGGAGTGCTGGCATTGGTGTGGGCTGGAGCTGGTCTCCTCTTTTGGAACCTTGGGAGCTGCTGTGTTGGTTCTTCGGCCACCTTCCCTTTCTCCTTGATACAAGCGGGTTCCCTCGCCCAGAACATCCAGTGCCACCTTGAGGGCTCTTCTGTATGCCCTGGTCTGCCCTGGCAAGCCATTGCCCTGTGACTCCTCTCTGGCCAAGGAGGCGATGGTTATGATTTCAGACTTGGTTAGGGGCCTCACCTCTGTGCTCTGCACTCTCGTCTTCTCACCCACAGGAAGAATTTCGACCTCCAGGAAAGGGGCCCCTCTCCTCTTACTATGGGCTGAGGTCCTGGGTCTGGACAACACCCTTGCAGGCCACAGCTGGCCCTTCCAGCCACAGAGCACATACTCTACAGAGTCCATGGTGATGGAATTCTGGGGCTGTTCTGATCAGGACAGGGTGACTCCCTGGGTTGTGGTGGGAACTCTTCCCTGCTGGTCGTCTCTGACCTGCTCCCCAGCCTGTGGTGATGTCCTCCCTCCAGAATCTGATAGACAAGCTCAATCTGATGGCCTCTCTCAGGGTGGTGTGGGTATGTTCTGTAAGTGTGGCAGAGGGAAGCAGAGCTGCGTTAGGACGGAATTAGCCTTTAAGTGGATACTGAAGCAACAGCTCAGTGAGGTGAGGAGAGAGAAAGCAAGGGAGTGCCCAAAGTCTGTCGTTCTACATGGATGAGGGTGTGAGTGGGAGAAGATATGGAAGGATCCAGAGCAGATGTGTAACACACGGTTGTCCACCCTGAGGCTGGGGTGGTGAACTTCCTCTGGGAAAGACGAGTGTCTTTACGTGGCTTTTGTATTGTCCTGCCCATCCAATACCTTGGGGGCTCCCTGGGATTCCGTCGGGGTGGGGGGAGCCTCATTGCTTTCTTTCCTACGGAGCTAATCCCACCGTGCCCGGCCCCAGAAAGCTTGTGGACACCTAGTGCACCTTGCCTTCTGCACCAGTATGATACCGGGTTGAGGAACAAGGTGTGTGCGGAAATCTTCATGGCGATTTGCATAACATGGCAAGTAAAAATGGTTGCTGTCATGGTCATAGCTTCTGGCCTCCCTCCCCTTCCCGTGCACCCCCCCCCCATCATACTTTGGTTCTGATCTCTTGCTCCCAACTCTGTGCTGGACCTTGCTATGGGATCAAGTGTACACATGGCACAAAGGAGAGCCCCCCAAGGAAAGCACTTCACCATGGTGAAATGCTTTCTAATTGGCAGACTCTGTAGTGTCAGATGAGAGCCAACAGGGTAAGTGTTTCCGTTGGTATTGCCCACTCTCCTGCTGAAACCTCAAGTCCATAGACCCTGCACACCCGTATCTCCGCCGCCCCATGCTTTTCAGTGGAGTCTCGTCCCTTTCTTCTTACTGTGAGTGGGTGTGTGTCAGGGTCCTTTCCTGACTGCTCTTGCCTTGGGCCCGTGGTTTCCTATCAGTAGTGAGCATGCCGTGCGTGTTGTGCATGCACGCTGGATACAAAGCCCACATCTGTCTGATCCTCAGGAGAGGCCCACAGAAGTTGCCGATGACCACACACTTTGAGGACCACAACACGGAAAAACCACGAAGGGCTCACACGGCACAGTTGCTCACTGTTCCTGCCAAGATGCAGGTGGCTTCTATCATTACCAGGCCAGCACCAGGCACAGTGAGGCAGAACACTGTGGACTCAGGGCTCCTGACACAGTTTCCTGAGGACCCTGATCATTTTGGGGACTCCTGCTACCCCATGACCCCTTCTGTGAGTGTGGGCACACCTACCTCTCCCTTAGGGACTCCAGGTCTTACCCATTGGAATTCCCGACCCTACAGAAATATGGGAGGCAAATGATATTCGCTTCATTCTCCCAGCCCTCCTCTTCCCACCCTCTGTATCCATAAACACCTGTTGTTACATTCTAGCTCCAGATCCCTATTCACTGCGCAAATGTGCAGTGTCCCCTCTTCTGTATTCCCATTCAAGTCTTATCGACTCCCAATCTGATCTCACAGTGCATAAAGTGGCTCTCAACATGCAGGAGTCTAGGTCTGTCCCAGTCTACACCTGCTGGGTGATGCAATAGTAAATGAGGACTGTGCAAGTCTGGGGCCCAATTTAGGGATCACCTGTAGTACCTCTTCCTCCGAGGAATCTGTGCAATCTCACAGGGTGGGCCTCCTCTGATCCAACCTTTGTGGAGTCCCCGGCCACAGGTATCTGCTGAGGACACAGAGGGAAACATAGGCACCCCAGTTACTTCCGACTGCCCTCTGCTGGATCTTCCTAGCACTTGCTCACCAGCAAGGCTGACTGAGCACCATCTAGCCCAAACATGCTCCCATATGCAGGTACCACACCTCGGGCACGAGAGAGCCCATCGCTCACTCGGTGACCTTAGCAATCACGGATGCCCGAGTTATACTTATAGAATGCAAGCTTTCCACCCCAGGCAGGGGTGCCTGTAGGAACGTCTGCTTCCCTCGGGCATGATGTTCTCAGTCTCACACACTTCCTGAGTTAGAAAACATACCCGGGAATATCAAGTTTTTGTTCAAGCCCACATGCCAGGACGTCCACCCAGCATCTGTAACTCAGTCACAGAGAAAAGCGTCTGCACCCATATCAGGCCACGCTCTCCCCGGCGTGTGTATTCCATCTGTGCAGGCCTACCGTGCCGTGCCATAGAAAAGCCCTCCGTCTTCTACAACCTGCTTAAATAATGTCAGTTTTGCCATCCGGCTCCATCGATTCAGGCATCACCTCTAGTGCACTACCTTCGACAGTTACCTTTCCGATGAAAGCAGCAAAGTCTTCCCCAGAGGTGCACGGAGAAGGGTGCAAGATGGAACCCTGAAATCCCTGTCTCAACACATGTTTTGGCCCCGTGCCCGAGGCCTTCTGTCAAGTACTTGCACACGATCCCCGTGTACGACGTCTATTCAAGTTTTGTCCAGATGGGAACTTCCAGATGGTTTCCCTCCCTGTGGTGAGACAAACAGACGGGGGCCAGTCTGACGAGAGGGTGCGAGAAGGGCACAAAGCGTATTATTCACACACAGGGGATGATACATGGAGAGATGCGGATGATGGGCTGGTGGGTCAGAGGGAAACCCCAGTGGCACATCCTGTAGCACAGTCCAGCTGATGCTTAACCCAACTGTGAGTGGAGCAAAGACTCCGACCCGGGCACAAACTAACACCCGTCGAGAGAACAAACGCTGCCCCTTCTTCGGGTGCTCATATCGCACTGATTTTTTGCCTCAGTCTGCCTAGCTGTGACTAGTGGTCAGTTTAGAGGCGGCTGTCTTGTGGAGGCATTTCTTCACTTCTTGTGTCAGGTCTCCAGACTAAGAGATTTGCAGACCTCGGCTTCAATCCTCCAAGGGAACTGCCAGTCCTCGTCTGCTTTTTTCCCCTCCTTAAATGCCTTCCAGCTTCTCTCTCTCAGACAGCACAAGCTACAACTATCTCGGCTAAGGTGCCGTTGCACGAACACGGCCATTCTATCAAGAGCATGTGTGACAATCATTGCCCAACAGCGACGAGGCAGCCATTTACGTAGTTTGGCGATCTATACTTTCAGGGCCTGAAAGGATAAAGCTGGCACCAATGCGGTGTCACCCGAGGACAAAGAGACAGGGCTGGCTGAGCAGCCAGTCCTTGGGCCTTCGCTTCAAACAGTAGTAGCCAGAACCTTTCCTGTCCCGTGAAAGAGCCAGCACGTACCCACCGCACACTCACAGGCTCAGATCACATTCACTCAGGATGGCTGTAGGCACCTACCTACCTATGCGCCTCGCGTGTCTGTCTAGTGATCCCACCTCTCCACTCCGTGAGTGTCCTTCGCCAATGTATCTGTAACCAGGAAAGAACGGCTTATCCCCATTGTCATGGCAACCACAGTGTCAATGGAAAACCGTTCTCTCCTAGTAGCCTGTTCTCTGTGGAAATCAGGAAGGAGGCTGACTGACTGTTCACTTACATCTCTGTCACCTAGTTCCCGCACCATCCCTGCAGCTACACACATGAAAAAAAGTAAGCATGCACACACACTACAGAAGGCGATGCTGCCAGCCATTCCAAGGTGCAGGGGGTTTTGGTGCAGGGCTTTGACAAGGGGCTGGGACAAGGCAAGACAAGAGCTGACAGGCTCCGTTCTGCCTTCTTATATACTAAGATCAGGCAGGGGCCAGGTCTGAAAAGGACACCTTTTCACCTGCCAGAGTTTGGAAGGCAGGCACTTTATCTCTCCAGCTGTAAATAAATATTCTATGTCACTTTGCAACAAATATGGAGGACAATGGACTTTTGTGCCCGGGAGAATTGACAATGATTAACTTATCTTAACAGCAGTCATTCTCTCACTTCAGGTAAAGATTTTGCGTTGCTGATGGCCTCTTAGAGAAATATCGTATTTAAGGAAAGGATAAAATATTTTCACAACCTAGAAGATGTAAAAATTCCTTGAAGAACATGTTACTTTATTTTTCTCTTGTTTTCAATACCACATTTAGATAAAGGTATCCAGGGATCAGAGGTAGGAAACTCTCTTACAAAGTTTAAGGTTCGAATGATCTGATCTCGGCACCAGGAGAGCCATCATTGG
The DNA here is from genome assembly GCF_018167655.1 of Microtus oregoni. Taxonomy (NCBI): domain Eukaryota; kingdom Metazoa; phylum Chordata; class Mammalia; order Rodentia; family Cricetidae; genus Microtus; species Microtus oregoni. The sequence continues at coordinate 466,692 of NW_024543955.1, read as the reverse complement.
GGTGAGTTTGGGACCCACGGCAGCAGCCAGGGACAGCGAACTCAGACTTTCCTCATCCTCCCTATAGTTCCTGGGCTTCCTGCTGGGCCTATACTCCCAGCATACTGCCTCTCTCTTCCTACCCCACCCAGCTTGCATCCAGAACTCTCCCCCCTTTTTGCCTCCCTTCCTTCTTGGGGCTCTGGGACCAAATCCCAAGGGCAACCTAGCGGGCAGGAGCTCATTTGTTTCAACAGCCTACCTGCAGCAAGCAAGGTAGGCACTTTCTTTACAAGCTACCCAAACAGCACAGAGATCTGATCTCGTTACTAGGAGAGACATCACTTGAGCACCAGGAGAGCCATCAATGAGGAGTGCGATCACAGGGAAGGTACATCAGTAGGCAAGGAGACCTGATCCTGTAAAAGAAAATACATAGGGAAGCATTCAGAGAAAGAGATGGGCAGGTGCCAATGCAAGAATTCACCCAACAATCTGAAGAAAAACATGAAACCACCAAAACCCACCGACCTCACAACAGGAGGACAGGAACACCTTAATCAAGAAGAAGTAGAAAAAACTGACTTGATTCCCCAAGTCCCCCCTCCTTCCCTTCTACCTTTTCTCTCCCCATCTCACCTTACCCCCATCACACCCCACCCCCAAGATCCTAATTTTCTCCCCGGCAATTTGGTCTACTTCCCTTAGCCAAGAGGATAACTATATGTTTTTCCTTGGGTTCACCTTCTTACTTAGCTTCTTTAGGTTCACCTATTGTAGACTCCGTGGCCCTTATTTATGGTGAGAAACCAATTATGAGCGAGTACATCCCATGTTCATCTTTTTGGGTCTGGGACACCTCACTCAGGATAGTGTTTTCTATTTCCATCCATTTGCATGCAAAATTAGAGAATAGAACTTTCATCTGGTGATGGATGGAGATAGAGACAGAGACCCACACATGAGCACTGGACTGAACTCCCAAGGTCCCAATGAGGAGCAGAAGGAGGGAGAACATGAGCAAAGAAGTCGGGACCACGAGGCGTGCACCCACCCACTGAGACAGTGGAGCTGATCTACTGGGAGCTCACCAAGGCCAGCTGGACTGTGACCGAAAAAGCATGGGATAAAACCGGACTCTCTGAACATGGCGAACAATGAGGGCTGATGAGACTCCAAGGACAATGGCACGGGGTTTTGATCCTACTTAATGTGCTGGCTTTGTGGAAGCCTAGCCAGTTTGGATGTTCACCTTCCTAGATATGGACGGAGGGGGGAGGACCTAGGACTTAACACAGGGCAGGGAACCCGGACTGCTCTGTGGACTGGAGAGGGAGGGGGAGAGGAGTGGGGGGAGGGGGAGAAGGGTGGGAGGAGGGGGAGAAGGGTGGGAGGAGGGGGAGGGAAATGGGAGGCTGGGAGGAGGTGGAAACTTGTTTTTTGTTTATGTTTTTTTTCTTCTTTTCTTAATAAAAAAAAACTGACTTTATGAAAGTGATTGACACCCTTAAACAGCATGTAAAAAATGCCCTTATAGAAATGGATGAGAAGTATAACAGAAAGTTTGAAGAATTGAATAAATCAGTGAATGATACCCTAGGAAACCAAGGAAAAAACAATCAAAAAGATAATGGAAACAGTTCAGAACTTGAAAACTGAAATGGAGGCAAAGAAGAAAACACAAACAGAGGGCCGGCTAACATGGAAAATCTAGATAAATGAATAGAGACTACAGAAACAAGCATAACCAGCAGAATACAAAAGATAGAAGAAAGAATCTCAGATTCTGAAGATACCATAGAGAAAATAAACACACTGATCAAAGAAAATAGAAAGTCCAACAAGCTCTCATCACAAAACATTCAGGAAATCTGGGACACAATAAAAAGAACAAACCTAAGAATAATTGGAGTAGAAGAAGGAGAAGAAGTGCAGCTCAACGTTCCAGAAAATATATTTAATAAAAATATAGAAGAAAACTTTCCCAACCTAAAGAAAGATGTACCTATGAAGGTTCAAGAAGCATAGAGAACACCGAATAGGCTGGATCAAAAAAAAAACAAAAAACATCCCCTCGCCATATAATAATCAAAACACAAAGCATAAAGAATAAAGAAAGAATATTAAGAGCCACAAAGGAAAAAGGCCAAGTTACTTATAAAGGTAAACCTATCAGACTAACACCTGACTTCTCTATGAAAACCATGAAAGCCAGAAGGTCCTGGATAGATGTTCTGCAGAAACTAAGAGACCATGGATGCAAGCCCAGACTACTATACCCCGCCATGCTTTCGTTCACTATAAATGGAGAAAACAAAATTTTCCAGGATAAAAACAAATTGAAACAATATGTAGCCACAAATCCAGCCTTACAGAAAGAAATAGAAGGAAACTAACCAAGGAGTCCAACAATGCCCACAATAACTCAGACATCTAGAGACCCTTCACCAACGCAACTCAAAGATGGGAAACACACAAACTCAACTACTAAAAAAAGTGACCGGAGTTAACAACCATTGGTCATTGATATCACTTAATGTCAATGGACTCAACGCACCTATAAAAAGGCACAGGCTAAGAGATTGGATACGAAAACAGGATCCAACATTCTGCTGTTTACAAGAAAGATACCTCACCCACAAAGACAGGCACCTACTCAGAGTAAAGGGCTGGGAAAAGGCTTATCAAGCAAATAGACTTAAGAAACAAGCAGTAGTGGCCATACTAATTTCTAACAAAGTTGACTTCAAACTTAAATCAATGAGAAGAGATGGAAACGGACATTTTATACTCATAACAGGAAGAATTCATCAGGATGAAGTCTCAATCTTGAATATCCATGCCCCTAATATAAAAGCACACTCATACGTAAAAGAAACATTACTAAAATTCAAGGCAGCCATCAAAACGCACACACTAATGGTAGGAGACTTCAACACTCCTCTCTCACCAAACGACAGGTCAATCAGACAGAAACCTAACAGAGAAATTAGAGAATTAATGGAGGTAATGAATCAATTGGACTTAACAGACATCTATAAAATATTCGACCCAAATAGGAAAGAATATACCTTCTTTTCTGCAGCTCGTGGAAATTTCTCGAAAATTGACCACATACTCGGTAACAAAGCAAACTTCCATAGCTACAAAAAAATACTAGTAACCACCTGTGTCTTATCAGATCACCATGGATTAAAGTGAGAATTCAACAACAATGCTACCCCCAGAAAGCCTACAAACTCATGGAAACTGAACAGTCAACTACTGAACCATACCTGGATTAAGGAAGAAATAAAGAAAGAAATTAAAGTCTTCCTTGAATTCAAATTTATGGGACACTATGAAAGCAGTCCTAAGAGGAAAGTTCATAGCACTAAGTGCCCACTTAAAGAAAACAGAGAAGGCACATATTGGAGACTTAACAGCCCACCTGACAGCTCTAAAAAAAAAAAAAGAAGTAGACTCACCTACGAGGAGTAGAAGACTGGAAATAATCAAACTGAGGGCTGAAATCAACAAAAGAGAAACACAGAAAACATTCCAAAGAATCAATGAAACAAAAAGCTGGTTCCTGGAGAAAATCAACAAGATTGATGAACCCCTATCCAAACTCATCAAATGGCAGAGAGAGAATATGCAAATTAATAAGATCAGAAATGAAAAGGGGGACATAACCACAGACACAGAGGAAATTCAGAGAATCATTAGATCTTACTACAAAAGCCTGTGTGCCACAAAACTGGAAAATGTATAAGATATGTACACTTTTTTAAATAAATACCATATACCAAAGTTAAACCAAGACCAGGTGAACAATCTAAATAGACCTGCTAGTCGTGAAGAATAAGAAGCTGTTATCAAAAACCTCCCTACCAAAAAAAGGCCAGGACCAGATGGTTTCAATGCGGAATTCTACCAGAACTTCCAAAAAGACCTAATACCTATACTCCTTAATGTATTTCACAATATAGAAACAGAAGAGTCATTGCCAAATTCCTTTTATGAAGCTACAGTTACTCTGACACCAAAACCACTCAAAGACTCTACCATGAAAGAAAATTACAGGCCAATCTCACTCATGAACATCTATGCAAAAATCCTCAACAAAATACTGGCAAACCCTATCCAAGAACAAATTAGAAAAATTATCCATTATGATCAGATAGGCTTCATCCCAGAGATGCAGGGCTGGATCAATATATGAAAATCTATCAATGTAATCCATCATATAAATAAACTGAAAGAAAAAAAACCATATGATCATTTCATTAGATGCTGAAAAAGCATTTGACAAAATTCAACATCCCTTTATGATAAAGGTCTTAGAGAGATTAGGGATACAAAGGTCATACCTAAATATAATAAAAGCTATTTAGAGCAAGCCGACAGCTAACATTAAATTAAATGGAGAGAAACTCAAACCCATCCCACTAAAATCAGGAACACGACAAGGCTGTCCACTCTCTACATACCTCTTCAGTATAGTGCTTGAAGTTCTAGCAATAGCAATAAGACAACATAAGGGTATCAAGTGGATCCAAATTGGAAAGGAAGAAGTTAAACTTTCATTATTTTTAGATGATATGATAGTGTACATAAGCAACCCCCAAAACTCCACCAAAGAACTTTTACAGCTGATAAACACCTTTAGTTATGTGGCAGGATACAAGATCAACTCCAAAAAATCAGTCGCCCTCTTATACACAAAGGATATGGAAGCAGAGAGGGAAATCAGAGAAGCTTCACCTTTCACCATAGCCACAAACAGCATAAAATATCTTGGGGTAACTCTAACCAAGGAAGTGAAAGATCTATTTGACAAGAACTTTATGGCATTGAAGAAAGAAATTGAAGAGGATACTGGAAAATGGAAGGACCTCCCTTGTTCTTGGATTGGAAGGATCAACATAGTAAAAATGACAATTCTACCAAAGGCAATTTATAGATTCAATGCAATCCCCATCAAGGTCCCATCAAAATTCTTCACAGATCTTGAGAGGACAATAATCAACTTTATATGGAAAAACAAAAAACCCAGGATAACCAAAACAATCCTATACAATAAAGGATCTTCTGGAGGCATTACCATCCCTGACTTCAAACTCTATTTCAGAGCTACAGTAATGAAAACAGCGTGGTACTGGCATAAAAACAGAGAAGTCGACCAATGGAATCGCATAGAAGACCCAAATTTTAACCCACAAACCTATGATCACCTCATTTTCGATAACGGAGCTAAAAGTATACAATGGAAGAAAGAAAGCATCTTCAACAAATGGTGCTGGCACAACTGGATGTCAACCTGTAGAACAATGAAATAGACCCATATCTATCACCATGCACAAAACTCAAGTCCAAACGGATCAAAGACCTCAATATCAGTCCAAAACACTGAAACTGATAGAAGAGAAAGTGGGAAGTAAACTACAACAGATGGGCACAGGAAATCGCTTCCTATGTATAAACCCAGCAAAACAGACATTAAGGGCAACATTGAATAAATGGGACCTACTAAAACTGAGAAGCTTCTGTAAAGCAAAGGATACTATCACTAAGACAAAAAGGCAACCTACTGACTGGGAGAAGATCTCCACCATCCCCGCAACAGACAAAGGACTGATATCCAAAATATATAGAGAATTCAAAAACTAGACTTTAAAATGCTAATTAACCCAATTAAAAAATGGGGCACTGAACTGAACAGAGAATTCTCAACAGAAGAAGTTCAAATATCCAAAAGACACTTAAGGTCAGCTCAACCTCCTTTGTGATCAGGGAAATGCAAATCAAAACAACTTTGAGATATCATCTTACACCTGTCAGAATGGCTAAAATCAAAAACACCAATGATAGCCTTTGCTGGAGGGGCTGTGGAGGAAGGGGTACCCTCATCCATTGCTGGTGGGAATGCAATCTTGTGCAAACACTTTGGAAATCAGTGTTTCGATTTCTCAGGAAATTCGGGATCAACCTACCCCGGGACCCAGCAATACCACTCTTTGGAATATACCCAAGAGATGCCCTATCAAATGCCAAAAGCATTTGTTCAACTATTTTCATAGCAGTATTATTTGTAATAGCCAGAACCTGGAAACAACCTACATGCCCTTCAATGGAAGAATGGATGAAAAAAGTGTGGAGTATATACACATTAGAGTACTATGCTGCGGTAAAAAACAATGACTTCTCGAATTTTGCATGCAAATGGATGGAAATAGAAAACACTATCCTGAGTGAGATAACCCAGACCCAAAAGGATGAACATGGGATGTACTCAGTCATAATTGGATTCTAGCCATATATAAAGGTCACGGAGTCTATAATTGGTGAACCTAAAGAAGCTACATATGAAGGTAAACCCAAGGAAAAACATATAGTTATCCTCTTGGCTATGGGAAGTAGACAAAATTGCCTGGGAGAAAATTGGGATCTTGGGGGTGGGGTGCAAAGGGGGTAAGGGGAGATGGGGAGAGAAAAGTGAGAAGGGGAGGATGGGGGGAACTTGGGGAAACAGGAGGATTGGGATAAAGGAAGGTTGGACAGGGGAGCACGGAAGTACAATTTTTAGTTAAGGGAACCACCTTAGGATTGGCAAGAGACATGAACCTAGAGTGGCTCCCAGGAGCCCAAGGTGATGTCCCCAGTTAGTTCCTTGGGCAGCTGAGGATTGGGAACCTGAAAAGACCCTATCCTATAGCACTACTGATGAATATCTTGCATATCACAATAGAACCTTTATCTGGTGATGGATGGAGATAGAGACAGAGACCCACACTGGAGCACTGGACTGAGCTCCCAAGGTCCCAGTGAGGAGCAGAAAGAGGGAGAACATGAGCAAGGAAGTCAGGACTGTGGGGGGTGCACCCACCCACTGAGACAGTGGGGCTGATCTATTGGGAGCTTACCAAGGCCAGCTGGACTGTGACCTAAAAAGCATGGGATAAAACCCGACTCTCTGAACATGGCGAACAATGAGGGCTGATGAGAAGCCAAGGACAATGGCATGAGGTTTTGATCCTATTCATGTTCTGGCTTTGTGGGAGCCTAGCCAGTTTGGATGTTCACCTTCCTAGACATGGACGGAGGGGGGAGGACCTTGGATTTTCCATAGGGCAGGGAACCCTGACTGCTCTTTGGACTGGAGAGGGAGGGGGGAGAGGAGTGGGGGGAGGGGGAGAAGGGTGGGAGGAGGGGGAGAAGGGTGGGAGGAGGGAGAGGGAAATGGGAGGCTGGGAGGAGGCGACACCTTTTTACCTTTTCTCAATAAAAAAAAATAAAAAAAAAGAAAATATAACCAAAAAAAAAAAAATGTCTAAGGTTCTCTGATTCTAAGAACTGGAAAGAAACCCAATAGCAAAAAGGAAGAAAGGAAAGAGAGTGGAACGAGAGAGACAAAGAGATAGGAGTGAGATAGATGAGAGAGAGATTGAGTGAGTGAGAGAGAAGGAAGGGGAAGGAAGAAAGAAAAATCAAGTCAAACATCTAGATATCAATATTCTTATTTTATAAGTAATAGAACTGAACTTTGTGAATTACCCAGGCATTGTGTATTAAGTTATCAATCTAGGATTAGAATCAAATACAACTTTATATGATTAGAATAACTTTTGCACTTTCTCATTTTATCATTGATTTCTTACATGGAAGATAATGGGCACTGATTGCAGAGTAGAAAAAATCAATTTTACCTGTTTACGTTTTGTCCCAGAACAGCATTTTACTCATTCACATTGAGTGCTAATTATGTTTCTTTTGGTTTCTACCACAGCTAGCAAGTGAACACTTGTATATCAACAGCTCTTTGCAAAAAATACATACATGCTTGGGAATTAGATATACTTTATCATTTATACCTAAATTAATTAATCAGATATTTACCAGGTTGTTCTTATCTTTTGTAGTGTTAGATGGTACAGACAAAGTACTTTTCAAAAACCATAAGAGAAAAATATACCAAAAATCAATAGCTACATTCAATGAGTTACTTGTGTTTGGACAGGTAGAGAAAGAATAGGCAAAGGAGAATCCTTTAAACAGGTGAATCTTCTATTTTCTTTCTGGCTCCTAGACAAAAGTGGTACCTCTGAGAATTACTGCTTTAAGATGTAAAGAATCAACTAGTCACCCTAATTCACCTCAATTCAATTTTTCAAGGGAGTAATCTCCCAAGACCTAGTGCCCAAATATTTGGAATGTAAAACCATAGGAGTACCCAACATTCTCACATATCTTTCCAAAACTAGATGAAAAGCTCATTTTGAACAGTGTCTACACACACACACACACACACACACACACACACACACACACAAATATTACACTGAGTCTCTTTTTAGAAGCCTAAAAAGTTTTAACTTCTTTTTTTCTCTTCATACTATTTTTCTAAATACCACAAAGGGAATAGAAAACAAGAAAGAAAGGAAACAGCTATTTGAAAAGTCATTTCAAGAACAGATGACTTTCTTACAGTCATGAGATCATAGAATCAAAACTACAAAGTAACATTTAAGACAAGGTTTCTTTTTTAATACTATTCATCATGAATGCATGCATTCATGGTTGACAGCTAGCTGCCTGCATCCCCAGCATGAATTATATTTTGTTAGGATTATATTCAATTAAATGGCATTATTGCTAAAATAAAAAATGTGAGCCCAAAATGAACTTAAAATATATGTAGTATGTACTCTTATTTATTTCCTATTTCTGTTAAATAGCTTGAAATTCATCCTAAAAGCTAACTGTTTATTGGACACTTACAAACAAATAACAAATTCATGGATAAAGAGGAATAAAGCAAAATATAAAGGGAATAAACTCTAACTACATGTGCCCAAGTTATAAATGAAGGAAAATGTCTCCTATTGAAATGTTTAGTTGAGCAACATCTTCCCTGCCTAAATTTTTTAGTTTATAAGTCATTTCTTTGGAGGTCAAAGCTGCCAAGGTCATTTTAGTACGTGTGTGTGTGTGTGTGTGTGTGTGTGTGTGTGTGTGTGTTCATTGTTCTTCTATTTTCAGAAGCTTAGCAACATCTAAATTGCTGAAATTCCACATAAAACACTAAATAATTTAACTTTGGTATAAATTTAAATTAAAATTACAATAGAAGGACTTCAGAATCCAGTAGCTAGTATCATTACTAATTTTTGATAATCAAAGTATCATCATATCTTAGAATATTTTCCAGAAAAGCTATGGTTTTACCTTACCTAACTACAACAATAATATTAAATGCAGATTTCACATTTTTATTTCTAAATTTCCCTTACCTAAGTTATTTTGCAAAAGCCTGTTTTGCCGGTTTGGTTGCAGATCATTTTCCTTATCTTATATTGCCACCTAATGGTAAATCAGAAAAACGGCCCATTTTAAAACATAGAAACAAAGGTAGAAATATATCCAAAGCTCGGTTCACTTTAGTAGTAAAATTTTAATGAATGGAACTGTGACCTATGTTTCCCCCCATCATTATTTTCATAGAAAGCAAAAAAAAAATTGTTGACAAATTTCCTCAATATTTTTCTTCAAATTATTTAATGGAGGTGTTTTTGGTAGTGGATTTCAAGATTAAACCAAATCATTCAGTCTTCTGTATTGGAACGTTCTGTTTTACAGTAATAAAAAAGTTGTCTTAAGGACAACTATACATTTAATGAACAATAACAAAAAATAATATCAAGGAAGTATGTTAAAAAGTGTCATATTTCACAAGGTTTACACATATGTGGAAGTAGATTGAGAAGATGTTAGCTAATCACTACAAAGGTTTTATTCTTGGACTGTCTATAATGTTCATTTCTGCAGGAATGACTCTCTTACTTTGTATCCTGCTTTAAGGCTGGTATCTACCTTTGCGTCTGAGTGGTATAAATCTGTACATCTAAAAGTTTGTTTTCTCTCACAAGGACTGTAATGTAAGATAGGTTTGAAGAGAAATAACAGAAAAAAAATGCCACCAATGGGTACTTATGCATGGCTAGATTAAGAGTTTCACTTATTATTTTTTTTCTGCTGAAATCAATGTTTTAGATAGAACCAACTTTGTATGTTCTTAACAGAGGGCTTTTTACACATCAGATTTATTTTGATTTGCATTTAACAATGTATCAAAACTAAAATAAAGAGTATTTACTAGATTTAGGAAAAATTAAGGGACAGTCCTTTAATAACCTCATCCTTATCCCATCCTACTAATCCTATTTCATTTATAATGTATTACAAATGTATTACTATCAAATATCAAAGTTATTGATATATAAAAGGTAGCAATGATATGCATGTCTCTAGTTCCTCAATATCAAAGCATATGTCTAAAGCCACAAAAGAAATCTCAGATTGATAAACAAAGAAATTATATGTGATCTTCTAAGGGCTGAACACAAGGCTTTATAATATTTTTCAGTTATAGTTACTCTGAGGACATTTGCTAACCATTTGGAAGAGAGTGCACTGTAAAAGGAATACAGTTCCATCTAAAATAGTATGAAAAATATTTTTTGCTCTATTAACTACTCCCCCTGCATGTTAATCAAGCAGATGGTCTCCAAAGACTAGATAAATTGAGCCTCTGTGGAATTTCTTAAGCACAAAAATTACTCTGTAATACACAGGCAACCTAGTATATTGACCAAGATAGGCACTTGGCATAGTCTCTTGATTTTCATGCATAAGAAAATGTATGCGTTCTGCATGTAAATGAAATCTCTATAATTAGGAGATGCAATGATCTGAGCCTTCAAAAGTGTTAAGAAATAAATGTAAGCTCAAGCTGTTGAAAATTTTTTGTTATGTTAGTTCAGTTTCAATTAGAATTGAATGAAAGTAGTTGTTGCATTAGGAAAATCAGAGTATATATTTGCCACCATGAATAGAGGTCCTTTCATTGATTTTAAATAGGTGAATATTATAGAGATAAAAGTTTCACAAACTTGAAATTGTAGTACCTTATTCAGGAATCGAGTAAAATAGTCTCTGTAAGCAAGATATTGTTGATAACTAACATTTATTAGAAACCATAACAGAATGCTATACTAAAAGGACATGATCTTATCAATATGTAGTCTTATTTCATTTGTATTTTAATAAATAAAGTTTGGCTGAATTTCAGAGAGTAAAACAGCCTCATCAATCACTTTTACAAGCCAGGCAGTTGTGGCCACACTATTTTGCCACAGAAAGCGTGCAGTAGTAGTACACACCTTTAATCCCAGCACTAGAAAAAAAATATAAGATGAGAGGAGACAGCTCAAAGACACAGTCTCATTCTGAGATTTCAGGAAGCAGGATAACCATTTTATACTGAGGTAGAGGTAAAAACTGGTTGTTTTGATTTTCTGACCTTTAGGTTGAACCCCAGTTTCTGTCTCTGGGTTTTTACTAATTGTGCTACAAAAATACAAGCATAATATTCTTATTACAATGCAACCTCCCCAAGGTCATTCCTTCACTGGCTGGCAGAGAATATGCACAAATCCAAACCAGTTTGACAACAGTCAATATGCTATGCTTTCATATTGTGTGAGATAAAGGAGGAAATCCTATGGAGGAGCAGTTTGAGAGACATCTGCCAGCATTCCCAGGAGGGATAGGCATTTAAGTGGATACTCAAAGGACAATCAGGATTTGGATAAGAAAAAAGAGGAGCAGAAATAAAATATGCCAAGCTAAAGTAAAAGTAAAATGAATCATAAAAGAAAATTATGGTTTATTTTTTTAAAAAATGGAATAATTGAATGTGACTGAAACACACATACAGAGGAGATTAGAAGCTGATGTTAAACTTCATTTGTCATTTTAAGAGAGCCTGAAATTGACTGTGAAAGCAATAAGAGATACCTTTTAAGAAGATATGTTACACGATTATTTTAGAAAAAGATCTAGCCCAAGTTTGCTCTTTTGTCTGTGGTGTCCTTAAACCTCCAAGAGTCCTGTTCCTGTTTTGAGGACAACCTTTCAGACCTGTGAATGGGTGCCATTCCAGGGTGGGGCAGATCATGCGGGAATGGAGCACTAGGCCCCTTCAGCTCTTGCTGCAGGGGCTTCTTTGTTCCACATATCCCTGACCCTGCCCCCCCAACCTGTCCTGCTGTCTGCCAGGTCCTTGACCCAGGAAACGTTCCTGCTCCTGCACTGAGGCTACCCACCCAGAGGGATGAGTGTATACCCGCCCAGCCAGAGGGGAGTGCATGGAACCTCCAGCTCCTGCTGCCAGTGTTTCTTGGCTCCACACAATCCCATCCCCCAAAGTTCGCCCTTTTGTCTGCCAGGTCCTTTGAACTCCAAGAGTCCTGTCCCTGTGTTGAGGACAACCTTTCAGACTGGTGAGTGGGTGCCATCCCGGAGCAAGGAGGAACATCTGGGAAAAGAGCATTGGGCCCCTTCAACTCCTTTGATCCACACACCCCTGCCCACCCACCCCAAGCCTGCCCTATTGGCTGCAAGGTCCTTGGCCCAGGAAAAGTGCCTACTCCTGCACTGAGGCTATCAACCCAAAGGGGAAGAGTTCCTGCTCCTGAAATAAGGAGATTCACCCAGAGTCAGTCACAGCATAGATTGGGCCAAGACACCAAGACTCTACTGGCTGTATTTGAAGGAAGAGATAGGCAGGAGTCCGTGCAAGAATTCGTCCAACAACCTGAAAGGCAACATGACAACACCAGATTCCAGGGATCACACAATAAGAAGACTTGAACACCCTATTCCAAAAGAAGTAGAAAAAATCGACTTTAAACGTAACATTATGAAAATGATAGAGTACCTTAAACAAGATGTGAAAAACTGCTGTAAAGAATTAGAGAAGACAAATAAAAAGGTAGAAGAATTGAATAAATCTCTCAAAGATCCCCAAGAAAACCATGCCAAAACAATCAAACAGGTAATGGAAACAGTTCAAGACTTGAAAAATGAAATGGAGGCAATGAAGAAAACAAACAGAGGGAAGGCTGGATATGGAAAATCAGGGAAATCGATCAGGAACTACAAAGACAAGGATAACCAACAGAATACAAGAGATAGAAGAAAGAATCTCAGACACCAAAGATACTATAGAGGAAATAAACTCATTAATTAAAGAAAATAACAAATCCAACAAATTCTTAACATAAAACATCCAGGAAATCTGGGACACCATGAAAAGACCAAACCTAAGAATGATAGGAATAGAAGAAGAATTACAGCTCAAAGGCCCAGAAATATATTCAACAAAATTATAGAAGAAAACTTTCCCAACTTAAAGAAGGATATTCCTATGAAGGTATAAAGAAGCATATACAACAACAAATAGACTGGATCAAAAAAAAAATCCCCTTGCCATATAATAATCAAAACACAAAGGATACAGAATAAAGAGCAAATATTAACAGCTGCAAGGGAAAAAGGTCAAGTAACATATAAAGGTAAACCTATCAGAATTACACCTGACTTCTCAATGGAAACCATGAAAGCCAGAAGGTCTTTGATAGATGTGCTGCAGACACTAAGAGACCATGGATGCAAGCCCAGACTACTATATCCATTAAAGCTTTCATTCACCATCGATGGAGAAAATAAGATATTCCAAGACAAAATCAGATTTAAACAATACTTAGCCACAAACCCAGCCTTAGAGAAAAGACTAGAGGGAAAACCACAAAGCAAGGAAGCCAACAGCACCCATAATAATGCAAACATCTAACAACCCTCCACCAGCACAACTCAAAGAAGGGAAACACACAAACACTATCACCAGGAAAAATAACTGAAGTTAGCAACCACTGGTCATGAATATAACTTAATATCAATGGACTCAATTCACTTATTAAAAGCCACAGGTTAAGAGAATGGATAAGAAAACAGGATCCAACGTTCTGCAGTTTACAAGAAACACACCTCTTACTCAAAGACAGACACTACCTCAGAGTAAAGGGTTGGGAAAAGACTTTCCAATCAAATGGTCCCAATAAACAAGTGGGTGTGGCTATACTAATATCTAACAAAATTGACATCAAACTAAAATCAATCAGAAGAGATGGAAAAGAACACTTTATTCACATAACAGGAACAATTCATCAAGAGGAAGTCTCAATCCTGAATATCTACACCCCTAATATAAAAGCACCCACATATATAAAAGAAACATTACTAGAACTCAAAGCATACATCAAATGCTACATTCTAATAATAGGAGATTTCAATACATTACTCTCAACAATGGACAGGTCAACGAGACAGAAACTTAACAGAGAAATAAGAGAACTAACAGATGTAATGAAACAAATGGACTTAACAGATATCTATAGAACATTCCACCTAAACAGAAAAGAATATACTTTCTTCTCAACATCTCATGGAACCTTCTCAAATTGATTACATAATTGGTAACAAAGCAAACATCCATAGATACAAAGAAATTGTAGTAACCACCTGTGCACTATCAGATCACCATGTAATAAAGTTAGAATTCAACAACAATTCTAACCTTAGAAAGCCTACAAACTCATGGAAACTGAACAGTCAACTATTGAACCACCCCTGGGTCAAGGAAAAAAGAAAGAAAGAAATTAAAGACTTCTTTAAATTTAACGAAAATAAAGACACAACATGCTCAAACCTATGGGATACTATGAAAGCAGCGCTAAAAGGAAAGTTCATAGCACTAACTGCCCACATTAAAAAAAAATGGAGAAAACACACATTAGAGTCTTAATAGCACAGCTGAAAGCTCTAGAAAAAAAATAATCAAGCAGACTCAATAGGAGGACTAGAACACTGGAAATAATCAAATTGAGGGCTGAATAGAAACACAGAAAACAATCCAAAGAATCAGTTAAACAAAAAGCTGGTTCCTGGAGAAAATCAATAAGATTGACAAACCCCTATACAAACTAATCAAATGGCAGAGAGAGAATATGCAAATTAATAAGATCAGAAATGAAAAGGGGGACATAACCACAGACACAGAAGAAAATCAGAGAATCATTAGATTTTACTACAAAAGCCTATATGCCACAAAATTGGAAAATGTAAAAGAAATTGACATTTTTTTAGATTAGTACCATATACCAAAGTTAAATCAAGACAAGGTGAACGATTTAAATAGACCTGTAATTTGTGAAGAATTAAAAGCTGTTATCAAAAACCTCCCTACCAAAAAAAGCCCAGGACCAGATGGTTTCAATGCAGAACTCTACCAGAACTTCCAAGAAGACCTAATACCTATACTCCTTAATGTATTTAATAATATAGAAACAGAAGAGTCATTGCCAAATTCCTTTTATGAAGCTATAGTTATCCTGATACTAAAACCACATAAAGACTCAACCAAGAAAGAGAATTACAGGCCAATCTCACTCATGAACATCAATGCAAAAATTCTCAATAAAATACTAGCAAACCAAATCCAAAAACTCATTAAAAAATTATCCATTGTGATCAAGTAGGCTTCATCCCAGAGATGCAGGGCTGGTTCAACATATAAAAATCTATCAATGTAATCCATCATTTAAATAAACTGAAAGAATAAAAAACATATGATCATTTCATTAAATGCTAAGAAAGAATTTGACAAAATTCAACACCCCTATATAATAAAAGTCTTGGAGAGATTAGGGATACAATGTTCATACCTAAATATAATAAAATTAATATTCAGCAAGATGAAAGCTAACATCAAATTAAATGGAGAGAAACTCAAAGCAATTACACTATATCAAGGACAAGAAAAGGCTGTCCTCTCTGTACATACCTCTTCAATATAGTGCTTGAAGTTCTAGCCATAGCAATCAGACAACATAAGGAGACAAGGGGATTCGAATTGGAAAGGAAGAATTTAAACTTTCATTATTGGCAGATGACATGATAGTGTACATAAGCCATCCCAAAAAGTTTACCAAAGAACTCCTACAGCTGATAAACACATTTAGTAATGAGGCAGGATACAAGATCAACTCCAAAAAATCAGTTGCCTTCCTATACACAAAGGATAAAGAAGCAGAGAGGGAAATCAGAGAAGGATCACCTTTCACAATAGTCACAAATAGCATAAAATATCCTGGGGTAACTCTAACAAAGGAAGTGAAAGATCTATTTGACAAAAACTTTAAGTCTTTGAAGAAGATATCAGAAAATGGAAGGATCTCCCTTGCTCTTGGATTGGGAGGATCAACATAGGAAAAACGGCAATTCTCCCAAAAGCAATCTATAGATTCAATGCAATCCCCATTAAAATCCCAACAAAATTCTTCACAGACCTTGAGAGAACAATAATCAACATTATATGGAAAAACAAAAACCCAGGATAGCCAAAAGAGTCCTATACAATAAAAGTACTTCTGGAGGCATTACCATCCCTGACTTCAAACTCTATTACAGAGCTACAGTAATGAAAACAGCTTGGTGTTGGCACGAAAACAGAGATGTTGACCAACGGAGTCAAATCAAAGACCTGGATATTAACCCACAAACCTATGAACACCTGATTTTTGACAAAGGAGCTAAAAGTATACAATGGAAGAAAGAAAGCATCTTTAACAAATGGTGTTGGTATAACTGCATTTCAACATGTAGAAGAATGAAAATAGATCCATATCTATCACCATGTACAAAACTCAAGTCCAAATGGATTAAAGACCTCAATATAAATCTGACCATGCTGAAACTGATAGAAGAGAAAGTGAGGATTAGTCTGCAACACGTGGGCACAGGAAACCAATTCCTACGTATAACCCCAGTAGCAGAGAAAATAAGAACAAAAATTTATAAATGGGACCTCCCGAAACTGAGAAGCTTATGTAATGCAAGGACAGTGTCATTAAGACAAAAAGGCAACCTACTGAATGGGAGATCTTCACCAATCCCGCATCAGACAAAGGTCTGATCTCCAAAATATATAAACAACTCAAGAAACTAGACATTAAAACTTTAATTAACCCATTTAAAAATTGGGGTAATGAACTGAACAGAGAATTCTCAACATAAGAAGTTCAAATGGCCAAAAGACACTTAAGGTCATGCTCAACCTCCTTAGCGATCAGGGAAATGCACATGAAAACAACTTTGAGATACACCTGTCAGAATGGCTAAAATCAGAAACACCAATGATAGCTTGTGCTTGAGAGGATGTGGAGTAAAGGGAATACTCATCCATTGTTGGTGGGAATGCAAGCTTGTGCAACCACTTTGGAAATCAGTGTAAAGGTTTCTCAGGAAACTGGGAATCAACCAACCTCAAGATCCAGCAATTCCACTCTTGGGAATATACCCAAGAGATGCCCAATCAAATACAAAAGCATTTATTCAACTATGTTCATAGCAGCCCTATTTGTAATAGCCAGAACCTAGAAACAACCCAGGTGCCCCTCAATAGAATAATTGATAAAGAAGGTGTGGCACATATATACTTTAGAGTTCTACCCAGCGGTAAAAAAACAAATGACATCTTGAACTTTGCATGCAAATGGATGGAAATAGAAAACACTATCCTGAGTGAGATAACCCAGACCCAAAAAGAAGAATATGGTATGTACTCACTCATAAGCAGATTCTAGCCATCAACAAAGGATATTGAGCCTAGAATTCGTGATCCTAGAGAAGCTAAATAAGAAGGTGAACCCAAAGAAAAACATATAGTTATCCTCCTTGATATTGGAATTTGACAAGATCACTGGGCAAAAGTTGGGGGCTGGGGCGTGGGGGTGGATTGGGTGGCAGGAGATATGGGGAGAGAAAAGGGAGAAGGTGAGGATTGGGGAGAGTTTGGGGGAATGGGATAATTGAGGTGGAGGAAGGGTGCATACAGGAGCAGGGAAGAATTTATCCTAACCAAGGACGACATTTTAGGGTTGGCTAGATTCTTGGCTCTAGAGGGTTTCCCAGGTTGCCACGTACTGGCTCAGGGGAGCCACTCAGACTGTGGGAGAAGCAGGGTCTTGTTAACAGGAAGGCACACGTTCGGCGAATGACAGACAAAACACACACGAGAGTGGTTGAAATCTGCTGCTATTTTACTGAATTCATGTTTTCATTATATAGTATTCAAACAAAGAACAAATCAGAAGGTCGTGTATCATTGATTGGCACAATATGAAAGCTTCTTTTAGTCACATCAGTTATATTTAAGAAAAGTATATTATCAGGAACAGGTGTTAGACATAAAGCATCCTTAGAAGAGGAAACCTTGTCCTTGGAAATGTAAACCTCAGACAAGTGGTTTCATCTTATGAATAGAAAGTTTCTGTCTCCGCGAGGGGTACACCCACACACTGAGACAATGGGGATGTTCTGTCGGGAACTCACCAAGGCCAGCTGGCCTGGGTCTGAAAAAGCATAGGATAAAACCAGACTTGCTGAACATAGCGGACAATGAGAACTACTGAGAACTCAAGAACAATGGCAATGGGTTTTTGATCCTACTGCATGTACTGGCTTTGGGGGAGCCTAGGCAGTTTGGATGCTCACCTTACTAGACATGGATGGAGGTGGGTGGTCCTTGGACTTCCCACAGGTCAGGGAACCCTGATTGCTCTTCGAGCTGATGAAGGAGGGGGACTTGATCGGGAGAGGGGAAGGGAAATGGGAGGCGGTGACAGGGAGGAGTCAGAAATCCTTAATAAATAAATAATTTTTTTTAAAAAAAAGAAAGTTTCTGTCTCGTTATCGCTATCATGGCCCTTTCTCTTTCTAACCCTTTATTTATCTCATCTAGTGACCAAATATACCTAATCAGTTTTTTGCATCTGCTGAAATATACTTTTTAGTACCTTCTGATGCAGCAGACACTATGGAGGTTGGGATATAGCAAGTTCAAAGGATAACAGTCTTTGTCCATCAACATTAACCCATCTATTCCCTTGCTCATCATACACCCCGTGTATGACAAAATTTCGGCTGTAGTCTTATACATTCCCATACTGTGCTTCTTTCCCAGAGCTGTTCCTGAAAAGATAATCCTTGTCTTATAGATATAAGAATATCATTATTATAAAAGAGATTGTACAAGCCCATGTTCCTCATAGTCAGCTACTTGAGAAACCCATCTATGCCCCAAGGGCGGCCAATACCGGGCTGTCTGCCATTGACCTACAGGAAGCCTAGTCCCATGGGACATGTAGCTCCCGTCTGGCATAATGACATATGTCATGTCACACAGACGACACTGGAGTTGGTGTGGCACCAGGTGGCCAAGGGAATTTCCCCAACTATTTCCATGGGCAGCAGAGAAGAGGGTACCTGAACTGGCCTTATCCTATAGCCACACTGATAAATATCTTGCATATCACCATAGAACCTTCATCTGCCGATGGATGGAAATAGAGACAGAGACCCACATTGGAACACTGGACTGAGTTCTCAAGGTCCAAATGAGGAGCAGAAGGAGGGAGAACATGAACAAGGAAGTCAGGACCACGAGGGGTGGGCCTACCCACTGAGACAATGGGAGTGATCCAATGGGAGCGTACCAAGGCTAGCTGGACTGGGACTGATGGAGCATGTGATCAAACTGGACTCTCTGAATGTGGCTGACAAGGAGAGCTGACTGCGAAACCAAGGACAATGTTACTGGGTTTTGATTCTACTGCATGAACTGGCCTTGTGGGAGACTAGTTTTTTGGATGTTCACCTTCCTAGACCTGGATGGAGGGAGGAGGACCTTGGACTGCCCACAGGGCAGAAAATCTTGACTGCTCTTAGGACTGGAGAGGGAGGCAGAGGCAAAGTTGGGGGGAGTGGGAGGGAAATGGGAGGAGGGGAGGTGGTGGAAATTTTTAATAAATAAATTAATTAATTAAAATAAAAAAAAAAACCAAAAAGCTTCCAGGGTTCAAAACATCAATAAATTTCTATCTAGCATTCAGCAGAAATATGCTTATAAAGCACTAAGTTTTTATTCCTATGCCAACCTTTTTGGTTTGCCTGGAAACATTCTTAATGTCTTAGAGTTAATAAAGCATCTCTGAAAAGAAAGTGTTCAAGATCAGCAATACTGTTTCTAATCATATCCCATCGTCTTACTTCTAATCATTATCTTTTAAAGATTCATAATTCATTACCCAAAGTTGATGTAACTGAAGTTTTTGCCAGAACCTTCGTTGCAAAGACATTATTTGAGTTTTGAAAGGCAGAATGTTTAAACAACAAAAAGGGTCAAAACAGTCAAGCACAAGTCCATATTTCATAATAATATTTGATTTACTTATCATGTATTGAGGTGTGACCAACATCTTAGTAATTAAGTTAACACCTTCAAATATATTTATATGTTTTGACTTATCCCTGAAGAATTTTCTTTTCTTTTTTTTAAAGCCTGTCCTGGAATTAGCTTTTGTAGACCAGGCTGGCCTTGAACTTACAAAGATAGGCCTGCCTCTGCCTCCCAGGTGCTGCAACCGCCTGGCTCCCTAGAGAACTTTTGATATAAGGTCTCTCCATTATTTAGTGAATTGGAAAATTTTAAAAATGTTTAGAAATGATTAGGAGGAGAATTATTTGCTAACCATGACAGTCTTGTAGAAATTAAACTTATAGATTGTATGAGGTTAGCAGGAAATAGTGACTATTCCAAAGCTTCACCTGCTGTTTTTAAAACTGCTAAATTTTATAACCTTCCAGGTTCACCCCAGATGTGAATCATGTACAGTTCAACTCAGTTACACACAGTTTTGTGTTCCCCCCCCACCCTGTTTTTTGGCATATTTAACTTGTTCTCTTACTTTCTTAGTCTGTGGCTGTGCTAATTGAAAGGCCAAGTGTTTCAAAAGGAGATATCCAAATAAAATTATAAGGAAATTAGACTGCATAATAAGAGGTATAAGAGCTTTACAAATAGTACATAGGGGATAGATTTTAAATGGGGAAGAGATAAGTTCCCTAATTTGACTGATCAGTCAAATCTTGAAAACATTCTGAAAAACACTTAATAAGGTGTTGTACCTCTCCTTGTATCTTATTATATAAATGCCTTATTCATTAACTATGTCCTATAATTTGCAAGTTTGTTGGATAAAATATACTTTTGGCCTTCTTGAGTAGTTTTTCAATAGCTTTACATAAATATATAAATAGATCAGAATTCTTATCTCAGAAATTGGTGAACACTACTTTTTACCCTTCTACATGTTAACATTAATAAGCAAAGTTTCTGATATTATTTTTAAAAAGCATTTTAGCAGTTCTCTGCAATTTTTCTGTACATCACATCCAACTCTTCTATAAAAATGATACTTTTCAATTCAAAATTTATACTTCATAGCCAGACAAATGGCTCAGTCATGAAAAGACTTTGTGGCTCTTCCAGAGTTTCTGAGTTTGGTTCCTAGCACACAAATCAGACAAAGACTAGTGTTATTCCAGTTTCAGAAAATCTGATGCCCTCCTCTGACCTCTGTAGATACCAAAAAACACATAACACAGCAAATATTCACCTAGACACACAAAAACACAACAAAATAAAGATTAATCATCTATTAATGTAATCCAAATTTTTCCAACATCACAGATACAGGATACCCCCCTAATGCCTGCATTTAGTGAATATCTCTTCAACAGCTTTTATTTGTGTGCAGATATCCTCCTGTTTTTTCAGTAAAATAAAAATTATCTCTGTGTAGGTAGTGTCTGGAGGATACAGCATAGATATTATGTCTAATTTACTCAGGCAAAACATTATTTTCAGAGAGCTAAAAAGAAACAGAAAGCTAGAAATTGAGTAAAATCAAATTTCTATTTTTAAAATATTAATTTTTTACAACATTGTTGGACAAAACAAGGTTGTTTGAAGAATGTTACATACTTGTGAATACTGTCTTAAGTATATATTATCTAGATATATTTTTCATGTCAAGGTCACTCCATACTAAACCCTAATATCAAGCAATATAAAAAAAAGATGACCCTAAACAAAGTCAAAATTTCTGGAGGAGGGTATACCAAGGCACTAACACTCCAAATTCAGAACTAAGAGGAATATAACATTCATGTAATAGAATTATCTAAATTCAAATTTTAGAGATTTATGTTTTTAGAATATTTTTATACCAGTTGACCATTCATAATATAAAAATCAGAAATCTAAAATGCAACAAAGTCCAATATATTCCAAAATCTAAAACTTTAATATTTCACACGAAGCTCAAAATAATTTTACATTTTATAGCAATTTCAGATTCTCAGAACATGGCTATCAAGATCAATTTGTTATGATGCTGATAAGAGAATTTATGTTCTTTAATAACTTATTTGCTCACTTTTCTTTGTTCTTCAAACAGCTAATGTTTATCTCTTTTGTTTTAATGTTTATTTTTTCTTTAATATATGAGTATTTTTCTTGCATGCTCAGATGTACTGTGTGTGAAGTATCTGTAGAAGACAGATGACAGTGTTGAACCTGCTGAAACTGGAGTTACATAAGTTGCTATTTGGGTACTGGTAACTGAACTCAGTTCATCTGTAAGAATAACAAGTGCTTTTAAGCACCAAGATATCTCTCAATCCCCATGCTAATAATTTTAAAATCTTCACAAATATGTTTTCACTATTCGTACAGTATTTTCCAACAAAGTACATTCCTGGCATGTGGACACACATGCACATACCTATTCATCTCTAACAGCACTTCACCAGAAAGGACATTTTTCAATAACACACCATATTACTTTATTGTGTTGCACCTAACATTTTCATAGTTTGCTTTTCATCCTCATACAGTTCCATGAAGCTCATGCTCATATGTAGATATGTGTATCAGCATGTTAAATTCTATTTTCAGCATTTCACTCTAAACTACAGTGTATTTCTATGTTTAACAGTATAAAGCCAGGATTGAGAGCTATGTATTTAAAACAATTTGTTGTATTTGACAATGTATGGAAGATCCTCTCTAGTTACCATTTTGTTATCTTAATTCAAGATAATTAGCATTATATCAAATTATTTTATGGAATGACTAGGAGACTTTGATCCTTTTACATACAAATTAATACTGGTTTAATTTTTCTTTTACTGAAAATAGATTTTTTTCACACATAATAATGATTCCCCTGCCTTTACTCTTCCCAATTCCTCCCCATACTTTTCCCATCTATACCAACTTCCTTTCTGTCTCTCATTAGAAATCAAACAGGCAGGCTTCTAGAGGATAACAATAAAATATAATAATGTCAAACAAAAACTAAGCCACCAGAGTTTGACAAAATAAACAAATAGAAGAAGAACCCAAGGAAAGGCACAGGATTCAGAGACCTACATGTTCATGCCCTCAGAAATCAAATAAAAACATTAAGATATATGTTCAGAGTACCTGGTACAAACCTATGTGGGCCTTGTTTATATTGTTTCAGTCCCTGTGAGTTTATATGAACTTTGATCATATTGATTTATAGGACCTCTTTTTCTTGGTATCCTCCATCCTTTCTGACTCTTACACTCTTTCTGCCTCCTTTTTCTGTTGAGTACCCTGAACTCTAAGTGGAGTGGTTTGATGGAGATGTCTCCTATAAAGCCATGTGTTCCAGGGTCCCTCTCTGTGCATAATGTTTGGCTGTGTGTCTCTCTATTTGTTCCTATCTGCTGCAGGAGGAAGCTTCTTTGATGACCACTGTGCAAGGCACTGATTTATGATTGTAGTAGAATATAATTTAAATAAAAATATAATTCACTAATAAAGAACTAAAAAAAAGAATCAAGAAAAAAATTCCTCAGAAACATCCACCTTGCATGTTAAAAACAGTTATCTTCTTTGTTGAATTCCCAGATTTCTGAGCAATCCATGACTTTATCTGGCAGGAACACAATAAAAATCTATTTAACGAGTGCCTGAATTGTTATTTAGCTTACCTAGTCTCTTCTCCTCTCAGTTTATTAACCAGTCTTCTTTCAAGACAAAAAAATATCTCTTTATAGTTATTCAGCATATTTTTGAGACTACATTCTATTGCCAAATTATTTGTTTATTTATTATTATATGGTAACTATTTATTTAATGCTAATCCGGAAGACACTCATGAATTTACTGTTTCTTTGAAGTATGAATATTATGTGTTCTATTTGCCTCACTCTAAGTTCTAATTACTATCAACAAATACTTGCATCTTAACATTTATAATTATTTTTATAGTATATCTATTTGAAAACACTCATCCCCTTTCTCCAAAAAATAATGCAAAAACTAGGTAAAATTATTCATATTAAATTTATTTTGGAAATTATGAAACAGATATCAAATCATCCTTTCATTTTCTCTTGTATCTATGAACTATGAAATGCCAAAAGTGTTCTATTAATAATTTAGGAAGATAGTGATATTACAAAGCAAATATATGCAATTTGACACTGTCTTCACTAATAATACCATTACTTTGGAAGCATATGTCTCAATAAAGGGCTAGAACAATGCCACTTCAAAAAAATCAAAATGACAGTATTTAAATCAAGTTTATCCTGTGGCTGTCCATGTAGTACCAAGTAGATAGTAACTTTACAAAAGTCATGTCTAATATATTTTATTCAAGGAAAGGGAAAGGTAAGATAAAATACCTCAAAAGTTTGTGTAAGCTCTTATATACACAAATATTTACTGAGTAAAGAATGACTTGCTTTTTAAACTGAAGTTTTGAATTTTATATATTACATAATTAGTTGAATATGTTTGGGAGAACATATTTATTAGTACTTTTATAACTATCTCTAAAAACCATCACTATTTCCCTCTAAATAGATTATAACAGATAAGAAAGAAATGCTTTAGTTTCAGTACAGTTTTACAGCTGTAATTACATAATTTGAGAGAAAAGAGCTCATCATCACAAAAACATTAGGTGTGTAGTGTTGCTTAATTCAAGTCATCTGTTTCCACTTAAACACATTGAGTAGACTCCCTACCTCTAACAAGGCATGATTCTGCTAATCAACCTAATATTCAATCAGTTCTCTGTCCCTCTACTATTTACTCCACTGGCAGACAATTTCATTAATACCCCTCCTGTGCAATAATTTGCTCTGCCACATGTTCAAGAAAAAATATTTTCTCAGTGTACAATTATGTGACCATAGTAAATAATAAGAATTTTCCAGAAATTCACTAAGAAGAGGAAATAAGAATTTCTATTAGTCCATTTGCATGAGAAATTTAGACTTTTAGATTCCCATTAAAAATATACTTGTCACATCCAGGCATCTTATGACATTTGCATTTCAGAAATGGATCTTATAACACAATATTGAGTAAAATGAGAAATTCTTCTACAACCCAGTGCAGAATTCAGACATCCAGTGCCTTAGTATCAGCATTACTGATTTTATCTAAAAGATGTAGTAGCTCTAACTATAACTGGGTTGCGTCCTTAACAACTGAAGGGTTTAATGGCCTCCACAGGGTTGAAAACAATTACATGGGCTGGTCAATGTATGTAAGCACTGGAGGGAAAATTACCTAGTGATTTTGGGGCTTAGTGAATATAGAACAAAAGCAGATACTCTGTGGGAGAGCTGACACCCACGGAAGAATGCCCTTGTAAGGTTACCTAACAACTGGGTTATATCATAGAAATTTTCCAACTATACAGTCACTAAATAAAACATATAGACAGATATATGACATTCTGGCTTTGCCTATTTCAAAATTAGTCAAATCATAAAATTGTCAAAGAATCTACTGTTTTCTTAACTTGTTAAGGCCATCTGAGTTTCTGCTTGTTTAGACAGCTGAACATTTTTTTTTCAGACAATCCTTCAACTCATTTGGTTAGATACATCTTGCAAAAAGATATGAATAAAGGTTATATAGACATTAATGAATAAAGAAGATAGTCTTGTCCCCTCAAGTGAAACAAAATTCTTCAAAAAGATGCATAATTAGATTCAATATGTACAAATGACTAGGCAGTCCTCAGGCAAGCATCCAACCAGACTGGAGCTGGTTCAATAAGAATGCCTTGAAAAGGATAATTTAAGAATAGTCTAGAAAAATTAAGAGTTTGCTCATCTGTTGGGTGAAAAACTAGTGTATTTTAAGGAGAGAAATCACCATATAGAAAATCAAAGGGGTAGCATGAACAATGAGTTGAAGGTAATAAATGCAAGATAATATTATGATAGTAGCTTAATTTTAGGGAATAGAGGATAGAAACAAACCTCTTTTCTTCTTATTTGCTATTTTTCTGAGTCTGAGGAAAACAGTTTCAATTAGTTGAGAAATCTGAATAATTAAATACATAACACAGAGTGAAAGAACAGAGGAGACAAGACAGTCTCTTTTATCTCTAGAATAAGAAATACTTTCCAAGAGATTTTTTTTCTACGTGAAGAGCTTACAGTTTACTAGTATGTTAATAATAGATTGGACAACAGTGCCCCAGAGGCTCATTGTTATATATGATTTATTATTCACTTTTCACTGAAATAGCTGTATTGTCTTAGTCTCAGAAATTTGAATTCACCCTGAAGATAAAAAAAAAATGTGTTGATTGGGCAAGTTATTTTCTTCTTTCTCATCTTTACTTCCTTCTCTTTTTCTCCTTCCTCATTTTTCAAAAAGAAATAAGGCAAATAAGAAGTTCAGAAATACCATGTGAACAAGAAAAATAAAGTAAAGTAAAGGTAAAATAAAGGAGAAAAGGAAGCAATTAAGAAAGAAATAAGAGTGTCATGTTAGTAAGAAAAAAGTGCCATGAAACCCTATTCAATATGAAAAATTTGAATACAGTATAGACTCTAAGCTTTCTAGTATATATGAGAAAAATTGTATATACAGTTACATGAATACCTTTGAAAAAATAAACCATCATTCAGTAGAAGCACAACTTAGCCCATCCTAGATTTCTCTTATACAAAAACAATGCATTGAGTTCAACAAAGTTCATCAGAAACTTGAATAAAAACACCATTGTGAAAAATACAAAAAAAAATAAAAAATATTATAGCCTAATGCTATCATCAATTCTAAAGTCTTCATAAAATATTTACCATCTACAAATGAATAAATATATTTACAGTGGATCTATGACTATCTCAATTTTTGCTGTGTTCTAAAAAATGTAATCCTTTATAGCAAGATGTTAGTGTAGTCTCATTTTAATTATTTCTATAAGTTTTTTGAAATTCCATGAAGTCTTTAAAAAAGGAGAAAGAAAGAGATTGTGATTATTATTTAATATTTTTTTCTGACAAAATATACCAGGCCTTTGTGCCTTGTAACTCCTTCTCTGAGGTAACCTGTATCTGTCCATTTGCTTTGTATCTATCAGCATTTCTGCACTGTAACTCGGGATTTAAAATAAGTGCTTATGCTTTAGAACAGAAAAGGATGAAATACACTAATGAGATACTCAGTAGCTTTCCTGTGGGTTGGAAGTAAATTCAAGTATTATAATATGTTATATGGTGTGATTCTGTTATGTTGTGGGACAATGGTCTGTACCATGTCACTTTATTTTTAATAAATGCTGATTGGCCAGTAGCCAGGCAGGAATTATAGGCATGGTGACCAGGCAGGAAGTAGAGGAAGGGCAATGAGAATTCTGGGAAGAGGAAAGTTTTAGTATGCAGTCATCACCCAGACAGAGGAAGTCAGACACAGAGCAAGCAAGATGTGACTGCCTCACTGAAAAGAGGTACCAAGTTACATGGCTAACACAGACAAGAATTATGGGCTAATATAAGTTATAAGAGTGAATAAGAAGCTTGAACTAATAGGCCAATCAGTTTATAATTAATGAAGACCTCTGTGTGTTTCCTTGGGACTAAATGGCCACAGGACCAGGCAGGACAGAAACCTCAGTCAACACTGTTGTTGCTTTTTACCATAGTAAATATCATGCCATCAGTATTAGGTACCAAAGTTACTAATTATCATAGAAAGTGATGAGATGGAGCTAGATTATGCAGAATGAAGGTACACCTATATAACCCTAAAACACTTCTTTAATTCAGCAATCACAATAGGTTCTAAGAGTACTATCAAAACTGATGACAAGGTAATTGAGAAAAAATCAAATTTATTACCTGAGTGGGTATTTTTTTAAAAAAAAAACAATACGGTCTATTTGAGGAAAAGGATTTGATTCAAAGGTATAAAGATATCTATCAACTCACAACACCCTACAGGGCAAAGCTCCAGACAAAACCCAGTCACAATTAGATATTGTACAGTAAAATAATTGTGTTTCACTTGTCAACTTTGTTCTATGGTTCTTACAGAGAGAATTGCCATATGGCTTGTCAATATTTCAATCATAAGTCGTCATTACTTTTGAAAATTAAACTTAGATAATTAAAATTTGCAAAATATGAATTTTAAATCAGGGACAGACACTTATACCATGGGATTTATGACTGGCTATAACAGTAGAAGAAGGCAATATAGATTCATCTTCATCAGTTCTTAAGAAAATCAAGTTTGAGTAATGTGAGATTGCTTGGGAAGCAACCTCAGTAGCCCTTGCAATAGTACACAATGCACTTACTTTGAAAAGAACCTAAGTGATGTTTTTCTCTAACAGGTACATATATTTCCTGAATATATAATTTAGTTGCAGTGTTATACATGTGCTCAGTTACTATATTTTAATGTAGAAAACAAGTAAATATCCTTTTCAGTCAATGATACTTTACTCTGTTCAAAGAATATTATAAAGATTAAATTTCAAAGGTGACTCATGTAAAGAAAAAGAAAAAAGTCCCAATCAAACCTACCACCATAATTCTCACACAAATTTCCCTGATAGTTATCAAGGTGATGGGAAATGTTTCTATGGAAGATATGTCGAAAAACAGTTCTCAAGAGACTGACTGTTCGGTAGTGATTATGTTTCTCACTGAAAGTTTTCATTCAGTAATCTGCTACAGGTTTCATACTTTTTCTGGTAGAAAGTTTCATGTTTAAGGATGCAACTGGTGTGGGAAGTCCTTCTGTCTATGTGTTGCTTTTATTGGTTAATGAATTAAAACGTTGTCTTGGCCTGTGATAGGAAAAAAGAACAGAGCTAGGTGGGGAAAACTATAGTCAATTCTGGGAGAAAGGAGGCAGGGTAGGAGAGATTCCATGTAGCCCCACTGGGGACAGATGCTGGAACTTTAGCTGGCAAGCCACAGCCACATGGCAATACACAGTTTAATAGAAATGGATTAAATTAATATGTAAGAGTTAGCCAATAAGAAGCTAGAGCTAATAGACCAAGCAGTGATTTAATTAATACAGTTTCTTTGTAATTATTTCGGGTCTACGCTATCCTGGTGGCTGGGAACAAACAAGCAACCTCTCCTTCAACATACAACTCCTTCAGTGACCCAACTACTACATCATTGTAAGGATTATTTCATTCTTATGAGTCTTCCTGAATCCAGATAAAGCTAAGGAATCTCTAGACTGATATGTACTGTAATCACCTAGGCATCTTGTTTAAGCTAGCAAACTAATTGTACATGGCTGATGTACCACAGTGCTGATTTTGAATAATGAGAATTTCAAATGGTGTTTTGAAACTTGAAATTTTAGCCCTGATATGAATTGCAGATAGTTTCTACTTTTTAAACAGATTAATAAATATCGTTCTATGAGTCAACTTTTTGACTTATGTTAACATTGGCAAGGCCAACTGGCATCAGGTAAACCTGGGTGTTTGTCTTGTTTCAGTATCTGTTTTAAAGGTACCAGGTTTTCCAGGGAGTGGAAAAGCTGCTTTCCAAAGATGGGTTTTTCAGAAACCTGATGATCCTTTCTCTCACAGGAATTCTAGAGACAAAGGATAGAAATCCTAGGGAGGAGGAACAAAACAAAACAAGAGCTATAGTGTAGTAAAACATTCTATTTCCAGAAATTAAGAGCAAAGATTTGTGAAGTTGGTGAATTGTCAAAACTTTTACCAGGCAATAGAACATTTAATGTCGATATTTATTTGATCTCTGATCATCAAATCCAACTTCCTCTTCCACTTAACACATTATTTTCCTTCTTTATTGGTAATCCCTGCTGTGATAAAGCAGGAATTAGGCTTCTAGTCAACAAAGAGATTTTGTAGCTCAATATTTTAGTCATTGTTCCTTATATCCTTATACTTTGGATCTACTGTCATCTTTCAAAATTACTAACTGTAGTCTCTGCCTCATCTATTCTCAAATCACTGGCAATTTTCAGTTCACTGACTCATTTTTCCATGTAAGGGTTGAATAATTTCCTTTAGAAGCCTCTAGAAGGCACCTCATGCATAACAAAGTTATTTTTGATCTGTAGAATAAATAAATGCCAAATTTTTTAGCTATTAAAAGGAGGTACTCTTTACAGTATTGCTCAAGACTCTCTGGAACCACACTACATTATTAGAATCAGTCTTCTATATGTCATACTTATAAAACTCATGTGAAGATGAGATCTCAAAGTTGTTTTGATTTGCATTTCCCTGATCACTAAGGAGGTTGAGCATGACCTTAAGTGTTTTTTGGCCATTTGAATTTCTTCTGCTGAGAATTCTCTGTACGGTTCAGTGCCCCATTTTTTAATTGGGTTAATTAGCAGTTTAAAGTCTAGTTTCTTGAGTTCTCTATATATTTTGGAGATCAGACCTTTGTCTGTTGCGGAGTTGGTAAAATCTTCTCCACCTAGGTTGCCTTTTTGTCTTAGTGACAGTGTCCTTTGATTTACAGAAGCTTCTTGGTTTCAGTAGGTCCCATTTATTCAATGTTGCCCTTGAATGTTGTCTGTGCTGCTGGGTCTATACATAGGAAGCGATTTCCTGTGCCCATGTGTTGTAGTTTACTTCCCACTTTCTCTTCTATCAGGTTCAGTGTGTTCAGATTGATATTGAGGTCTTTGATTCATTTGGACTTGAGTTTTGTGCATGGTGATAGATATGGGTCTATTTCATTGTTCTACAGGTTAACATCCAGTTGTGCCAGCACCATTTGATGAAGATGCTTTCTTTCTTCCATTGTATACTTTTAGCTCCTTTATAAAAATGAGGTGTTCACAGGTTTGTGGGTTAAAAACCGGGTCTTCTATACGATTCCATTGGTCGACTTCTCTGTTTTTATGCCAGTACCACGCTGTTTTCATTACTGTAGCTCTGTAATAGAGTTTGAAGTCAGGGATGATAATGCCTCCAGAAGTTCCTTTATTGTTGAAGATTGTTTTGGCTATCCTGGGTTTTTTTTGTTTTTCCATATTTAGTTGATTATTGTCCTCTCAAGATCTGTGAAGAATTTTGATGGGACCTTGATGGGGATTGCATTGAATCTATAAATTGCCTTTGGTAGAATTGTCATTTTTACTATGTTGATCCTCCCAATCCAAGAGCAAGGGAGATCCTTCCATTTTCTGGTATCCTCTTCAATTTCTTTCTTCAATGCCTTAATCATCTTACACCTTTCAGAATGGCTAAAATCAAAAACACCAATGATAGCCTTTGCTGGAGAGGTTGTGGAGGAAGGGGTAACCTCATCCATTGCTGGTGGGAATGCAAACTTGTGCAACCACTTTGGAAATCAGTGTGGCGGTTTCTCAGGAAATTCGGGATCAACCTACCCCTGGACCCAGCAACACCACTCTTGGGAATATACCCAAGAGATGCCCTATCATATGCCAAAAGCATTTGTTCAACTATGTTCATAGCAGCATTATTCGTAATAGCCAGAACCTGGAAACAACCTAGATGTCCTTCAGTGGAAGAATGGATGAAGAAAGTGTGGAATATATACACATTTAGAGTACTACTCTGTGGTAAAAAATTATGACTTCGTGAATTTTGCATGCAAATGGATGGAAATAGAAAACACTATCCTGAGTGAGGTAACCCAGACCCAAAAAGATGAACATGGGATGTACTCACTCATAATTGGTTTCTAGCCATAAATAAAGGTCACTGAGTCTCTAATTTGTGATCCTAAAGAAGCTAGATAAGAAGGTGAACCCAAAGAAAAACATACAGTTGTCCTCCTGGCTATGAGAAGTCTACAAGATTCCCAGGCAAAAAAATGGGATCTTGGGGATGGGGTGGGAAGGGGGTACGGGGATATGGGGAGAGAAAAGTGAGAAGGGGAGGATGGGGGGAACTTGGGGAAAAGGGATGATTGGGGATAAAGGAAAGTTGGATAGGGGGGCAGGAAAGCACATATCTTAGTTAAGGGAGCCATCTTAGGGTTGGCAAGAGACTTGAGCCTAGAGTGGCTCCCAGGTGCCCAGGGCAATATCCCCAGTTAGTTCCTTGGGCAGCTGAGGATAGGGAACCTGAAATGACCCTATCCTAATAGCCATACTAATGAATATCTTGCATATCACCATAGAACATTCATCTGGTGATGTATGGAGATAGAGAGAGAGACCCACACTGGAGCACTGGACTGAGCTCCCAAGGTCCCAATGAGGAGCAGAAGGAGGGAGAATGTGAGCAAGGAAGTCAGGACCGTGGGGGGTGAACCCACCCACTGAGACAGTGGGGCTGAGCTATTGGGAGCTCACCAAGGCCAGCTGGACTGTGACTGAAAAAGCATGGGATAAAACTGGACTCTCTGAACATGGCAGACAATGAGGGCTGATGAGAAGCCAAGGGCAATCGCACTGGGTTTTGATCCTACTTCATGTTCTGGCTTTGTGTTAGCCTAGCCAGTTTGGATGCTCACCTTCCTAGACCTGGATGGAGGGGCGAGGACCTTGGACTTTCCATAGGGCAGGGAACCCTGACTGTTCTTCGGACTGGAGAAGGAGGGGGAGAGAAGTGGGGGGGGGAGAGGGTCGGGATGAGGGGGAGGGAAATGGGAGGCTGGGAGGAGGCAGAAATTTTTTTCAATAAAGAAATAAAAAAAGAAGAAGAAAAAAAAAACTCAGGTGAAATCCATGTTGATGTCCCACAATATGGGGTTCAAGTTCATTTCCACAATTCATCCAAAAGTATCTTTGGGTTAATGACAGTGTCACAACTCATATAACCATAAATGTAAAATTCCTTTGTGCAACTTTTGCAGCAACTTTAAGGAATAAAGTTTGTTGGCATCTTATAATACGTATATGGGAAAGACCTTGCAAGGGGGTGTATCATATATGTAAACAGTGATATTCTCACCTACTCATGTGAGTTAAATCCCTAATATAAGTTTAGAGAGACTAATGAGTTCGTAGCCATATCACACGACCAATTTTCATTGTTTTTTATCCTTCAGAATGATTTATATTCTACCTTCTTTTTCAGTTTATGGTGCCCTAGTCTAAAGAACAAAATCCATTTGTAAAACCTTGGCTTTCTAAATTTTTTTGCTGTTCCCATAATTTCTCACTGAAATCTATTCCTTGCATTATATCCAAAGTGAAAGTCTGTAACACAAAATTTTAATACTTTCAGTTGATGGAAGGTGCACATCAAAATCTGTATTTTGCCATAGCCTGAAATCCCTAAATCTCCCCTTACTTGCTAATGCTCAAACCACATAGAACATTAGCCAGTTCTTGCACTTTTCACAATCCTTTATTTCTTGCAAAATTTGTATGTGCTGCTTTTTCTATAATTGTTGCACTTGCATTTCCAGATTCTGCTTCATCGTTTTAACTTCCACTTACCATTAAAATTTCTGCTCAGGTGTCTTTAAGGATTCTTTCATAATCATCCCCTTTCCATGTACTAAAATAAATAATATACCTGTGCTGTATATTATAATAGCTCTGGGTACCTTTTCTTATTATTATCACCATTTTAATCATGTATTTATATTTATTTTGATTGATTTCTGTTTCCTTTGTTAGGCTATTAACTAAAGTAATGAGCTATATTGAAACACAATTTTAAGTTCAAAACCTCAAGGTAAAGGGCTCAGTGTGGATTCATAAACGAATGGAGATTTCTCAAATTTGCTGATTTTTCAACAAATCAGCAAACAAAAGATGCTTATAGGCTCTATATAATAATCTACACTGAATTATGATTAAACAATCATTCAACTTGTGTTGAATGTGTAATAGGCTTGCCAGAAGACATAAAATTTTAATCAAACCCCAAAAAAAGCGAAGTATCATCTATTACTCTTATTTTTCAGTTACAAATGAAAACAAAGAAGTAGAAAGAAAATGAATTTGTACTACTTAAGAAATAACAAGAAATCAAAGAAAAATTTCTAAAAGCTAAAATTACAGAAAAACAAATTAGGTACATTGACAGTTTGAACTCATGCAAATATAATGAAAATGTAACATTCAGAAACAAATTTCATGCATAATCCAATAAAACAGCCAACAAGTATAACTGTGCGTCCATAGGAAATAGCAGATGGAACTAATTGTCTTGACTTTTAATGTTTTAAAATGTGGTCATTTATTCACCATAGACAAATACTGAAAATAAGCCATTATGCATCCAAATGAGAGTGGCTAAATAAATTCTGTCATATGTAAACAATAGAAAACCATTTAGCAGCAACGATAAGTGAACTATTGATGCACAAAAGCACATGAGAAAATACAAAACCATTTCTAATCTTAAAAAAATCACTGACAAATTAGAAATAAAAGGAAAATTTGCCAATGTAATAAAGCTTATATATGCTCAACTGTGAAACAGTAAAACTTCTTTCCTCTAAGATCAGAAGTAAGATATTTGTCTCTACTCAACAAAGTATGAAAGTTATTAAGTTAGAAAAAGAAATAAAAGCCAGGAATCTAATTTGAGTGAGAGAATTAATCTTTGTGTAGATGGCATGATCTTGCATGTAGAAAACCCTAGAATATACACAAAAGAATACTAAACTATTAAAATAACTTGCAAAATTGCTAAATACAAAATCAAGGCACAAAATCATGGCCATTTCTATTCACTAATAGAATAATAGGAATAGGAAAGTAAGAAAGAATAAACTTATAATAACATCAAAAAGAAAGAATAATCACAAGATTAAGATCACCCAAAAAGAAAATAAAATAAAAGCTACAAAACTGCTGCAAAGCCTAAAGAACAAAGAAATAAATGAATTGATACCCTCTGCTCATGCAATCGAGGATTTACTATGAGCAAAATGTCAGAATTATATGAAATAATCTAGATTCAATGAAATTCCTATCAAAATACAAATAGCACTTTCTACATAAATATTAACATTCATATGAAACCAGAAGAAGTCTATATATACAAAATGATATTATAAAATGGTAAACAACGTTGTAAGGTTTGAGCTTCTATACTTGTCTGTCAGTATATAGAACTGATTCATGAATCTTTATATTGATGGATAAAATATTTTCACTTTCCTTCTCTACAGAAGTCAAGAGCATATTTGTAACTTTGGCATAGATAATGACTTTTTGTAAAAAAAAATTGACAAGGAAGTGAGTTAAAGAAATCATTGTCCTTGTTATTACATTACAGTTGTTTACAGTTGCTGTTTTACATAGGTACTAAATTTTGTCAGAAGATACTTCATACATATATGTGCATTTTGCTATGTAAATTTTATCTTTTCTAAAAGAATATGAGTAAATATTGAACTTTACTTAATGATATGTATTCTGTTCAGTTGAGTATACAGATATCAGCAACTTCAAAATGAGCTAAAATTAATCAGACTTTCTTTCTTAATGAATGAATATAAGTGATAAAACAAATATGTCAAATGTTGATAGTAAAGATTAGGTGACCTGTGTACAGACAATTATTATACAATTCTTTGACATTTTATCTAT
Organism: Microtus oregoni; assembly: GCF_018167655.1. Lineage (NCBI taxonomy): Eukaryota > Metazoa > Chordata > Mammalia > Rodentia > Cricetidae > Microtus > Microtus oregoni. Next base: position 431,093 of record NW_024543955.1, on the reverse strand, counting down.
GTTCCAATTTTTAATGATATGTCACCAATGTTACAGTGAATATACCCAGAGGGCACACTTATAAGGGTCCTTATTTTACATTATTTATAACCCAACAACATTGTTAATCCAATTTGGCTTTCATTAGCTTTATCATTCTAATTTTTACACAATACAAGATACATTAGAGAATGAGTCGATTCAACCTTCCTTTTCCTGAAGTGAATATCACTGACATGTAGAGTATGATTTACAAAGACATGAATTGCTATCCATTCATTCAATTGACAAACATTGCCTTGGTTCTCAGAGCTCACAGTATCATGTAATATACTTTCCCTACATTACATCATTCAAACTTTCAGAATGTTCACAGATTTTGAGCTATTGCTAATGAAAGACCCCCACTCACTAAGCAGCAGTAATGCCATTTTGCAAGGCTTAAACTTTGGAGCAACGCAAGTAATTAGAGCAGGGAAGTTCGACTTGAAAGCAAGGGCGGAGAAGCCAGGCGAGATATCTGCGGTCAGCCGGTCAGCCACCTGGCCCCAAGCGATAAGGAACCCGCAGCTGGCCTGCTCTAATGAGAACATCCCGTTTGCTTAGGGAAACGGGATGCCTATAGTCAGCACATGTGCCCAACTTAGAATGTCAGTAATTCACAGAAGAAGACAACTCCCCCTATGAAAGATCCCAGCTTATCTGCTGTAACGTCATTTCACAAAGCTTTTGACGAACGACTGTAAGTGCAGAGTAAGGTCAGGGTCCCTGGCTGCAAAACAGGATATTTATATCCATAGATTCGGACAGGACATCAATTAACAGGATGTCTGTTCCCATACATCTGTGCTGGGAAAAGGAAAAATCCCCTGTGCCCCTGGCCCCATTCCAACTGACCACTAACAATGCGTTTGCTTCTGTAATCTGCTTCTGCTGCCCTCTTTCCTATAAAAAGACCTTCCCCCAGTCTGCAGGCGCGCTTGTCTTCCGAAAGACTAAGTCGCCCCAGGTACCTGTGTACTTAAGTACTTAATAAAGCCTCTTGCTATTTGCATCCGAAGAGTGACTCGCTGCTCCTTGGGAGGGTCTCCTCAGCCTGAAAGACTGCCCACCACTGGGGTCTTTCATTTGGAGGTTCCACCGAGATCTGGAGACCCCTGCCCAGGGATCACCGACCCACCACCGGGAGGTAAGCTGGCCAGCGATTGTTTTCCGTGAATGTCTGTGCTTCGGTGTTTCTGTGTTTGCGCCTGCGACCGAATCTGTACTAGTTGGCTGACTAGATCTGTATCGGGCGGACCCGCGGAGGAGCCGACGGGCTCTCACTCCCGACCGCAGCCCTGGGAGACGTCTCAGAGGCATCTGGGGGCCGGATGTGGTGCCTGGCCCATCGGTAACTCTGTGAATCCTTACCGAATAGGATTGTTCGGGGCACCCCCACAGTCCGAAGGGTACGTGATTCTTCTGGGAGACGAGGAATCCGGATCCTCAGAGTCTCCGTCTGAAATTTTGCTTTCGGCATTATGCCGAAACCGCGCCAGCGCATCTGTATTGTCTGTGTATTTTTGTGCTTAATATGTTCTTTGTTTTGTATATCTGTTTGTACTCGAGTCTAAATCTGGTACCATGGGGCAGTAAATAACCATCTCTTTGACCCTAACTCTAGGAAAATCCAAAAGAAATGCAGACAGTCTGCCCTTCCTTTACTTCTCTAGGCTCTGCTGCTGAACTGCCCTGCTTGCTGTCGCGAGGGGGGAGGGAACAGGACTGTGATCTCCTGAGGCACAGCCTGGAGCCAGGCCTAGGCGGGGCAACTGGCTCCAGCTCTGAGCAAACCTCTCAGCAGGACGCAGGGCGGGGCATGGTAGCAACCCTGGCCCGAGTCAGAGAAGGGGGCAGCCGTGGCCCCCCCTGAAATCCCTGTGCTGAAAATGACGTCCTCCCTTGCTGACCTGAAGTCCACCAGCACCGCACGGGAGGACTGGGGGAGGAGGGCTGCCTTAGACAGTCCAAGGTGTTCCCTCCCCCTACAGCCAATGCAAAGGCCTTCCCAGCTGCTACTGGCAGTGTGAGGGCTAAGAGGAACTGAGTGGACCAATCCTGACCTCACAAGTTCCCTGGAGGGAATGCCTCCTGGGGCCTCTGGAATCCCATTCAGAGAAAAGCTGCTAGATTGCTGTGAGTATAGAGATGGGATGTGGGAAGCTTGTGCTATACAACTAGGAGCTCACTGTGGACAGAGCTGAGGCTGAAGCCAGGTCCTGGGAGGATCCCCAGTGGGGTTCCCTGTGGAGAAGGCTTGTTTTCCTTAGAAAATAAGGTGCTAGAGACTGAATGGCAGCCCGCATCTGCAAATGCCATGTAAAACCTTGTACTAAAGATCTGTGGCCCTTGCCCAGGGGAAATAGCTGGTGCTAGCACCAGGGTCACAGAACTAAGCCTGGGAACCTGCAGTAGGCTATTTCTCTGGGGTCGGATACCCTATTAAAAAGCAAAGGTCCCCTAAAGAACCTGGACCCTTCCATTTTGGCAGTAGGGCAAGAGACTGCAAGTAAATTTCCCTGTGGCTGTTGATAAATGATAAGTGTGGATTCAGGAGTAGTAGCTAATGGAATAAGCTGACATTAAAAGGGCCTGCCAGCCCTAATAACATCTGTCTTCTGGGGATGCTCTATACCAGTCATCATGTGCTGCATCCAGGTAAAAGCCTCTGGTTTAAAAATTGGGAAAATTAAATTAAGTCACTTTAAAATAATATGCTTGTGATAAAAAAAAAAAAACTACTATGCAGTGTGTCTAGAAGAAAAGTAAATTCCCAGTTCTGTTTAGATGGATGCAGGACTACACTGTCTTCAAGAACTATTGCTGTAGAAGGCCTGGCACAGGGCCGGGGCCATATGAACAGCCCAGCTGAGCTTCTAAGCCAGCCCATGTTTAGATCTGAATTTAACACTTGTCTGCTCACAATGCTTGTGATAAGGTGGGGGCCCTGAGTTGCCCCACAAGACAAAGATCTGCTAAAGCCTCTCACCCCACTACGATGGCAAAGGGGGTGTTACTAAATGATGAGGTTGAGTTAAAATGGTCCTTTTGACTCTTTATAATGTTTATGGCTATTAAAAAAAAAAACATGGCGAAGATTCTCATTTGTTATTAATATAAAAAAGGTGCATTTTGAGTTGTTTTCAGATTCTGTCAATGATAATATAAAGGATGTCGCTAAGTTTTTAAGGTAATATGTTATCTAATTTTGAAAGTCCACCATGCTAATGTTCAAAGTAGCTGTAAGCATAAATTGTCAAATGATATTTTTAATCTTGGTCAGTTTTACAAGAATAAGATAAAACCTCAAAATTGTTTAATTTGCATTTCCCTGATGATTAAGGATGTTGTATTTAAACAAATTTTAAATATCTTTCAGTCACTTCAAGTTCATTTGTTGAGAATTTACAGTTTTGGTCTGTGACGTAATTGTATTAATGAGGATTAAGTTCCTAAGTTCCTTATATGTCTCATGATACCTCCCCATTCTGCAGGTTGATATTACGTTCTGTTGATTATATCCTTTGCTAAAATAAATTTTAAACTTTTTTCCTTCTATAAAAGGTTCAATATTGTTGGTTTTATGTTAAGGTCTTTAATTTGTTTGGATTTCAGTTTTGTGCATAGAGAAAAATATGGATCTATCTTCATTCTTCTAAAGGGAGAAACTGACAGTCAAAATGCTGGGCTCATGGCAAATCTCAGGCGGGGGCTGCAAGGCACCCCACTAATTCGGCTGAGATAAGAGAGGTTCTCCAGGGGCCAGTTAAAATCTGTGTTCCTTAAATGATTAATGAAAGTTTACAGGCATTTTACCCAACCTCTGAAGGTCAGCAGACAGCAGTAGCCACAAAAGAGAGAGAGAGAAAAAGAGAGAGAGAGAGAGAGAGAGAGAGAGAGAGAGAGAGAGAGAGAGAGAGAGAGAGAGAGGCAGGAAGCAAAAGAAAGATAGGACTCAGACAGATTAGGAGCCTGGGCAACAGAAGATCAAAGACAGATAAAGAGGGACACTGGAACTGAGTAAAGAATACAAATTGGACACCTTACGAACTATAAATTTGGGAAAACGACAAATAAATGACTCGTTCCTCCCTGGTCACTTCTGAATGTATGACCAAAGCCTTTTGTTGACCAAACGAGGGACTTTTGCTTTCGCTGCTGTTTTCAGTTCTGCAGGAGACACAGGCTGCTTGTCTGCCTCTGCCTCTACCACGCCCTCCTCACCAGGATGACCACCTCTCCCTGCCTTCACCGCTGAAGAAATCCTCACCTCCTAGCAACTGCCTTGATGCTGTGCTTGCTCTAAAGCCTGCATGAGCCCTGACTGCTCACTCTACAGTCTTGCTCCCCTCACCCATGTCAGACTGCGATACAGCAGTCACCATGCTACCACAGGTGCCCTCCTGTGCCAGACTACTGCTCCTGTGCTGGGCTGACGTCGATGGACTATGGATCCTACCAGCATCTGCCTAAAGGACAGGCGAATGGCAAAATGGCAGGCTAAGCTGTGCCAGGCAGAGCCGAAAATGAGGGTGAAGCTTGCCAGGGGTACAAGGCTGGCGGTCCGAGCTAAGCAGGTACAGAAGACCGAAGGTAAGCGGAAGGCGGGGGCAACATTGGTGGACAGGAAGCAAATGATCTGGGCCAGTAGCCTCCCTTCAGGGATGGTGGCCCGACCAGAACGCTGAACTTGTGGCTTTGATACAAGCTCTACAGATGGCAGAGGAAACGTCTATACTAACAGCAGGTATGCTTTTGCCCTCACCTATATATATATATATATATAAAGCAATATACAGACAAAAAGGACTGTTGACATCTGCGGAAATTTTGAGCCTCCAGGAGGCCACGCATTTGCCAAAGAAGATAGCCATCATACATTGACCAAGATTGAGACACCCAATGTAATGGCTAAGAAGATCAGAAAAAAAATCATCCTAAGGTTTGGGATGGCCAAGATAATCATGTCCCATAATAGGCCTGCCTTTGTTGCCCAGGCAAGTTAGGATGTGGCCAAGACATTGGGGATCAATTGGAACTTAAGCTTACCAACCTCAAAGCTCAGGTCAGATAGATAGGATAAGTAAGATTCTAAAAAAACAAATTGATATAATTGGCCCTGGAGACCAGCAAAAATGACTGGACAGACCTCCCTCCCTCCTGTCCTGTTCTGGGTTCAAAACACCCCGGCATCGTTGCCACTAGCTCTGTTGCCTGGCTAGTTAGCTGCTGCTCATGTATCTGCTGACAATGGTTGACCTTGATGATGGAATCCTGAGCTCAAGGCTTGCACAGGGCAGGCACATCTGCTGTAAGATGGGCTTACATCACCTTTAAGGCTCTTCTTTCCTAAAGTCAGAAACCCACAGGGCTCTGCTCATTTTTAATGTCTTTTGAAGCATAATATCAGACAGCAGAAGCAAAAGACAATTCTGTTCTGTTCCTCCTTTGTGTGTCTGGGACCTATTGACAGGAATTATTTAGTATAGTTTGAGACTTTTCCAGATCAGACCGTTTTGTGCAGATAACTGCAGAGAGAAGCAAACACACCTAAAGCCTCCTTACCTCTTGACAGGTTTTGTTTTTCTACAGGAAAATCTTGTTTTAATCTATGGGGTTATAAAATGATATGGCTTTCAAAAGGTAAACAGATGTAATTTAATATATGATAAAATAGATATCAATGGGATGTTAAAACTTTTTGATGCTGTACTTACAAATGTGAAGCCTGGGTAAGGTCAGTCTCAAAAAGATATTTATGTCCTCATTGGCTGTCCTCTGGCTTTAGGGCTTTCTGTTTTGTTTTAAACATTTGTCATCCTGTATTGCATTTTCTCTCATTGTTTGTTAAAGTTCTCACAATGGACACAACCCTGTACATTTGGATAAAGCTGATGCTACGGGATGCAATGGAAACTCGTAAATGCCATGTGGTGCCAGCTGGACCGAAACTGACTTCTCCGGCACATTCTCTGGAACTGAGGAACAACACTCCCGGTGTCTACAGCAAAAGAGATTTGTCTTCATAATACTAAACTTGCCTCTTAGGAGAAGGCATCCATGTGTTTCTTAGGGCTGAGTTAAGCTCTTTGTAGTCAATAGACTATTATTGCCACAATGTTGGGTGCTATTCTCGGGTCTACAGTGGTTCACAATGTCTACCATGTAGTTACTTTCAAGCCTCATTCAGATAGTTTTGCTAAGAGCTATTCTGCAAACCCTAGAGATGTTCTACTATCTTCTCAACAAGGATATTTTAAAGGATGGTTTAATAAATCACCATGGTTAAAAGCCTTAATTTCCACTATAGCTGGGCCCCTACTTATTTTACTTCTTATCTTTACAATCGGCCCTTACATTTTAAATCGCCTGGTGCAATTTATAAAAGACAGACTTTCAGTTATCCAAACCATGGTACTCTCCCAGCAATATCAGATATTAAAGCAGAATGATGTAGAGGTCTTTAAACACATGGATTTATGATTAAATCCATGAAAAAAAAAAGGGGGGGAATGAAAGACCCCCACTCACTAAGCAGCAGTAATGCCATTTTGCAAGGCTTAAACTTTGGAGCAACGCAAGTAATTAGAGCAGGGAAGTTCGACTTGAAAGCAAGGGCGGAGAAGCCAGGCGAGATATCTGCGGTCAGCCGGTCAGCCACCTGGCCCCAAGCGATAAGGAACCCGCAGCTGGCCTGCTCTAATGAGAACATCCCGTTTGCTTAGGGAAACGGGATGCCTATAGTCAGCACATGTGCCCAACTTAGAATGTCAGTAATTCACAGAAGAAGACAACTCCCCCTATGAAAGATCCCAGCTTATCTGCTGTAACGTCATTTCACAAAGCTTTTGACGAACGACTGTAAGTGCAGAGTAAGGTCAGGGTCCCTGGCTGCAAAACAGGATATTTATATCCATAGATTCGGACAGGACATCAATTAACAGGATGTCTGTTCCCATACATCTGTGCTGGGAAAAGGAAAAATCCCCTGTGCCCCTGGCCCCATTCCAACTGACCACTAACAATGCGTTTGCTTCTGTAATCTGCTTCTGCTGCCCTCTTTCCTATAAAAAGACCTTCCCCCAGTCTGCAGGCGCGCTTGTCTTCCGAAAGACTAAGTCGCCCCAGGTACCTGTGTACTTAAGTACTTAATAAAGCCTCTTGCTATTTGCATCCGAAGAGTGACTCGCTGCTCCTTGGGAGGGTCTCCTCAGCCTGAAAGACTGCCCACCACTGGGGTCTTTCACTAAAGCATTAAGGGTAAAGTGTCTTTTACTTTACTAAACAAATTATCCAAGATTAGATTATGCCAATGGGTGGCAGAATTGGAATCTGAATTGTAAGAAAGAAATCAATTTTCTCAACCAATTTAATCTCTGCTCTAACTGAAAAATTCAAGAAGATTTATATTTGTCTTGATTTTTTTTAGAATGGGTGACATGAGAAATAAATCTGTTGTCAATGAGGAAGAGAAGATAACAATTAACAATTAATTGCTGATGTCAAAAAAGTCTCCTATTAGGGCCAGTCTATCTTGTGTAGGCCCATATTTCTACATAGTGTGACAGCCAAGTTCTGGGCCTTGGCTAGTATCTAAGCAGTCACATAACTTTCCAGATAGGTTGTCCCTACCCTAACAAAAGCTCAGGACCCGTGCTGCTCCTTTTCTTTTGTAATTATGTAGATCGCCTAAGAAGAGGTGTGAATTCTAAGCTAGTGATCCAGCTGTGGACTCTAGTCCTGTTACCCAGGAGAAAGAATGTTAATGAATGTCCTCCTTAGTTTACCTTTGGGGATAAAAGGCCTTTGGGTAATAAATGCACCGCTGATCTTCAGGATTTGAATGAAGCCTGAGACTCCCTTCCAATATAGCTGTGTGAACTGTGTGCCAATTATTCCCATGCCTCCATGCTGGTCCAGAGAGGGAAAAATAGTTTATGTTGGGGCATCAGATCCCAATAATCTTGACATATTCCACAAGCCATATAGGAATTCCGAGGCTCTTTGTACTAAGTGTATGCACACACACACACAGACAGACACACACACACACACACACACACACACACACACACACACACAAAGATTCCCAAGTTACTTCTTTAATGGGCCAGGTAAATCAGATAGAAAGCATTTTTTTTTCTTTTTAGCTGTTCTGCTGCTTTTGAGGAGGGCACTGGAGCTCATTCTTGTGTAAATGATTGCTTTGCCTTAGGAGAGAGATTAATTGGTTTCCATGGTCAGCTACCCTTCCTTCTTGGAGAAAAATCTGTCAGAAGAGAATAAAGAAATCAAACCCCTTTGTATGTATGTGCCTTTTTAAAAGCAGTACTGAGAATTTTGGAAGAAAAATTGTGTGCATATGTGACAAGCTTCTTTCTTATTCATCTTAGCCTACATAGAAAATAATTTTAAAATTGGTATAGACAATTTCTAGACTTTGCAATTTCTAAAATAACAAATTTCTTTAATTATATTAATTTATATTCAAAAATATATTTAAGTACAGTAACTTGAATTAATTGGCAACATACTCTTAACCAAGCAGCAAACTTAAACCTTTATAAAATTCTGTATTGCATTTTCACAAGTTGATGAAGACAACATATTAGTCCCACCATTAAAATGAAAATAGATATCATTAGTATTAAAAACTTCCTTGGCTTCACAGAGGAAGTGACAACACTTCACTGTGCCCAGTTAAGAGATTTTCGAGCCCATCTAGATATTTTTTTTAAGTAAATTGAAATATTTACTTAACACAGCATGGTTAACAATTAGCTAAGAAATTGAAAAATATGAAGTATTCAACAATTCATGAAGTGTGGTCCCCATACACCATATAATATCACCATACACCATATAATATCATTCAGTCATTAAAAAAAACAAACACAAGTATAGCAGATGGTCATTAAATAAGGACAAAAACAATAAAATTTAAATAAACAAATCTTTTAAAAAAAAAACCCACCCCAACTAGAATAAAACATCAAATATTTTCAAAAATGTTATGTTTCAAAGAAGACAGACAAACATTGCAGTTACATTGCGTCCCATGTATTTTTAACCCCTCTAGCCCCATGCTTCACTGCCCTACCTTGCCCAACAAGTTAGGAGTGGTTGTTTAGTAAATTTCAGTTTGCCCTAAGGCTGGAGCTTCAAGGGAAAACAAAGCAAACACCTGCAGAGCTTCAGCAAAGGACAGTCAGAAAACACACATGTTTCAGCAAGATTAAATTTGTGGTAGTAAGGGACTTGTCACTAAATAAAAAAAAATGTATTTTATTTCTCAAGGGTATATTGAAAAGACCAGTAATGAAAACCAGTGATAACTCTAAAAGAGCTTTGTCCTTGATGGACATTATAGTCCATCTTCCAAGATTCAACCAAATCAAATAATCCAGGACTAGTAATATTAAAAACAAAAGCCTCAACCAATGTATGATTCAATTCCCTTATAGTTCATATTTTATTTTCTCTTTCTCAGACCTTACAAAAACTAAAATTTATTTCTTTTTTTGTTATAGTTCTTTTTTTTATTACCTTAAAAATTACAAATCCAAATTCCCAATCCATCCTCTCCTCCCAGTCTCCTCTCTCTCCCTACACAGACCCTCTACCCACCCTTCCAAGCCTAAGGGAGGACCATGCACCCCACCCTGTGGAAAGTCCAAGGCCTTCCTTACTACTTCTAGGTTGATCAAGGTTTACATCCAAAAAGTATAGGATCCCATGAAGCCAGTATATGCAAGTAGAGACACATCCCAGTGTCACTATCAGTGGCCCCTCAGTCTGCCCAAGCTGTCAACCCCCTTCAGAGGGCCTTGGTTGTTTCCATACCCATTCACTCCCAGTCCAGTTGGAGTTGGTGAGCTTCCATTAGCTCAAGAAAACTGTTTCATTGGATGACGACTTCATGGACTTGAATTCCTAGCTTATACTCTCACTCCCTCCACTCTTCAACTGGATATTGGGAGTTCAGCTCCAATGTGGGCCATTGCCTCTGTTCCCTATCTGCTGTTGGACAAAGGTTCTATGGTGATATTTAAGATAATCGTCACTCTGACTACAGAGTAAGGTCAGTTCAGACACCCTCTCCTATATTGCTTAGGGTTTCAGCTGGGTTCATCCCTGTGGGTTCTTGGGCATTTTTCTAGAGCCAAGTTTCTTGCTAACTCTATATTTGCTCTATCAATCAAGATAACTCCTTCCTTGCTCTCATATCTGTCCTTCTGCCATCTCGACCATCCCATTCCCTCAGGTTCTCCTCCACTCCCTTCTCTCCATCTACCCCTCCTCACCCAGCTATCAAATTTTTGTCTGATTCAATTTCCAGGTGGGTCTATATATTTTTTTTCTTTGGGTTCACCTTATGGCTTAGGTTCTCTAGGATCCTGAACTATAGGCCCATTGCCCTTTGTTTATGACTAGTATCCACTTATGAGTGAGGACATATCACATTCATTTTGGGGGGTCTGGGTTACCTCACTCAGGATGATGTTTTCTAATTCTGTCTATTTGCATGCAAAATTCAAGACGTCATTACTTTTTACTTCTGAGTAGAACTCTAATGTGTAGATTGCCACACTTTCTTTATCCATTCTTCAGTTGAGGGGCATCTAGGTTGTTTCCAGGTCCTGGCTATTACAAATAATGCTGTTAGGAACATAGTTGAACAGATGCTCTTGTAGTATGATTGACCAACTTTTGGATATATTCCCAAGAGTGGAATTACTGGATCCTGAGGTAGGTTGATTCCCAGTTTTCTGAGAAACTACCACACTGATTTCCAAAGTGGTTGCACAAGTTTGCATTCCCACCAGCAACTTGCTCCACAACAAATCCAGTATAAGCTATCATTAGTGTTTTTGACCTTAGCCATTATGACAGGTAGAAGATGGTATCTCAAGGTTGTTTTGATTTACATTTCCCTGATAGCTAAGGAGGAAGAACCTGTCCTTAAGTATCTTTTGGCCATTTGAAATTCCTCTGTTGAGAATTCTCTGTTTATTTCAGTACACCAGTTTTTAATTGGGTTATTTAGAATTTTAATGTCTAATTTCTTGAGTTCTTTATATATTTTGGAGATCAGACCTGTGTCTGATGTGGGGTTGGTAAAGATTTTTCCCCATTCAGTAGGCTGCATTTTTTTCATATTGACTGTGTCCTTTGCTTTACAGAAGCTTCTCAGTTTCAGGCAGTCCCATTTTATTATTGATTTTCTTATTGTCTGTGCTACTGGGGTTATATTTAGGAAATGGTCTCCTGTGCCCATGTATTGCAGGCTATTCCCCACTTTCTCCTCTATCAGGTTCAGTGTGGTTGGATTTTCATTGAGGTCTTTAATCCATTTGGACTTGAGTTTTGTGCATGGTGATAGATAGGGATCTATTTTTATTCTACTACAGGTTGACATCCAGTTATCCCAGCACCATTTGTTGAGGATGCTTTCTTTTTTTCCATTGTATCTTTTTTGCTTTATTTGTCAAAAATCAGGTGGTCATATGTGTGTAAAATAGTATCCACGTCTTCAATTCAATTCCATTGTTCAACATCTCTGTTTTTATGCCAATACCAAGCTATTTTCATTATTGTAGCTCTGTAATAGAGTTTGATGTCAGGGATGGTGATGCTTCTGGCAGTTCCTTTATTGTACAGGATTGTTTTTGCTATCCTGTGTTTCTTGTTTTTCCATATAAAGTTGAGTATCATTCTTTCAAGGTCTGTGAAAAATTTTGTTGGGATTTTGATGGGGATTGCATTGAATCTATAGATTGTCTTTGGTAAGATTGCCATTTTTACTGTTTTGATTTTTCCTATTCAAGGGCATGGCAGATTTTTCCATTTTCAGGTGTCATCTTCAATTTTCTTCTTCAAAGACATAAAGTTCTTGTCAAATAGGTCTTTCATGTCCTTTGTTAGTGTTACCCCAATATATATTATGTGATTTGTGGCTATTATGAAAGGTGATGTTTCTCTGATTTCTCTCTCAGCTTCTTTATCTTTTGTGTATAGAAGGGCTACTGATATTTTGGAGTTGATCTTGTATCTTGCCACTTCACTGTAGGTATTTATCAATTGTAGGAGTTCTCTGGTAGAGTTTTTTGGGTCACTCATATGCACTATCATATCATCTGCAAATAACGAAAGTTTAAGTTGTTCCTTTCTAATTTGAATTCCCTTGATCTCTTTATGTTTTCTTATTGCTATGCTAAAACTTCAAGAACTATGTTGAAGAGATATGGGGAGAGCAGATAGCCTTGTCTTGTTCCTGATTTTAGTGGAATGGCTTTAAGTTTCTCTCCATTTAATTTGATGTTAGCTGTTGGCTTGCTGTATATTGCTTTTATTATATTTAGATATGATCCTTGTATCCCTAATCTCTCCAAGACCTTTATCATGAAGTGACAGCACCCAGATATAAAGCCTGAGAAAACTTGGGAAAAATAAAGTATGTTTTCTTGGTAGCAGCAATTTTGTTGGTCTGCTCTGCTTGCTAGAGGCAAGCAAGCACTCTCATTTAAGAGAGGCTTCCTGACTCAGCTTTAGCTGCAAAAACCAGCAGCTCTTTAAGAGATCCTGCCATGAAACACTTAAACAGTGTTGATAACAAGGTGACCTCATGCTTTTCAGTTTTCAGCTGTAGCAAGAAAAAAACCACGCTGTTTGAAAATGCCGGCTTTCTGGGCCATCCTGCCAGGGCAAACTCTGACTCTTTCAGGCAGGCAGTCCAACGGTCTGTGAGCAGAATGCTGTAGCTTGCTTGCTGGCAGGGACCTTGAAATACAGTAGAGTTGTGGCAATGAACACGGCTCTGGCCAGTACCTCAGCCACAAGGCAGGAATTGCAGAAAGCTAAGGAATCAGCTGGATCCAGCCAGCAAAGACACAGCTTTAATCCTACCCATATTGCTCAGTAATTTAAAGGCTCATGTGGTCAGAAAAAGAGAGAGAGATACAGTAAAGAGAGATTCAAAGACAAAGAAAACCTCTAAATGTTTTACACTGTGTTAAAAATATATGCAGGCTAAAGGTTAAAGTTCTTAAAAGTAAAAAAGAAAAAGGGAGTAGTTGGGTGTGGGGGTACACAACTTTAATCCCAACACTTGGGAGGCAGAGGTAGATTGACCTCTGTGACTTCAAGGTGTGGTAGCATGCACCTTTAATCCCACCACTGTGGAGGCAGAGACAGGCAGATCTCTGTGAGTTCAAGGACAGCCTAGTCTACAGAGTTATTCCAGGACAAAGATATACAAAGAATCTGTCTCAAAAAGTAAAAATAAACGAAATAGAGGTTAAAATAAAGCTGCAAAAAGATGGAAAATACACAGAGAATCTTGATACTGTATGCTATTATGCTCTCTTTGAATTGTTTGAATGCTGAGGAAGGAGCAACAGCTGGTAAAAGGTATTTGTTTATAAATGTTGCTGAACTAATCCAAGATAGATATTTTGAAAATACCTTGACTATAGAATTTGGATCTAAGGTTATGATGCTTTGGAAAAGTTCCTTTGTTTTCACAGAGAATGAGATCCTGTGAATTGCTTCTATCCCAATAGGGTATGATAGACCATGCCCTCCTGAATTGTTGCTGTGAACACCCTCAAAAGACTACTTCATTCAATTGTCAACTGAGATGAACCTGGCACATAAGTTATACCATGAAAGACCTGAATAAAAGTGCCCCCATACAGCAGGAAGCAGTTCAGAGAGAACTGCTATTGTTTACAAATGTTCTTTTACGTTTACAGAGGGATATGGTATAGATATGAATAATTTGCATTGGTATGTATTTTAAGGTCAATTTTGTTATATATATATATATATATATATATATATATATTTCTGATATTGATTAAGGTATCGTGATTGTATAGTTCATTTAAAAATGTAATGTATAATTAGGAAATATAGGTTGTTAATGGATAATCATCGATAACATTTAGGCTTGTAGTCATGTTAGATTTTCTAGATATATAGAGATATATTTCAGTTAGATAGACATTCTTCATATCTTTCAAAGACTGCAGAATATGGCATTTAATGTCTTAATAACTTACGGTTTTTCATGACAATCTGCTCCTGGCAGCACCAATCTACTTCAAGAGGAAGATGGGCATTGAAGAGGCTCCTTATGGAGTTTGATAGCCATTTGGGCAAGAAACTGCTCTTGCCTAGATTGTTGCATAAACTGGACATGAAGAACCCACAGAGAGGGGACTACTGAACTTTCCTTAAGGTGAGATGGTCTTTCAGGGTTCCTGACTCATGAAAGAGTCTGCAAGACATTCTGCAGGACACAACAAATAGTGACTGACTGTCTTTGTAATTTCCTGCTTCATGGAAAAGTCTGCTGGATACTATGGGCCTGTAGGCCGAAGATGGATGTTACAATGGTACAAAAGAACTTTGGGCGACTGTCCAGGCAGTGATATGGCTCTGTCATTTCTAGAGTTTGGAAGTTGCTTATTTCTTATTTGCTTAGGTAATATAATCCTTCTGGAGTTTTTGATGGAGTTGAAGAATATATAGATAGTTATTCTTTTCCTTAGTTATGATAAAAGATAAATTAGATATAAATATTGTAACTATAATTTTTGTTTGATAACTGTTGTATTATATGTAATTTTACTATGTTAAAGTGAAAGCCTTTCTTTTTTGTTTAAACAGAGAAAGATGAAATGATGTAAGTGGGTATTCTTTCTATGTGTTGCTTTCATTGGTTAATTAATAAAGAAACTGTTTGGCCTGATAGGTCAGAACATAGGTGGGTGGAGTAGACAGAACAGAATGCTGGGAAGAAGGGAAGTGAGTCAGACACCATGCTTCTCCTATCCAAGATGGATGGTAGTTAGAATCTTCCTGGTAAGCCACCACTTTGTGGTGGTACACAGATTATTAGAAATGGGTTAATCAAGATGTGAGAGTTAGCCAATAAGTGGCTGAAACTAATGGGCCAGGCAGTGTTTAAATGAATACAGTTTCCATGTAATCATTCTGGGGCTAAGCTAGCGATGCAAGAGTCGGCAGGATGAAAAGCAGGCCTGCCCACAGCTCATCACTACAATGAAGGGATGTTAAATTTTGTCGAATTCTTTTTCTTCATCGAATGAAATGATTGTATATTTTTTCTTTCAGTTTATTTATATGGGGGATTACATTGATTGATTTTCATATGTGAACCAGCCCTGCATCTCTGGGATGAAGCCTACTTGATCATAATGGATCATTTTTGATGTGTTTTTGGATTTTGTTTGCCATAATTTTATTGAGAATTTTTGTATCAATGTTCATGAGTAAGATTGGTCTGTAATTCTCTTTCTTGTTTGAGACTTTGTGAGGCTTGGTGTGGTTTGAGTCTTTGGTATAAGGGTAACTGTAGCTTTATAAAAAGAGCTTGACAGTGAGCCTTGGGTTTCTATTATGTGGAACACTTTGAGGAGTATAGGTATTAGGTCTTCTTGAAAGTCATGGTAGAAGTCATGACTAAAACCATCCAGCGCTGGGTTGTTTTGGTTAGGAGGTATTTTATGGCAGCTTCTATCTCCTCGAAGATTATAGTTCTATTTAAATTGCTCACCTGGCCATGATTTAATTTTAGTAGGAGGTAAATATCAAGGAAATTGTCCATTTCTTATACATTTTCCAGTTTTGTGGAGTACAGTTTTTTGTAGTAGGATCTAATAATTCTCTGAATTTCCTCAGTGTCCATTGTTATGTCCCCCTTTTCATTTCTGATTTTTTTTTAATTTGTATGTTCTCTCTCTGACTTTTGATCAGTTTGGAAAAGGGTTTTTCAGTCTTGTTTATTTTCTCAAAGAACCAGCTCTTTTTTTCTTTGATTCTTTGGATTGTTTTCTGTGTTTCTATTTTGTTGATTTCAGCCCTCAACTTGATCATTTCCTGTCTTCTTCTTCTTTTGGGTGAGTCTGCTTCTTTTTTTTTCCTAGAGCTTTCAGGCATGCTATTAGGTCATTGATGTGAGCTTTCTCAGTTTTCTTTATGTGGGCCCTTAGTGCTATGAACTTTCCTCTTATCACTGCTTTCATAGTGTCCCATAGGTTTGGCTATGTTGTGCCTTCATTTTCATTGAATTCAAGGAAGATTTCAATTTCTTTATTTCTTCCTTGACCCAGGAGTAGTTCAGTAGTTAACTATTCTGTTTCCACGAGTTTGTAAGCTTCCTGGTAGCAGTATTATTGTTGAATTCTAACTTTACTCCATGGAAATCTGTTAAGACACAGTGGATTACTTCAATTTTTTGGTATATGTGGATGTTTGTTTTGTTACCAAGAATGTGGTCAATTTTAGAGAAAGGTTCCATGAGGTGCTGAGAAGAACCTATATTCTTTTCTATTTGGGTGGAATGTTCTATACATGTCTGTTAAGTCCATTTGATTAACATCTGTTAGTTCTCTTATTTTTCTGTTAAGTTTCTCTGTGTTTGACCTGTACATTTTTGAGAGAGGAGTGTTGAAATCTTCTACTATTAGTGTGTGGGGTGTGATGTGCGATTCAAGTTTCAGTAATGTTTCTTTTACCTATGTGGGTGCTCTTGAATTTGGGACATAGATATTCAGGATTGAGACTTCTTCTTGATGAATTGTTCCTGTTATGAGTATAAAATGTTCTTCTCCATCTCTTCTGATTGATTTTAGTTTGAAATCAATTTTGTTAGATATTTGAGTTGCCACAACTGCTTGTTTTTTAGGTTCATTTGATTGGAAAACCTTTTCCCAAACCTTTAGTCTGAGGTAGTATCTGTCTTTGAGGTTGAGATGTGTTTCTTATAAACAGCAGAGATACTGTTTACACATCCATTCTCTTAGCCTTTGTCTTTTTATAGGTGAATTGAGATTATTGATATTAATTGATATTAATGAGCAGTGGTTGTTAGCTCCAGATATCTTTCAGTAGTGGTGTTTCTGTGTTTCCCCTCTTTGGGATATGATGGCTGGGGGAGGGGTTATCAGATGCCCGCGTTATTGTGGGTGCCATTAACTTCCTTTGGTTGTGGCTTTCCTTCTAGTACTTTTTGTAAGGCTGGGTTTGTAGATACATATTGTTTAAATCTGTTTTTGTCTTTGAATACCTTATTTTCTCCATCAATGGTGAATGAAAGCTTTGCTGGTTACAATAGTCTGTGCTTGCACACATGGTCTCTTAGTGTCTGCAGAACATCTATACAGGACCTTCTGGCTTTCATAGTTTCCATTGAGAATTCAGGTGTAAGTCTTACAGGTTTTCCTTTATGTGGTACTTGATCTTTTTCTTTTGCAGCTCTTAATAGTCTTTCTTTCTTCTGTATGTTTTGTGTTTTGATTATTATATGGTGAGGGGATTTTTTTTTCTTTTTGATCCAGTTTATTTGGTGTTCTGTAAGCTTCTTGTACCTTCATAGGTATATCCTTTTTTAGGTTGGGAAAGTGTTCTTCTATAATTTTTTTTAATATATTTTCTGTGCCTTTGAGCTGGAATTCATCTTTTCTTCTAGCCCTATTTTTCTTAGGTTTGGTCTTTTCATGGTGTCCCAGATTTCCTAGATGTGTCATGTTAAGAATTTGTTGGATTTGCTTTTTTTTCTTTGACAACTAGTTTATTTTCTCAATAGAATCTTCAGTACCCGAGATTCTTTCTTCTGTCTCCTGTATTCTGATGGTTATACATGTCTCTCTAGTTTCTGTTAGTTTACCCAGATTTTTCATTTCCAGAGTTCCCTCAATTTATTCTTTCTTTATTACCTCTATTTCAGTCTTCAAATCTTGAACTGCTTTCTTCACCTGTTGTTTTTTCTTGGTTTTCCTGGGTTTCTTTGAGGGCTTAATTAATTTCTTCCAGCTGTTTGCTTGTATTCTCTTCTGTTTTTTAAAGGGAGGTTTTCACTTCCTCTTTAAGGGTCTCCATCATTTTCATTAAATAATGTTTAAAATAATTTTCTTCTAGTATCTTCTGGGTTAGGATGATCACGTCTTCCTGTTGTGTGTCCACTGGTTTCTGGTGGTACTATGTTGCTTTTTAGGATGTTGGAGGAGTTCTTGTATTGGTGCCTTCCCATCTCTTCCTTCAACTCGTATGTCCCTTATGTCCAGCAAGAATTTGTCTCCATGGAACTGGCAGGGAATGATGCTTTGGGGGCAGGGTAGATGGCTGTCTATCAGAACAGATCCCTGCTGGTGCTAGGAATGCTGAAGGCATCTGGGGGGGGGGGGCTGGCCTTTCTCCCATGTAGAGGTTTTAAGGAATGGTGCAGGGTCCCAGGGCCACTGTTTTCTCAAGTCCTATATCCACCAAGTATTAGTCTCCAATCTAGATAATCTTTATAATATCAAAAATATTAATTCAGTCCTAGCCTACAAGAAAAAAAAACAGTATTATCCTAATAAAACATTCAGCAACACAAAGACAAATGTGATTAAATAATTGCAATATGTTGATTATGATAATGAATATATAAATAAAATGATTATATATAGTTGACAAGAATATTTAAGAATCTTGCAATGCAAAATTAAAATCACCAGACTCTAGGAACCCAGCCAAGTGTCAAGAGACTCTGTGAGATCCAGCCTCCAGAACGCCTGTAGATACAGGATGAAATTTTGATTTAGAACTCTGCAGTGTTGCACAGTTTGGAAGTCTGATGGAAAGGGTGTTCTAGAGTAGACATTTAGTGAAGGATCAGTACCACATGTTTTCAGGTTCTTGGGCTTGTATTTGAGGAATTGAAGTAAAAATCCTCAAAGATTTACAAACGTGGCATGAAAACTTTATTTAAATCAAAGCAAAAATCGGAATACTCTGCAAAGAAACAGTCAACAGAAGTTAATATAATTCAAGGCCCTGTTCGTTCAGAGCTTCTTTTAAAGTAGAGCTCAAGAGGAGGTTGGTTAAAAAGAGGGATAGTCAGGGTGTTTCCTTTTTTATCTTTTATCTTTGACAATTTTGTACTTGTAATAATCCAAGGCCCTTTTTATTGCTCATGGCTTTTTAAAAAATAGATTTCAAGAAGAGGTTGGTTACTAAGAGATACAGCGAGGATGTTTTTCTTTGACAATTTTATACATGTATAAATTGACTATTCGTGATTGATACATTGGGCAATAAGTTTTTTTTTTCTGTCATGCATGTCCTTTTCCATAGTGCATCTGATTTTACTCATATGCATGTTTAATTATGGATAGGGATAAGATGATAAATAGGACATTCACCTTGAAAGGTCACTTGAAGACAGTTTCTTATTGTTGAAACACCCCAACCCAGCTCAGACCAAATTGGGCTTTGTATTCTTTTTTATTTATTTATTTATTTATTGGTTTTTTTGAGACATGGTTTCTCTGTAGCTTTGGTGCCTGTCCTGGAACTAGCTCTTGTAGACCAGGCTGGCCTCGAACTGACAGAGATCCGCCTGCCTCTGCCTCCTGAGTGCTGGGATTAAAGGCGTGCGCCACCACCGCCCGGCTTGGGCTTTGTATTCTTGCTATCAGACACATGAGGACTATGAATAGAAATAAAATCTCAAAGTTCGGTTTTCATGAGTGGAAGGGAAAAACTTCCAACCTTGCCTAGGGAATGTAATATTTGTTTCCTACTTCAGATGGCTTTCCAGGGTTGTTATGTACAGAGAAGAGTATGTGTAGGGTAAAAGGGCTAACTGGAGAAGGAATGCAATCTATCATTGAGCACCCTGACTCTGAACCCAAAGCCAGTGAAAGAAATACTTCCTGTATCGGAGACCTGAGCCAGCGAAAGAAACATCTTTACCTCTGCACCCAGGGAACCAAGGGAACATGCCCTGACTCTGAAACCAGTGTGACAGAAACACACTTTCTCTAGAATCAGAGACAGTTAAATGTGAAAGAAATGTGCCCTGCTCTTAAGATTAGATGCAAAAGGCTAAAACATACAAGTGGAAGAAAAACAGTGTGTGTGACCCTGAGATCAGAGCCATCTTCGCCCCTGACCAACTAAATTAACAAATCTCTGAATAGGGAAAACTAACCAGTCCCTCTTCTTTCTGGGAAAACTTCACCACTAAGAAGCCCTACATAAACCTCTTTGCCTGTTCAGTTGGAGGATGCTTTTATCCCCCTGGAAGAGGTAGCTACTCTCCTGGACTCTTCCTTCCAAAATAAATCTCTTTCTCAAAAGCATTTTAGGTGAATATCTTCATTCCCAGGAACAGAATAGAAGAACCTGACTAGAAGGTCTTTTAGGGGAATTAGTTGAAAATCCTTGCTGAAGCTTTTCCTTGTGGGGGACTGAGCAAGGCTGAGCAGAAAAAGTTACAACTTTTCCCATAGCCACAGGAGGTTGCTACAGTTCTGCAAGGGTTCCCCCTTTAGCAGAGTGTTAACAAAAGAAGTAACATCTTGGGCCAGGAGAAGAATCTGATAGCTCCCTTAGGAAAACAGAGCATAGTAAGCTGTAGGGGCTCTAAGGGTGAGGAACAGGATTGTTATTTCTTGAGGGGACAACCATTCCCCATTGCACCAGAGCTACACATACCTTGGCTTCCTGACAAGTCAGGACAGACACTTTTCCCTCCTGGGCATGGCTCTCCTATTACAGCTCCAGCCTCCAGATCTGTTCTTTTGTGGCTCTAGGTAACTTGGCTTTCCAAACAGTTCAGGATAGCTTTCATGCAGGGCTAAGCTGGCCTAATGCTGTCCCAGCCTCCAGAGCTGTCCTACTGAGCTCTAGGTAGCCTGGCTTCTCAAAAAAGTCAGGACACCTTTTTCTTCAATAATGAACTGTCCTGTTGATGTTCTAGTGTCCAGAGCTGTCCTATTTTGGCTCTATGTATAGTCTGGCTTCCCCATAAGTCAGGATAGCTTTTTAACTCTAGAGCTTTAACACTCACACTCCTCTACAGTATGTATGCATAGTACATGAAAGTAACAGAGCTAGCTCAGTTGGTAGAGCATGAGACTCTTAATCTCAGGGTCATGGGTTCGAGCCCCACGTTGGGTGCCATTCTGTTGTGGGAGCTGTGGGCTGCATTCCTGCCACCTGGCTCCCGGCCGCTCAGCTAGCTTATCCCCTGAAATAACAACACACAAACTGTATTCTTTTAAACACTGGTTGGCCCATTATATCTAGCCTCTTCTCAGCTAACTCTCACACCTGGACTAGCCCATTTCTAATAATGTGTGTAGCACCTCAAGGTGCACTTACTGGGAAGATTCTAGCCTACGTCCATCCTGGGTTGGAGCTTGATCGCATCTGCCCTGGCGATGAGCTGCATGGTGTCTGTCTGAGGCGTCTTACCTCACTTCATCTTCCTCCCAGCATCCTGTTCTGTTTACTCCACCCACCTATGTTCTAACCTATGAGGGCCAAGCAGTTTCTTTATTTTTTAACCAATGACCAAGTGTATTATTAGAAGATAACAGAGATAATAATGCAAAGTGTCATCCCAGGATACTTTCTGCTCGTCTGCCTCAGACCTCATTGAGACAAACCTGAAATGACATCCTAACCACATGAAGGACTGCACAGAATTGGAACAAATACCTGGTTCCCATGCACACAAGGGCCTGAACAGGAAGAGATAGGACCACCATCAATTCAGCCTTATGAGAGATTACAAAGAGACATGGCAGCTGCACTCCATAAAATATACAGAAAAGAAAGTCCAACAATCATACTCCCACACTAATGAATTCAAGCCTGGGATCACATGAGGAATCTCAGCAAGGTGACACAGTACTTGTATACCATCCTTCAAGGAACCACAGAGACAGAGCAAGCACGAAAGCCTGTGAAAGGACAAAAGACCTGGCTCACATGCACAGGTGAGGGACTGCATAAAGACTACACTACTACATCATTCTGACATTTCTTTTACTCAATATATAATTTCAATTCATTATAGCAGCTGCACCCTGACCCATGTTCTCTTTTATATATTTTTTTTGTGTGCATGTGTGTGCATGTGTCTTGGGGGAGGACACCCACAAAGACTATAATTTGGCCTGAAATTGAGGATCTCTCTGCTTTGTCCTTCTGAGTTTGGGTATTGTTTTAAAGTTGCTATGCTTTGCCCTCCCTGAGTTCTGGGATTGTTTTAAGTTGTTTGACTGATTTGGTTTCTTCCACCTCTTTCTCATCCCATAGTTTTTCTTCAGCTGCATCTATCTTACTTTTCCTTTTGTCTTCATTTTTCTTGTCATCTATTTACTTTTCTGGCTTTTATTTTTCTTTGTTCCTTGTACATTAAATTATATTCTTGCTTACTTAATTCCTTTCTATTCTAGCTTATTTAGAGTTCTATTGCCATGAAGAGACACCATGACCATGGCAACTCATATAAAGAAAATCATTTAATCAAGAATGGCTGACAGGCTCAGAGATTTAGTCCATTATCATCACAAGGAAACAAGGTAGCATCCAGGCAAGCAGACATGTTGCTAGAGAGGCATTAGGAAGAAAGCAAACTACTGGGCGTGGCTTAGGCATTTAAAACCCCAAAGTCCACATCCTATGTGATACATTTCCTCCTACAAGGCCACACCTATTCTAATAAGGTCACATCTCCTTATGTCACCCCATAAACATTAAAATATATGAGTCTATGTGGGTGATTCTTATTCAAACCTCATATATTCCAATCCTTAATAACTAATATCTTGGTATACATCATTCTATGCTTGCTCTTTTACACCCCCAAAATTATTACTCTGAAGCAGTAGTTTTCAACCTTCTTATACTGCATGTGACATTAGAAGATTCTCTTTAAGACAGTTCTTCATGATCTCGTGACTCCCAACCATTAAATTATTTTTGTTGGTACTTCATAACTGTAATTTTGCTTGTTATGAATCAAAATGTAAATATCTGTGTTTTGTAGTGTTTTTAGGCAACCCCTGTGAAAGGAGTGTTCAATCACCTAAGGGTTGCAACTCACAGGTTGAGAATCAATGCACTAGAAGAAGTAACTATTCCTAACCAATATCATTGCTTACATGGTGGACAAAGAGAAAGTCTCATAATAGTAAGGCATTAAATAAAACTTGAAAATCTATGGAAACAGACATATACAAGATGAATAAGGTAGGGAAAAGCAATAAAAATTGCTTATAGAAGAGAAACCCTGACCAGCTGACTTGCCTGTAAGTTTTTTTAAGAAGCTCCAAGACTGCATGGGGTATTTTGTTATTGTTTGTTTTTGTTTCTGTTTCTGTAAATTTTTTATCATGCTGTGATATAATAAAGATATCTTTGTGCCAACTATCCTACTATCAACTCTCTCTTCCTTCTCAGAGAGAATATTTCAATTCATAAGAAATTTCTTTACAACAACGGTAGGTGTCCTATATAAAAGGGACTCAGTGGTGTCTTTGAAGATACTGTCTCATAATGTTTTGTTACCTGCCTGGTCATGCTGCCTATACTTCTTCCCTGGCTACTAGCCAATCAGCATTTTATTAAAAATAATACAAGTGATAGACAGCATAAAAGACCATTTTCCCACAGTACCATCCCTGGAATGGTGGACCTGGGTTGTGTAAGAAAGCAGTCTGAGAAAGACAGGAAAAGTAAGCAAGTAAGGAGGACTCATCCATGGAATCTGCATCTTCCTGCTCTGTTTGAATTCCTGTCCTAATTTTCTTCAGTGATAAACAACAATGTGGAATTTGTGGAATTATAGCCAAAATAAACACAAATAAGCCTCCCCAACTTGTCTTTTGTCTATGGTGTTTTGTCACAGTAATAGAAATCATAACTGAGATGGAGCATTTTACTTTTTAACTGTACAGGCTCTTTGCCTATATATTACAGGATTCCCATGTGTGCAAACATGTGTGTCTCCAAGTCTATTATGTGTTTCTTAAGCTTATTCTCTTAAAAGCCCTAGGTTGGGCTGATCACTTTAAGCCCCACATTGGGTGTCACGTGTCAAAAGCTTCACAATGGGCACCTGAGTTCAAGAGTCATCATTTTTGGGATGACATCTGCCATGATCCAAGCTATGGCTGGTTTGTACATTCCTGTGATGTTTAGAAATGTTAGAAATGAGGATTAGAAATGTTAAGAAGGAGGAACAGAGATAAGAAAGAAATACAGAGACAGAATATAGCATCAGGAGGGCCAATCAGTGAATACTGAATGCTGAATTCTGAGTTCTGAGATAGCACATGTTTATTTTTCATACACTTTTATACCCCAGTACAAAAGGGGGGAAGGCACAAGACTGCTTTAACATGATACAAAGGAAAACCAGAACAGTTACTTGTTTCACTACTTTGAAATATTAAGTCATTATTTCTTGAGAAAAGTACTTGATGCTTGGAGAAAAGAAAACACAGTCCCTCCCTGGGTCAAACCTCCCATTTCAAAGAAAATGCAAATGTATGCTTGAATTCTCTGACCTTTGGTCAGAGTGGAGTGGATCTACATCTACGGGCCATCTTAATGTTCAAAACTGAAACTGAAATGAAAAGAATAATAATAAACTAGATTGAAAAAACCTCACTAAAAGAAAGAAATAATACATAAATTATTAAAATTTGATTCAAAATAGAGACAATATAAGAGATAGCACTGAATGCAGAGAATGATTAAGGCTTGTTTTTAAAAGTAATACTCCAGTAAATGGAAAAATCTACAAAAAGGAAATATTTTTATATACAGATTGGCTTAATTAGGATTTCTATTGCTGTGAAGAGACACCATGGCCATGGCACACTTATAAAGAAAATATTTAATTAGGGTGGCTGCCTTACAGTTTCAGAATCCATTATCATCCTAGTAGGAACATGTGGGCATCCAACGTCGGGCTATTTTACCCCCGCCCCGGCACGGGGGGTGCAAGCTCGACCTTTCCCAGCCTTTGCAAGCAAGATTAGCTACTGGAGCTCAGGAAGTGTGATTGGACTCAAGCACGTAGCCCGCTAGCTAACACAGCATGCGGGCCCCAGTGCCGAGTCCGAGATACACTCAGCCTTCAGGCTGATCTCTGGAAGTTCGAGGCCGGCCAGGCGGTGGTGGTGCACGCCTTTAATCCCAGCACTCGGAAGGCAGAGACAGGCGGATCTCTGTGAGTTCGAGGTCAGCCTGGTCTACAAGAGGTCTACAAGAGGACAGGCTTCAAAAACACAGAGACCACCAGTGGCAGGAACTGATCATTGCAGGTAAAAAATTTTTCTTTTAAAAATAAAATGTCTGAACATGTTACTATTCAAGAATTTAACAGTTTTTTTATTGTACCATGTGGGAGATTTTACAAGAGGTGTCTATCACCCCACATCTATGGATCCTTCTGGGATTCATAGTTTTCCTTAGCACTATATGGTTTGATAATAGAAATATGATAAAGTCTTTATGAGACGAATCCAGGATTCTTAAGGCAGAGGTTGAACACTTAAAAATAATTGAGAATGACAACAATCTTTTCAAGAATCAGTTTGAAGTTCTCCAGGAAGAGAACAGATATTTGTTTAACATGATTCAATCAATTGAACAAAATTTTAAAAAGGTACAGGCTGATGCTAAGGAGAAATTCATTACTATGGAAGAGGGAACAGCTGATTAGGATCATAAGCTTCAGTCCCTTTCTGTAGGAACTGAAACATTAGTGGCTGATATTAAGGAGAAATTCATTTCTATGGATGAGGGAACAGCTGATTTGGATCGTAAGCTTCAGTCCCTTTCTGAAGGAACTGAAACATTAACTGAGAGAATTAAAACTGCTGAATATGACAATCGGATTTAGTCTAAAGCTTATGACAGATTGGCAGAAAGATTGTCAATACAAGAAGGAACAGTTTATGCCATAAAAATTATGTCCAAAGATGAGATGTTATCTCTAATAGACAAATGTCATACTTTAGAATTCTCAATGAAGGCTTTGGAACATAATTCTGGACAGGAGATTCAGACATTGCAGAAGGCAATGGTGAATAGAATTGAAAAGATTGAGGAATTTCTAAATTCTGATGAAGAAGAGCAAAGGGTAGAAAGGCAAATTTTAACTCCATCTGTGGGTAAATCTCTCTGGGACAATTTCCACAAAGCCCTACCTACAGCTCTACCTGCCTTTCCAGTAATAACAACAGAGAAGATGATTGGTTCCAGAAACCCTAGGGTCATCAAGGAAGATACATGGGAGCCTGTCCGTATGAATGATCTCAAAGAAATTAAATGGGCTGTCATGACTTTTGTGATGTGTGTCTCTTTTGTTAAAGAGATGGTAAAATCTTGGGCCACAACAAGCAGAGCACCCCCCGCGGACTGGCCACAGCTGAGCTCCGTGGAACTTGAGAGTGGACCACAATTGAAATGGAAATGCTTATTCAGGCAAGAGGCTAAACTTTTAGAACAGCAGGAAAAAGCGAAGGGAATTGACATTTCCCTAGATAAAATTCTGGGTTAAGGGCTCTTTTCTGACCCTCAGGAACAAGCTACTTTGGATAAAAACACATTCTCGATGTTTACTACAGCAGCCTTAAGGGCTTGGGACAGGGTACAAGACCCAGGACAGAGAATGGAATCATTTGTCAGAGTTAAACAGGGTCAGAGAGAAAACTTTAGTGACTTTTTACAAATACTAACACAGGCTGTACAAATAGGGATATCTGACCCAGAAGCAAGATGTATAATAATTGAGTCTTTAGCTTATGAAAATGCAAATGTGGAATGCAAAAGGATTTTGGGCCCTTTAAAGCTCAGATCATCGCCCTTGGAAGAATGGGTCTCGCATACACTGAATGTTGATACATTTGATCAACACTAATGCACTGAAGCATTAGTAGAAGAAACAATTTCCAATGGTAAAAGGAGACACCAGAATACCAAATGTTTTAATTGTGGCAAATGGGTCAGATGAAAAGGAATTGTAGACAACGGATTTTCAGAAATAATAATAATAAAGCATCTTCTAGAAATAACAGAAATAGGAGGACTCAGCCTTCAGGTTTATGTAGAAGATGTAGAAAAGGCAGACATTGGACGAATGAATGCAGGTCTAAAAGAGATAGACAAGGCAACCTGATACAGATGGTAAACGTGAGAGGGGGGGGCCTCACAGGCCCCCATGGCAAACATGGTTCAGTCATTTCCAGTTTCTGCAGAGAACATGCCTCGTCAGGACAATTAGGAAGCCCCATGCCTACTGTTACAAGCAATAATAATCAGAAAGATGAGTTACGTGTGTTTTGGCAAATGTCTATAAATGATTAAAGACCTAAGCTGAGAGTGTGTGTAAATGGCATTGTTATTACTGGCCTGCTGGACACAGGTGCTGATGTAAGGATCATTACCCTAGAATCTTGGCATCCGTATTGGCCTCTTCAGAATGTAAATGTTCAGCTCCTAGGAATTGGAACCCTCTCTCAAGTAAGATAGAGCACGAGATGGGTTGAATGTATAGGGCCAGAAAGACAAGTAGGAAAATTAAGGCCATATGTAGCCAACATTGCAATGAATTTATGGGGTTGTGACTTATTACAACAATGGAATACCTAAATTAACATCCCTGCTACTTCTAGAGTCTATATTTCTAAGAATAATATTAAAAGATATTACAAACAGAGAAAACCGGCCATTCGGGCTGTACAAGAACAAGCAATTGATGTCCCTTCAGAGATACCAACAGTCTTGCCTCTAAAATGGTTGACTGAGAAACCAATATGGACAAAGCCATGGCCTTTAGCTGAGGAAAAGTTACAGGCTTTAGAACAGCTGGTACAAGAACAATTAGATGCTGGACATATAGAAGAATCCACCAGCCCTTGGAATTCTCCTGTATTTGTGGTTAAGAAAAAATCAGGTAAATGGAGAATGGTGACAGATCTCAGGGCTATCAACAAGGTTAATCAACCTATGGGTCCTCTGCAATCTGGAATTCCTTTGACATCTGTATTACCAAAAGGCTGGCCTCTCATAGTTATTGATTTAAAGGATTGTTTTTTCACTATACCTTTACAAAAAGAAGATAGAGAAAAATTTGCCTTCACAGTGCCTACTTATAACAATTCTCAACCTTCGAGGGGGTACCACTGGGCCTTCCTCCACCAGGGTATGTTAAATAACCCTTCCCTGTGCCAATATATTGTGAATCAACCATTGCAAATAGTATGCAAGAAATTTCCCAAATCAATAGTATATTATTACATGGACGACATTTTATTATCCGATTCAAACATGGATACCTTGAACAGACTGTCGGAAGAAATAAAGTTAATACTTTTACCTAAATGGGGATTGCAAATTGCCCCTGAAAAGATTCAGAAGGGAGATTCTGTTAATTATTTAGGTTTGAAAAAAGTTAAGACACAAAAGGCACAAATTAGGGGAGATCGCCTACGGACTCTTAATGACATTCAAAAACGGTTAGGAGACATTTCCAGTCTATGACCAGCTATTGAGATAAAACCTGATCTAATAATTCATTTGAACAAAATTTGGATGGTGATAAAAATTTAAACAGTCCCAGAGAATTAACAGTTGAATCAGAAAAGACAATGATTGAGAAAAAAAATTACAACCGGCACAAGTGGAGAGGGTGAATCCAGAGCTTGATTGTATTCTCGACATACTACCATCAAAAATTTCTCCTACAGGAATTTTAATGCAGAGAGATGATATTATTTTGGAA
The DNA here is from genome assembly GCF_018167655.1 of Microtus oregoni. Taxonomy (NCBI): domain Eukaryota; kingdom Metazoa; phylum Chordata; class Mammalia; order Rodentia; family Cricetidae; genus Microtus; species Microtus oregoni. The sequence goes on along the minus strand of NW_024543955.1, from coordinate 402,472 downwards.
TGGATCTTTTTACCACATAAACCAAGTAAAAAAACTGAAAACTTATCTGGAAAAAGTCTCTAAGTTAATTATAAAAGGCAAGCTGAGACTTCTTCAACTAGCAGGCATAGACCCAGAAGAAATTATAGTTCCTTTCACTGATGATGAACTAAAGAAATAATGGGAAGATAATGAACCATGGCAAAAAGCTTGTGCTGATTTTTTGGGAGACATTAATAACAACTATCCAAAAAGCAAGAGGCTTAACTTCATAAATAGAACTTTTTGGTTCCTTCCTCTAATTGTCCGTGATGCTCCAATAACTGGAGCCCGTACATTCTATACTGATGCCAATAAATCAGGGAAGGCAGGTTACAAATCAGAAGACTTGGGTAAGGTGGAACAAAGTTCTTATGATTCTGTCCAGAAGGTGGAATTATATGTCATACTTATGGTGCTAAGGGATTTTAAAGAACCTATTAATATAGTTACTGATTCACAATATGCAGAAAGAGTTATTCTACATATTGAAACTGCTGAATTTATACCTGACGATAAGGAAGAAACCTCATTGTTTATCCAGGTTAAAGATTTGATCAGGAACAGGCTTTGCCCTATGTACATAACACACATCCGATCCCATACGGGTCTGCCAGGTCCTCTAGCACAAGGTAATGCAGAAAGTGATCAATTATTGTTTGGTAGTGTCCTACAAGCCTCTGAATTTCATAAAAAACCTCATGTTGATAGCAAAGGTTTGAAGAAAGAGTTTTCTATTACATGGCAACAAGTTAAGGAGATTGTAAAGAAATGCCCTACTTGCTCTTTCTATAACCAAATGCCACTCCCTGCAGGAGCTAAGCCAAAGGGCACCCAAAGGAATGAAATCTGGCAGATGGATGTGTTCCACTTTGCAGAATTTGTCAAATTAAAATATGTTCATCACACCATTGACACTTATTCAGGCTTTCAGTGGGAAACTGCTTTAAGTTCAGAAAAAGCTGATTCAGTAATCACTCATTTATTAGAAGTCATGGCTATCATGGGTATACCTACACAAATAAAGATGGATAACGGTCCTGCTTACGTCTCTAGGAAAATGAAATGGTTTTTTGATTATTACAATATCAAGCATGTTACAGGTATACCATACAATCCTACAGGTCAAGCAGTCATAGAAAGATCAAATCGAACTATAAAGGATATGTAGAACAAGCAGAAAGGGGTGGAAAACACCCCCAGAAATAGGTTACATAATGCTTTGTTAATTTTGAATTTTCTCAGCGCTAATGAGAAGGGAACAACAGCTGCAGAAAGACATTGGATAATGGAAAAGTCTACTGAACTACATCAACCAGTTTATTTCATGGATGTGCTGACCTCACAATGGAAGCCAGGAGATGTGCTGCGTTGGGGAAGGGGTTTTGCTCTTATCTCCACAGGTGAGGAAAAATTGTGGATACCATCAAAATTAATAAAGGTTCAGTTTGAAGAAGAGAAGCCACTTGGAAAAGATAAATAACAATTCATTCACAAGTATGGCGAGCATACTGATGGTAAGAAATACAGATAGGTTGGGCGCAGGGTTCTTTTCTTATCTCCACAGGAAAATATTTATCTTCAAAGAAATTAAGGGACCCTGAATATTTAATTACTGATGGATGGACACATTTTTGTAAGTATTAATTTATATATATATATATATATATATCTTATTAAACATTTTTTTATACATATGTAGAGCTGGTTTTGAAGTTGGACTCTGGCTCAGTCCCTCTCCAATTCCAAGCCTGTTAGTAAGCGAAAAACCCAGAGTTTCTGGAGTTTCTGTCTCATGTCAAGAGCCATGATATGGGACAGAAAGAAATATGAGTTTAGAAAACATCTTTGCTTTTCTTCATATCTATCATACTTTTTATTGAATATATCTTTTGCCTTTCATTGAATATATATATATATATATATATATATATATATATATATATATATATATATATATATATATATATATATATATATATATGTCTATACATGTCTATATGATTAATGTTTAAGTTTTTCCACAATGAACTATGAGTTTTTCCTGAAGTGACTTTTGAAGTTTCCAGGAAGAAGATGGGGCCCCACAACAACAACTCTACCTGGTTGATATGAAGTCATGATACTGATAGCGCTACTACAAGACTTGTTTTGGGTACCAACTGCACAAGATGATCCCAACTTCGTTAGCTGAAATGTTGTACATCTTGTACAACATTCTGGCCAGACCTCCACAAAATACTCAGAGACTATTTGCAATTTTAAAAGACATTGATCTTGAAATTTAACCATCATTTTACTTTCACAATATCCCCCATAAAGAACGTCACCCCCATGACAGCTGGAAGTAATTCTAGAGGATGACGTCCCCTCTCCAGGTAAAGTTTGCCCCTGGGTTTAGGGACATCATTTAGGGGTTGGGAGGTTGGGGGAGGAATTTTATAAGCTCAGGGATCATTTTGAAAAAAAAAAGAGGGGTTATGGGATAATAGATTTTTTTTTAATTTTTTTATTGAGAAAAGGAGAATAAAAACATAAACAGAAAACAAGTTTCCACCTCCTCCCAGCCTCCCATTTCCCTCCCCCTCCTCCCACCCTTCTCCCCGTCCTCCCACCCTTCTCCCCCTCCCCCCACTCCTCTCCCCCTCCCTCTCCAGTTCACAGAGCAGTCAGGGTTCCCTGCCCTGTGGTAAGTCCTAGGTCCTCCCCCCTCCGTCCATTTCTAGGAAGGTGAACATCCAAACTGGCTATGCTCCCACAAAGCCAGCACATTAAGTAGGATCAAAACCCCGTGCCATTGTCCTTGGCGTCTCATCAGCCCTCATTGTTCGCCATGTTCAGAGAGTCCGGTTTTATCCCATGTTTTTCGGTCACAGTCCAGCTGGCCTTGGTGGGCTCCCAGTAGTTCAGCTCCACTGTCTCAGTGGGTGGGTGCACCCCTCGTGATCCTGACTTCTTTGCTCATGTTCTCCCTCCTTCTGCTCCTCAATGGGACCTTGGGAGCTCAGTCCAGTGCTCCAGTGTGGGTCTCTGTTTCTATCTCTATCCATCACCAGATGAAGGTTCTATGATGATATGCAAGATATTCGTCAGTATTGCTCTAGGATAGGATAATAGATTTATAATTGTGAGTTACTGTTTTTAGACAAATGTATTGGTATTGATTCTTGTATATTGATACAAAGTTAAATTATATTGACTATTGTATGCATACATGTTTCTACCTCTGTTTAAAACATTTTTATGTATTGACATATATTGTATTGATATATATATATATAGTATATATTTACCATATTGCAGTGTACATTTCTACCTCTGATTAAAATACTTATATAATGTTTGTGTATTGATATACATTTACCATATTGCAATGTATATTTGTACATTGTTTATATTTGGAGGTCATTATCTTCATGTGTTACACAGTTGTTTATTGTCTTAGTCTTTAAGTTAGATTGATATTGAGAATTATATAGATTAATAGTCATCTAAGTTTGTCATTTATAATTAGACTAATCAGGTTCTTTAGATATATAGAGATTATACTCAGTATAGATAGATAGTCTTCAACATCTTCAAAGAGCTGTAGAAAATGGCCTTTAATCTAACTCAGAGTTTCATGATAGTGAGACACAATTGCTCCTGACAACACCGCTCTATTCCCGAGAGAATGTTGAGCACCAAAGACATTCCACCTGGAGCCTTTCTTTTTGGCAGAACTGGCCTTTGAGCAAAGAAATGCCCATACCTCAACCACTGACAGAGATACTGAGCATGCATCAATGGATAAAACAGGACTGTCATATCCTGCCAAGACAGGGTAAGATAGTTTTGAAAAGTTGCTGGCCTCATTTGTTAAGTAATATTTATTCCCTTCTCGGATCTTTGACGGAGTTGAAGAGTATATAATTGTAGTTACTTTCTACATTATTTAGACTCCTTGAGATAGAATGTTTAGCAAAACTTTTGTTCTCAATATTGTTTGTTATATTTATTATTTGTTATTATTGTATATAGTTGTATTTGGTTTAATTCTGTCTTATTTATACAAAAAGGGGAGATGTAGGGATAAATCCCGCCCCTTGGGGGCGTGTTCTCCTTGGGCTAATATTTACCTATAAATCTGGTGAGCATGCTCACAGGGCTTGCTTCTGCTTTCCTGATCTCCATGGGAACGGTGGTTCTGTAAGTCTATTTTGCCATTAAATCTGTATATATTTTTACAATCTGTCTGCATTCATTTACACCATTACACTCTCTGTGATATTATAGGGGTCAATTATGTTCAAGCTACCACATTCCACTCCTACTCCCTGGCCCCCATAACCTTGTAATAATATAATAATGCAAAATGTGTTAATGTCCAACTTCAAAATTCCCCGTAGACTATAGAAATCTCAACAATGTTTAAAGTCCAAATTTCAAAGTCTCTTCTGAGATTCATGCAATCTCTTAGCTATAATCCTCTATAAAATAAAAATCAAAAAGTAGATCAAATACTTCTAACATATAATGGGACATAATATATATTACCATTCCAAAATGCAGGGAAAGGAGCATAGCAAGGAAATACTTGACGAATGCAAGACCAAAAACAATCTGGGCAAACTTCAAAATCTGCATCTCCATACCTGATGTAAAATAATTCTTCAGATTTCCAACTCTGTACAGTTTTGTTTACTGTAGCATACTTCTTTCTCTTCAGCTGGTTCTACTTGTTAGGAATATTTTCCTAACATGAGATCTGTGCTGATGCAAATTCCCAATCAAGCCAAATCAAAACAAGCCAAATTAAAAGATATCCAGGTTTACTGGGAGTTCTTCACTCTCGGGTGGCCCTGAAGGGAAACCATGAAGCCATTGTGAACGCAACTAAAAGGAGGAAGAAAAGGAGACCATGTGTTCCTTTTTTGGAAGTTCACTTAAATATTCTTGGGAGTGGTCCTAAAGTCCCCTCCCCCCCAGGGAAAGGTCAATGCCTGGCCTGTTGGGATTTGGAGTCAAGAACAATACAAACTCTCAGGCCTGGTGGCTGGGATACATGCAAGGGGCTGGGGTCTATGCTTCCAACTTAACATTCCAGACTCTTTGGATATAGGAGTGACAGAAAATTTGAGTGATAATTATGACAAACATTTAGGCTCTCTTTAGAAAAAAAGATATAGACTCAAATATGGCTACTTCCTGTGGGCACAGGGTGGAATGGGGAAGGGAAGAGATAGGTGTCCATGTTTAGTGAGAGGTGTGGCTGGAAAGTTATCCCATGTATTGTCATCCCAGAAAGAGCAGGCATCTGTTCCTTGGGGGAGATGAGAAGGCAGATGTCTAGAAAAAAATTGTTTTCACTAAAGTTGAGTGTGTCAGGATGAGGAGCAGGTAGGCCCTTCATTGTGGCATCCTGTAAAACCAGAGGATGGAAGGTCCTGTCTGCTGGACAGACCAAGTGTCTTGAGTAGGTGACCGCTTGATCTTGGAGAGATAGTACCAGCATGGCTGTCCCAAGAGCTTGATAGCTGAGGGGGTAGTGAGGATTACCATGTGAGGGCTTATCTATGAAGGTTCCAGAGACCTAGGAGTTATCTGAGGAGTACTCTGACCCGTGGGGGGAGCCAGGCAGGTTTAGGGGCATTAGGGTCCACTGATATGGTGACAGGAAGACAAATGTCAGTGTGTGAACAGAGAAGGGACATTAAAAGGGAGAGGTAGTGTAGGGACCCCACCAGTTGGAGGATTTTGAACTGGGATGTGATGATTAAAGAGAAAAGACATGCCTTAAAGCAGCTCAAAAGGACTCAGGACCATAGGGGAACATGGGGTGGTCCTGAGGAGAGTCAGGGCAGTGGGGAGAAGGGAGGGGCAAGATAACCTGAGTTGAATGGAGAGCTTGATTAGCTATTGCTTGATGAGTCCATTGGCCCTCTTGATCTTTCCTGAGGATTGTAAATGGTAGGGGGTTCGGAATTTCCAGGAGATGTTGAGAGCCTCTGACATGATCTCCACGACCCTGGAAGTGATGGCTGGCCTGCTGTCCATCTGGATGATTTGTGGGACACCAAACCAAGGAATGATGTGGTCCAGGAGTACCTGGGCTACCACATCTGCTGTATCCCTGGAGAACAGAAATGCTTCTATCCATCCTGTAAAAGTGTCCAAAAGTGTTAAGAGATTATGAAGTTTTTTATGATTAGGCATATGAGTGAAATCACCCTGCCAATCTTCACCCAGTTGGTGTCTGTGAAGCTGGTGCAGAGACTGATGATTGTGGGTTGTCCTGGGCACACATCTGACAGGAGGAGTGAACCTGTAAAATATGATCTTGGAGATGGGTGGGGTCAAAAAGGGGTTCCCAGAAGTGGAACAAAGCTTTGGGGCCTATGTGTAAGGTCTGGTGGATGTCTGAAATGATTGACAATGCCTGGTCTCGAGGAAGAATGAGATGGTTATTTAAATAGAACCATCCGTCCTTTGTTTTTGTGCCCCTCTTTTTATAAGCTCATCCCTTTCTTTAGGTTGGTAACAGGGCTGATGGGAGGGAGTTAAGAACAAAATATGTTTTGTAGAGTCCAAAGAGCTGGAGGCTAGCCCCTGGGCTACTGAGTCAGCTTTGGCATTGCCCAATCCTTGGAGGATTGATGGCCCCAACACCGAATAATGGCTACTTCTGCGGGGAGCTGGAGGGACTCCAAAAGTTTGGCTATAAGGGGTCCATTACCTATGGGAGTGCCCTTGGTAGTAAGAAAGCCCCTTTCCTTCCAGAGTGTAAAATGAGTGTAGATTATCAAGAAAGCATATTTAGAGTCAGTGTAGATATTGGTTATTTGGAATTCCCAGATCAAGACAACTAATTCAGCATTTTGTGAGAAGGTTCCCATTGGCAGGTGGGTCGCTTCGACTATGTTAGTGGAAGTGACTAATGCATATGCTGCCTGTCAGTTTCCTGAATTTTCTATAAGGAACATTCCATCAACAAACAGGGTGAGTTGGGGATCTGCAAGTGGCCGCTCTGGAAGAATGACCAGGGTGAGGCTAAAGCCTCTACAGCCTCTGGGCAAGAGTGAGAGGAGGTACCAGAGAGGGGGGGGGACAGGGAGGAGAGTTGCAGGGTTTAGGGAGGGACTGGAAGCCAAAGTAATTTGGAGGTCTTCCAGAAACAGTAAGTGAAAAATCTGGACTCGTGGAGACCCACGGAGGGAGAGAGACAAATGTCTCAGAAGGTCTGAAAGGAGATGAGTGAAATATATATGATTGGCCCAGACAAGGCAATCTTGAGAACCTTGAGTTCAGCTGCTACTGCCAGGGCTTTCAGGCATGGTTGCCATCCACAGATGGTGACATCTAGCTGTTTGGATAAAACGATGACTGTCCAATTTGAAAGCCCAACCTGTTGGGTTAGAACTCCTGTGGCCACTCCTGACCTCTCATCTGTATAGAGATGGTAAGGTTTATGGGATCTGTAAGAGCAAGGGCAGGAGCTCTTATAAGGGCATCCTGCAGTAGAGAGAAGTGGCAATGGATGATGGCCAGGTTGGTGAGAGGTCCTGTGGTCATCTCTTTTGAGGCTTGGCTGTAATGGAAAAGTTAGGGATCCAATGGTGAAAGAACCCCAACAAACCCAAAAATGAGAGGATCTGAGCCCCTGTGGTTGGGGGCTGTAAATTCCACAATGCCTGGATCCTGTCAGAGGTGAGGGTGTTAGACCCAAGGCTAAGTTGAACACCCAAATATATCACTGTAGGAGAGCATAGCTGAGTCTTGTTTGGTGAAACTCAATATCCCAGGGATCTGAGGAAGTTCAGGAGTGCAGGGGAGGCCTGTTTGAACAGAGACAATGTAGGGCTGCAGAGAAGTAGGTCATCCATATACTGGAGGAGCATGCTGGAACCTGCATCAAAGTTTGAGAAAATTAATGGAGGTAATGAACCAAATGGACCTAACAGACAACTATAGAACATTCCACTCAAATAAGAAAGAATATACCATCTTCTCAGCATCTCATGGAACCTTCTCTAAAATTGACCACATACTTGGTAACAAAGCAAATTTCCACAGATACAAAAAAAAAAATATTAGTAACCACCTGAGTCTTATCGGATCACCATGGAATAAAGTTAGAATTCAACAACAATTCTACCCCCATAAAGCCTACAATGTCATGGATGCTGAACAGTCAAATACTGAACCACCCCTGGGTTAGGGAAGAAATAAAGAAAGAAATTAATGTCTTCCTTGAATTTAATGAAAATAAAGATACAACATACCCAAACCTATGGGACACTATGAAAGCAGGGCTAAGAGGAAAGTTCATAACTCTAAGAGCCCACATTTAAAAAATGGAGAAAGCTCACATAGAGAATTAACAACATAGCTGAAAGCTCTAGAAAAAAAAAAGCAGACTTACCCAGGAGGAGTAGAAGACTGGAAATAATCCAACTGAGGGCTGAAATCAACAAAACAGAAACACAGAAAACAATCAAAAGAATCAATGAAACAATAAGCTGGTTCTTTGAGAAAGTCAACAAGATTGACAAACATTTATCGAAACTAATCAAAAGACAGAGAGAGAACATGCAAATTAAGAAGATCAGAAATGAAAAGGGGGACATAACAACAGGCACTGAGGAAATTCAGAGAATCATTAGGTCTTATTACAAAAGCATATATGCCACAAAGTTAGAAAATGTAAAAAGAAATGGACTTGTTTTTAGATAAATACAATTTACCAAAATTAAATCAAGACCAGGTGAACAATTTAAATAGACCTATAAGTCATGAGGAAATAGAAGCTGTCATAAAAAACCACCCAATAAAAAAAAGCCCAGGACCAGATGATTTTAATGCAGAATTTAATCAGAACTTCCAAGAAGAGTTGATATCTAAAATCCTTAATGTGTTTGACATAATAGAAACAGAAGAGTCATTGCCAAACTCTTTTTATGAAGCTACATTCACCCTGACTCCAAAACCACATAAAGACACAACCAAGAAAGAGAATTACAGACCAATCTCACTCATGAGCATCAATGCAAAAATTCTCAATAAAATTCTGACAAACAGAATCCAAGAACACATAAAAAAATTATCCATTATGATCAAGTAGGCTTCACCCCACATATGCAGGGCTGGTTCAACATAAAAAATATATCAATGTTATCCATCATATAAATAAACTGAAACAAAAAAAATATGATCCTTTCATTAGATGCTGAAAAAGCATTTGACAAAATTCAACACCCCTATATGACAAAGGTTTTGGAGAGGTTAGGGATACAAAGATCATACCTAAATGTAATAAAAGCAACATATAGCAAGCCAACAGCTAATATCATATTAAATGGAGAGAAACTCAAAGCCACTCCACCAAAATCAGGAACAAATTCAATGCTGTCCTCTCACCATATCTCTTAAACATAGTGCTCAAAGTTCTAGCAATAGCAATAAGACTACATAAGGAGATCAAGGGGATTCAATTTGAAAAGGAAGAAGTCAAACTTTCATTATTTGCAGACAATATGATAGTGTACGTTAGTGACCCCAAAAACTCTACCAAAGAACTCCTAAAGCTGATAAATACCTTCAGTGAGGTGGCAGGTTACAAGATCAACTCAAAAATACCAGTATCCCCCCTATACACAAAGGATAGAGAAGCAGAGAAGGAAATCAGAGAAACTTCACCTTTTACGATAGCCACAAATAGCATAAAGTATCTTGGGGTAACTCTCACTAAGGAAGAGAAAGATCTATTTGACAAGAACTTTAAGGCATTAAAGAACGAATTTTAAGAGAACACCAGAAAATGGAAGGATCTCCCATGCTTTTGGATGAGTAGAATCAACATAGTAAAAATGGCAATTCTATCAAAGGCAATCTATAAATTCAATGCAATCCCCATTAAAATCTCAACAAATATCTTCACAGACCTTGTGAGAACATTAATCAACTTATAATGGAAAAACAAAAAACCCAGGATAGTCAAAACAGTCCTATACAATTAAGGAACTTCTGGAGGCATTACCATCCATGACTTATACTCTATTACAGAGCTACAGTAATGAAAACAGTTTGGTATTGGCATAAAAACAGAGAAGTCGACCAATGGAATTGAATAGAAGATCCGGATATTAACCCACAAAACTATGAACACCTGATTTTTGACAAAGGAGCTAAAAGTATACAATGGAAGAAAGAAAGCATCTTCAACAGATTGTGCTGGCATAACTGTATGTCAACCTGTAGAAGAATGAAAGTAGTTCCATATCTATCACCATGCACAAATCTCAAGTCCAAATGGATTAAAGACCTCAATATAAATGCAACCACAGTGAACCTGATAGAAGAGTAATTACGAAGTAGACTGAAACACATGGGCAGAGGAGACCACTTCCTACATATATCACCAGTAGCACAGACAATAAGAGCAACAATGAATAAATGGGACCTCCTGAAACTGAGAAGCTTCTGTAAAGCAAAGGACACTGTTATTAAGATATAAAGGTATCCTACTGAATGGGAGAAGATCTTCATCAACCCTGCATCAGACAAAGTTCTCATATCCAAAATATATAAAGAACTCAAGAAATTAGACTTTAAAATTCTAATTAACCCAATTAAAAATGGGGCACTGAATTGAACAGAGAATTCTCAATAGAAGAAGTGCAAATGGCCAAGAGACACTTAAGGTCATGTTCAACTTCATTAGCGATCAAGGAAATGTAAATTAAACAACTTTGAGATACCATCTTACACCTATCAGAATGGCTAAACTCAAAAACACCGATTTGCCTTTGCTGGAGAGGATGAAGAATAAAAGGAACACTCATCCATTTCTGGTGGGAATGCAAACTTGTGCAACCACTTTGGAAATCAGTGTGGCAGTTTCTCAGGAAATTTGGGATCAACCTACCCCAGTATCCAGCAATACCACTCTTGGGAATATATCCAAGAGATGCCCAATTATACTACAAAAGCATTTGTTCAACGATGTTCATAGCAGCAATATTTATAATAGCCAGAACCTGGAAACAACCTAGATGTCCCTCGATGGAAGAACTGATAAAGAAATTGAGGAATATATACACATTAGCGTACTACTCAGCGGTAAAAAACAATGAAATCTTGAATTTTGCGTGCAAATGGATGGAAACAGAAAATACTATCCTGAGTGAGGTAACCCAGACCCCAAAAGATGAACATGGTATGTACTCACTCATTTGTGGAATCTAGCCATAAACCAAGATCATTAAGCCTATAGTTCACAAGCCCAGAGAAGCCAAATAACAAGGTGAACCCAAAGAAAAGCATTTATAGATCCTCTTGGAAAATGGAAGCAAACAAGATTGCATGGCAAAAGTTGTGAGCATGGGGATGGGGGCAGGAGTTGGGGTGAGGTTGGGGAAAAGGGAAGGGGGAAGCAGGAAGGAAAAGGGAAGGAATGGCAATAGCTTGGGGGAGTTGGAGGGTGGAGATGGAGGAAGGGCAGATATAGGAGCAGGGAAGAAGATACCTACATTAAGGGATCCATTTTAGGGTTGACAAGAGACTTGGCTCTAGTGGTGATCCCAGTTGTCCATGGAGATGTCCCTAGCTAGGTCCTTGGATAGCAGAGGAGAGGGTACCTGAACGGTCCTTGCCCCACTATCACGCTGAAGATTATCTCGAATAACACCATAGAATTTTCATCCAGCGATGGATGGAGATAGAGACAGAGACCCTCATCAGAGGAATGGACTGAGCTCCCAAAGTCCAGTTGAAAGGCAGAAGGAGGGAGAAGACGAGCAATGTAGTTAGGACCTCGAGGGGTTGGTCCACCAACTGAGGCAGTATACCTGTTCTAATGGGAACTCACCAAATCCAGCTGGACCGGGTTTGAATGAACTTGTGATCAAACCAGACTCTCTGGTAGTTGCTGACAATAAGGGATGACGGTGAAGCCATTGACAGAGGCACTGGGACTTGATTTTAAGGAATGTTCTGGCTTTTTGGGACCCTAGTCTATATGGATGCACAGCTCCCTAGGCCTGGATGTAGGGGTGAGGGCCTTGGTCTTCCCACAGGATAGGGTTCCCTGCCCTCTCTCAAGCAGGTTGGGAGTGGGAAGAGGGGGTGTGGGGGAGCGGGAGGGGATTGGGAGGAGAGAAGGAAGTGTAAATAATTGAACGGAAAAATAAAAAAAAGGAAAAATGAAATCCCAGTTCTCACTCCCTCCCCTCCTCCTGCTCCCCCATCTTTCTTTCCTCCCACTGCACCTTTACTTTTTAGACGGGATAAGACTTTCCATGGGGAGTCATCAAAGATGTTCTTTAGGAACTAGGGAGTGAAAATATTAAGAACAGTACAGAAGATGGAAGACTGGTTTGTGAAGTTTCAGAAGGTAGTTTAAAAATTCTATCAGTGCTATTTCTCATTTTGAATTAGTTAAAAACAGTGGTACTGGTTAGCTGGGGCTAAAAAGCAACTATGATTAATAAGATACAAGAACTACTTTAACAAAATTTTGTTTTGCTGGGATACTTGAGACTGGTCAGCTGGACTTATAAAATTATCAGTAGATGATGTAAAAGATACTAGCTACACTGAGGTAAAATATTTTATGAAGTGTTTCCTAAATGCACAGAGAAGCTGTGTCCTAGAAGTGACCAAAGTTGTGCTTTGTGCTGGCAACCAGACCTGGTAATGATAAGTGTCATTGTACTAGTTTTTTTTTTGTTGTTGTTGTTTTGTTTTATTTTTCTGATACTTTTCTTCTTCTTTTTCTTTATTAAGAATTGTCTTATAATACAATCTTTTCTCTTTTACATAACTATCTCTGTTCCCTCTCCCTTTCCTCCTCCTGCTTCCTCCACCTTTCCTCCACCCCACATCCCCATCCTCTCCTCAGAAAGAGTAAAGCTTCCCAAGGGAAGTCAACAAAGTCTGACAATTCACTTCAAGGCAAACCCAAGGTGCCCCCACCCTGTATCTAGACTGAGCAAAGTATCCCTCTAAAAAGAATGTGCTCCTAGATGCCAGTTTAAGCCCTAGGGATAAATTCTGGTTCCACTAGTGGCCCCACAGACTTTTCAAGTACCACAACTGTCCTCTACATTCAGTGGAACTAATTTGGTCCTATGCAGGTTCGTCTGCTTTCAGTCCAGAGTAAGTGAACACTCATTATCTCAGGTCAGCTGTTTCTGTGGATATTACCATCATGATCTTGATCCCTTTACTCATATTATTGCTCCTCCCTCTCAGGCTGGTCTAGGGCTTTGAAGTCATGAAGAGGTCATGAGGAGCAGCTGAGGATGGACACTATGAAAAGCCAGGAAAGGATAAAGTTGAAGTCTCAGGACAGAATGTGTCATACAAAGAAGTTGAGGCTTGGCATCATGAAGAGAACCTATGAGAGGCTATAGCTGAAAATGCAGCCCAGTTTCAGCAGAAGACCCTACATATTGGAGATGCCAATATCATGAAATGAACACCAAGAATAGTAATAGGTGTGTAATAGAGCCTTGAAAATGAACTGTGTATGCTGCAGAGGGAGGAGCTGGAAAAATAACCCAATCTTTTGGTGGAGTTCAGAAGTCTGTGAGAAGATCCTAGTCATAGGAGGTTATAATTTTGTTTTGCTATGACTTGATTGTGACTGTGCATTGATTTTTCCCTCTTGAAGTAAAAGGAAAATTTTTAGTTGGTTCCACAGTTGAAAGACTTGAATTTTAAGAGATGACTATTTGAAAGGAACTGAAATAGCCATGTGTTTGTAAAGACTTTGAGACTTTTAAAGTTATTTAGGATTGAAAAGATGAAAAGAAGAGTTTTTGACTTAATAGTGATGTGTTTGTGTGTCAGTTTTACAAGGGCTCAGTTGTACTGGGTGGTATTGTGTATCAACTTAATGCAAGCTAGAGTGATCAGAGAGAAAATTCATCAGTTGAGGAAATACCTTCATGAAATCTAACAGGAAGGCATTTGCTCAATTAGTTAGCAAAATGGTAGAGCCCAGCTCATGTTGGGTCCTGACATCCCTGGGTGATTTGACCTGAGTTGTATAAAATACAGGTTGAGCCTAGCACTGATGGTTCACGTCTTTAATTCTGCACTCAGGAGGAAGAGGTAGCTGGATCTCTGTGAGTTCAAGTCCAGGTTGGTGTACAAGAGCTACTTCCAGGACAGCCAGGGCTACACTGAGAAATCCTGTCTTGAAAAACAAACAAACAAAAATTGCAGGCTGAACAATCAGGGGAAGCAAGCCAGCAGGCAGTACCTGCTCATGGACTCTACAAAAGTTCCTGGCTTCAGATTCCTGCCCTGTCTGATTTCTTGTCTTGACTTCCTTCAGTGATGAATAGCAATGAAGAAATATAAGCCGAGTAAACCCTTTCCTCCCCAAATTGCTTTTTAGTCATGGTGTTTTGTTGAAGCAATAGAAACCGTAACTAAGAAACAAATGGAGAATAAATAATTAAACAAAGATAAACAGAAATAAGAACCCTCTGTCAACTAATGAAGGCCAGGCTCAGTTTGACTCAGTCTTTTAAATAGAATATATATATATATATATATATATATATATATATATATATATATATATCACTCTCTATGATGAAGGTCTATTCAAAAGAATATGTGCACCCTGAGTTAAACTATACAACTTAAATATCATTCAGTATGACCAAGGACAATTTTTTCCATGGATGTAAGAACTATAAATACATACAAATCAATAAATGTAATGATCACACTATCTGACTCAAAAAAACACATGACCATCTCAAATACATGGAGAAATGTCTGTTACAAAGTACAAAATCCTCTCATGATAAACTCCGCAAAGAAATGAGGGGTAAAAAGAATATTTCTCACATTTATAAAGGCTATATTAAAAATAATGCTTAGCCAACAGTATGCTAAAATTTGAAAAAATAAAAATAAAAACAGTAAAAAAAACAATGCTGTATTTTTACAAAAATCAGAAATAAGGATTCCCACTTGTTTCTTTGTCACTTAATGGACTACTTGAAATATTAGTTATCCCTATCTATTAAGGAACAATCAAAAATTATAAGAAATCTAAGAGGCCATGCTTCTGTACTGAAGGGATCTATCTGGAGTGGTTACTGTGTGGCTGCCCGGGAGGCTGATCCCAGGAATAGAATACAGGCTCCCTCCAATTCACTAAATGTTTCTGGTAATCCAGCAGGGAATCTTCCCAGCTATTGGCTTTCTTTATTTACCCCATCCTATCTTTCCCCTAAGCACTCCTTTTCATCTGCGGGGTCCTTAGATCCAACAGCACAGCCTGCTTCAGGGCGGAGGGGATCTGAGATCCACCTCCAGTGCTGAGGGGGACCTAAGAGAGGGCAGACCAAAAACAAAAACCCAAGTACACAGTCAACCACAGCAAAGATTGGACCAAGACGCCAAGACTCTCCTGGCTGCATTTGAAGGAAGAGATGGGCAGGCGACAATGCAAGAATTCCCCCAACAACTTGAAAAACAACATAATAACACTAGAATCCAGGGAACATGCAACAGGAAGACCTTCAGTGATGTGGCAGGATACAAGATCAACTCAAAAAATCAGTAGCCCTCCTATACACATAGAATCAATCAGAGAAATATCACCTTTTACGATAGCCACAAATAGTATAAAGTATCTTGGGGTAACACTAACCAAGGAAGTGAAAGATATTTTAACAAGAACATTAATGCTTTGAAGAAAGAAATTGAAGAGGATACCTGAAAATGGAAGGATCTCACATGCTCTTGGATTGGGAGGATCAACATAGTAAAAATGGTAATTCTACCAAAGCAAATCTGTAGATTCAATGCAATTCCCATCAAAATCCCAACAAAATTCTTCATAGACCTTGAGAGAACAATAATCAACTTAAAATGGAAAAAACAAGAAACCCAGGACAGCCTAAACAATCCTATAAAATAAAGGTACTTCCGGAGGCATTACCATCCTTGACTTCAAACTCTATTACAGAGCTTCAGTAATGAAAACAGCTTGGTTTTGGCATAAAAACAGAGAAGTCAACCAATGGAATTGAATCAAAGACCTGGATATTAATCCACAAACCTACAAACTCCTGATTTTTGAAAAAGAAGCTAAAGTTTCACAATGGAAGAATGAAAGCATCTTTTTTTTTTTAGCTTGAATTTTTTTTTATTGAGAAAAGGAGAAAAAAAAACAAGTTTCCACCTCCTCCCAGCCTCCCATTTCCCTCCCCCTCCTGCCACCCTTCTCCCCTTCCTCCCAACCTTCTCCCCCTCCTCCCACCCTTCTCCCACTCCCCCCACTCCTTTCCCCCTCCCTCTCCAGTCCAAAGAGCCATCAGGGTTTTCTGCCCTGCGGTAAGTCCTAGGTCCTTCCCCCTCTGTCCATATCTAGGAAGGTGAACATCCAAACTGGCTATGCTCCCACAAAGCCAGCACATTAAGCAGGATCAAAACCCCGTGCCATTGTCCTTTGCGTCTCATCAGCCCTCATTGTTCGCCATGTTGAGAGAGTCCAGTTTTATCCCATGCTTTTTCAGTCACAGTCCATCCTCTTGGCTAAGGGAAGTAGACAAAATTGCCGGGAAGAAAATTGGGATCTTGGGGGTGGGGTGGGATTGGGGTAAGGGGAGATGGGGAGAGAAAAGTGAGAAGGGAAGGAGGGGGGGACCTTGGGAAAACAGGAGGATTGGGATAAAGGAAGGTTGGACAGGGGAGCACGGAACCACAATTCTTAGATAAGGGAGCCACCTTAGGGTTGGCAAGAGACCTGACCCTAGAGGGGCTCCCAGGTGCCCAAGCCGAGGTCCCCAGTTAGCTCCTTGGGCAGCTGAGGATAGGGAACCTGAAATGACCCTATCCTATAGCAATACTGACGAATATCTTGCATATCATCATAGAACCTTCATCTGGTGATGGATGGAGATAGAGACAGAGACCCACACTGGAGCACTGGACTGAGCTTCCAAGGTCCCAATGAGGAGCAGAAGGAGGGAGAACATGAGCAAAGAAGTCGGGACCACGAGGGGTGCACCCACCCAATGAGACAGTGGAGCTGATCTAATGGGAGCTCACCAAGGCCAGCTGGACTGTGACTGAAAAAGCATGGGATAAAACTGGACTCTCTCAGAATGAAAGCATCTTAAAGAAATGGTGCTGGTATAACTGAATGTCAACATGTAGAAGAATGAAAATAGATCTGTATCTGTCGCCATGCACAAAACTCAAGTCCAAATGGATTAAAGAGCTCAATATCAGTCCGAACACACTGAACCTGATAGAAGAGAATGTGGGAAGTAGACTGCAACACATGGGCCCAGGAGACCACTTTCTACATATAACACCAGTAGCACAGACAATAAGAATAACATTGAATAAATGGGACCTCCTGAAACTGAGAAGCAAAGGACACTGTCATTAAGAAAAAAAGGCAACCTACTGAATGCGAGATCTTCACCAACCCCATATCAGACAAAGGTCTGATATCCAAAATATATAAAAAACTCAAAAAACTAGAATTTAACATTCTAATTAACCCAATTATAAAATAGAGTACTGAACTGAACAGAGAATTCTCAACAGAAGAAGTTCAAATGGCCAAGAGACACTTAAGGTCATGTTCAACTTCATAAGGGATCAAGGAAATATAAATTAGAACATCTTTGAGATAATATCTTATACCTGTCAGAATGGCAAAAATTAAAAACACCAATGATAACTTATGCTGAAGAGGATGTGGAGTAAGAAGAACACTCATCCATTTCTGGTGGGAAAGAAAACGTCTGCAACCACTTTGGAAATCAGTATGGCAGTTTCTCAGGAAATTGGGAGTCAACCTACCTAAAGATACAATACCCCTCTTGGGAATATACCCAAGAGATGCCCAATCATACCACCCGAGTACTTGTTCAACTATGTCCATAGCAGCATTATTTGCAATAGCCAGAACCTGGAAACAACCTAGATGCCCCTAAATGGAAGAACGGATAAAGACAGTGTGGCAGATATACACATTAAACTACTATTCAATGGTAAAAACACAATAACATCTTGAATTTTGCATGCAAATGGATGGAAATAGAAAACACTATCCTGAATGAGATAACTCAGACCCAAAAAGATGAATATGGAATGCACTCACTCATTAGTGGATTCTAGCCATACACAAAGGGCATTGAGCTTATAGTTTGCAATCCTAGAGAAGCTAAATAATAAGGTATATCCAAATAAAAACATATATAGACACTCCTGGAAATTGAAAGCAGACAAGATCACTGGGCAAAAGTTGGGAGCATGGTGATAGGAGTGGGTTAGGGCTGGGGAAAGTGGAGGGGGGAGAGAGAAGGGAGAAGGGGAGGATTGGTGAGAGATTGGGTTAGTGGGATTGTTGAGATGGAGGAAGAGCAGGATATGGGAGCAGAGAAGAAGATATCTTATTTAAGGGAGCCGTTTTAGGGTTAGCAAGAGACTTTGCTCTCGAGGAGTTCCCAGGTGTCCACTCGGATGTCCCCAGCTAGGTCCTTGGGCAGTAGAGGACAGGGTGCCTGAACTAGCCGTGTCCCAGAGTCACACTGAAGAATATATTGAATATCACCATAGAACCTTCGTTAGGTGATGGATGGAGATAAAGACAGAGACCCACATCAGAGCACTGGACTGAGTTCCCAAGGTCCAGTTGAAGAGTGGAAGGAGGGAGAAGATAAATAAGGAAGTCAGGACTGAGAAGGGTTGTTCCACCCAATGAGACAGTGTTACTGATCTAATGGGAGCTCACCAAATTCAGCTGAACTGGGACTGGATAAGCATGTGATCAACCAGGACTCTGTGAATGTGGCTGACAATGGGGACTGACTGAGAAGCCAATAATAATAGCACTGGGATTTTTTTCTACTGCATCTACTGGTTTTTGTGATCCTAGTCTGGTTGAATGCACACCTTCCTAGGCCTGGATAGAGGGGGGAAGGCTTTGGACTTCCAACAGGGCAGGGTATTCTGCCCTCTCTTAGGACTAGAGGGGTGAGCATGAGTGGGGGAGCAGGAGGGAAATTGGAGGAGGGATGGAAGTAGATATTTTTAATTGTATTATTTATAAAGCAATTAATTTTTTTAAAAAAATTATTGAGGGAATTATTGGAGCTGATGAATAGGGAAAGAAGGCACAAGGACAGGATGCACCATCTCCACTGGCAGTCAGAGATGGCTTACCCAGGGTTTTAGCTTCCTCTCCTGTAATTTACTCTGACAAAGCATCAGGTTCTAAAGCCTCAAAAGGATCCAAAGAAGGTAGATGGATACTTAGAAGACTGAATGTTCTAAAAGAAATTATGCAAGCTGTTGTAACTTATGGCTTGCATGACACATTTGTTAAGGAGATGATAAAGACTTGGGCTTCTAAAGTCAGGGCAACAACTTATAAATATTTTCAGCTGGTTTCAGCAGTTCTGGATGAATCTTTATTGATGTTTAGAATTTATTTCAGAGAGGAGTCCAAAATTTGTAACAACAAGAGCAAAAGGCCTTGAAATTTCCCAAGATCAAATTCTGACAAGATATATAGTATCTGGAAATGGATAAACAAGACTGTCAAATCTTGCCAAGACAGGATAAGATGGTTTTGAAAATTTTTCTGACTATGGAAATGGTCTGTCAGTTATTCTAGGCCTTAATCAAAGTTGGTTGCTTCAACATTGCAAATGAAAATTTGGGTGATTGCCCAGGTAGCCAGTTGTCTCTGACATTTGTTGCACGTTTTGGAAGTTGCTTGATTGCACTTCCTGCTGACTCAAGTAATATTATTACCCTTCTCTGATCTTCAATGGTGTTGAAGACTAGATAATTGTAGTTACTTTCCTCTCATTACTTGGCCAAATTATTTATTATACAAGTCTGAAGCTAGTTAGGATAGGATATTTGTTCTTATTGTATATAATTTTGTATTAGGATTAGAAATCTTTTATTTAAACAAAAGGGGAAGGTGCTGTATGAAGGCTCGCAGCTTATGGTTACCCACCTCCTGGAGTGTGGCCTCTTATACTATATATGCAGACACAAAGCTTGCATATGCCCCCTTTTTCCTTCCTTTTTGCTGGCTGTTCATTCAGATTATTGGATTGCAGGGTTTGATCTATGTCTACTGTTCAAGAAGAGAATTCTGATTAGTGAGTTTACCCCCAAATAAATAATTATCTATTTCTCATTTCTGAGCTAGTGTGGCATTTCTTTCTTTTTTTTTTAATTTATTTATTTATTAAAGATTTCTGTCTCTTCCCCGCCACTGCCTCCCATTTCCCTCCCCCTCCCCCAATCAAGTCCCCCTCCCTCCTCAGCCCGAAGAGCAATCAGGGTTCCCTGCCCTGCGGGAAGTCCAAGGAACCCCCACCTCGATCCAAGTCTAGTAAGTTGAGCATCTAAACTACCTAGGCTCCTACAAAGCTAGTACGTGCAGTAGGATCAGAAACCCATTGCCATTCTTCTTGAGTTCTCAGTATTCCTCATTGTCTGCTATGTTCAGCGAGTTCAGTTTTATCCCAGACTTTTTCAGACCCAGGCCAGCTGGCCTTGGTGAGTTCCGATTAGAACATCCCCATTGTCTCAGTGTGTGGGTGCACACCTTGCGGTCCTGAGTTTATACTCCTTAATGTATTTCACAATATAGAAACAGAAGAGTCATTGCCAAATTCCTTTTATGAAGCTACAGTTACCCTGATACCAACACCACACAAAGACCCAACCAAGAAAGAGAATTACAGGCCTATCTCACTCATGAATACTGACACAAAAATTCTCAATAAAATACTGGCAAACTGAATCCAAGAACACATTAGAAAAATTGTCCATCATGATCAAGTAGGCTTCATCCCAGAGATGCAGGGCTGGTTCAACATACGAAAAATCTATCAATGTAATCCACCATATAAATAAACTGAAAGAAAAAAACCATATGATCATTTCATTAGATGCTGAAAAAGCATTTGACAAAATTCAACACCCCTTTATGATAAAAGTCTTGGAGAGATTAGGGATACAAGGGTCATATCTAAATATAGTAAAAGCTATTTACAGCAAGCCGACAGCTAACATTAAATTAAATGGAGAAAAACTCAAAGCCATCCCACTAAAATCAGGAACACGACAAGGATGTCCACTCTCTCCATACCTCTTCAATATAGTGCTTGAAGTTCTAGCAATAGCAATAAGACAACATAAGGCATTTCTTTTAAGTATCCATTCATTGTTTTGTCCATTTATCACCCACCCATTGGGGCATAGCCTCTTATATTATTGATGCTGATGTAGAGTATGCATCTGATCTCTTTTTTTCTGAGTGTAGGAATCAGTTTCTGATCTCTGTTTCAGCAGAGAATTCTGATTTGTGAGTTTACCCCTAAATCAATGTCTATTTCTCAATTCTGAGCTAGTGTGGTTTTTTTTTTAAGCATCCTTCTTCATCTGGGGCCCATATGGATTCATACTCCACAGCTACCAGGTGGATGACTTACAGGCCTAGCCACTCCATGGCCCAGACATTCTCCCAACACTGCCCACTTGGCTTGCTTTTATATAATCATTGTTTTTGTTGAACCTCCACCACAGCAGAGCTTACTGCATGTGGCAACTTGGAAATTTCTCAAGCACATGCATGACTGCTGCATTCCCTGACAGTGTTCCCTGGAGCGGTTCCTTGCCTCTTGGTGATTTATGCAGCTTCTGATTTCTGCGCCCTGCCCATGAGTTCTGTGTTTCTCACTCAGTGTATGGAATTGATTTAATTGCTTTTAATTTGTCAAACAAAGCATATTTATCAGTATTTAACCAATACCTAGGCAGCAAAGAGGCTCAGAAACTAAAACAGCTCGGGATCATTCCTCTCACCACCACGACTCTGCAAACACAACATCTTCTGGACAATAAAGATGACAGTTTACTGAAGGCGTAAATCACAAACAATGCCACACCAATTCGGGGTTATGATTATTAGGGTGGTATTTATTTAAAGGGGAAAAAACTTACAGATCACTGTCCCAGGAACAGCCCTCTACGCAACCAGGAAAGGAGTCTAGTCGCAGGCGGAGCAGGAAGTGAAGAGAGAGAGGAGAGGGAAGTGGCCGCTTTTTTAAAGGGAGAGAAACCACGCCCCAATGGGCTGGTACCTCAGCGGTGATAGGCTGGAGGAGTGGGAGGACCTCCCGCAACACCTCCCCCTTTTTGTTTAAATAAGAGAGTTCTAAACCTACTATGAAATTATATACAATAAGTACAAATATCCTATTCTAACTAGCTTAGGTCTTGTATAATAAATAACTTGGCCAAGTCATGAGAGAAAGTAACTACATTTATATAGTCTTCAACCCCATCGAAGATCTGAGAAGGGAAATAATGTTACCTGGGTAATTAGGAAGTTCAGTAAAACAACTTCCAAAACATGCAACAAATTACAGAGACAACTAGCTACCTGGGCAATCACCCAAAGTCACATTAGCAGCGTTGAAGCAACCAACTTTGGCTAAGGCCTAACATAACTGACATACCATTTTCTAAGGCAAGCAACTTTTCAAAACTATCTTACCCTGTCTTGGCAGGATATGACAGTCCTGTTTTATCCATTGATGCATGCTCTGTATCTTTGTCAGTTGTTGAGGTATGGGCATTTCTTTGCCCAAACGCCAGTTCTGCCAAAAAGAAAGGCTCCAGGTGGAGTGTCTTTGGTGTTCAACATTCTCTCGGGAATAGAGGGTGTTGCCAGGAGCAGTTGTGTCTCACTACCACAAAACTCTGAGTTAGATTAAAGGCCATTTTCTACAGCTCTTTGAAGAAGTTGAAGATTATCTATCTATACTGAGTATAATCTCTATATATCTAAAGAACCTGATTAGTCTATTATAAATGACAAACTTAAATGACTATTAGTCTATATAATTCTCAATATCTATCTAACTTAAAGACTAAGACAATAAACGACTGTGAAACAAATGAGGACAATGACCTCCAAATATAAACAATGTACAAATATACATTGCAGTAGGTAAATACATATCAATACACAATCATTATATAAGTATCTTAATCAGAGGTAGAAACATGCATACGTACAATAGTCAATATAATTTAACTTTGTATCAATATACAAGAATCTATACCAATGTATTTGTCTAAAAACAGTAACTCACAATTACAAATCTATTATCCCATCATCCCTCTTTTTTTTTTTTCAAAATGATCCCTGAGCGTATAAAATTCCTCCCCCAACTCTCAATCGTATACTAATTATAATCAACCCCTAAATGATGTCCCTAAACCCAAGGGCAAACTTTACTGGGAGAGGGGACGTCGTCCTCTAGAATTACTTCCAGCTGTCATGGGGGCGACGTTCTTTCTGGGGGATCCTGTGAAAGTAAAATGATGGTTAAATTTCAAGATCAATGTCTTTTAAAATTGCCAATAGTCTCTGAGTATTTTGTGCAGGTCTGGCCAAAATGTTGTATAAGATGTGCACCATTTCAGCTAACCAAGTTGGAACTGTCTTGTGCAGCTGGTACCAAAAGCAGGTCTTGTAGTAGTGCTATCAGTATCATGACGTCATATCAACCAGGTGGAGTTGTTGTTATGGGGCCCCATCTTCTTCCTGGAAACTTCAAATGTCACTTCAGGAAAAACTCATTGTTCATTATGAAAAACTTAAACATTAATCATATAGACATATATAGACATATATATATATATTCAATGAAAGACATGATAGATATATTCAATGAAAAGTATGATAGATATGAAGAAAAGCAAAGATGTTTTCTAAACTCATATTTCTTTCTGTCCCATATCATGGCTCTTGACATGAGACAGAAACTCCAGAAACTCTGGGTTTTTCTCTTACTAACAGGCTTGGAATTGGAGAGGGACTGAGCCAGAGTCCAACTTCAAAACCAGCTTTATAAATTTAGAAATATGGTTTAATATTACTTACACAACCCATTCAGTTGTCTTGATATTTCCTATTGGGCAGGTATTTTTCCATCTGTCAGTATCCAAACATCCAGGGTCCCTTGAATTTCTCAAAGATGAGTGTTTTCCTGTGGAGATAAGAACAGAACCCTGCCCCCATTCTATATGTTTTTCTTACCACCTGTATGAATATCATCGTTGTGGATGAGTTGTCATTTCTCCTTTCCAAGAGGTTTCTCCTCTTCAAATCGAAACTTTATTAATTTTGATGGTATCCATAATTTTTCTTCTCCTGTGGAAACAAGAGCAAAACCCCTTCCCCAACGTAGCACATCTCCTGGCTTCCACTGAGAGGTCAGCACATCTTTGAAATAAATCGGTTGATTTAGTTCAGCAGACTTTTCCATTATCCAATGTCTTTCTGCTGCTGTCGTTCCTTTCTCATTAGCGTTAAGAAAATTCAAGGTTAATAAAGCATTATGTAATCTATTTCTGGGGGTATTTTCAGTCCCTTTCTGTTTGTTCAGCATATCCTTTATAGTACGATTTGATCTTTCTATAACTGCCTGACCTGTAGGATTATTTGGTATACCTGTAATGTGTTTTATATTATAATAATCAAAAAAGCGTTTCATTTTCTTAGATACATATGCTGGACCATTATCTGTCTTTATTTGCGCAGGTATACCCATGATGGCCATAACTTCCAATAAATGTGTGATTACTGAATCAGCCTTTTCTGAGCTCAGGGCAGTAGCCCATTGAAAACCTGAATACGTGTCTATGGTGTGGTGTACATATTTTAATTTACCAAATTCCATAAAGTGGAACACATCCATCTGCCAGATTTCATTTCTCTTAGTACCCTTTGGGTTACTCCCTGCAGGCAACGGTGTTTGATTATAGAAAGAACAAGTAGGGCATCTCTTTATAATGTCCTTAGCTTGTTGCCAAGTAATGGAAAATTCTTTCTTTAGGCCTTTACTATTGACATGATGCTTCTTATGAAATTCCGAGGCCTGCAACACACTTCCAATCAATAATTGATCAATCTCAGCATTGCCTTGGGCTAGAGGACCAGGCAGACCTGTATGGGACCGGATGTGTGTTATGTACATCGGACAAAGCCTGTTCCTGATTATGTCTTGTACCTGGATAAACAATGAAGTCAACTCTGTGTCATCTGGTATAAATTCAGCGGTTTCAATATGCAAGATAACTCTTTCTGCATATTGTGAATCTGTAACTATATTAAGAGGTTCTTTAAAATCCCTTAGCACCATAAGAATGGCATATAATTCTGCCTTCTGGACAGAATTATAAGGGCTTTGTTCCACCTTACTCAATTCATCTGACTTGTAACCTGCTTTCCCTGATTTATTTGCATCAGTATAGAACGTACGGGCTCCAGTTATTGGAGCATCACGTACAATTCTAGGAAGAATCCAAGAAGTTCTTTTTATGAGATTAAGTCTATCACTTTTGGGATAGTTGCTATTAATTTCTCCCAAAAAGTTAGCACAAGCTCTTTGCCACGGTTCATTATCTTCCCATAACTTTTTTATTTCTTCAGTAGTAAAAGGCACTATAATTTCTGCTGGGTCTATACCTGCTAGTTGACGAAGTCTCAGCTTACCTTTTATAATTAATTCAGAGACCTTTTCCACATAAGTTTTTAATTTTTTACTTGGTTTATTAGGTATAAATATCCACTCTAAAATAATATCTTCCCTCTGCATTAGAATCCCTGTAGGAGAAATTCTGGAAGGCAATATGACTAGGATGCAGCTAAGATTTGGGTTCACCCTATCCACATGTGCCTCCTGTAATTTTTCCTCAATCAATGTCAGTTCCTTTTCTGCTTCAGCTGTCAGTTCTCTTGGACTATTCAAATCTTTATCACCATCTAAGGTTTTGTTTAAATGAACTATTAGATCAGGTGTTATCCCAACAGCTGGTCGTAGACTGGAAATGTCTCCTAACAATCTTTGGAAGTCATTAAGAGTCTTTAACCGGTCTCTCCTAATTTGTGCCTTTTGCGTTTTAATTTTCTCTAACCCTATTCTGTAACCTAGGTAATTAATAGAATTTCCTCTTTGAATCTTTTCAGGGGCAATTTGTAATCCCCACCTAGGCAAGACTTTCTTTACTTCTTCAAACATCCTTTCTAAAGTATCTTTATTTGAATCAGATAATAAGATGTCATCCATGTAATGATAAATGATGGACTTGGGGAATTGTTTACGAATTATTTCCAATGGCTTACTTACAAAATATTGGCACAGTGTAGGACTATTGAGCATACCCTGTGGGAGGACAGTCCACTGATATCTCCTATTAGGCTGAGAATTATTATAAGTAGGCACTGTGAAGGCAAATTTTTCTCTATCCTTTTCTTGTAACGGTATAGTGAAAAAACAATCTTTCAAATCAATAACTATAAGAGGCCATCCTTTTGGTAACAGAGAAGGCAAAGGAATTCCAGATTGTAGTGGGCCCATAGGTTGAATTACTTTGTTGACAGCTCTTAGATCTGTCACCATTCTCCATTTACCAGATTTCTTTTTTACAACAAACACAGGAGAATTCCAAGGGCTGGTTGATTCTTCAATATGGTGAGCATCTAGTTGCTCTTGCACCAGCTGTTCCAATGCCTGTAGTTTATCTTCAGCTAGAGGCCATTGTTTGGTCCATATTGGCTTCTCAGTTAGCCATTTTAAAGGTAGGGCCGTTGGTACCTCTAAAGGTTTGGTATTTGCTGTATGTTCTTGTACAGCCTGAATGGCTGGTGACCTTTTTCCATAATACCTCATCATATCCTTCCCAGAATTATGAGTTCCTGGAAATACAGGAATGTTAATCTGGGTATTCCATTGCTGTAGCACGTCACGGCCCCATAAATTTATGGCAATATTGGCTATATATGGCCTTAGTCTTCCTATTTGCCCTTCGGGCCCTATGCATTCAACCCATCTTGTGCTTTGTTTTACACGAGATAGGGTTCCAATTCCCAGGAACTGAACATCTACCTCTTGAAGAGGCCAATTCGGATGCCAAGATTCTGGGGTAATGATACTTACATCCGCACCTGTGTCTAATAAGCCTTCAATAAAAGTGCCATTTATAAAGACTCTTAGCTTTGGTCTTTGATCATTAATAGAAGTCTGCCAAAATATACGTTTACTCTGTCCTATTGGGTTTTTTGACTCATCCTCCACACGTAATTCTTCATTTAGACCAGTATTACTTTTTACAGCAGAAATTGGAGCTTTTAATTTTCTTGGTGAGTCACGTTTTCCACTGTGACTGGGAATGACTGGGCCACTGTTGGCTTGGGGGCCTGCGAGAGGCCCCCCAAGGAGTTTCCCGATGATATCGGATTGCCCCGTCTGTCTGTTGTTGACCTACATTCGTTGGACCAATGCCTGCCTTTACCGCATCTCCTACATATACCTGAAGGCCGAGGTCTCCTATTTTTGTCATTCCCAGAAGAGATATTATTCCTAGAAATTCTTTGCCTGCAATTCCTTTGCAAATGTCCTAATTTACCACAATTAAAACACCTGGCAGTTTGATGTCTCCTCATTGCTTTGGAAATCGCTTCTCCTACCCAAGATTCATCATTATAGCTAAACGTCTCAACATTCATCGTATGCTGAATCCATTCATCCATAGGTGCTGATCTAGACTTTAAAGGCCCAATTATCTTTTTGCATTCTAAGTTTGCATTCTCAAAAGCTAGAGATTCAAGAAGTATTCGTCTAGCTTCTGGGTCTGTTACCCCTATGTCCAGAGCCTTAATTAATCTTTGCAAAAAGTCAATAAAGGGTTCTCTCTGTCCCTGCCTAATTCTGGTATATGATTCAACCCTTTTTGCTGGATCTTGTATCCTATTCCAAGCATTTAAAGCTGCTTGGTGACATAGACACAGTACTTCATCGTCATAAAGAGCTTGGACCTGTGGATCAGCATATTCTCCTGCACCAAGAATTTGATCTTGGGAAACCTCAATACCTTTTGCTCTTCCTTGCTGTTCCATATGTTTGGATTCTTCTCTGAAATAAATTCCAAACATCAAGGAAGGTCCATTATCTAAAACTGCAGACACTAACTGATGGAAATCATGGGGAGTAGCTCTAGCATTAGAAGCCCAAGTCCTTATCATTTCCTTTACATATGCATTGTGCAAGCCAAAATTAACAACAGCTTGCTTAATTTCTTTCAGATCATTCATTGCTATTGGCGTCCATCTAGCTTCTCTGACTCCCTTTGAGCCTTTAGAAGTTGATGCTTTTTCAGAATTAAGTATAGGGTATGTCGCTAGAACCCTGGGTAAGCCAGTTCTAATAGCTGGTGGAGGCCTTGTATCCTGTCCTTGTGCCTCCTTACTCTGTTCACCAGCTGCAATAATTTCCCCAATCTTTTCAAATCTTTTTATCATTGTCTCTCTTAAATCCTGAATCTCCTGACCTGTATATATTTCCAGTGATTTCACTGAGGTATCAATTTTTTGGTCCCCATTCTGCACCTGTGATTCCAAAGCTTTAATTTTTTCCTTCAAAGATAACATGTCCTCCTTAAACTTTTCTTGTATATCATGTAGATTCCCATCTTGGAGGTACATTCTGTCTGTTACCTTATCAAAACTTTGTGATAAAGTCTGAACGTCAAATTCAACAGCCTGAACCCTTTCAGGTAACTTTCTAATACCCTTGGATATGGAATCAATTTTGTCTGTCATAGTATCCACTTGTTCAGATAACCTCTGATTTTCAATAATTTTAATCCTGTCAATTAGTTGTTCATTATTAGTTCGTAAAGATTCAATCGTTCTTAGGAGTGCCATATTCTTCTGTTCATTATTAGTACGTAAAGATTCAATCGTTCTTAGGAGTGCCATATTCTTCCTTAATGATAGAATATGGAAAAGAAAACTGAAGGCTAGTAACAAGCAAATTAAGGTATCCCCATAATCATATAAACCTTGTATGATGTAATTCATTGTATTAGTAAATATAAATTTACTAATCCATTGTATTATTGAAAACAAAGCAGTAAAATTTGCGTTAGAAACAAAAACTGCAATATTACCTATTATCCAGCAGGTGGCGCTGTTGCAGAGTCGCGGTGAAAACATGGTCCTGTTTCAGTGCCTTAGTAGATGTTAAAAACTGGAAAATGCAAGTTTCTCAACAAAGTAAATGTAATTAAATCAATTCCTGAGACGGAACAAGTCACCCTGAGGGGTTGCAGCTTTCAGCAACCACGTGCTCTGGTTCGTGCCACTTAAGAGCTGTACTTGCAAGGGAGATTTAAAAATGACTCAGAAAAGAGCAAACCACGCGGCCTGTGGAGTTTAAATCCACGTGGGGAGTCCAAGGCCGCTGGCGGCTGAGGAAGGGGAGGGCTCCCGCCAAGCCGAACTAGAGCCCTCCAAGCCCGCGGCCGCCAAGCTGAACTTGCGCCCGCCAAGCCCACAGCCGCCAAGCCGAACTTGGGGCCGCCAAGCCGAACTCGCGGCTGCGAGTGGGGAAAGGAGAGGTTCTAAAACTAAACGTTGGGCGCCAAAATGAAGGCGTAAATCACAAACAATGCCACACCAATTCGGGGTTATGATTATTAGGGTGGTATTTATTTAAAGGGGAAAAAACTTACAGATCACTGTCCCAGGAACAGCCCTCTACGCAACCAGGAAAGGAGTCTAGTCGCAGGCGGAGCAGGAAGTGAAGAGAGAGAGGAGAGGGAAGTGGCCGCTTTTTTAAAGGGAGAGAAACCACGCCCCAATGGGCTGGTACCTCAGCGGTGATAGGCTGGAGGAGTGGGAGGACCTCCCGCAACAGTTTACCGGATCACATAAGAGAAAATTAATAAATGCATATGGCAGAGTACATTAATATTGAAACTTTTAGTAATTTATTTGCTAATACTATGGATTATATTATGTCATGCTTATATGGTTATGGTGATACTTCAATTTATTGGGTGTTGGGACTCAGTTTTTTCCCTTCATATTCTATCATTAAGGAAGAATATGACACTTTTAGGAATGATACATTCTTTACAAATTAATAATAAAGAGCTAGTTGACAGGATTAATACCTTCGAAATCAAAAGTTACCAGAAAAAAAATAGTATTAAAATGGATAACATTAATTAAACAGACAAAATTGAATCCATGTCTAAGGGTACAAAGAAGTTATCTGAATGAATTCATACTGTTGAATTTGGCAATCAAAATTTGTTTAAAAGTTATGATAAGTTAGTAGACAGAGTATCTCTCCAGGATGGTAATCTGCACACTATTCAAGTAATGTACAAGGATGATATGTTTTCTTTAAAGGAGAAACTTCAGACCTTAGAATAACATGTGCAAGAGGATGCTTATATGTTTTCTTTGGGTTTTCCTTCTTATTTAGTTTCTCTAGGATCACTAATTATAGGCTCAATGTCCTTTATTTATGGCTAGAAACCAAATATGAGTGAGTACATCCCATGTTCCTCTTTGTGGGTCTGGCTTACCTCACTCAGGATAGTGTTTTCTATTTCCATCCATTTGCATGCAAAATTCAAGAAGTCCTTGTTTTTTACTGCTGAGTAGTACTTTATATGTATATATTCCATACTTTCTTCATCCATTCTTCCATTGAAGGCCTAGATGGTTGTTTCCAGGTTCTGGCTATTACAAACAATGCTGCTATGAACACAGTTGAGCATATACTTTTGTCATATGATAGGGAATCTCTTGGGTATATTCCCAAGAGTGGTATTGCTGGGTCCAGGGGTAGGTTGATCCCGAATTTCCTGAGAAACTGCGACACTGCTTTCCAAAGTGATTGCACAGTTTGCATTCCCACCAGCAATGGATGAGTGTACCCCTTTCTCCACAACCTCTCCAGCAAAGGCTATCATTGGTGTTTTTATTTTAGCCATTCTGACAGGTGTAAGATTGTATCTTAAAGTTGTCTTGATTTGCATTTCCCTGAATGCTAAGGAAGTAGAGCATGACCTTAAGTGTCTTTTGGCCATTTGAACTTCTTCTGTTGAAAATTCTCTGTTCAGCCCAGTGCCCCATTTTATAATTGGGTTGATTAGCCTTTTAAGGTCTAGTTTCTTGAGTTCTTTATATATTTTGGAGATCAGACCTTTGTTTGTTGTGGGGTTCGTGAAGATCTTCTCCCAGTCAGTGGGTTGCCTTTTTGTCTTAGTAACAGTGTCCTTTGCTTTACAGAAGCTTCTCAGTTTTAGTAGGTCCCATTTATTCAATGAGGCCCTTAATGTTTATGCTGCTGGGGTTATACGTAGGAAGTGGTCTCCTGTGCCCATGTGTTGTAGAGTACTTCCCACTATCTCTTCTATTAGGTTCAGTGTGTTCGGACTGATATTGAGGTCTTTAATCCATTTGGACTTGAGTTTTGTGCATGGTGATAGATATGGATCTATTTTCATTCTTCTACAGATTGACATCCAGTTTTGCCAGCACAATTTCTTGAAGATGCTCCCTTTTTTCCATTGTATAGTTTTTGCTCCTTTAGAGAAAATCAGGTGTTCATAGGTTTGTGGGTTAAAGTCCGGGTCTTCTATTCGATTCCATTTTTCGACTTTCATCAAGTGATGAAAGGAGACAGAGACAGAGATCCACACTGGAGCACCTTACAGAAATCTCAAAGTCCAAATCAGGAGCAGAAGGAGAGAGAGCATGAGCAAGGAACTCAGGACTCCGAGGGGTGCACCCACACACTGACACAATGGGGATGTTCTATTCGGAACTCACCAAGGCCAGCTGGCCTGGGTCTGAAAAAGCCTGGGATAAAACTGGACTCGCTGAATATAGCGGACAATGAGGACTACTGAGAACTCAAGAACAATGGCAGTGGGTTTTTGATCCTACTGCACGTACTGGCTTTGTGGGAGCCTAGGCAGTTTGGATGCTCACCTTACTAGACCTCGATAGAGGTGGGTGGTCCTTGGACTTCCCACAGGGCAGGGAACCCTGATTGCTCTTTGGGCTGACGTGGGAGGGGGACTTGATTGGGGGAGGGGGAGGGAAATGGGAGGCGGTGGCAGGGAAGAGTCAGAAATCTTTAATAAATAAATAAAAAATAACTTTATTTTAATTTAAAAAAAAAGAATAACGTGCAGAATGAGGACCAGGGGCTAGATGCCTCAATAAAATCGCTAGAAATATATACAGGCCAGAAGATTCAGGCTTTACAAAAGGCAATAGTAAAATGATTTGAAATAACTGAGAAAATTATTGGAGCTGACAAACAGGGGAAAGAGGCACAAGGACAGGATTCAACATAGTCAGTAGCTGTCAGAGATGACTTACCCAGGGATTTAGCTTTCTACTCCGTAATCTACTCTGACAAAGCATCAAGTTCCAAAGGCCTAAAAGGATCCAACAAAAGGTAGATGGATACCTATAAGAATGAATGATCTAAAATAAATTAAGCAACTGTTGTAACTTGTGGTTTGCATTCCACATTTATTAGGGATATGATAAAGGCATGGTCTTCTAGCATCAAAGCAACGCCATATGATTGGATTCAGTTAGTTTCAGCAGTCCAGGATGATGGGCCTCAATTAATGTTTAGAATTTATTTTAGAGAAAAAGCACAGTATTCATTGTAAAGAGCTTGAGCCTGTGGGTCAGTATTAGTGACTTCACCAAGAATTTCATTTTGGAAAGTCTCAAGGCCTTTTGCTTTTCCCCGTTGTTGCAAAATTTTTGCTTTTTCTCTAAAAAATTTTAGGAGAGACTGGTTGCAGACTCTTAATTGTTTTCAAAGATTGTTAGGAGACATTTCCAGTCTATAACTGGCTGTTGGGATAACACATGATCTAATAATTCATTTAAACAAAACCTTAGATGGAGATAAAGACTTGAGTAGTCCCAGAGAATTAACAGCTGAAGCAGAAAATGAATTTACAATTGTTGAGGAGAAAGTACAGAAGGCATATATGGATAAGGTAAATCCAAGTCTTAATTGTATTCTAATCATATTGCCTTCCAGAATTTCTCCTACAAGAATTTTTTTGCAGAGGGACAATATTATATTAGAATGAACCTCTTATCATATGAACCAAGTAAAAAAATTAAAAACTTATGTGGAAAATGTCTCTGAATTAATTATAAAAGGTAAATTGAAACTTGGTCAATTAGCAGGTATAGACCCAGCAGAGATTATAGTGCCTTTCACTACTGATGAAATAAAAAAAAAAAACCTTATGGGAAGACAATGAATCATTGCAAAGAGCTTGTTCTAATTTTTTGGGAGAAATTATTAGCAATTGTCCCAAAAGTGATAAACTTAGCCTTAGAAAGAGAGATTCTTGAATTCTTCCCCAAATTGTACATGATGCTTCAATAACTGGAGCCTGTACATTTTATACGGATGCAAATAAATCAGGGAAGGTTACAAATCAGAAGAATTAAGTAAGGTGGAATAAAGCCCTTATAGATCTGTCGAGAAGGCAGAATTATATGCTATTCTCATAGTTCTAAGGGATTTTAAAGAACCTCTTAATATACTTACTGATTCACAATATGCAAAAAAGAGTTTTCTTGTGTATTTAAACCACAAAATTTATACCAGATGATACTGAATTGACTTCACTATTTTACAGGTACAAGATAAAATCAGGAATAGGCTTTGTCCTATATACATAACATACTTCCAATCCCATACAGGTCTGCCAGGTTTTTTAGCACAAGATAATGCAGGAATTGATCAATTATTGATTGGAAATGTGAGTCTACCCATAAATAAATGTCTATTTCTCAATTCTGATCTAGTGTCAGGTTTCTTTTCAGAATCCTTCTTCACACACTGACATTCAATAGGGCTATACCAGCTTGCATTCCCACCAACAATGCAGGAGTGTAACCTTTACCTATAACCTCTCCAACATAAGTTGTCATCTGTGTTTTTGATCTTGGCCATTCTTACAGGTACAAGATAGAATCTCAGAGTTGTTTTGATTTGTATTTAGCTGAGAACTAAGGATGTTGAGCATTTCCTGAAGTGTCTTTCAGCCATTTTAGATTCCTCTTAAGAGTTCTCGGTTTAGGTTTGTACTCTATTTTTTATTGACTTATTTGATCTTTTAATAACCTATTTCTTGAGTTGTTGGTATATTTTTGGAGATCAGTCCTCTCTCTGATGTGGGATTAGTGAAGAACATTTCCCATTATGTATGCTGTCATTTTGTCTTGTTGACCATGTCCTTTGCTTTACAGAAGCTTTTCAGTTTTAGGAGGTACCATTTATCAATTGTTTCTCTCAGTGTCTGTGTGTGCTGCTGGGGTTATATTTAGGAAGTGGTCTCCTGTACCAATACATTCAAGTGTACTTCCCATTTTCTCTACTATAACATTCAGTGTGGCTGGCTTTGAGGTCTTTGATTTATTTGGACTTGAGTTTTGTGCATGATGATCGATACGGATCTATTTTCATTCTTTTACATGTTGATAACCAGTTATGTCATCACCATTTGTTAAATGTGCTTTCATTTCCCATTTGATATTTTTTGATTCTTTGTCAAAAATTAGGTGTTACAAGGTGTGTGGATTAATATCCTGGTCTTCGATATGGTTCCATTGGTCTTTTTGTCTGTTTTCATGCCAATACCAGGCTGCTTTCAGTACTGCAGCTCAGTAGTAGAGTTTGAAGTCAGGGACTGTGATGCCTCCAGGAGTTTTTTTTTTTTTTATTGTACAGGATTCTTTTGACTATCCTGGGTTTTTTTTTTGATTTTTTTCATATTAAATTGAGTACCATTCTTTCAAGGTCTGTGAAGAATTTTGTTGAGATTTTGATGGACATTGCATTGAATCTGTCGATTGCTTTGGTAAGATTGGCATTCTTACTATGTCAATTCTACCTACTCAAGAGCATGGAAGATTTTTCCACTTTCTGGTGTCTTCTTCAATTTCTTTCTTCAAAGATTTAAAGTTCTTGTCATACAAGTTTTCCACTTGTTTGATTAGAGTTACTCCAAGATATTTTATTCTGTTTGTGTCTATTATGAAGTGTGATGTTTCCTTGATTTCTTTCTCAGCCCATTTATCATCTGTGTACAAGACAGCCACTGATTTTTGAGTCAATCTCGTATCCTGCTATAATACTGAGTGTCTTTATGAGTTGTTGAAGTTCCTTGGTAGAATTTTTGTGGTTGCTTATGCAAACAATCATATCATCAGCAAATAGTGAGAGTTTGACTTCTTTTCTAATTTATATCCCCTTGTTCTCCTTTTGGTGTCTTATTGTTTTAGGTAGGACCTCAAGAACTATATTGAATAGATATGTAAAGAGTAGACAACCTTGTCTTGTTCCTTATTTCAGTGGGATTACTGGGGATTTCTCTTCATTTAGTTTGATGTTGGCTGTTCGCTTGCTGTATATTGCCTTTATTATGTTTAGGTATGTTCTTTGTATTCCTGTTCTCTCCAAGACATTTATCATGAAGGGATGTTGTATTTGTCTAAAGATTTTTCATCATCTAATGAGATCATCATGTGCTTTTTATTTTTTAGTTTATTTATGTGGTGGATTACATTGACAGATTTTCATATGTTGAAGCATCCCTGCATCTCTGGGATGAAGCCAGCTTGAGTATGGTGAAAGATAGTTAGTCCTGATTTGTTCTTGGATTAAATTTGCCTGCATTAATTTAGTATTTTTACATCAATGTTTATGAGTGAGATTGGTCTGTAATTCTCCTTCTTAGTAATTTCTTTCTATGGTTTGTTATCAGGGTAATTGTAGCCTCACACAAAGAGTTTGGTAATGTTCCTTCTGTTTCTATTGTGTAGAATAATTTGAGGAGTATTGATATTAGTTCTTCTTTGAAAGTCTTTTAGAATCCTGAGCTGAAACTATCTAATCGTGGGCCTATTTTTGGTTGGGAGACTTTTGATGACTATTTCTATTTCTTCAGCAGTTATTGGTCTGTTTTATTTGCTTATCTCATCTTGATTTATTTTTGGTAAGTGATATTTATCTTGAAAGTTGTCCATTTCCATTAAGTTTTCCAATTTTGTGGAGTACAGTTTTTTTATATATATGACCAGATGATTCTCTAGATTTTTTCTACATCTGTTGTTGTGTCCCCCTTTTCATTTCTGATTTTATTAATTTGGATATTCTCTACATGGGTAGTAGAAAAAGACAAAATCTCCGGAGTTAATTGGGAGCATGTTTACCATAAGAAAGTGTTGAAGGAGAGGGGAGAGGCAGGGATGGGAGCAGAGAAAAATGTATAGCTCAATAAAATCAATTACAAAAAGAAAGCGAAGTATTAGTTATTGTAAATAATCAAACACAATGACTAGAGATTTGTCATAGCATAAAATCTTATTTATAATTCAGTTATTTTCAAAAGGCTCACAGTATTCCTATGTTTTGTATCTATTGACTCCCTTGAGCTTTCTTCCTTAACCATTCTCAGGATCCATGCAATCTAATATGTTTATAGCAACAACTGCTTGAAAGCAACAGATTATATTGTCCCTCTCTGTGCTAAGCAATTTAGAGTAGAAATATCCATTCTTTCACTATTAATTTTTTTTAAATATATTGACCTGAGAGTTTTCCATTAAAGAAACATGTTATCCTACACTTCTTGCTTAGAGAAAATACTGGTGAATTATTCAGTAACCACAGTGCATTAGACTAATAATAAGAACATAATAGTGATTCTTCCAATACTAGAAGCAGGAAATTCTTATTTTCCGGGTTTTCTTTTGGCCTACACTTTTTCTGGTGCAGAGGTAACTTGTACTTCAGATGATTATAGAATTAAAATAAAATAGAATATTTCATCCTTCTTTCTATACATGGAATACATTATCTGGCATATACTGATGATCCTTCCTGCACTTTTGATAAATTCCCAAGTAAGTATAAGTAATGTTAATGAAACATGAAAAGTCAACATTAATTAGAGTTAATGAAAAATTAAAAATCTCTTTTAATTACTATATGGATCTGACATTTCACCCTCACTGAAATATACAAGAAAAGTAATTAGTGGGTTTAATGCTTCTCTCTTCATTACTCCATTCTTGGTTGTCAACAAGTCCAAATTAAGTATTCTCTTGAGGCAGTGTTCTTTGCCTGGGATCTACCCATTCCTACCTGAATAAATACTAATAATGCTTATATATGGATGATAATAATATTTAGTACATCCAGGACAGCTGTGACCCATAGTCACTATACCTACATTGTACAGAAGAGCTCTTTTCCATAATTACTGCAGTTTTCTATGATGCAACTTACAATCTACCACAGTAAACTGTATATGCAATATGAAAGTTTTATTATTTTGTTCTTTTCTGAATAATTTAAAGATATTTTACTTAATGAAGAAAAATAGTAAAATGATTTCATATAAATGTTTTTATTTGTTCAGGTGTCTCTAAGCATAATATATGCACACTACCATGATTTCTGTACTGATTCTTAAGAAATTTTCACCAATTTTATTAGAATTAAGCTATTCCATTGCTGGAGATGGCTTAGTGGGTA